>NC_135236.1:214820209-215460626 GCF_051348905.1 Ranitomeya variabilis | reverse complement strand
TGGTCCATTTGGTGTCCTTGCCTAAGCTGCCTTCCTCTTCCGATCTGGTTCCTTTATTCTTTCAGAATGTGGTTCGCTTGCACGGCATTCCTGAGAATATTGTGTCTGACAGAGGATCCCAGTTTGTTTCCAGGTTCTGGCGATCCTTTTGTGCTAGGATGGGCATTGATTTGTCATTTTCGTCTGCCTTTCATCCTCAGACTAATGGCCAAACGGAGCGAACAAATCAGACTCTGAAGGCTTATTTGAGGTGTTTTGTTTCTGCAGATCAGGATGATTGGGTGACCTTCTTGCCATTGGCTGAGTTTGCCCTTAATAATCGGGCTAGTTCCGCTACTTTGGTTTCGCCATTTTTCTGCAACTCTGGTTTTCATCCTCGTTTTTCCTCGGGACATGTTGAGCCCTCTGACTGTCCTGGGGTAGATTCTGTGGTGAATAGGTTGCAGCGGATCTGGAATCATGTGGTGGACAACCTAAAGTTGTCACAGGAGAAGGCTCAGCGTTTTGCCAACCGCCGCCGCGGTGTGGGTCCCCGACTTCGTGTTGGGGATTTGGTGTGGCTGTCTTCTCGGTTTGTTCCTATGAAGGTCTCCTCTCCTAAATTTAAGCCTCGCTTCATCGGTCCTTATAAGATTTTGGAAATCCTTAATCCAGTGTCCTTTCGCTTGGATCTTCCGGTGTCGTTTGCCATTCACAACGTGTTCCATAGGTCTTTGTTGCGGCGCTACGTTGTGCCTGTGGTTCCTTCTGTTGAGCCTCCTGCTCCGGTGTTGGTTGGGGGCGAGTTGGAGTACGTGGTGGAGAAGATCTTGGATTCTCGTCTCTCCAGACGGAGGCTTCAGTATCTGGTCAAGTGGAAGGGCTATGGTGAGGAGGATAATTCCTGGGTGGTCGCCTCTGATGTTCATGCGGCCGATTTAGTTCGTGCCTTTCACGCTGCTCATCCTGATCGTCCTGGTGGTCTTGGTGAGGGTTCCGTGACCCCTCCTTAAGGGGGGGGTACTGTTGTGAATTGGACTTTTTGGCTCCCTCTTGTGGTCACTAGCGACATGACACTTTGAGCTTCTTTCTCTAGCTTGGTACCCACCTGGCTCGTTAGTCCAGGGGTGTTGCTATTTAAGCTTCCTGGATTTTCAGTCTGGTGCCTGGCATCGTTGTAATCAGTTCCTTTCTGTTTGCTCCTGTCTGCTGGTCCTGGTTCTTGCAAAATAAGCTAAGTCCTGCTTCCTTATTTTTTGGTTAATTGCATTTGCTCTTATTTCTGTCCAGCTTGTACCAAATGTGATTCCTGATATAGCTGGAAGCTCTAGGGGGCTGATATTCCCCCCCGTGCCGTTAGACGGTTCGGGGGTTCTTGAATATTCAGCGTGGAAATTTTGATAGGATTTTTGCTGACCGTATAAGTCATCTTCCTATATTCTGCTATTAGTCAGTGGGCCTCTCTTTGCTAAAAAAACCTAGTTCATCCTTGCGTTTGTCTTTTCTTCTTACCTCTCCGTTATTATTTGTTGGGGGCTTGTATCCAACTTTTGGGGTCTTTTCTCTGGAGGCAAGAAAGGTCTATCTTTTCCCTTCTAGGGTTAGTTAGTTCTCCGGCTGGCGCGAGACGTCTAGAACCAACGTAGGTACGTTCCCCGGCTGCTGCTATTTGTGGTGCTAGGTTCAGGTATACGGTCAGCCTAGTTACCACTGCCCTATGAGCTGGTTTTTTGTGTTTGCAGACTTGGTTATAAATTCTGAGACCCTCTGCCATTGGGGTCATAACAGGGGCTAAATTCTCCCTTTTACCAAAAAACAATTAGTGGGAGATAAATATTGGCAAGTCTGCCTCCGTGCCATTGCTGTGGGTGGCATCTCTCTCTCATTGTGTGGCACCGAAAACGAAAACCACTGTGTGATACTTGGCCATTTTTTTTTTTGGCTACATTCTCCCTTTTCTAAAAAAATAAATTAGTGGGAGATAAATATTGGCAAGTCTGCCTCCGTGCCATTGCTGTGGGTGGCATCTCTCTCTCATTGTGTGGCACCGAAAAAACCACTGTGTGATACTTGGCCATTTTTTTTGGGGGGGGGCTAAATTCTCCCTTTTCCCAAAAAACAATTAGTGGGAGATAAATATTGGCAAGTCTGCCTCCGTGCCATTGCTGTGGGTGGCATCTGTCTCTCATTGTGTGCCACCGAAAAGCACTGTGTAATACTGGGCCTTTTTTTGGGGGGGGTAAATTCTCCCTTTTCTAAAAAAAATAGTTAGTGGGAGATAAATATTGGCAAGTCTGCCTCCGTGCCATTGCTGTGGGTGGCATCTCTCTCTCATTGTGTGCCACCGAAAAGCACTGTGTAATACTGGGCCTTTTTGTTTTTTTGGGGTAAATTCTCCCTTTTCCAAAAAAAAAAGTTAGTGGGAGATAAATATTGGCAAGTTTGCCTCCGTGCCAGTCCTGTGTGTGGCATCTGTCTCTCATTGTGTGCCACCGAAAAGCACTGTGTAATACTGGGCCTTTTTGATTTTTTTGGGTAAATTCCCTTTTCCAAAAAAATAAATTAGTGGGAGATAAATATTGGCAAGTCTGCCTCCGTGCCATTGCTGTGGGTGGCATCTCTCTCATTGTGTGGCACCGAAAAAACCACTGTGTGATACTTGGCCATTTTTTTTGGGGGGGCTAAATTCTCCCTTTTCCCAAAAAACAATTAGTGGGAGATAAATATTGGCAAGTCTGCCTCCGTGCCATTGCTGTGGGTGGCATCTCTCTCTCATTGTGTGCCACCGAAAAGCAGTGTGTAATACTGGGCCTTTTTGTTTTTTTTGGGTAAATTCTCCCTTTTCAAAAAAAAATAGTTAGTGGGAGATAAATATTGGCAAGTTTGCCTCCGTGCCAGTCCTGTGTGTGGCATCTGTCTCTCATTGTGTGCCACCGAAAAGCACTGTGTAATACTGGGCCTTTTTGTTTTTTTGGGGTAAATTCTCCCTTTTCCAAAAAAAATAGTTAGTGGGAGATAAATATTGGCAAGTTTGCCTCCGCGCCAGTCCTGTGTGTGGCATCTGTCTCTCATTGTGTGCCACCGAAAAGCAGTGTGTAATACTGGGCCTTTTTGTTTTTTTTTTGGGTAAATTCTCCCTTTTCCAAAAAAAATAGTTAGTGGGAGATAAATATTGGCAAGTTTGCCTCCGTGCCAGTCCTGTGTGTGGCATCTGTCTCTCATTGTGTGCCATCGAAAAGCAGTGTGTAATACTGGGCCTTTTTGTTTTTTTTGGGTAAATTCTCCCTTTTCAAAAAAAAATAGTTAGTGGGAGATAAATATTGGCAAGTCTGCTTGAGTGCTGCTCCTGTGTGTGCCATCTGTCTCAAATTATTGGGGCACAGAAAACCTAGTGTGTAACATTGGGCCTGATTTTCCTTTCAGTGTCAGGCACCTATAAAGGTATATATAAATCCTACAGAAGTTTGAGTTCAACTTATAAGTTGTTTTACAGTAACAAATAGCGTTACTTTGGTTACATTTTGCAAACAATGAGGAAGTCTAGTGGAAGAGGTCGTGGCCGTGGGCGGTCATTGTCAGCTGGTAATGATGGTAGTGGTGGTGGAGCATCAGGTGGTCGTGGTAAAAGCAGTACAGCACCTAAGTCTCGAGTTGTTGAGCCAAAAACGTCGTCTGCCTACACAAGGCCTCGAACGATCTCTTTTCTGGGAGTAGGAAAACCACTTTTGAAGCCGGAGCAGGAGGAACAAGTATTGGCTTTCATTGCTGACTCTGCCTCTAGATCTTTCGCCTCCTCCTCGGAAAGTGCAAAATGTCAGAGCAGTGCATCATCAGTGGATGCTCCCAGTCAGGAACAAGTCCCTTCCTTGTGTCCTTCACCCAGAACAACAGTGAAAGATGCGTCAGTCGACACAACAGGTTACTCCATGGAGCTCTTTACACATACCGTTCCTGGGTTAGACAGGGAAACAGTTAACAGGCCATGCCCATTAGAAGTTGAATCGGACATGGAGTGCACAGATGCACAGCCACAGCCAGATTACTATGCTGTTCCTTTGACTCAGACCAGAACTTTGCCCTCGCATTGTACTGAGGCAGAATCAAACCCAGTGGAGACTATGGTGCCCGGTCACGAACGCTATACCACCGGCTTACACGGTGACACAGACGAAGTTGCACACGACATAGAAGAGGAGGTCATAGATGACCCAGTTGTTGACCCCGATTGGCAGCCATTGGGGGAACAGGGTGCAGGTGGCAGTAGTTCAGAAGCGGAGGAGGAGGAGCCGCAGCAGGCATCAACATCACAACAGGTTCCATCTGCCGGGCCCGTATCTGGCCAAAAACGCGTGGCAAAACCAAAACCAGTTGGAGGACAGCGTGGCCATCCGGTTAAAGAAGCTCAGTCTGCAATGCCTGAAAAGGTATCCGATAGTAGAAAGAGTGCAGTCTGGCATTTTTTTAAACAACATCCAAATGATCAGCGCAAAGTCATCTGTCAAAAATGTTCAACTACCTTAAGCAGAGGTCAGAATCTTAAAAGTCTAAATACAAGTTGCATGCATAGACATTTATCCACCATGCATTTGCAAGCCTGGACTAACTACCAAACGTCCCTAAAGGTTGCAGCACCCTCGGCCAATGAAGCTAAAGCTAGTCAGCAACGCTACATCCCTTCCCTCACTGTAAACCCACCATTTCCCGCACCACCTGCAGTATCTGTGCAGCTTTCGTCGCCAGGCCAAAGAAGTCAGGGAATCGGCAGGTTTGCAGTAGGAAACACTGCATGTGGGGCACCGGCAAGAATACCATCTCCAACCCTCTCTCACTCACCCATGTCCACCGGCACCACCGCTAGTTCAACGATCTCCAGCTCTCCAGTCCAACTCACCCTACATGAGACTCTTGTTAGGAAAAGGAAGTACTCATCCTCGCATCCGCGTACACAGGGTTTGAACGCACACATTGCTAGACTAATCTCATTAGAGATGATGCCCTACCGGTTAGTTGAAAGTGAAGCTTTCAAAGCGCTGATGGACTACGCTGTACCACGCTACGAGCTACCCAGTCGGCACTTCTTTTCTAGAAAAGCCATCCCAGCCCTCCAACAGCATGTTAAAGACCGCATCGTCCATGCACTCAGGCAGTCTGTGACTACAAAGGTGCACCTGACAACAGATGCATGGACCAGTAGGCATGGCCAGGGACGTTACGTGTCCATCACGGCACACTGGGTGAATGTGGTGGATGCAGGGTCCACAGGGGACAGCAATATTGGGACAGTTTTGCCTAGCCCACAGTCAAGGAAAGAGTTGGCTGTAGGCGTTCGCCCCCCCTCCTCCTCTTCCTCCTCCTCCTGCAGAAGCGAGAGCTCATCCACAGACCGCAGTCGCACATCCACTCCATCCGCAGCTGCCACTGTTGCACACCAGGTGTGCCATTATGGGACCGCTAGTGGCAAGCGTCAGCAGGCTGTATTGGCAATGAAGTGTTTGGGCGACAACAGACACACCGCGGAAGTTCTGTCTGAGTTCTTGCAGAATGAAACTCAGTCATGGCTGGGCACTGTACATCTTAAGGCAGGCAAGGTTGTGAGTGATAACGGAAGGAATTTTATGGCTGCCATAGCCCTTTCCCAACTGAAACACATTCGTTGCCTGGCTCACACCTTAAACCTGGTGGTGCAGTGCTTCCTGAAAAGTTACCCGGGGTTACCCGACCTGCTCCTCAAAGTGCGCAGACTTTGCTCGCATATCCGCCGTTCGCCCGTACACTCCAGTTGTATGCAGAACTATCAGCGGTCTTTGAACCTTCCCCAGCATCGCCTAATCATCGACATTGCAACAAGGTGGAACTCCACACTGCACATGCTTCAGAGACTGTGCGAACAGAGGCCTGCTGTTATGTTTTTGTGGGAGGATACACATACACGGGCAGGCAGTTGGATGGCAGACATGGAGTTGTCAGGTGTGCAGTGGTCGAAGCTACAAGACCTGTGTCAAGTCCTTCAGTGTTTTGAGGAATGCACACGGCTGGTTAGTGCAGACAACGCCATAATAAGCATGAGTATCCCCCTAATGCGTCTGCTGATGCAAAGTTTGACGCACATAAAGGAGCAGGCGTCTGCAGCCGAGGAATAGGAAAGCCTTGATGACAGTCAGCCATTGTCTGGTCAGGGACGTGTTGAGGACGCGGTAGCGGGCGAAGAGGAGGAGGAGGACGAGGAGGATGATGGGGATGAGTACTTTTTGAATGAGGAAGCTTCTCCTGGGCCAACAGAAATTAGTGGCTTTGCAAGGCTGGGTTCTGTTTTTTTAAGGGAGACAAGTGACGTAGATTTGCCTGTAACTGCCCCTCCAACCAGCACAACCGCAGATTTGACAACTGGAACTTTGGCCCACATGGCGGATTATGCCTTACGTATCCTCAAAAGGGACACACGCATTATTAAAATGATGAGCGATGATGATTACTGGTTGGCCTGCATCCTTGACCCTCGCTATAAAGGCAAATTGCAAAATATTATGCCACATGAGAACCTCGAACAAATCTTAGCAAACAAACAAGCTACTCTTGTAGACCGTTTGATTCAGGCATTTTCAGCACACAGCGCCGGTGATGGTTCTCACACAAGCTGCAGGGGGCTACATGGCAGAGGTGTTCGAGGTGCACAGATCAGAAGTGGCGTTGGACAGAGGGGTTTTCTGACCAGGTTGTGGAGTGATTTTGCAATGACCGCAGACAGGACAGGTACTGCAGCATCTATTCAAAGTGACAGGAGACAACATTTGTCCAGTATGGTTACTAACTATTTTTCATCCCTTATCGATGTTCTCCCTCAACCGTCATTCCCATTTGATTACTGGGCATCCAAATTAGACACCTGGCCTGAATTGGCAGAATATGCATTGCAGGAGCTTGCTTGCCCAGCAGCTAGTGAAAGAGTATTCAGTGCTGCTGGTTCAATATTAACCGAAAAAAGGACTCGTCTGGCTACCCAAAATGTGGATGATCTCACCTTCATTAAAATGAACCACTCCTGGATTTCAAATTATTTTGCCCCACCTTTCCCGGCTGACACCTAGCTTTCCTATAAAAAGTGCTTGCTTGTGGACTGGTCTTACTGAGTGTTCCAATCTGTTAATTTGCAGCAGCTGTTTGTCCAGCATACAACATGTTTACACCTCCCGCAATGTGAAAACCAGTGGGGGACTGGGCCGTGGTCTCGCCACTTGGCTCAAGCACCCGTTACAGTGATGTTTGTCTGAAGAGGTGGGTGTGCCCGCTTTTGGTCGACGGCACTGCCACTGGGTCCCTCATAGTACAATGTAGTGTCTCTGGCGGTGGTGGTGCGCACCCAACGTCAGACACACCGTTGTAACATGAGGGGCCCTGGGGCGGTACCGCCGGCCACAAGAGAGTTGCCCCCCCCAGCTCAAACTGTGCTCTACCACGTGCAAAATTATCTCGCACAGCTCCACCAATGTTTAGTCTATGCGCTGACATCATTCAATGTCTGGCACTGACAATACCAATTTGTAGACATCTATGATGCTACTTAAAGTAGTCTGGGTCAGTGTCCTATATTGGCACCATTAAATATTTACTGCCAAATTACTATGTCAGAAACTCAGCAGATGAGCCCACCCCTGTACCTAAGTATGCCACCCTTTTTTTTTTTTTGGGTTGTTTTGCGAGACATTAACATCTATTTATATTTTGGGAGTACTAACTGTGTCAGACACTCCTTGCAATACTCCTCCACTGACCACAATGCTGCCTGCCGGTGTATCCATGTAACCGATTTAAAACTGCCATGAGCCTATTGTTTGTTATTTTAGGCCTTTGTTAGCCTGTCTGCGGTGCCTCCTTGCAATCCTCCTCCACTGACCACACCAATGCTGCCCGTTTACCCCTGGAACCTATTTTACAGTGCATAGAGCCTATTTTTTTATTTAATATTAATAAAGCCATGATGGACTACGCTGTACCACGCTATGAGCTACCCAGTTGACAATTCTTTTGCGAGAAAAGCCATCCCACCCCTCTACCAGCATGTAAAAGACCGCATTGTCCATGCACTTTGTCAATCTGTGAGTCCAAAGGTACACCTGACAACAGACGCATGGACCTGTAGGCATGGCCACGGAAGGTTACGTGTCCTTTATGGCGCAATGGGTTAATGTATTGGATGCATGGTCCACACAGGGGACAGCCTGCTAAGTCTGTCTGCAGTCCCTAAATCAAGTTGTCCTCAAATGAATAAAGCTGAGCTTCTACCTTCTGGCTCTCATTAAGTGCTGTTTTTTTTTAAAAAAACTTGGTGTTTAGGGCCTACTAACGGTGTCTGCCCCTGCCTGGTGTTTTTCCTCAACTGAATAAAGCTGAGCTTCTACCTTCTGGCTCTCATTAAGTGCTGTTTTTTTAAAAAAATGGGTGTTTAGGGCCTACTAACGGTGTCTGCCCCTGCCTGGTGTTTTTCCCCAACTGAATAAAGCTGAGCTTCAACCTTCTGGCTCTAATATATATATATACATATATATATATATATATATATATATATACATATATATATATATATATATATATATATATATATATATATATATATATATATATATATATATATTTTTTTTTTATTGCTGGTTGGGGCCTAATAGCTCTGTTTGCTGCTCCCTGGTGTTTGCCCTCAACTGAATAGAGCTGAGCTTCAACCTTCTGGCTTTCGGCCTATAGTATCAGATATAAAACTGCATTTGACCTTCAACTTTGTTTACAGCCTACTAACGGTGTCTGCCCCTCCCTGGTGTTGACCTCAACTTTATACAGCTGAGCTTCAACCTTCTGGCTCTCATTAAGTGCTGTGTTTTTAAAAATTGGTGGTTACGGCCTACTAACGGTGTCTGCCCCTCCCTGGTGTTGACCTCAACTGAATACAGCTGAGCTTCAACCTTCTGGCTCTCATTAAGTGCTGTGTTTTTAAAAATTGGTGGTTACGGCCTACTAACGGTGTCTGCCCCTCCCTGGTGTTGACCTCAACTGAATACAGCTGAGCTTCAACCTTCTGGCTCTCATTAAGTACTGTGTTTTTAAAAATTGGTGGTTACGGGCCTACTAACGGTGTCTGCCCCTCCCTGGTGTTTGCCCTCAACTGAATAAAGCTGAGCTTCAACCTTCTGGCTCTCATTAAGTGCTGTGTTTTTAAAAATTGGTGGTTACGGCCTACTAACGGTGTCTGCCCCTCCCTGGTGTTGACCTCAACTGAATACAGCTGAGCTTCAACCTTCTGGCTCTCATTAAGTACTGTGTTTTTAAAAATTGGTGGTTACGGGCCTACTAACGGTGTCTGCCCCTCCCTGGTGTTTGCCCTCAACTGAATACAGCTGAGCTTCAACCTTCTGGCTCTCATTAAGTGCTGTGTTTTTAAAAATTGGTGGTTACGGGCCTACTAACGGTGTCTGCCCCTCCCTGGTGTTGACCTCAACTGAATACAGCTGAGCTTCAACCTTCTGGCTTTTGGCCTACAGTAGCAGATATTAAACTGCATTTTGCCTACTAGTGTGGTTGGGCCCTTAAAACAGTGTCTGCTGCTCTTGGGTTTGCTACTCCACTGAACAAAGCAATGCCGCCTGTTTAGTCCTGTTACCAATTTTGAACTGCATTGAGCCTAATTTATTCTTTGGCCCTATATCTGTTTCCTCCTCATCCTGCCCATTGCCCAGCCACTGCTAGGTGAGCCTGCTGGTACATTGACCTAGACCACTACATTCCCCTTGCACTCTACACAGCCAGAATCTGACCCTGCTGAAAGTAAGGTTCCCCTTCCCGCATGTTATACCACCTTACACAGGGACAAAGAGGAAGGTGCAGATGAAAGTGCAGGTTCCTTCATCAGGCGCGGGGGGCATACTCGTTGGCGATGTCACTGGCACAGGGCCCCTCAGAGTACGCAAAAGTGTCACTGCTGGTGGGAGGCGCCCCCGCCATGCAAACACACCGCTGTACTTTGAGGGGCCCTGTGCCAGTGCCAATGCGAACGAGTGGGCCACCCCTGCTTGCTCAGGATCACAGCACTTGCAACGTTTAAATACTTACCTCTCCCTGCTCCACCGCCGTGACGTAGTCCACGATTCCTGGGCCCACTAAAACCTTGAACCAGCCCTACCCCCCACAACTTTTGCCAAATGACCCCCAAGTTCCAATGAACAACTATTATTATAAAGTTAATTAAGATTGACAAGCTTCAGAAACAAGAATGGATGTTTTTGGCATTATAATGGCCACTGAAGGTGTTTTCCTGGCCTCCACTCACTGCCGACTATGCTTCCCCATTGACTTGCATTGGGTTTCGTGTTTCGGTCGATCCCCGACTTTTAGCGATAATCGGCCGACTGCACTCGACTCGACTCTGAACAAAGTCGGGTTTCACAAAACCCGACTCGATCTTAAAAAAATGAAAGTCGCTCAACCCTAATCATCACTATCCCAAATGGGGCTCACAATCTAAATTCCCAATCAGTATGTCTTTGGAGTGTGGAAGGAAGCCGGAGTACCCAGAGCAAACCCACACACTCCTTGCAGATGTTGTCCTTGGTAGGATTTGAACCCAGGACCCCAGAGCTGCAATGCTAACCACTGAGCCACCATGCCTGATATTGCTATGGCAATTTAACATTTGACATATTGTACTTCCTTATATTGGTAAAATTTATTTGACATGACTTACATTTATTTGTAAAAAAAAAAAAAAAAAAAAGCAGAAATTTCCTGGAAATTTTGATAATTTTGCAATTAAATTTTAATTTCTATGCCCTTTAAATCAGAGTCATGTCACACAAAATAAATTAATAAATAACATTTCCCACATGTCTAATTTACATCAGCACAATTTTGAAACATATTTTTTTAGTTAGGAAGTTAGAAGATTTAAAAGTTGACCAGCAATTTCTCCTTTTTACAACACAATTTACAAAAATTGGTTTTAGGCACCAAACTTTGCCTATAAGTCAGTAAATTTCCCAAATAACACCATTCTAAAAACTGCACCCCTCAAGGTGTTCAAAACCACATTCAAGAAGTTTATTAACCCTTCTGGTGCTTCACAGGAATTAATGGAATGTGGACAAAAATAAGCATTTAACTTTTACTCACAAAAATTTTTCTTTAGACCCAATTTTGTTTACTTTCACAAGGGAAAAATGGCCCATACAATTTGTTGTGAAATTTCTCTTGAGCACACCGATACCCTATATGTGGGCTCGAAAGGGAAGGAGCTCCATTTGACTTTTTGAATGTAAAATTTGATGGCGTAATTAGCGTATGCCACGTTATGTTTTTAGAGCCCCTCATGTGCCTAAAAAGTGCAAACCACCCCACAAGTGACACCATTTTGTAAACTATAGGGAAACTATAGCTCAGGGAACATATCTTGATGTGTTAATAAACTCCAAATGATACCGCGCTTAGGTGATTTAGAGTATTCTAGTGACCGGGACAAGATCCAAGTAAGTGTGATGATAAATGTGAATGTACAACTACAAATGGTGGTGGACTCACTGCTAGACTACTGAGCCACCTAGTCGCCTATAAGTATTTGCAAAATGCACTGAACACAAAAAGAAGCCAAAAAGACGCCCTGTTCACCGTAAATGTCGGTACACAGCGGCCCCCGCATAAACCATACACATTAGTACTGAAAAGCCCTTACCGTGTGCTGTGACTGGTTGAACATGCGGCTCCTCCTAGTAAATGTCCAGGAGGAAGTGCGGTGTGCCGCAAGTAAGTGTGACGGGTAAACGCACAAAGTATGCCTGCGGGTGACGGGCGATGGGTGGGCACCCAGATAGTGGTCATGCGTGACCTGTGTGGGGTATCGCTGGTAAGTGCAGAGCCAGAGAACGTCCCGGCCAGAGGCGTCCCTGGTTGCACTTGGAAACAAAGATGGCCGGCGCTGCCAGGCAACGTGTGACGTCACAGGCCTACGGAGCCCTGCTGGGACCAAAAAGCAAACCAACGCGTTTCAAAGGGTAAACGCCCTTCTTCATCAGGGTTGAAGCCTGCAGTAGAGCTCCTCTTCAATATATGCCTTCGCTACCCCTATGTGCCCGCCCCCTAAAACCGATTACCCGCCCCAGTCAGCTCAGTTGACAGTGAACTGTGATAGCTGCCACTCACCACAGCATCCACCCCCCTATAATACACAGATTGCCCCTAATTTGGGAACGTAGGTCAATGTCCATCCATGAAGATGGCAACCCTGTAATGTATATAGAAAGAAATTTTAAAAGTACAAATACCCAAAAAATAAATAAATAACAATGCCTTTTATTAATAAAACATGCTAAAATACACTGATAAAAATTAAAATACACAAATAGAATAGAATGCGGTGTGATTCCATGCCCTAAAAAGGCGTATATATGCCTATTAAGATAATTATAGATGTGCACGCTCATGTGTCCACTAAATTTGCATATAAATACATGGGGACTGTGCGATGGAACAGGGCAGAAATCATAATCACACCTCCGTATGCCCACAGTCGCTCCGCTAAAAATCTAAGATAAAAAACCATGTAGTGTTAAACTTATGCCATTAAAATGCGTATAATTCAAACTCGTGGTTCAGGCCTTTAGGGGTAAGACAATCTAGCCTGAATATCCATTCTGACTCGACTTTGGACATTTGTTTCAGGAAATTGCCCCCTCTCAAATTTTGGCGAACTTTCTGAATTCCGCAAAAATGCACGTCCTTCACACTCCTATTGTGCACCTCTCTGAAGTGACGTGATAGGGGGTGGCCCAGGAACCCCTTCTGAATGTTTCTCAGATGTTCCTTTATACGTATCATTAGCTTTCTCTTGGTCCTGCCCACATACAATTTTCCACAGGGACATTGAATCAAATAGATGATACCTGTTGAAAAACATGTTATCTTGTCCCGGATATTGAATATCTCCGTACCGCTGGAATTCCTAAATATAGTTTGGCAGCTTCTCTTACTGCCTGTACTTATAGGCGACTAGGTGGCTCAGTAGTCTAGCACTGAGTCCACCACCATTTGTAGTTGTACATTCGCATTTATCATCACACTTACTTGGATCTTATCCCGGTCACTAGAGATAGAATACTCTAAATCACCTAAGCGCGGTATCATTTGGAGTTTATTAATTTGGTCTTTTCAGAAGTGGCACATGTTCTGAGGATACCAGCAGCTGGGTGACTATACCGGTCAGTCCCACAGACTCAGTGGGCAGCAGTGTTGAGCGCCAGTGGTACTGTTTTCAGTTATATATCTTGATGTGTGTTGATGTGTCATTGAACCCCCTGGTGCTTCACAGAAGTTTTTAACATTGAGCCATGGAAGTAAAAATCAATCACATTTTTCCCACAAAAATGTTTTTTAGCCCCAAATTTTGCATTTTCATAAGATTAACAGGAGAAAGTGCAGCATACAAAATGCCGATACCTAATGTGTGGAAGAAAACTAATGTTTGTGTGCACGACAGGGCTTGGAAGGGAAGGAGCGCCATTTGACTTTTTGAATGCAACATTTGCTGGAATAATTAGTGCACACCGTGTCGCATTTGGAGAGCCCCTGATGTTCCTAAAAAGTGGAAACCCCCACAAGTAACACCAATTTTGGAAACTAGACCCCTCAGGGAGCTTATTTAGCTGTGAGTTGAGGACCTTGAACACCCAGGTACTTCACAGAAGTTTATAACGTAGAGCCATGAACAAAAATCAAATTTTTTCCACAAACATTTTTTTACCCCCATATTTTGCATTTTCACAAAGGTAACAGGGGAATATGGCCTCCGAAATTTGTTGTGCAATTTCTCCTGAGTACATTGATATCCCATATGTGGTCAAAAACTACTTATGAGACATGGTGCAAAGTTCAGAAGGGAAGAAGAGCCATATTGGAGATCAGTTTTTGCTGGACTGATGTGACCGTGCCATGTCACATTGGTAAAGCCTCTGAGGTGTCAGAATAGCAGGACCCGCCATAAGTGATCCCATTTAACAAACTACACCTCTCAATGAATTCATCCAGGAATGCAATAATCATATTGACATCACTGATGTGTCACAGAATATTATTCCATTGGGCAGTGAAGAAAAAATAACTACATTTTTACCGCCATGATTGCGTGTTATACCAAGATTTTACATTTTCATTCTTGGAAATGGGTAAAAATGGTACCAATATGTGTCCCACAATTTTTGCTGAATATAGCAATACTCTATACATTGTATGGCTGTACTGTACGGCTTAGAACACGGTGAGACTCGGGAGGGATGGAGCACTATTTGCCTCCGGAAGCGCAGATTTTCCTAGAATTGTTTGCGGAATCCATATACAGAGCCCCTAAGTGCTAGAAAATCAGAATCCCTCCTCAAGTGACCCCATTTTGGAAATTATACACCTCTGGTAATTAAACTACAGGTGTAGTGATGATTTTAACTTCATGGGTGTTTTCTAGACACAAGTAGCAATGGATGTTGCTGATTGACAATTGCTAATCTGTTATTGTAGTGCCAGTACATACTATTGCCTAGTATTTTGCATTCACCAGTACGTTATGCCCAGCTTGTGCTTCTGGAGACACGCATCCATAAATTAGGCTCTCATCGCTACGGAAATGCCAAATATATGGGTGCTAAATGTGGATTTAACACACTGTCGGGCTCAGAAGGTAAAGGGGGCATTTGGATTTGGGAGTGCAGAATTCACTGGATTTCTTTTGGGGGGTGAGGAGCCATAGCGCTTTTCCAGATTCTTTGTACTACTAGTAATGTAGAAGCCCCCTATATTTCCGTTAACAGATGAGGGATCTGAGTGGGGACTTGCTTTTTTTGTGGATTGAGTTGAAGCTTTTGTTGGGAACATTTTACATAACATTTAGGATCACTGAGCACTTTCCATCTAAATCTCCGTGTGATGTGACAGATGAAACCCCCTAGGAAGCCTTTCACTATAATGAGGCAGCAGAGTTACTCTGGACTCCATCTGACCTCTGTTCAGACCACACTTTTATGGTCGCCTAAAAAGACAGACACAGCAAGATTAAAAGTCCTATGGTGTCCAAAGTGCCTTAACTGAGTTCGCCATCACCACCTCCTCAGGCAAGGAATTCCAGATTCTCACTGCCCTAACAGTAAAGAATCCTCTTCTTTGTTGGTGGAAAAACCTTCTCTCCTCCAGACGCAGAGAATGCCCCATTGTGACTGTCACCTTCCTTGGTATAAACAGATCCTTGGAGAGATATTTGTATTGTTCCCTTATATACTTATACATGGTTATCAGATCGCCCCTCGTCTTTTTTCAAGACTAAATAATCCTAATTTTGCTAATCTCTCTGGGTATTGTAGATCCACGATCCCCTTTATTAATTTTGTTGCCCTCCTTTGTACTTGCTCTTGTTGAGGAGAGCCATAAGATCAAATACTTTATTAACCTCAAGACGTAAGAGATTGAGAGAAGTGACCCATAATGTGTATTGTTTAACCTTACATAAGTTTTCCCAGATCGAAGTGAGACAGTAAAGATGGCTGCAATTTCCTGTATCAGCATGCCATGTGCTGATATCCAAGATGACGCCCACCCTGATGACCTCATGGATCCACCCACAGTGACGCCCACCCTGATGACCTCATGGACCAACCCACCCTGATGACCTCATGGATCCGCCCATGGACTTGCTCATTGCCCAACCCACTAACCAATGGAATACATCCGATCACTCCCATTTTAGAGATAACCGAGCCCCCTTACAGGGGATATATAAACTTGAGTCCTGACTGAATAAAGCCCTTTTGGAGCTGAGCCATAGATTGATCAAGGAGAGTTTACATCTGACTGTGTTGTCATATGTTTATTTCTTTGGTGCGCACCTGATCAATATCCATTAGGCCAGGAGTAGGCAACTGAAGTGAAGTGAACATTTTATTGATTGTTCAACCCAACACTCTAATTCCATTATATCCTTCCTGAGCACCAGTGCCCAAAGCTGTACACAGTACTCCATGTGTGGTCTAACCAGGGATTTGTGCAGAGGAAGTATAATGCTCTCATCATGTGTATCCAGATCTCGTTTAATGCACCCCATGATCCTGTTTGCCTTGGCAGTGGCTGCTCCAGGTAAGTTTATCATTAATTAGTATACCCAAGTCCTTTTCCATGTCTGATTTACCCAATGTTTCACGTTCAGTGTGTAACAGTGATAATGACTCCTTCTTCCCATGTGTATAACCTTACATTTATCATTGTTAAACCGCATCTGACACCTCTTGGCCCAAGTTTCCAACTTATCCAGATCTATCTGTAGTAGAATACTATCTTCTTTAGCGGTGATATGAATCTGTCTGCAGACCTAAGGTACATTAAAAAAGATAATAATTTTTAAGTTGTAAAAAGTTAGACATCCTGCCATATAACTGTTGTGAATTTTGCTCTTGGGTTCCCTCCGGTGGTTGTTGGTGGTAATGCAGTTGTCCCTGGGTTGCAATCTTGGTCAGGTGTCTCTGCTGATTGCAGCTCTGACTGGGATATTTAGGTGTGCAGGATTCAGTAGTCCTTGCCAGTTGTCCATTGTTCTTGGAGGTTTTGCACCTCTGTCTGGTTCCTCCTGCCCTACTGCCAAGTCAGCAAAGATAAGTGTCTGGTTTTTGTTTCTCAGCACACATGCTGTGTGCTTTACTATTCAGTGCTATTCATTGTTTTTTTCTTGTCCAGCTTAGGCTGGTTTCACACTTGCGTTTTTGTCTGCAGCGTTTTTTGCACAAAAAACGCATGCATTTTTTTCCTATATTTAACATTGAAAACGCATGCGTTTTTTTGCACATGCGTTTGGTCGCGTTTTCAAACGCATGCGTTTTTTGTATGCATGCGTTCATTTTCAAAAATGCTACCTGCAGTATTTTCTTGCGCGTTTTTTTGCCGCGAAAAAACGCATGCGTTTTTTCGCGGCAAAAAAAATGCATTGCTGTCTATGTAAACGCATGCGTTTTTAACCCCTTCCCGACATGCGCCGTACTAGTACTGCGCTGCCAGCACTGCATTATTGACAGCCGCAGTACTAGTACGGCGGCTCGATCACCGCGGTCTCGCGCTGAGCGCCGCGGTGATCGGGTGCGGGTGTCAGCTGTATATGACAGCTGACACCCCGCAGCAATGCCCACGATCGGCGCTATCGCGGGCATTTAACCCCTCTGATGCCGCTGTCAACAGTGACAGCGGCATAGAGGGGGATCGCGCAGGGACGGGGGCTCCCTGCGCTCTCCCACCGGAGCAACGCGATGAGATCGCGCTGCTCTGGTGACCTGGAAGGAGTCCCCGGATCCAAGATGGCCGCGGGACTCCTTCCGGGTCATGAGATGACCCTGCTTGCCGGCGTCTGCTGAGAATCCTCATAGCAGGCGCCGGCAAGCCTGTGGAACGTGCCTGTCACATCGGTGATCAGGCAGAGTGCTGTGCACACTGTCTGATCACCGATCTGTGATGTCCCCTCCTGGGACAAAGTAAAAAAGTTAAAAAAAAAAATTTTCCACATGTGTAAAAAAAAAAAAAAAAAAATTCCTAAATAAAGAAAAAAAAAAAAAAATTCCCATAAATACATTTCTTTATCTAAATAAAAAAAAATCACACAATAAAAGTACACATATTTGGTATCGCCGCATCCGTAATGACCCCACCTATAAAACTAGTTAACCCCTTCAGTGAACACCGTAAAAAAAAAAAAAAAAAAACACGAGGCAAAAAACAACGCTTTATTCTCATACCGCCAAACAAAAAGTGGAATAACACGCGATCAAAAAGACGGATATAAATAAGCATGGTACCGCTGAAAACGTCATCTTGTCCCGCAAAAAAAAAGCCGCCACACAGCATCATCAGCAGAAAAATAAAAAAGTTATAGCTCTCAGAATAAAGCGATGCAAAAACAATTATTTTTTTATATAAAATAGTTTTTATTGTGTAAAAGCGCCAAAACAAAAAAATTACATAAATGAGGTATCGCTGTAATCGTACTGACCCGAAGAATAAAACTGCTTTATCCTTTTTACCAAACGCGGAACGGTATAAACGCCCCCCCTAAAAGAATTTCAGGAATTGCTGATTTTTGTTCATTCCGCCTTCCAAAAATCGGAATAAAAAGCGATCAAAAAATGTCATGTACCCGAAAATGGTACCAATAAAAACGTCAACTCGTCCCGCAAAAAACAAGATCTCACATGACTCTGTGGACCAAAATCTGGAAAAATTATAGCTCTCAAAATGTGGTGATGCAAAAACTATTTTTTGCAATAAAAAGCGTCTTTTAGTGTGTGACGGCTGCCAATCATAAAAATCCGCTAATAAACCCGCTATAAAAGTAAATCAAATCGCCCTTCATCACCCCCTTAGTTAGGGAAAAATAATACAATTTAAAAAAATATATTTATTTCTATTTTCCCGTTAGGCTACTTTCACACTAGCGTCGGTACGGGGCCGTCGCGCTGCGTCGGCCCGACATACCGACGCATACTGTGCAAGCGCCGCACAACGGGGGCAGCGGATGCTGTTTTTCCACGCATCCGCTGCCCCATTGTGAGGTGCGGGGAGGTGGGGGCGGAGTTCCAGCCGCGCATGCGCGGTCGGAAATGGTGGACCGTCGGCACAAAAAAAGTTACATGTAACGTTTGTTGCTGCCGGCAGTCCGCCACAACATGACGCAACCGTCGCACGACGCTTGCGACGTATGTCAATATGTCGCTAATGTTAGTCTATGGGGAAAAAACGCATCCTGCAGATGACTTTGCAGGATGCGTTTTTTCGCCAAAACGACGCATTGCGACGTATGCAAAAAAACGCTGGTGTGAAAGTAGCGCTAGGGTTAGGACTAGGGTTAGGGTTGGGGTTAGGGTTGGGGTTAGGGTTGGGGTTAGGGCTAGGGTTAGGGCTGGGGTTAGGGTTTCAGTTAGAATTGGGGAGTTTTCACTGTTTAGGCACATCAGGGGCTCTCCAAACGCGACATGGCGTCCGATCTCAACGCGTTTGTTTGCCAGAACCAGAACACACACTGAAAAGTCACCCACCACCATCAAGGTGACAAAGGGATCCAAACCCTAACCCTACCCCTAAACTCACCCCTAACCGTTTAATGAACATTTTCTGACAGTCATAGTGCCACGTATTTCAGTGCCACGTATTTCAGTGCCACGTATTTCAGTGCCACGTCTTTCAGTGCCACGATATTTCAGTGCCACGATATTTCAGTGCCACGTCTTTCAGTGCCACGATATTTCAGTGCCACGATATTTCAGTGCCATGATATTTCAGTGCCACGTCTTTCAGTGCCACGATATATCAGTGAAATACGTGGCACTGAAATATCGTGGCATTTACGTGAAATACGTGGCACTGAAATATCGTGGCACTTATATACGTGGCACTTATATACGTGGCACTTATATACGTGGCACTTATATACGTGGCACTTATATACGTGGCACTTATACACGTGGCACTTATACACGTGGCCACTGAAATATCGTGGCACTTATATACGTATATAAACGTATTTCAGTGCCACGTATTTCAGTGCCACGTATTTCAGGTTAGGGGTAGGGTTAGGGTTTTTCTCGTTTTCTTGTGTTTTTCTATAAAAACGCATGCGTCTAAAAAACGCATGCGTTTTACCGCGTTTACATGCATTTTTTCACACATGCGTTTTTAAAAAAACGCATTTAGATAAAAACGCAAGTGTGAAACCAGCCTTACCCTTGGGAAAATAAAAACGTGGGGGCTAAAATATAATTTTCGTGGAAACAAATATATTTTTTATTTTCGCGGCTTTGCGTTATAAACTGTAGTGAAACACTTGGGGGTTCAAAGTTCTCACAACACATCTAGATAAGTTCCGTGGGGGGTCTAGTTTCCAATATGGGGTCACTTGTGGGGGGTTTCTACTGTTTAGGTACATCACGGGCTCTGCAAATGCAACAAGACACCTGCAGACCAATTCATCTAAGTCTGCATTTCAAACGGCGCTCCTTCCCTTCCGAGCTCTGCCGTGCGCACAAACAGTGGTTCCCCCCCACATATGGGGTATCAGCGTACTCAGGAAAAATTGGACAACAACTTTTGTTGTCCAATTTCTCCTGTTACCCCTGGGGAAAAAAAATTGCAGGCTAAAACATCATTTAGTGGAAAGAAAAAATTATTTTTTAATTTTCATAGCGCTACATTCTAAACTTTAGTGAAACAATTGGGGGTTAAAAGTGCTCACCACACATCGAGATAAGTTCCTTAGGGGGTCTTCTTTCCAAAATGGTGTCACTTGTGGGGGTTTCCACTGTTTAGGCACGTCAGGGGCTCTCCAAACACGACATGGGTTCCGATCTCAATTCCAGCCAATTTTGCATTGAAAAGTCAAATGGCGCTCCTTCCCTTCCGAGCTTTGCCATGCGCCCAAACAGTGGTTTATCCCCATATATGAAGTATCAGCGTACTCAGGACAAATTGCACAACAACTTTTGGTGTCCAATTTATCCTGCTACCCTTGGGAAAATAAAAAATTTGGGGCAAAAAGATCATTTTTTGTGAAAATTAATATTAATTTTTTTTTACGGCTCTACATTATAAACTTCTGTGAAGCACTTGGAGGTTCAAAGTGCTCACCACACATCTAGATTAGTTCCTTAGAGGCTCTACTTTCCAAAATGGTGTCACTTGTGGGGGTTTCCACTGTTTAGGCACGTCAGGGGCTCTCCAAACACGACATGGGTTCCGACCTCAATTCCAGACAATTTTGCATTGAAAAGTCAAATGGCGCTCCTTCCCTTCCGAGCTCTGCCATGCGCCCAAACAGTGGTTTACCCCCACATATGGGGTATCAGCGTACTCAGGACAAATTGCACAACAACTTTTGGGGTCCAATTTATCCTGCTACCCTTGGGAAAATAAAAAATTTGGGGCAAAAAGATCATTTTTTGTGAAAATTAATATTAATTTTTTTTTACGGCTCTACATTATAAACTTCTGTGAAGCACTTGGAGGTTCAAAGTGCTCACCACACATCTAGATTAGTTCCTTAGAGGGTCTACTTTCCAAAATGGTGTCACTTGTGGGGGTTTCCACTTTAGGCACGTCAGGGGCTCTCCAATCGCGACATGGGCTCCAATCTCAATTCCAGCAAATCTTGCATTGAAAAGTCAAATGGCGCTCCTTCCCTTCCGAGCTCTGCCATGTGCCCAATCAATGGTTTACCCCAACATGTGGGGTATCGGCGTACTCAGGACAAATTGTACAACGACTTTTTTGGTCCAATTTCTCCTGTTACCCTTGGTAAAATAAAACAAATTGGATCTGAAGTAAAAATTTTGTGAAAAAAAAGTTAAATGTTCAATTTTTTTTAAACATTCCAAAAATTCCTGTGAAGCACCTGAAGGGTTAATAAACTTTTTTAATGTGGTTTTGAGTACCTTGAGGGGTGCAGTTTTTAGAATGGTGTCACTTTTGGGCATTTTCTGTCATATAGACCCCTCAAAGTCACTTCAAGTGTGAGGTGGTCCGTAAAAAAAATGGTTTTGCAAATTTTGTTGCAAAAATGAGAAATCGCTTTTCAACTTTTAACCCTTATAACTCCCTAACAAAAAAAAATTATGTTTCCAAAATTGTGCTGATGTAAAGCAGACATGTGGGAAATGTTGTTTATTAACTATATTATGTGATATAACTCTCTAATTTAAGATCATAAAAACAAAAAATTTGAAAATTGCGAAATTTTCATAATTTTCGACAAATTTCTGTTTTTTTCACAAATAAATGCAAGTCATATCGAAGAAGTTTTACCACTATCATAAAGTACAATATGTCATGAGAAAACATTCTCAGAATCACCAAGATCCGTTGAAGCGTTTCAGAGTTATGACCTCATAAAGTGACAGTGGTCAGAATTGTAAAAATTGGCCGTGTCAGTTAGGTGAAAACAGGCTTCGGGGTGAAGGGGTTAAGCACATGCGTTTGTTTGCGCTAAAAACGCATGCGTTTTTATAGAAAAAAAACAGAAAACACACTGAAAAGTCACCCACCACCATCAAGGTGATAAAGGGATCCAAACCCTAACCCTAACTCTACCCCTAACCTCACCCCTAACCGTTTAATGAACATTTTCTGACAGTCATATTGCCACGTATTTAAGTGCCACGTATCACGTATTTCAGTGCCACGTATGCCACGTGCCACGTATTTAAGTGCCACGTGCCACATATTTAAGTGCCACATGCCACGTATTTAAGTGCCACGTGCCACGTATTAAAGTGCCACGTGCCACGTATTTAAGTGCCACGTGCCACGTATTAAAGTGCCACGTGCCACGTATTTAAGTGCCACGTATTTAAGTACCACATATTTAAGTGCCACGTGCCACATATTTAAGTGCCACGTGCCACGTATTAAAGTGCCACGTGCCACGTATTTAAGTGCCACGTATTTAAGTACCACATATTTAAGTGCCACGTGCCACGTATTTAAGTGCCACGTGCCACGTATTTAAGTGCCACGTGCCACCTATTTAAGTGCCACGTGCCACGTATTTAAGTGCCACGTGCCACGTATTTAAGTGCCACGCGCCACGTATTTAAGTGCCACGTGCCACGTATTTAAGTGCCACGTATTTAAGTACCACGTATTTCAGTTGCACGTATTTCAGTGCCACGTATTTCAGTCACGTTTAGGGTTAGGGTTAGGGGTAGGGTTAGGGTTAGGGTTTTCTTGTTTTTTCTTGTGTTTTCTTGTGTTTTCTTGTGTTTTTCTATAAAAACGCATGCGTCTAAAAAACGCATGCGTTTTACCGCGTTTACATGCGTTTTTCACACATGCGTTTTTTTTAAAAAAAGCATGCAGATAAAAACGCAAGTGTGAAACCAGCCTTAGACTGTGTTAGGATTTTTTCAGTCAAGTTGGATTCTCGGGAGATGCAGATATACATTCCATGTCTTTAGTTAGATGGTGGAATTTTTGTATTATCTGCTGTGGATATTTTTAGGGTTTTAATACTGACCGCTTAGTATTCTGTCCTATCCTTTCCTATTTAGCTAGAGTGGCCTCTTTTGCTAAATCCTGCTTTCTGCCTGCATGTGTTGTTATGGACCTGTTGGTTAGGAGCACCTGAAATGACCTGATAGGTAAACTGCAAAACAGGACGAGCTCTGGGAAGTGGGAGCTCTGCTGACCGCAACCCTAAGCCTATTATCACACACACTAGAATTAGCCGTGGAGCGTGCCTAACTCTGCCTAGACGCCTCGTCACAGCCTCAGAGTTAACTACCCCTAAAGATAGAAATAAAGCCTCACCTTGCCTCAGAGAAATTCCCCAAAGGAAAAGGCAGCCCCTCACATATATTGACTGTGAGTTAAGAGGAATGCACAAACACAGGAATGAAACAGGTTTCAGCAAAGGAGGCCAGACTTACTAAATAGACTGAGGATAGAAAAAGGGATCTTTGCGGTCAGCATAAAAAACTACAAAAAAACCACGCAGAGTGTGCAAAAAGACCCCCGCACCGACTCACGGTGCGGTGGTGCCACTCTGCAACCCAGAGCTTCCAGCTAGCAAGGCAATATCATGATAGCAAGCTGGACTAGAACTTAGAAAGTACTAATGAATATATTCAGTACACAAATGAACAACAAATGAGCTTAGCAGTGACTTAGCTTCTGCTGGAGTAGTCAGGTCATCAGGAAGGTCAAAGAGAGATCTGAACCAGTACTGATACATTGACAGCTGGCATCTAGTAACGATCCGAGTGGAGTTAAATAGCGAAGCCAGCCCAGTACTAAACGGGGACAGGTGAGGAAGCAGCTTCAAGACCAGCAGCTCCACTTTCAGCCACCAGAGGGAGTCTCCGGACAGAACTCACAGAAATACCATTCCTGACCACAGGAGGGAGTTCGAGAACGGAATTCACAACAGTACCCCCCCCTTGAGGAGGGGTCACCGAACCCTCACCAGAGACCCCAGGCCGATCAGGACGAGCCAAATGAAAGGCACGAACTAAATCGGCAGCATGGATATCAGTAGCAACAACCCAGGAATTATCCTCCCGACCATAGCCCTTCCATTTGACCAGATACTGAAGTTTATGTCTCGAGATATGAGAATCTAAAATCTTCTCCACCACATACTCCAATTCCCCCTCGACCAACACAGGAGCAGGAGGGTCAACGGAGGGAACCATAGGCGCCACATATCTCCGCAACAACGACCTATGGAACACATTATGGATGGCAAAAGAAGCTGGAAGGGCCAAACGAAATGACACAGGATTGAGGATTTCAGAAATCTTATAAGGCCCAATAAAACGAGGCTTAAACTTAGGAGAAAAAACCTTCATAGGAACATAACGAGACGACAACCAAACCAAATCCCCAACACGAAGTCGGGGACCAACACGGTGATGGCGGTTAGCGAAACGTTGAGCCTTCTCAATGTCAAATTGTCCACCACGTGAGTCCAAATCTGCTGCAACCTGTCCACCACAGAATCTACACCAGGACAGTCCAAAGGCTCAACCTGCCCCGAAGAAAAACGAGGATGGAAACCAGAATTACAATAAAAAGGTGAAACCAAAGTAGCCGAACTGGCCCAATTATTAAGGGCGAACTCAGCCAATGGCAAGAAGGTCACCCAATCATCCTGATCAGCAGAAACAAAGCATCTCAGATAGGTTTCCAAAGTCTGATTGGTTCGTTCAGTTTGGCCATTTGTCTGAGGGTGGAAAGCCGAAGAAAAAGACAAATCAATGCCCATCTTAGCACAAAAGGACCGCCAAAACCTTGAAACGAACTGGGACCCTCTGTCCGAGACAATGTTCTCCGGAATGCCATGCAAACAAACCACATGCTGGAAAAACAATGGAACCAAATCAGAGGAGGAAGGCAATTTAGGTAAGGGTACCAAATGGACCATTTTAGAGAAGCGATCACAAACCACCCAAATGACCGACATCCTTTGAGAGACAGGGAGATCCGAAATAAAATCCATGGAAACATGTGTCCAGGGCCTCTTCGGGACCGGCAAGGGCAAAAGTAATCCACTGGCACGAGAACAGCAGGGCTTCGCCCGAGCACAAGTCCCACAGGACTGCACAAAAGAACGCACATCCCATGACAAGGAAGGCCACCAAAAGGACCTAGCCACCAAATCTCTGGTACCAAAAATTCCAGGATGACCAGCCAACACCGAACAATGAACCTCAGAGATAACCCTACTAGTCCATCTATCAGGGACAAACAGTCTCTCCGCTGGACAACGGTCAGGTCTATCCGCCTGAAACTCCTGTAGCACCCACCGCAAATCAGGGGAGATGGCAGATAAAATTACCCCCTCTTTGAGAATACCAGCCGGCTCAGGAACTCCCGGAGAATCAGGCACAAAACTCCTTGAAAGGGCATCAACCTTCACATTCTTAGAACCCGGAAGGTATGAAACCACAAAATCAAAACGGGAGAAAAACAGCGACCATCGAGCCTGCCTGGGATTCAACCGCTTGGCAGACTCTAGATAAGTCAGATACTTGTGATCCGTCAGGACCACCACGCGATGCTTGGCGCCTTCAAGCCAATGTCGCCACTCCTCAAATGCCCACTTCATAGCCAACAACTCCCAATTGCCAACATCATAATTACGTTCCGCAGGCGAAAACTTTCTAGAAAAGAAAGCACATGGCTTCATCACAGAGCCATCAGAACTTCTTTGAGACAAAACAGCTCCTGCTCCAATCTCAGAAGCATCAACCTCAACCTGAAAAGGGAGCGAAACATCTGGCTGACACAACACAGGGGCCGAAGAGAAACGACATTTCAGCTCCTGAAAGGCCTCAATGGCCGCAGAGGACCAATTCACCACATCCGCACCTTTCTTGGTCAAATCAGTCAGTGGTTTAACAACACTAGAAAAATTAGCGATGAAGTGACGGTAAAAATTAGCAAAGCCCAGGAATTTCTGAAGGCTCTTTACAGATGTAGGCTGAGTCCAATCATAAATGGCCTGGACTTTAACTGGATCCATCTCGATAGTAGAAGGGGAAAAAATGAAACCCAAAAAGGAAACCTTCTGAACTCCGAAGAGACATTTAGACCCCTTCACAAACAAGGAATTAGCACGAAGGACCTGGAACACCATTCTGACCTGCTTTACATGAGACTCCAAATCATCCGAAAAGACCAAAATATCATCCAAATATACTATCATGAATCTATCCAGATACTTTCGGAAGATGTCATGCACAGTGTTGAGCATTCCGATACCGCAAGTATCGGGTATCGGCCGATACTTGCGGGTATCGGAATTCCGATACCGAGATCCGATACTTTTGTGATATCGGGAATCGGTATCGGTATTACTATCAATGTGTAAAAGAAAGAATTAAAATAAAAAATAGGGATATACTCACCTCTCCGACGCAGCCTGCACCTCACCGAGGGAACCAGCAGCATTCTTTGCTTAAAATGCGCACGTTTACTACCTTCCGTGACGTCACGGCTTCTGATTGGTCGCGTGCCGCCCATGTGACCGCGACGCGACCAATCACAACAAGCCGTGACGTAATTTTCAGGTCCTGAAGGCCTAATTCTAGGCATTCAGGATTTGAAAATTATGTCACGGCTTGTGATTGGTCATGTCGCGGTCACGTGGGCGACGTGACCAATCACAAGCCGTGACATCACGGAAGGCAGTAAACGCGCGCATTTAAAAATTACGTCACGGCTTCTGATTGGTCGCGTGCCGGCCATGTGACCGCGACGCGACCAATCACAAGCCGTGACGTAATTTTCAGGTCCTGAATGCCTAATCTAGGCATTCAGGACCTGAAAATTACGTCACGGCTTGTTGTGATTGTCGCGTCGCGGTCACATGGGCGGCACGCGACCAATCACAAGCCGTGACGTCACGGAAGGCAGTAAACGCGCGCATTTTAAGCAAAGAAGGCTCCCAGTTACGGCGGTAAGGTGCAGGCTGCGTCGGAGAGGTGAGTATATCAATATTTTTTATTTTAATTCTTTATTTTACACAGTAATATGGATCCCAGGGCCTGAAGGAGAGTTTCCTCTCCTTCAGACCCTGGAAACCATCAGGGATACCGTCCGATACTTGAGTCCTATTGACTTGTATTGGTATCGGGTATCGGTATCGGATTAGATCCGATACTTTGCCGGTATCGGCCGATACTTTCCGATACCGATACTTTCAAGTATCGGACGTTATCGCTCAACACTAGTCATGCATAAATGACTGAAACACAGATGGAGCATTAGAAAGCCCGAATGGCATCACCAGGTACTCAAAATGGCCCTCGGGCGTATTAAATGCGGTTTTCCATTCATCGCCCTGTTTAATACGCACAAGATTATACGCCCCTCGAAGATCTATCTTGGTGAACCAACTAGCCCCCTTAATTCGAGCAAACAAATCAGACAGTAGAGGCAAAGGGTACTGAAATTTGACCGTTATTTTATTAAGAAGGCGGTAATCTATACAAGGTCTCAGAGAACCATCCTTCTTGGCCACAAAAAAGAACCCTGCTCCCAATGGTGATGATGACGGGCGAATATGCCCTTTCTCCAAGGACTCCTTTATATAACTCCGCAGAGCGGCGTGTTCTGGCACAGATAAATTGAAAAGTCGGCCCTTAGGAAACTTACTACCAGGAATCAAATTAATAGCACAATCGCAATCCCTATGAGGAGGTAGGGCACTGGACTTGGGCTCATCAAATACATCCCGGTAATCCGACAAAAACTCAGGTACTTCAGAAGGAGTGGAAGAAGAAATTGACAAAAATGGAACATCACCATGGACCCCTTGACAACCCCAACTGGACACAGACATCGATTTCCAGTCCAATACTGGATTATGGACCTGAAGCCATGGCAAACCCAACACGACCACATCATGCAAATTATGCAACACCAAAAAGCGAATATCTTCCTGATGTGCAGGAGCCATGCACATGGTCAACTGGGTCCAGTACTGAGGCTTATTCTTGGCCAAAGGCGTAGCATCAATTCCTCTTAATGGAATAGGATACTGCAAGGGCTCCAAGAGAAAACCACAGCGCCTGGCATACTCCAAGTCCATCAAATTCAGGGCAGCGCCTGAATCCACAAACGCCATAACCGAGTAGGATGACAAAGAGCAAATCAGGGTGATGGACAAAAGAAATTTAGGCTGTACAGTACCAATAGTGACAGAACTAGCGGACCGCTTAGTGCGCTTAGGACAATCAGAGATAGTATGAGTAGAGTCACCACTAGGGTTGAGCGAAACGGGTCGACCATTTTCAGAAGTCGCCGACTTTTGGCAAAGTCGGGTTTCATGAAACCCGACCCGACCCCTGTGTGGGGTCGGCCATGAGGTCGGCGATCTTCTGAATCTGGTATCGGAATTCCGATACCGAATTCCGATATGTTTGCGATATCGGAAATCGGTATCGGAATCCACATTTAAGTGTAAAATAAAGAATTAAAATAAAAAATATTGAAATACTCACCTGTCCGACGCAGCCTGGACATCGCCGCTGGTAACCGGCATCTTCCGTTCCTAAGAATGGCGCTTGAAAGACCTTTCGATAACGTCACGGCTTGTGATTAGTCGCGGCGGCCCACGTGACCGCTCAGCGACCAATCACAAGCCGTGACGTAATTCTCTCAGGTCCTAAATTCCTCATTCTAGGAATTTAGGCCATGAGAATTACGTCACGGCTTGTGATTGGTCGCTGAGCGGTCACGTGGGCTGCCGCGACCAATCACAAAGCCGTGACGTCATCTAAGGCCCTTCACGCGCTCATTCTTAAGAAGGAAGGCTGCCGGAAAGAAGCCGAGGGTGAGTATATTCCTATTAGGTATATACTCACCCTCGTACGCGCCCTGCTTCTTTCCGGCAGCCTTCCTTCTTAAGAATGAGTGCGTGAAGGGCCTTAGATGACGTCACGGCTTTGTGATTGGTCGCGGTGGCCCACGTGACCGCTCAGCGACCAATCACAAGCCGTGACGTAATTCTCATGGCCTAAATTCCTAGAATGAGGAATTTAGGACCTGAGAGAATTACGTCACGGTTTGTGATTGGTCACTGAGCGGTCACGTGGGCCGCCGCGACCAATCACAAGCCGTGACGTTATCGAAAGGTCTTTCAAGCGCCATTCTTAGGAACGGAAGATGCCGGTTACCAGCGGCGATGTCCAGGCTGCGTCGGAGAGGTGAGTATATCAATATTTTTTATTTTAATTCTTTATTTTACACTTAAATATGGATCCCAGGGCCTGAAGGAGAGTTTCCTCTCCTTCAGACCCTGGGAACCATAGTATCCCATTGCACTGCATTGGGTTTCGCGTTTCGGCCGACCCCGACTTTTTTATAGGATCGGCCGATTTCACTCGACCCGACTTTTGAGAAAGTCGGGTTTCATGAAACCGACCCGATCCTATAAAAATAAAAGTCGCTCAACCCTAGTCACCACAGTAAAAACACAGCCTATTCAGACGTCTGTGTTCTTGCCGTTCAGCTCTGGTCAAAGTCCTATCACATTGCATAAGCTCAGGCCTCTGCTCAGAGGACACCGCCAGATGGTGCACAACCTTACGCTCCCGTAAGTGCCGATCGATCTGAATGGCTAAGGACATTGACTCATTCAGACCAGCAGGTGTGGGGAACCCCACCATAACATCCTTAACCCCTTAATCCCATATGACGCACTATCCCGTCAAGGTGACCTGGAACTTAATTCCAAGTGACGGGATAGTACGTCATACGCGATCGGCCGCGCTCTCGGGGGGAGCGCGGCCGGGTGTCGGCTGCATATCGCAGCTGACATCCGGCACTATGTGCCAGGAGCGGTCACCGACCGCCCCCGGCACATTAACCCCCGGCACACCGCGATCAAACATGATCGCGGTGTGCCGGCGGTATAGGGAAGCATCACGCAGGGAGGGGGCTCCCTGCGGGCTTCCCTGAGACCCCCGGAGCAACGTGATCGCGTTGCTCCGAGGGTCTCCTACCTCCTTCCTCGCTGCAGGTCCCGGATCCAAGATGGCCGCGGTATCCGGGTCCTGCAGGGAGGGAGGTGGCTTACTGAGTGTCTGCTAAGAGCAGACGCTGGTAAGCCTGCAGCCCTGCACAGCAGATCGCAGATCATCGATCTTTAATGTCCCCCCCTGGGACAAAGTAAAAAAGTAAAAAAAAAAATTCCCACATGTGTAAAAAAAAATAAAAAATAAATAATTCCTAAATAAAGAAAAAAAAATATTATTCCCATAAATACATTTCTTTATCTAAATAAAAAAACAAACAATAAAAGTACACATATTTAGTATCGCCGTGTCCGTAACGACCCAACCTATAAAGCTGCCCCACTAGTTAACCCCTTCAGTAAACACCGTAAGAAAAAAAAAAAAACGAGGCATAAAACAACGCTTTATTACCATACCGCCGAACAAAAAGTGGACTAACACGCGATCAAAAAGACGGATATAAATAACCATGGTGCCGCTGAAAACATCATCTTATCCCGCAAAAAACGAGCCACCATACAGCGTCATCCAAGAAAAAATAAAAAAGTTATAGTCCTGAGAATAAAGCGATACCAAAATAATTATTTTTTCTATAAAATAGTTTTTATCGTATAAAAGCGCCAAAACATAAAAAAAGATATAAATGAGATATCACTGTAATCGTACTGACCCGAAGAATAAAACTGCTTTATCAATTTTACCAAACGTGGAACGGTATAAACGCCTCTCCCAAAAGAAATTCATGAATAGCTGGTTTTTGGTCATTCTGCCTCACAAAAATCGGAATAAAAAGTGATCAAAAACTGTCACGTGTCCGAAAATGTTACCAATAAAAACGTCAACTCGTCCCGCAAAAAACAAGACCTCACATGACTCTGTGGACCAAATTATGGAAGAATAATAAATTTAAAAAAATGTATTTATTTCCATTTTCCCATTAGGGCTAGGGTTCGGGTTAGGGTTAGGGTTGGCGCTAAAGTTAGGGTTAGGGTTGGGGCTAAAGTTAGGGTTAGGGTTTGGATTACATTTACGGTTGGGATTAGGGTTGGGATTAGAATTAGGGGTGTGTCAGGGTTAGGGGTGTGGTTAGGGTTACCGTTGGGATTAGGGTTAGGGGTGTTGTTGGATTAGGGTTTCAGGTAGAATTGGGGAGTTTCCACTGTTCAGGCACATCAGGGGCTCTCCAAACGCGACATGGCGTCCAATCTCAATTCCAGCCAATTCTGCGTTGAAAAAGTAAAACAGTGCTCCTTCTCTTCCGAGCTCTCCTGTGCGCTCAAACAGGGGTTTACCCGAACATATGGGGCATCAGCGTACTCGGAACAAATTGGACAACAACTTTTGCAGTCTAAGTTCTCTTGTTATCCTTTGGAAAATAAAAATTGGGGGTGCTAAAAATCATTTTTCTGGGAAAAAAAATATTTTTTATTTTCACGGCTCTGCGTTGTAAACTGTAGTGAAACACTTGGGGGTTCAAAGTGCTCACAACACATCTAGATAAGTTCCTTGGGAGGTCTAGTTTCCAATATGGGGTCACTTGTGGGGGGTTGTACTGTTTGGGTACATCAGGGGCTCTGCAAATGCAACGTGACGCCTGCAGACCAATCCATTTAAGTCTGCATTCCAAATGGCGCTCCTTCCCTTCCGAGCTCTGTCATGCGCCCAAACAGTGGTTCCCCCCCACATATGGGGTATCAGCGTACTCAGGACAAATTCGACAACAACTTTTGGAGTCCAATTTATCCTGATACCCTTGTGAAAATACAAAACTGGGGGCTAAAAAATCATTTTTGTGAAAAAAAAAAGGATTTTTATTTTCATGGCTCTGCGTTATAAACTGTAGTGAAACACTTTGGGGTTCAAAGCTCTCAATACACATCTACATAAGTTCCTTAGGGGGTCTACTTTCCAAAATGGTGTCACTTGTGGGGGGTTTTAATGTTTAGGCACATCAGGAGCTCTCCAATCGCAACATGGCGTCCCATCTTAATTCCAGACAATTTTGCATTGAAAAGTAAAATAGCGCTCCTTCCCTTCCAAGCTCTGCTATGCGCCCAAACAGTGGTTTACCCCAACATATGGGGTATCGTCGTACTCAGAACAAATTGCACAACAACTTTTGTGGTCTAATTTCTTCTCTTACCCTTGGGGAAATAATAAAATGGGGGCGAAAACATCATTTTTGTGAAAAAATGTGATTTTTCATTTTTACGGCTCTGCATTATAAACTTCTGTGAAGCACTTGTTGGGTCAAAGTGCTCAACACACATCTAGATAAGTTCCTTAAGGGGTCTACTTTCAAAAATGGTGTCACTTGTGGGGGGTTTCAATGTTTAGGCACATCATGGGCTCTCCAAACGCGACATGGCGTCCCATCTCAATTCCAGTCAATTTTGCATTGAAAAGTCAAATGGCGCTCCTTCACTTCCGAGCTCTGCCCTGTGCCCAAACAATGGTTTACACCCACATATGGGGTATCGGCGTACTCAGGACAAATTGTACAACAACTTTTGAGGTCCATTTTCTCCTGTTAAACTTGGTAAAATAAAACAAATTGGAGCTGAAAAAATTTTTGTGTGAAAAAAAGTTAAATGTTCATTTTTATTTAAACATTCTAAAAATTCCTGTGAAACACCTGAAGGGTTAATAAACTTCTTGAAAGTGGTTTTGAGTACCTTGAGGGGTGCAGTTTTTAGAATGGTGTCACACTTGGGTATTTTCTATCATATAGACCCCTCAAAATGACTTCAAATGAGATGTGGTCCCTAAGAAAATGGTGTTGTAAAAATGAGAAATTTCTTTTAACCCTTATAACTCCCTAACAAAAAAAAATTTTGGTTCCAAAATTGTGCTGATGTAAAGTAGACATGTGGGAAATGTTACTTATTATGTATTTTGCGTGACATATGTCTGTGATTTAAGGGCATAAAAATTCAAATTTGGAAAATTGCTAAATTTTAAAAAATTTTGCCAAATATTCATTTTTTTCACAAATAAACGCAAGTTATATCGAAGAAATTTTACCCCTATCATGAAGTACAATATGTCACGAGAAAACCATGTCAGAATCGTCAAGATCCGTTGAAGCGCTCCAGAGTTATAACCTCATAAAGGGACAGTGGTCAGAATTGTAAAAATTGGCCCGGTCATTAGCGTGCAAACAACCCTCGGGGCTTAAGGGGTTAAGGCCCTCAGAAAGACCCTTTCTGAAAATTGCTGCCAGGGCACACTCATTCCATTGCATAAGCACAGACCACTTCCTAAACTTCTGACAATACACTTCAGCATCATCTTGACCCTGACATAGAGCCAGCAAAATTTTCTCTGCCTGATCCACAGAATTTGGTTCGTCATAAAGCAATCCCAGCACCAGAAAAAGCGCATCTACATTAAGCAATGCAGGATCTCCTGGCGCAAGGGAGAATGCCCAATCTTGAGAGTCGCCACGTAACAAAGAAATAATGATTTTTACTTGCTGAATGGGGTCACCAGAGGAGCGGGGTTTCAGAGCAAGAAACAGTTTACAATTATTCTTGAAATTCAGAAACTTAGATCTATCCCCAGAAAATAATTCAGGAATTGGTATTCTAGACGCTAACATCGGATTCTGAACTACATAATCTTGAATGCTTTGTACCCTTGTAATGAGATGATCCACACAAGAAGACAGACCTTGAATGTCCATATCTACACCTGAGTCCTGAACCACCCAGAGGTTAAGGGGAAAAGAAAGACAAAACACACTGCAGAGAAAAAAAAATGGTCTCAGAACTTCTCTTATCCCTCTATTGAGATGCATTAACACTTTCTGGCCAGCTGTACTGTTATGGACCTGGTGGTTAGGAGCACCTGAAATGACCTGATAGGCAAACTGCAAAACAGGACGAGCTCTGGGAAGTGGGAGCTCTGCTGACCGCAACCCTAAGCCTATTATCACACACACTAGAATTAGCCGTGGAGCGTGCCTAACTCTGCCTAGACGCCTCGTCACAGCCTCAGAGTTAACTACCCCTAAAGATAGAAATAAAGCCTCACCTTGCCTCAGAGAAATTCCCCAAAGGAAAAGGCAGCCCCCCACATATATTGACTGTGAGTTAAGAGGAATGTACAAACACAGGAATGAAACAGGTTTCAGCAAAGGAGGCCAGACTTACTAAATAGACTGAGGATAGAAAAAGGGATCTTTGCGGTCAGCATAAAAAACTACAAAAAAACACGCAGAGTGTGCAAAAAGACCCCCGCACCGACTCACGGTGCGGTGGTGCCACTCTGCAACCCAGAGCTTCTAGCTAGCAAGGCAATATCATGATAGCAAGCTGGACTAGAACTTAGAAAGTACTAATGAATATATTCAGTACACAAATGAACAACAAATGAGCTTAGCAGTGACTTAGCTTCTGCTGGAGTAGTCAGGTCATCAGGAAGGTGCAAGAGAGATCTGAACCAGTACTGATACATTGACAGCTGGCATCTAGTAACGATCTGAGTGGAGTTCAATAGCAAAGCCAGCCCAGTCCTAAACGGGGACAGGTGAGGAAGCAGCTTAAAGACCAGCAGCTCCACTTTCAGCCACCAGAGGGAGTCTCCGGACAAAACTCACAGAAATACCATTCCTGACCACAGGAGGGAGTTCGAGAACGGAATTCACAACAGTGTGTCTGTCCTCTCCTACTCACAGTCAATATTTGTGGGGGGCTCCCTATCCTTTGGGGTTCTGCTCTGAGGCAAGATAGAATTCCCCATTTCCATCTATAGGGGTATTTAGTCCTCCGGCTGTGTCGAGGTGTCTAGGATGTGTTAGGTACACCCCAAGGCTACTTCTAGTTGCGGTGTCAGTTTAGGGTTTGCGGTCAGTACAGGTTCCACCTACTCCAGAGAAAGTCTCATGCTGTTCCTAGGTCACCGGATCATAACAGTACAACTGGCCAATAATGAGTTAAATGCATCTCAGAAGAAGGGAAGAAAGGTGTTGAGTAGGGTTGAGCGACTTTCATTTTTTTAAGATCGAGTAGGGTTTTGGGAAACCCGATTTTGTCCAGAGTCGAGTCGAGTGCAGTCGGCCGATTATCGCTAAAAGTCGGGGATCGACCGAAACACGAAACCCAATGCAAGTCAATGGGGAAGCATAGTCGGCAGTGAGTGGAGGCCAGGAAAACACCTACAGTGCCCATTTTAATGCCAAAAACATCCATTCTTGTTTCTGAAGCTTGCCAATCTTAATTAACTGTATAATAATAGTTGGGCATAGGGAATTGGGGGAAAGTTGTGGGGGGAGTAGGGCTGGCTCAAGTTTTTCGTGGGCCCAGGAAATGCGGACTACGTCACGGCGGTGTTGCAGGGAAAGGTAAGTATTTAAAAGTTGCAAGTGCTGTGATCCTGAGCAAGCAGGGGGGGGGCCCACTCGATCGCATTGCCACTGGCACAGGGCCCCTCAAAGTACGGCGGTGTGTTTGCATGGCGGGGGCGCCTCCCACCAGCAGCGACACTTTTGCGTACTCTGAGGGGCCCTGTGCCAGTGACGTCGCCAACGAGTATGCCCCCCCACCTGATGAAGGAACCTGCACTTTCATCTGCACCTTCCTCTTTGTCCCTGTGTAAGGTGGTATAACATGCGGGAAGGGGAACCTTACTTTCAGCAGGGACAGATTCTGGCTGTGTAGAGTACAAGGGGAATGTAGTGGTCTAGGTCAATGTACCAGCAGACTCATTTAGCAGTGGCTGGGCAATGGGCAGGATGAGGAGGAAACAGATATAGGGCCAAAGAATAAAGTAGGCTACATGCAGTTCAAAATTGGTAACAGGACTAAACAGGCGGCATTGCTTTGTTCAGTGGAGTAGCAAACCCAAGAGCAGCAGACACTGTTTCAAGGGCCTAACCACACTAGTAGGCCAAATGCAGTTTAATATCTGATAGTATAGGGCAAAAGCCAGAATGTGGAAGCTCAGCTTTGTTCAGTTGAGGACAACACCAGGGAGGGGCAGACACCTTTAGTAGGCCGGAAAAGCCTATTGCATTTTTTAAAATGGTAATTTGGAGCAGAAGGTTGAAGCTCAGCTTTATTTAGTTGAGGGCAACACCAGGCAGGGGCACACAGACAGACACCTTTAGTAGGCCGGAAAAGCCTATTGCATTTTTCAAAATGGTAATTTGGAGCAGAAGGTTGAAGCTCAGCTTTATTTAGTTGAGGGCAACACCAGGGAGGGGCAGAAGCCGTTAGTAGGCCCTAACCACCATTTTTTTTTTAAAACCACTTAATGAGAGCCGGAAGGTTGAAGCTCAGCTTTATTTAGTTGAGGACAACACCAGGGAGGGGCAGAAGCCGTTAGTAGGCCCTAACCACCATTTTTTTTTTTTAAAACCACTTAATGAGAGCCGGAAGGTTGAAGCTCAGCTTTATTTAGTTGAGGACAACACCAGGGAGGGGCAGAAGCCGTTAGTAGGCCCTAACCACCATTTTTTTTTTTAAAACCACATAATGAGAGCCGGAAGGTTGAAGCTCAGCTTTATTTAGTTGAGGACAACACCAGGGAGGGGCAGAAGCCGTTAGTAGGCCCTAACCACCATTTTTTTTTTTAAAACCACATAATGAGAGCCGGAAGGTTGAAGCTCAGCTTTATTTAGTTGAGGACAACACCAGGGAGGGGCACACAGACAGACACCTTTTGTAGGCCTGAAAAGCCTATTGCATTTTTCAAAATGGTAATTTGGAGCAGAAGGTTGAAGCTCAGCTTTATTTAGTTGAGGGCAACACCAGGGAGGGGCAGAAGCCGTTAGTAGGCCCTAACCACCATTTTTTTTTTTAAAACCACATAATGAGAGCCGGAAGGTTGAAGCTCAGCTTTATTTAGTTGAGGACAACACCAGGGAGGGGCAGAAGCCGTTAGTAGGCCCTAACCACCATTTTTTTTTTTAAAACCACATAATGAGAGCCGGAAGGTTGAAGCTCAGCTTTATTTAGTTGAGGACAACACCAGGGAGGGGCAGAAGCCGTTAGTAGGCCCTAACCACCATTTTTTTTTTTAAAACCACATAATGAGAGCCGGAAGGTTGAAGCTCAGCTTTATTTAGTTGAGGACAACACCAGGGAGGGGCACACAGACAGACACCTTTAGTAGGCCTGAAAAGCCTATTGCATTTTTCAAAATGGTAATTTGGAGCAGAAGGTTGAAGCTCAGCTTTATTTAGTTGAGGGCAACACCAGGGAGGGGCAGAAGCCGTTAGTAGGCCCTAACCACCATTTTTTTTTTTTAAAACCACTTAATGAGAGCCGGAAGGTTGAAGCTCAGCTTTATTTAGTTGAGGACAACACCAGGCAGGGGCACACAGACAGACACCTTTAGTAGGCCTGAAAAGCCTATTGCATTTTTCAAAATGGTAATTTGGAGCAGAAGGTTGAAGCTCAGCTTTATTTAGTTGAGGGCAACACCAGGGAGGGGCAGAAGCCGTTAGTAGGCCCTAACCACCATTTTTTTTTTTAAAACCACATAATGAGAGCCGGAAGGTTGAAGCTCAGCTTTATTTAGTTGAGGACAACACCAGGGAGGGGCAGAAGCCGTTAGTAGGCCCTAACCACCATTTTTTTTTTTAAAACCACATAATGAGAGCCGGAAGGTTGAAGCTCAGCTTTATTTAGTTGAGGACAACACCAGGGAGGGGCAGAAGCCGTTAGTAGGCCCTAACCACCATTTTTTTTTTTAAAACCACATAATGAGAGCCGGAAGGTTGAAGCTCAGCTTTATTTAGTTGAGGACAACACCAGGGAGGGGCACACAGACAGACACCTTTTGTAGGCCTGAAAAGCCTATTGCATTTTTCAAAATGGTAATTTGGAGCAGAAGGTTGAAGCTCAGCTTTATTTAGTTGAGGGCAACACCAGGGAGGGGCAGAAGCCGTTAGTAGGCCCTAACCACCATTTTTTTTTTTAAAACCACATAATGAGAGCCGGAAGGTTGAAGCTCAGCTTTATTTAGTTGAGGACAACACCAGGGAGGGGCAGAAGCCGTTAGTAGGCCCTAACCACCATTTTTTTTTTTAAAACCACATAATGAGAGCCGGAAGGTTGAAGCTCAGCTTTATTTAGTTGAGGACAACACCAGGGAGGGGCACACAGACAGACACCTTTAGTAGGCCTGAAAAGCCTATTGCATTTTTCAAAATGGTAATTTGGAGCAGAAGGTTGAAGCTCAGCTTTATTTAGTTGAGGGCAACACCAGGGAGGGGCAGAAGCCGTTAGTAGGCCCTAACCACCATTTTTTTTTTTAAAACCACATAATGAGAGCCGGAAGGTTGAAGCTCAGCTTTATTTAGTTGAGGACAACACCAGGGAGGGGCAGAAGCCGTTAGTAGGCCCTAACCACCATTTTTTTTTTAAAACCACATAATGAGAGCCGGAAGGTTGAAGCTCAGCTTTATTTAGTTGAGGACAACACCAGGGAGGGGCACACAGACAGACACCTTTAGTAGGCCTGAAAAGCCTATTGCATTTTTCAAAATGGTAATTTGGAGCAGAAGGTTGAAGCTCAGCTTTATTTAGTTGAGGGCAACACCAGGGAGGGGCAGAAGCCGTTAGTAGGCCCTAACCACCATTTTTTTTTTTAAAACCACATAATGAGAGCCGGAAGGTTGAAGCTCAGCTTTATTTAGTTGAGGACAACACCAGGGAGGGGCACACAGACAGACACCTTTAGTAGGCCTGAAAAGCCTATTGCATTTTTCAAAATGGTAATTTGGAGCAGAAGGTTGAAGCTCAGCTTTATTTAGTTGAGGGCAACACCAGGGAGGGGCAGAAGCCATTAGTAGGCCCTAACCACCATTTTTTTTTTTAAAAACCACTTAATGAGAGCCGGAAGGTTGAAGCTCAGCTTTATTTAGTTGAGGACAACACCAGGGAGGGGCAGAAGCCGTTAGTAGGCCCTAACCACCATTTTTTTTTTTAAAACCACATAATGAGAGCCGGAAGGTTGAAGCTCAGCTTTATTTAGTTGAGGACAACACCAGGGAGGGGCAGAAGCCGTTAGTAGGCCCTAACCACCATTTTTTTTTTTAAAACCACATAATGAGAGCCGGAAGGTTGAAGCTCAGCTTTATTTAGTTGAGGACAACACCAGGGAGGGGCACACAGACAGACACCTTTTGTAGGCCTGAAAAGCCTATTGCATTTTTCAAAATGGTAATTTGGAGCAGAAGGTTGAAGCTCAGCTTTATTTAGTTGAGGGCAACACCAGGGAGGGGCAGAAGCCGTTAGTAGGCCCTAACCACCATTTTTTTTTTTAAAACCACATAATGAGAGCCGGAAGGTTGAAGCTCAGCTTTATTTAGTTGAGGACAACACCAGGGAGGGGCAGAAGCCGTTAGTAGGCCCTAACCACCATTTTTTTTTTTAAAACCACATAATGAGAGCCGGAAGGTTGAAGCTCAGCTTTATTTAGTTGAGGACAACACCAGGGAGGGGCAGAAGCCGTTAGTAGGCCCTAACCACCATTTTTTTTTTTAAAACCACATAATGAGAGCCGGAAGGTTGAAGCTCAGCTTTATTTAGTTGAGGACAACACCAGGGAGGGGCACACAGACAGACACCTTTAGTAGGCCTGAAAAGCCTATTGCATTTTTCAAAATGGTAATTTGGAGCAGAAGGTTGAAGCTCAGCTTTATTTAGTTGAGGGCAACACCAGGGAGGGGCAGAAGCCGTTAGTAGGCCCTAACCACCATTTTTTTTTTTTAAAACCACTTAATGAGAGCCGGAAGGTTGAAGCTCAGCTTTATTTAGTTGAGGACAACACCAGGCAGGGGCACACAGACAGACACCTTTAGTAGGCCTGAAAAGCCTATTGCATTTTTCAAAATGGTAATTTGGAGCAGAAGGTTGAAGCTCAGCTTTATTTAGTTGAGGGCAACACCAGGGAGGGGCAGAAGCCGTTAGTAGGCCCTAACCACCATTTTTTTTTTTTAAAACCACATAATGAGAGCCGGAAGGTTGAAGCTCAGCTTTATTTAGTTGAGGACAACACCAGGGAGGGGCAGAAGCCGTTAGTAGGCCCTAACCACCATTTTTTTTTTTAAAACCACATAATGAGAGCCGGAAGGTTGAAGCTCAGCTTTATTTAGTTGAGGACAACACCAGGGAGGGGCAGAAGCCGTTAGTAGGCCCTAACCACCATTTTTTTTTTTAAAACCACATAATGAGAGCCGGAAGGTTGAAGCTCAGCTTTATTTAGTTGAGGACAACACCAGGGAGGGGCACACAGACAGACACCTTTTGTAGGCCTGAAAAGCCTATTGCATTTTTCAAAATGGTAATTTGGAGCAGAAGGTTGAAGCTCAGCTTTATTTAGTTGAGGGCAACACCAGGGAGGGGCAGAAGCCGTTAGTAGGCCCTAACCACCATTTTTTTTTTTAAAACCACATAATGAGAGCCGGAAGGTTGAAGCTCAGCTTTATTTAGTTGAGGACAACACCAGGGAGGGGCAGAAGCCGTTAGTAGGCCCTAACCACCATTTTTTTTTTTAAAACCACATAATGAGAGCCGGAAGGTTGAAGCTCAGCTTTATTTAGTTGAGGACAACACCAGGGAGGGGCAGAAGCCGTTAGTAGGCCCTAACCACCATTTTTTTTTTTAAAACCACATAATGAGAGCCGGAAGGTTGAAGCTCAGCTTTATTTAGTTGAGGACAACACCAGGGAGGGGCACACAGACAGACACCTTTAGTAGGCCTGAAAAGCCTATTGCATTTTTCTAAATGGTAATTTGGAGCAGAAGGTTGAAGCTCAGCTTTATTTAGTTGAGGGCAACACCAGGGAGGGGCAGAAGCCGTTAGTAGGCCCTAACCACCATTTTTTTTTTTTAAAACCACTTAATGAGAGCCGGAAGGTTGAAGCTCAGCTTTATTTAGTTGAGGACAACACCAGGCAGGGGCACACAGACAGACACCTTTAGTAGGCCTGAAAAGCCTATTGCATTTTTCAAAATGGTAATTTGGAGCAGAAGGTTGAAGCTCAGCTTTATTTAGTTGAGGGCAACACCAGGGAGGGGCAGAAGCCGTTAGTAGGCCCTAACCACCATTTTTTTTTTTAAAACCACATAATGAGAGCCGGAAGGTTGAAGCTCAGCTTTATTTAGTTGAGGACAACACCAGGGAGGGGCAGAAGCCGTTAGTAGGCCCTAACCACCATTTTTTTTTTTAAAACCACATAATGAGAGCCGGAAGGTTGAAGCTCAGCTTTATTTAGTTGAGGACAACACCAGGGAGGGGCAGAAGCCGTTAGTAGGCCCTAACCACCATTTTTTTTTTTAAAACCACATAATGAGAGCCGGAAGGTTGAAGCTCAGCTTTATTTAGTTGAGGACAACACCAGGGAGGGGCACACAGACAGACACCTTTTGTAGGCCTGAAAAGCCTATTGCATTTTTCAAAATGGTAATTTGGAGCAGAAGGTTGAAGCTCAGCTTTATTTAGTTGAGGGCAACACCAGGGAGGGGCAGAAGCCGTTAGTAGGCCCTAACCACCATTTTTTTTTTTAAAACCACATAATGAGAGCCGGAAGGTTGAAGCTCAGCTTTATTTAGTTGAGGACAACACCAGGGAGGGGCAGAAGCCGTTAGTAGGCCCTAACCACCATTTTTTTTTTTAAAACCACATAATGAGAGCCGGAAGGTTGAAGCTCAGCTTTATTTAGTTGAGGACAACACCAGGGAGGGGCACACAGACAGACACCTTTAGTAGGCCTGAAAAGCCTATTGCATTTTTCAAAATGGTAATTTGGAGCAGAAGGTTGAAGCTCAGCTTTATTTAGTTGAGGGCAACACCAGGGAGGGGCAGAAGCCGTTAGTAGGCCCTAACCACCATTTTTTTTTTTAAAACCACATAATGAGAGCCGGAAGGTTGAAGCTCAGCTTTATTTAGTTGAGGACAACACCAGGGAGGGGCAGAAGCCGTTAGTAGGCCCTAACCACCATTTTTTTTTTTAAAACCACATAATGAGAGCCGGAAGGTTGAAGCTCAGCTTTATTTAGTTGAGGACAACACCAGGGAGGGGCACACAGACAGACACCTTTAGTAGGCCTGAAAAGCCTATTGCATTTTTCAAAATGGTAATTTGGAGCAGAAGGTTGAAGCTCAGCTTTATTTAGTTGAGGGAAACACCAGGGAGGGGCAGAAGCCGTTAGTAGGCCCTAACCACCATTTTTTTTTTTAAAACCACATAATGAGAGCCGGAAGGTTGAAGCTCAGCTTTATTTAGTTGAGGACAACACCAGGGAGGGGCACACAGACAGACACCTTTAGTAGGCCTGAAAAGCCTATTGCATTTTTCAAAATGGTAATTTGGAGCAGAAGGTTGAAGCTCAGCTTTATTTAGTTGAGGGCAACACCAGGGAGGGGCAGAAGCCATTAGTAGGCCCTAACCACCATTTTTTTTTTTTAAAACCACTTAATGAGAGCCGGAAGGTTGAAGCTCAGCTTTATTTAGTTGAGGACAACACCAGGGAGGGGCAGAAGCCGTTAGTAGGCCCTAACCACCATTTTTTTTTTTAAAACCACATAATGAGAGCCGGAAGGTTGAAGCTCAGCTTTATTTAGTTGAGGACAACACCAGGGAGGGGCAGAAGCCGTTAGTAGGCCCTAACCACCATTTTTTTTTTTAAAACCACATAATGAGAGCCGGAAGGTTGAAGCTCAGCTTTATTTAGTTGAGGACAACACCAGGGAGGGGCACACAGACAGACACCTTTTGTAGGCCTGAAAAGCCTATTGCATTTTTCAAAATGGTAATTTGGAGCAGAAGGTTGAAGCTCAGCTTTATTTAGTTGAGGGCAACACCAGGGAGGGGCAGAAGCCGTTAGTAGGCCCTAACCACCATTTTTTTTTTTAAAACCACATAATGAGAGCCGGAAGGTTGAAGCTCAGCTTTATTTAGTTGAGGACAACACCAGGGAGGGGCAGAAGCCGTTAGTAGGCCCTAACCACCATTTTTTTTTTTAAAACCACATAATGAGAGCCGGAAGGTTGAAGCTCAGCTTTATTTAGTTGAGGACAACACCAGGGAGGGGCAGAAGCCGTTAGTAGGCCCTAACCACCATTTTTTTTTTTAAAACCACATAATGAGAGCCGGAAGGTTGAAGCTCAGCTTTATTTAGTTGAGGACAACACCAGGGAGGGGCACACAGACAGACACCTTTAGTAGGCCTGAAAAGCCTATTGCATTTTTCAAAATGGTAATTTGGAGCAGAAGGTTGAAGCTCAGCTTTATTTAGTTGAGGGCAACACCAGGGAGGGGCAGAAGCCGTTAGTAGGCCCTAACCACCATTTTTTTTTTTTAAAACCACTTAATGAGAGCCGGAAGGTTGAAGCTCAGCTTTATTTAGTTGAGGACAACACCAGGCAGGGGCACACAGACAGACACCTTTAGTAGGCCTGAAAAGCCTATTGCATTTTTCAAAATGGTAATTTGGAGCAGAAGGTTGAAGCTCAGCTTTATTTAGTTGAGGGCAACACCAGGGAGGGGCAGAAGCCGTTAGTAGGCCCTAACCACCATTTTTTTTTTTAAAACCACATAATGAGAGCCGGAAGGTTGAAGCTCAGCTTTATTTAGTTGAGGACAACACCAGGGAGGGGCAGAAGCCGTTAGTAGGCCGGAACCACCATTTTTTTTTTTAAAACCACATAATGAGAGCCGGAAGGTTGAAGCTCAGCTTTATTTAGTTGAGGACAACACCAGGGAGGGGCAGAAGCCGTTAGTAGGCCCTAACCACCATTTTTTTTTTTAAAACCACATAATGAGAGCCGGAAGGTTGAAGCTCAGCTTTATTTAGTTGAGGACAACACCAGGGAGGGGCACACAGACAGACACCTTTTGTAGGCCTGAAAAGCCTATTGCATTTTTCAAAATGGTAATTTGGAGCAGAAGGTTGAAGCTCAGCTTTATTTAGTTGAGGGCAACACCAGGGAGGGGCAGAAGCCGTTAGTAGGCCCTAACCACCATTTTTTTTTTTTAAAACCACATAATGAGAGCCGGAAGGTTGAAGCTCAGCTTTATTTAGTTGAGGACAACACCAGGGAGGGGCAGAAGCCGTTAGTAGGCCCTAACCACCATTTTTTTTTTTAAAACCACATAATGAGAGCCGGAAGGTTGAAGCTCAGCTTTATTTAGTTGAGGACAACACCAGGGAGGGGCACACAGACAGACACCTTTAGTAGGCCTGAAAAGCCTATTGCATTTTTCAAAATGGTAATTTGGAGCAGAAGGTTGAAGCTCAGCTTTATTTAGTTGAGGGCAACACCAGGGAGGGGCAGAAGCCGTTAGTAGGCCCTAACCACCATTTTTTTTTTTAAAACCACATAATGAGAGCCGGAAGGTTGAAGCTCAGCTTTATTTAGTTGAGGACAACACCAGGGAGGGGCAGAAGCCGTTAGTAGGCCCTAACCACCATTTTTTTTTTTAAAACCACATAATGAGAGCCGGAAGGTTGAAGCTCAGCTTTATTTAGTTGAGGGCAACACCAGGGAGGGGCAGAAGCCGTTAGTAGGCCCTAACCAAAGTTGAAGGCCAAATGCAGTTTAATTTCTGATACTATAGGCCGAAAGCCAGAAGGTGGAAGTTCCGATTTAGACAGTGGAGGACAATTTGAATTAGGGACTGCAGACAGACTTAGTAGGCTGTCCCCTGTGGACCATGCATCCACCACATTAACCCATTGCGCCGTAATGGACACGTAATCTTCCGTGGCCATGCCTACAGGTCCATGCGTCTGTTGTCAGGTGCACCGTTGTACTCACAGATTGCCAGAGTGCATGGACAATGCGGTCTTCTACATGCTGGTGGAGGGTTGGGATGGCTTTTCTCGCAAAAGAAGTGTCGACTGGTTAGCTTGTAGCGTGGTACAGCGTAGTCCATCATGGCCTTATTAATAGTAAATAAAATATATAACTAGGCTCTATGAACTTTTAAATAGGTTCCAGGGGTACACGGGCAGCATTGGTGTGGTCAGTGGAGGAGTATTGCAAGTAGGGGCTGCAGACAGGCTATCAAAGGCCTAAAATAACAAACAGTAGGCAGTCATGGCAGTTTTACATCGGTTACATGGATACACAGGCAGGCACTCCAGGCAGCATTGTGGTCAGTGGAGGAGTATTGCAAGTAGGGGCCGCAGACAGGCTATCAAAGGCCTAAAATAACAAACAATAGGCTCATGGCAGTTTTACAGCGGTTACATGGATACACGGGCAGGCAGCTTGGTGGTCAGTGGAGGAGTATTTAAAGTAGGGACCGCAGACAGGCTATCAAAGGCCTAAAATAACAAACAATAGGCTCATGGCAGTTTTACAGCGGTTACATGGATACACGGGCAGGCAGCTTGGTGGTCAGTGGAGGAGTATTTAAAGTAGGGACCGCAGACAGGCTTCAAAGGCCTAACATAAGAAAATGGGCTGGCTGTAGGCACTTTATAATTGGTTCCAGGGGTACACGGGCAGCAGTGGTCTGGTCAGTGGAGGAGTATTTAAAGTAGGGACCGCAGACAGGCTTCAAAGGCCTAACATAAGAAAATGGGCTGGCTGTAGGCACTTTATAATTGGTTCCAGGGGTACACGGGCAGCAGTGGTCTGGTCAGTGGAGGAGTATTTAAAGTAGGGACCGCAGACAGGCTATCAAAGGCCTAACATAACAAACAATAGGCTCATGGCAGTTTCACAGCGGTTACATGGATACACGGGCAGGCAGCTTGGTGGTGGTGAGTGGAGGAGTATTTAAAGTAGGGACCGCAGACAGGCTTCAAAGGCCTAACATAAGAAAATGGGCTGGCTGTAGGCACTTTATAATTGGTTCCAGGGGTACACGGGCAGCAGTGGTCTGGTCAGTGGAGGAGTATTTAAAGTAGGGACCGCAGACAGGCTTCAAAGGCCTAACATAAGAAAATGGGCTGGCTGTAGGCACTTTATAATTGGTTCCAGGGGTACACGGGCAGCAGTGGTCTGGTCAGTGGAGGAGTATTTAAAGTAGGGACCGCAGACAGGCTATCAAAGGCCTAACATAACAAACAATAGGCTCATGGCAGTTTCACAGCGGTTACATGGATACACGGGCAGGCAGCTTGGTGGTGGTGAGTGGAGGAGTATTTAAAGTAGGGACCGCAGACAGGCTTCAAAGGCCTAACATAAGAAAATGGGCTGGCTGTAGGCACTTTATAATTGGTTCCAGGGGTACACGGGCAGCAGTGGTCTGGTCAGTGGAGGAGTATTTAAAGTAGGGACCGCAGACAGGCTTCAAAGGCCTAACATAAGAAAATGGGCTGGCTGTAGGCACTTTATAATTGGTTCCAGGGGTACACGGGCAGCAGTGGTCTGGTCAGTGGAGGAGTATTTAAAGTAGGGACCGCAGACAGGCTATCAAAGGCCTAACATAACAAACAATAGGCTCATGGCAGTTTCACAGCGGTTACATGGATACACGGGCAGGCAGCTTGGTGGTGGTGAGTGGAGGAGTATTTAAAGTAGGGACCGCAGACAGGCTTCAAAGGCCTAACATAAGAAAATGGGCTGGCTGTAGGCACTTTATAATTGGTTCCAGGGGTACACGGGCAGCAGTGGTCTGGTCAGTGGAGGAGTATTTAAAGTAGGGACCGCAGACAGGCTTCAAAGGCCTAACATAAGAAAATGGGCTGGCTGTAGGCACTTTATAATTGGTTCCAGGGGTACACGGGCAGCAGTGGTCTGGTCAGTGGAGGAGTATTTAAAGTAGGGACCGCAGACAGGCTATCAAAGGCCTAACATAACAAACAATAGGCTCATGGCAGTTTCACAGCGGTTACATGGATACACGGGCAGGCAGCTTGGTGGTCAGTGGAGGAGTATTTAAAGTAGGGACCGCAGACAGGCTATCAAAGGCCTAAAATAACAAACAATAGGCTCATGGCAGTTTTACAGCGGTTACATGGATACACGGGCAGGCAGCTTGGTGGTCAGTGGAGGAGTATTGCAAGTAGGGGCCGCAGACAGGCTATCAAAGGCCTAAAATAACAAACAATAGGCTCATGGCAGTTTTACAGCGGTTACATGGATACACAGGCAGCTTGGTGGTGAGTGGAGGAGTAGTGCAAGGAGTGTCTGTCCCAGTACTCCCAAAATATAAATAGATGTTAATGTCTCGCAAAACAACCAAAACAAAAAAAAAAGGTGGCATACTTAGGTACAGGGGTGGGCTCATCTACTGAGTTTCTGACATAGTAATTTGGCAGTAACTATTTAATGGTGCCAATATAGGACACAGACACAGACTACTTTAAGTTGCATCATAGATGTCTACAAATTTGTATTGTCAGTGCCAGACATTGAATGATGTCAGCGAATAGACTAAAGATTGGTGGAGCTGTGCGACATAATTTTGCACGTGGTAGAGCACATTTTGAGCTGGGGTAGGGGGGAACTCTCTTGAGGCCGGCGGGACCGCCCCAGGGCCCCTCATGTTACAACGGTGTGTCTGACGTTGGGTGCGCACCACCACCGCCAGAGACACTACATTGTACTATGAGGGACCCAGTAGCAATGCCGTCAACCAAAAGCGAGCACACCCACCTCTTCAGACAAACAGCAGTCTCACGGGTGCTTGCGCCAAGTCGCGATACCACGGCCCCGTGTGGGGAGTTTTGCCATTTAGGGAGGTGTAAACATGTCGTATGCTGTACAATCAGCTGCAGCAAATTAGACATTAGAAAAGTAATTCACAGGCAAGAGCTTTTCATAGGAAAGCTAGGTGTCGGCCGGGCAAGGTGGGGCAAAAGATTTCGAAATCCAGTTGTGGTTCATTTTAATGAATGTTAGATCGTCAACATTTTGGGTAGCCAGACGAGTCCTTTTTTCGGTTAATATTGAACCTGCAGCACTGAATACTCTTTCTGATAGGACACTTGCTGCCGGGCAAGCAAGCTCCTGCAATGCATATTCTGCCAATTCTGGCCAGGTGTCTAATTTGGAGGCCCAGTAATCAAATGGGAATGACGGTTGAGGGAGAACATCGATAAGGGATGAAAAATAGTTAGTAACCATACTGGACAAATGTTGTCTCCTGTCACTTTCAATTGATGCAGCAGTACCTGTCCTGTCTGCGGTCATAGCAAAATCACTCCACAACCTGGTCAGAAAACCCCTCTGTCCAATGCCACTTCTGATGTGTGCACCCCTAACACTCCTAGTCTGCTGCCCCCTGGAGCTCGTGTGAGAACGATCACGTGCGCTGTGTGCTGGGAATGCCTGAAGCAAACGGTCAACAAGAGTTGATTGTTTGGTTGCTAATATTAGTTCCAAGTTCTCATGTGGCATAATATTTTGCAATTTGCCTTTATAGCGTGGATCAAGGAGGCAGGCCAACCAGTAATCGTCATCGTTCATCATTTTCGTAATGCGTGTGTCCCTTTTTAGGATACGTAAGGCATAATCCGCCATGTGGGCCAAAGTTCCAGTTGTCAAATCTCCGGTTGTGATTGGTTGAGGGGCAGTTGCAGGCAAATCTACGTCACTTGTGTCCCTCAAAAAACCAGAACCCGGCCGTGACACGCAACCAAATTCCTGTGCCCCCGGGAAAGGTTCGGCATTAAAAATATACTCATCCCCATCATCCTCCTCGTCCTCCACCTCCTCTTCGCCCGCTACCTCGTCCTGTACACTGCCCTGACCAGACAATGGCTGACTGTCATCAAGGCTTTCCTCTTCCTCTGGTGCAGACGCCTGCTCCTTTATGTGCGTCAAACTTTGCATCAGCAGACGCATTAGGGGGATGCTCATGCTTATTACGGCGTTGTCTGCACTAACCAGCCGTGTGCATTCCTCAAAGCACTGAAGGACTTGACACATGTCTTGTATCTTAGACCACTGCACACCTGACAACTCCATGTCTGCCATCCTACTGCCTGCCCGTGTATCCTCCCACAAATAAATAACAGCACGCCTCTGTTCGCACAGTCTCTGAAGCATGTGCAGTGTTGAGTTCCACCTTGTTGCAACGTCTATGATTAGGCGATGCTGGGGAAGGTTCAAAGACCGCTGATAGGTCTGCATACGGCTGGCGTGTACAGGCGAACGTCGGATATGTGAGCAAAGTGCACGCACTTTGAGGAGCAGGTCGGAGAACCCAGGATAAGTTTTCAATAAGCACTGCACCACCAGGTTTAAGGTGTGAGCCAGGCAAGGAATGTGTTTCAGTTGGGAAAGGGAGATGGCAGCCATGAAATTCCTTCCGTTATCACTCACTACCTTGCCTGCCTCAAGATCTACTGTGCCCAGCCACGACTGCGTTTCTTGTTGCAAGAACTCGGACAGAACTTCCGCGGTGTGTCTATTGTCGCCCAAGCACTTCATAGCCAATACAGCCTGCTGACGCTTGGCAGTAGCTGGCCCATAATGGGACAACTGGTGTGCAACAGTGTCATCTGCCGATGGAGTGGTTGGCAGACTGCGTTCTGTGGAAGAGCTGTAGCTTCTGCAGGAGGACGAGGAGGAGGAGGAGGAGGGGGTGCGAACGCCTACAGCCAACTGTTTCCTAGACCGTGGGCTAGGCACAACTGTCCCTAAATTGATGTCGCCTGTGGACCCTGCATCCACCACATTCACCCAGTGTGCCGTGATGGACACATAACGTCCCTGGCCATGCCTACTGGTCCATGCATCTGTAGTCAGGTGCACCTTTGTACTCACAGATTGCCTGAGTGCATGGACGATGCGCTGTTTAACATGCTGGTGCAGGGCTGGGATGGCTTTTCTGGAAAAAAAGTGTCGACTGGGTAGCTCGTATCGTGGTTCAGCGTACTCCATCAGGGCTTTGAAAGCTTCGCTTTCAACTAACCGGTAGGGCATCATCTCTAACGAGATTAGTCTAGCTATGTGGGCGTTAAAACCCTGTGTACGCGGATGCGAGGATAAGTACTTCCTTTTTCTAACCAGAGTCTCATGTAGGGTGAGCTGGACTGGAGAGCTGGAGATCGTGGAACTTTCGGGTGTGCCGGTGTACATGGCAGACTGAGAGACGGTTGGAGACGGTATTGTTTCCGCCGGTGCCCTAGATGCAATATTTCCTCCTACAAAACTGGTGATTCCCTGACCCTGACTGCTTTTGGCTGGCAAAGAAACCTGCACAGATACTGCCGGTGGTGCGGAAAATGGTGGCCTTACAGTGACGGAAGGGATGTTGCGTTGCTGACTAGCTTCATTGGCCGAGGGTGCTACAACCTTGAGGGACGTTTGGTAGTTAGTCCAGGCTTGAAAATGCATGGTGGTTAAGTGTCTATGCATGCAACTAGTATTTAGACTTTTCAGATTCTGACCTCTGCTTAAGCTAGTTGAACATTTTTGACAGATGACTTTGCGCTGATCAGTTGGATGTTGTTTAAAAAAATGCCAGACTGCACTCTTCCTAGACTCGGATCCCTTTTCAGGGATTGCAGACTGAGCTTTAACCGGATGGCAACGTTGTGCTCCAACAGGTTTTGGCTTTGACACGCGTTTTGGTCCAGATACGGGCCCGGCAGATGGAACCTGTTGCGATGTTGATGCCTGCTGCGGCCCCTCCTCCACCTCCGCTTCTGAACTACTGCCGCCTGCACCCTGTTCCCCCAATGGCTGCCAATCGGGGTCAATAACTGGGTCATCTATTACCTCCTCTTCGAGCTCGTGTGCAACTTCGTCTGTGTCACTGTGTCGGTCGGTGGTATAGCGTTCGTGGCGGGGCAACATAGTCTCATCAGGGTCTGATTGTGGATCTGTACCCTGAGAGGGCAATGTGGTGGTCTGAGTCAAAGGAGCAGCATAGTACTCTGGCTGTGGCTGTGCATCAGTGCACTCCATGTCAGAATATACTTGTAATGGGCATGGCCTGTTAAATGTTTCACTTTCTAAGCCAGGGACGGTATGTGTAAAGAGCTCCATGGAGTGACCCGTTGTGTCGCCTGCTGCATCCTTCTCTCTTGTTGTAGTTTTTGCTGAGGAGGACAAGGAAGCGACTTGTCCCTGACCGTGAACATCCACAAGCGACGCGCTGCTTTTACATTTACCAGTTTCGGAAGAGGAGGCAAAAGAGCTAGAGGCTGAGTCTGCAATGTAAGCCAAAACTTGCTGTTGCTGCTCCGCCTTTAAAAGCGGTTTTCCTACTCCCAGAAAAGAGAGCGTTCGAGGCCTTGTGTAGCCTGACGACGAAACTGGCTCCACAGCTCCAGACTTAGGTGGAATATTTTTATCCCCACGACCACCTGATGCTCCACTACCACTACCATCATTACCAGCTGACAATGAACGCCCACGACGACCTCTTGCACCAGACTTCCTCATTGTTTTAAAATCTTAACCAAAGTAACTTTATTTGTTGCTGTCAAACAACTTACACGGTGAGCTATAACTTCAGTATGATTTCAATATCCCTTAACAGGTTGGTGAGACCACAAGGAAAATCAGGCACAATGTTACACACTCTGTTTTCTGTGGCACAAAATCACAGAGATGACACACACGCAGGACTGTCACTCAAGCACTAATGTCAATATTAATCTCCCACCTAATTTATTTTTTTTTTTTTCTCAGGGAGACTTTAGAAACCAAATAATATTAAAAAAAAAAAAAAAAAAAAAAGGCTTTCTATGGCCCACAATTAGAGAGAGAGAGGTGGCACAACCAGGAGTCAAGACTGGCGCACAAGCTGAAAGGGCAATATTACTCTCCCACTGTTTTTTATGTTTTTTTTGTTTTTTTCAGGGAGACTTTAGAAACCAAATAATATTAAAAAAACCAAAAAAAAAAAAGGCTTTCTATGGCCCACTGAATGAGAGGGAGAGAGGTGGCACACCCAGGAGTCAAGACTGGCACACAAGCTGAAAGGGCAATATTACTCTCCCACTGTTTTTTTAGGTTTTTTTTTTTTTTTCAGGGAGACTTTAGAAACCAAATAATATTAAAAAAAAAAAAAAAAAAAAAAAATAGGCTTGCTATAGCCCACTGAATGAGAGATAGCACACACAGCAGTGGCACACAAGCCCTGACTGAGGCCAATATTTTTCTCCCACTGATTGATGTAGTGTTTTTGTGTTGAGGTAGAATTTAGAACACAAATCACGGAAAAAATAAATAGGCTTTCTATGGCCCACTGAATGAAAGGGAGAGAGGTGGCACACCCAGGAGTCAAGACTGGCACACAAGCTGAAAGGGCAATATTACTCTCCCACTGTTTTTTTATGTATTTTTTGTTTTTTCAGGGAGACTTTAGAAACCCAATAATATTTAAAAAAAAAAATAAATAGGCTTTCTATGGCCCACTGAATGAGAGGGAGAGAGGTGGCACACCCAGGAGTCAAGACTGGCACACAAGCTGAAAGGGCAATATTATTCTCCCACTGTTTTTTTAGGTTTTTTTTTTTTTTTTCAGGGAGAATTAGAAACCAAATAATATTAAAAAAAAAAAATAAATAGGCTTTCTATGGCCCACTGAATGAGAGGGAGAGAGGTGGCACACCCAGGAGTCAAGACTGGCACACAAGCTGAAAGGGCAATATTACTCTCCCACTGTTTTTTTAGGTTTTTTTTTTTTTTTCAGGGAGACTTTAGAAACCAAATAATATTAAAAAAAAAAAAAAAAAAAAAAATAGGCTTGCTATAGCCCACTGAATGAGAGATAGCACACACAGCAGTGGCACACAAGCCCTGACTGAGGCCAATATTTTTCTCCCACTGATTGATGTAGTGTTTTTGTGTTGAGGTAGAATTTAGAACACAAATCACGGAAAAAATAAATAGGCTTTCTATGGCCCACTGAATGAAAGGGAGAGAGGTGGCACACCCAGGAGTCAAGACTGGCACACAAGCTGAAAGGGCAATATTACTCTCCCACTGTTTTTTTAGGTTTTTTTTTTTTTTTCAGGGAGACTTTAGAAACCAAATAATATTAAAAAAAAAAAAAAAAAAAAAAATAGGCTTGCTATAGCCCACTGAATGAGAGATAGCACACACAGCAGTGGCACACAAGCCCTGACTGAGGCCAATATTTTTCTCCCACTGATTGATGTAGTGTTTTTGTGTTGAGGTAGAATTTAGAACACAAATCACGGAAAAAATAAATAGGCTTTCTATGGCCCACTGAATGAAAGGGAGAGAGGTGGCACACCCAGGAGTCAAGACTGGCACACAAGCTGAAAGGGCAATATTACTCTCCCACTGTTTTTTTATGTATTTTTTGTTTTTTCAGGGAGACTTTAGAAACCCAATAATATTTAAAAAAAAAAATAAATAGGCTTTCTATGGCCCACTGAATGAGAGGGAGAGAGGTGGCACACCCAGGAGTCAAGACTGGCACACAAGCTGAAAGGGCAATATTATTCTCCCACTGTTTTTTTAGGTTTTTTTTTTTTTTTTCAGGGAGAATTAGAAACCAAATAATATTAAAAAAATAAAATAAATAGGCTTTCTATGGCCCACTGAATGAGAGGGAGAGAGGTGGCACACCCAGGAGTCAAGACTGGCACACAAGCTGAAAGGGCAATATTACTCTCCCACTGTTTTTTTAGGTTTTTTTTTTTTTTTCAGGGAGACTTTAGAAACCAAATAATATTAAAAAAAAAAAAAAAAAAAAAAAAAAATAGGCTTGCTATAGCCCACTGAATGAGAGATAGCACACACAGCAGTGGCACACAAGCCCTGACTGAGGCCAATATTTTTCTCCCACTGATTGATGTAGTGTTTTTGTGTTGAGGTAGAATTTAGAACACAAATCACGGAAAAAATAAATAGGCTTTCTATGGCCCACTGAATGAAAGGGAGAGAGGTGGCACACCCAGGAGTCAAGACTGGCACACAAGCTGAAAGGGCAATATTACTCTCCCACTGTTTTTTTAGGTTTTTTTTTTTTTTCAGGGAGACTTTAGAAACCAAATAATATTAAAAAAAAAAAAAAAAAAAAAAAATAGGCTTGCTATAGCCCACTGAATGAGAGATAGCACACACAGCAGTGGCACACAAGCCCTGACTGAGGCCAATATTTTTCTCCCACTGATTGATGTAGTGTTTTTGTGTTGAGGTAGAATTTAGAACACAAATCACGGAAAAAATAAATAGGCTTTCTATGGCCCACTGAATGAAAGGGAGAGAGGTGGCACACCCAGGAGTCAAGACTGGCACACAAGCTGAAAGGGCAATATTATTCTCCCACTGTTTTTTTAGGTTTTTTTTTTTTTTTTCAGGGAGAATTAGAAACCAAATAATATTAAAAAAAAAAAATAAATAGGCTTTCTATGGCCCACTGAATGAGAGGGAGAGAGGTGGCACACCCAGGAGTCAAGACTGGCACACAAGCTGAAAGGGCAATATTACTCTCCCACTGTTTTTTTAGGTTTTTTTTTTTTTTTCAGGGAGACTTTAGAAACCCAATAATATTTAAAAAAAAAAATAAATAGGCTTTCTATGGCCCACTGAATGAGAGGGAGAGAGGTGGCACACCCAGGAGTCAAGACTGGCACACAAGCTGAAAGGGCAATATTATTCTCCCACTGTTTTTTTAGGTTTTTTTTTTTTTTTTCAGGGAGAATTAGAAACCAAATAATATTAAAAAAAAAAAATAAATAGGCTTTCTATGGCCCACTGAATGAGAGGGAGAGAGGTGGCACACCCAGGAGTCAAGACTGGCACACAAGCTGAAAGGGCAATATTACTCTCCCACTGTTTTTTTTAGGTTTTTTTTTTTTTTTCAGGGAGACTTTAGAAACCAAATAATATTAAAAAAAAAAAAAAAAAATAGGCTTGCTATAGCCCACTGAATGAGAGATAGCACACACAGCAGTGGCACACAAGCCCTGACTGAGGCCAATATTTTTCTCCCACTGATTGATGTAGTGTTTTTGTGTTGAGGTAGAATTTAGAACACAAATCACGGAAAAAATAAATAGGCTTTCTATGGCCCACTGAATGAAAGGGAGAGAGGTGGCACACCCAGGAGTCAAGACTGGCACACAAGCTGAAAGGGCAATATTACTCTCCCACTGTTTTTTTATGTATTTTTTGTTTTTTCAGGGAGACTTTAGAAACCCAATAATATTTAAAAAAATAAATAAATAGGCTTTCTATGGCCCACTGAATGAGAGGGAGAGAGGTGGCACACCCAGGAGTCAAGACTGGCACACAAGCTGAAAGGGCAATATTACTCTCCCACTGTTTTTTTAGGTTTTTTTTTTTTTTCAGGGAGACTTTAGAAACCAAATAATATTAAAAAAAAAAAAAAAAATAGGCTTGCTATAGCCCACTGAATGAGAGATAGCACACACAGCAGTGGCACACAAGCCCTGACTGAGGCCAATATTTTTCTCCCACTGATTGATGTAGTGTTTTTGTGTTGAGGTAGATTTTAGAACACAAATCACGGAAAAAATAAATAGGCTTTCTATGGCCCACTCAGTGAGAGATGGCACACACAGGGATGGCACTGTAGCAGAAATGCCAATCTTAATCTCCCACAAAAAAAAAACAAAAAAAAAAAAAAAACTGTCCTACAATTACTAGCTCCCTGCAGTAATGTAAGCCAGGTATGGCAGGCAGCAATAGGAGTGGACTGATGCACAAATTAAATAAAAAGTGTGGACAAACAAAAAAGATAGCTGTGCAGAAAGGAAGGAACAAGAGGATATGTGCTTTGAAAAAAGCAGTTGGTTTCCACAGTGGCGTACACACAGCAATACAGCTATCACGGAGCCTTCTAGGGCAGCCCAATGAGCTACAGCGCTGAGGGGAAAAAAAAAAAAAAATAGCTTCCACAGTCCCTGCACACCGAAGGTGGTGTTGGACAGTGGAAATCGCTGCAGCACAAGCGGTTTGGTGGTTAGTGGACCCTGCCTAACGCTCTCCCTGCTTCTGACGAAGCGGCAGCAACCTGTCCCTAAGCTCAGATCAGCAGCAGTAAGATGGCGGTCGGCGGGAACGCCCCTTTATAGCCCCTGTGACGCCGCAGACAGCAAGCCAATCACTGCAATGCCCTTCTCTAAGATGGTGGGGACCAGGATCTATGTCATCACGCTGCCCACACTCTGCGTTCACCTTCATTGGCTGAGAAATGGCGCTTTTCGCGTCATTGAAACGCGACTTTGGCGCGAAAGTCGCGTACCGCATGGCCGACAAGCACAGGGGTCGGATCGGGTTTCATGAGACGCCGACTTAGCCAAAAGTCGGCGACTTTTGAAAATGATCGACCCGTTTCGCTCAACCCTAGTGTTGAGCCATTTTTTTTTCTGTAGCCTGCTTTGTCTTTCCTTCCCTCTTTTTCTCTGGGTGGCTGAGGAGTTTTTTGCTATCATGGATGTTCAGGGATTAGCTTCTCGTGTAGACCAGCTTGCTGCTAGGGTACAGGGTATTTCTGATTATATCGTTCAGACTCCGGTTTTAGAGCCTAAGATTCCTACTCCTGATTTGTTTTTTGGTGACAGATCCAAATTTTTGAGTTTTAAAAACAATTGTAAACTGTTTTTTGCTCTGAGACCTCGATCCTCTGGTGATTCCATTCAGCAGTTTAAAATTGTCATCTCCCTGCTGCGTGGCGATCCTCAGGATTGGGCATTTTCTCTGGAATCTGGGAATCCAGCCTTGCTTAATGTAGACGCCTTTTTTCAGGCTTTAGGATTATTAGTAGTGTTGAGCATTCCGATGCTGCAAGTATCGGGTATCGGCCGATACTTGCTGTATCGGAATTCCGATACCGGGATTCCGATACTCTTGTGGTATCGGGTATCGGGTATCGCAACAACATTAATGTTAAAATGTGTAAAAGAGAGAATTAAAATAAAAAATATCGCTATACTCACCTGTCCGACGCAGCCGGGACTTCAGCGAGGGAACCGGCAGCGTTGTTTGTTTAAAATTCGCGCTATTACTTGGTTACGTGAATTCCCGGCTTGTGATTGGTCAGGTCGGCCACGTTGCCGGGACGCGGACCAATCACAGCAAGCCGTGACGAAATTACGTCACGGCTTGCTGTGATTGGTCCGCGTCCCGGCAATATGGCCGCCCTGACCAATCACAAGCCGTGACGTCACGGGAGGCTGGACACGCGCCCATTTTAAAATGAGCGCGTCCAGCCTCCCGGCTTGTGATTGGTTGACCGCGGCGCAACCAATCACAAGCTGTGACGTCACGGGAGGCTGGACACGCGCCCATTTTAAAATGAGCGCGTCCAGCCTCCCGGCTTGTGATTGGTTGACCGCGGCGCAACCAATCACAAGCCGTGACGTCACGGGAGGCTGGACACGCGCCCATTTTAAAATGAGCGCGTCCAGCCTCCCGGCTTGTGATTGGTTGACCGCGGCGCAACCAATCACAAGCCGTGACGTCACGGGAGGCTGGACACGCGCCCATTTTAAAATGAGCGCGTGTCCAGCCTCCCGTGACGTCACGGCTTGTGATTGGTCAGGGCGGCCATATTGCCGGGACGCGGACCAATCACAGCAAGCCGTGACGTAATTTCGTCACGGCTTGCTGTGATTGGTCCGCGTCCCGGCAACATGGCCGACCTGACCAATCACAAGCCGGGAATTCACGTAACCAAGTAATAGCGCGAATTTTAAACAAACAACGCTGCCGGTTCCCTCGCTGAAGTCCCGGCTGCGTCGGAGAGGTGAGTATAGCGATATTTTTTATTTTAATTCTTTCTTTTACACATTTATATGGTTCCCAGGGCCTGAAGGAGAGTTTCCTCTCCTTCAGACCCTGGGAACCATCAGGAATACCGTCCGATACATGAGTCCCATTGACTTGTATTGGTATCGGGTATCGGTATCGGATTGGATCCGATATTTTGCCGGTATCGGCCGATACTTTCCGATACCGATACTTTCAAGTATCGGACGGTATCGCTCAACACTAATTATTATATGATGAACCAAATTCTGTGGATCAAGCGGAGAAGACCTTGTTGGCCCTGTCGCAGGGTCAAGAGGCGGCAGAATTGTATTGTCAGAAATTTAGAAAATGGTCTGTGTTGACTAAATGGAATGATGATGCTTTGGCGGCAATTTTCAGAAAGGGTCTTTCTGAATCCGTCAAAGATGTTATGGTGGGGTTTCCCATGCCTTTCGGTCTGAGTGATTCTATGTCTCTGGCCATTCAGATTGATCGGCGCTTGCGGGAGCGCAGAACTGTGCGCCCTGTGGTGTTGTCCTCAGAGCAGATGCCTGAGTCAATGCAGTGTGATAGGATTCTGTCTAGAACAGAACGACAAGCATTCAGATGTCAGAATAGGTTGTGTTTTTATTGTGGCGATGCTTCTCATGTCATTTCAGTCTGCCCTAAGCGTACAAAGAGGATCGCTAGTTCATTTACCATCAGTACAGTACAACCTAAATTTCTGTTATCTGTGTCCTTGATCTGCTCATTGTCATCATTTTCTGTCATGGCATTTGTGGATACAGGCGCCGCCTTGAACTTAATGGACTTTGAGTTTGCCAGGCATTGTGGTTTTCCCTTGCAGTCTTTGCAGAACCCTATTCCTTTAAGGGGCATGGATGCTACACCTTTGGCTAAAAATAAGCCTCAGTTTTGGACACAAGTGACCATGTGCATGGCGCCAGCCCATCAGGAAGATTGTCGATTTCTGGTGTTGCATAATTTGCATGATGCTATCGTGCTGGGTTTTCCGTGGTTGCAGGTACATAATCCTGTGTTGGATTGGAAGTCTATGTCTGTGACGAGTTGGGGTTGTCAGGGGGTTCATAATGACGTTCCTTTGATGTCAATCTCCTCTTCTTCCTCTTCTGAAATTCCAGAGTTTTTGTCTGATTTTCAGGATGTATTCGATGAGCCCAAGTCCAGTTCCCTTCCACCGCATAGGGACTGTGATTGTGCTATTGACTTGATTCCAGGCTGTAAGTTTCCTAAGGGCCGACTTTTCAACCTGTCTGTGCCTGAACATACCGCCATGCGGAGTTATGTTAAGGAGTCTTTGGAGAAAGGGCATATTTGGCCATCTTCTTCACCCTTGGGAGCGGGATTTTTTTTGTTGCTAAGAAGGATGGTTCCTTGAGACCCTGTATTGATTATCGCCTCTTGAATAAGATCACGGTCAAGTTTCAATACCCTGTACCTCTGCTTTCCGATTTGTTTGCTAGGATTAAGGGGGCTTGCTAGTTTATGAAGATTGACCTTCGGGGGGCATATAATCTTGTTCGTATTAAACAGGGTGATGAATGGAAAACTGCGTTTAATACGCCCGAAGGTCGTTTTGAATACCTTGTGATGCCATTCGGGCTCTCTAATGCTCCATCTGTTTTTCAGTCCTTCATGCACGATATCTTCCGGACTTATCTTGATAAATTCATGATTGTATATTTGGATGACATTTTAATTTTTTCCGATGATTGGGAGTCTCACGTGGAACAGGTCAGGATGGTATGTCAGATCCTTCGTGATAATGCTTTGTTTGTGAAGGGGTCTAAGTGTCTCTTTGGAGTGCAGAAGGTTTCTTTTTTGGGCTTCATTTTTTCTCCCTCATCTATAGAGTTGAATCCGGTTAAGGTTCAGGCCATTCATGATTGGATTCAACCCACATCCATGAAGAGCCTTCAGAAATTTTTGGGCTTTGCTAATTTTTATCATCGTTTCATTGCTAACTTCTCCAATGTGGCTAAACCCTTGACCGATTTGACGAAGAAAGGCGCTGATGTGGCGAATTGGTCCTCTGCGGCTGTCTCTGCCTTTCAGGAGCTTAAACGCCGATTTACTTCTGCCCCAGTGTTGCTTCAACCGGATGTTTCTCTTCCGTTTCAGGTTGAGGTTGACGCTTCTGAGATTGGGGCAGGGGCCGTTTTGTCTCAGAGGGATTCTGTTGGTTCCTTGTTGAAACCGTGTGCCTTCTTTTCCTTTAAGATTTCGCCTGCTGAAAGCAATTATGATGTCGGCAATCGGGAGTTGTTGGCTATGAAGTGGGCGTATGAGGAGTGGTGACATTGGCTTGAGGGAGCTAAGCACCGTATTGTGGTCTTGACTAGTGTTGAGCGATACCGTCCGATACTTGAAAGTATCGGTATCGGAAAGTATCGGCCGATACCGGCAAAGTATCGGATCCAATCCGATACCGATACCCGATACCAATACAAGTCAATGGGACTCAAGTATCGGACGGTATTCCTGATGGTTCCCAGGGTCTGAAGGAGAGGAAACTCTCCTTCAGGCCCTGGGATCCATATAAATGTGTAAAAGAAAGAATTAAAATAAAAAATATCGCTATACTCACCTGTCCGACGCAGCCTGGACCTCAGCGAGGGAACCGGCAGCGTTGTTTGTTTAAAATTCGCGCTTTTACTTGGTTACGTGAAGTCCCGGCTTGTGATTGGTCAGGGCGGCCATGTTGCCGGGACGCGGACCAATCACAGCAAGCCGTGACGAAATTACGTCACGGCTTGCTGTGATTGGTCCGCGTCCCGGCAACATGGCCGCCATTAACCAATCACAAGCCGTGACGTCACGGGAGGCTGGACACGCGCGCTTTTTAAAAAGCGCGCGTGTCCAGCCTCCAGTGACGTCCCGGCTTATGATTGGTCACGGCGCCATGTTGCCGGGACGCGGACCAATCACAGCAAGCCGTGACGAAATTACGTCACGGCTTGCTGTGATTGGTCCGCGTCCCGGCAACATGGCCGCCATTAACCAATCACAAGCCGTGACGTCACGGGAGGCTGGACACGCGCGCTTTTTAAAAAGCGCGCGTGTCCAGCCTCCAGTGACGTCCCGGCTTATGATTGGTCACGGCACCATGTTGCCGGGACGCGGACCAATCACAGCAAGCCGTGACGAAATTACGTCACGGCTTGCTGTGATTGGTCCGCGTCCCGGCAACATGGCCGCCATTAACCAATCACAAGCCGTGACGTCACGGGAGGCTGGACACGCGCGCTTTTTAAAATGGGCGCGTGTCCAGCCTCCCGTGACGTCCCGGCTTGTGATTGGTTGCGCCGTGGTCAACCAATCACAAGCCGGGAGGCTGGACACGCGCGCATTTTAAAATTTTAAAATGCGCGCGTGTCCAGCCTCCCGGCTTGTGATTGGTTGATCGCGGCGCAACCAATCACAAGCCGGGACGTCACGGGAGGCTGGACACGCGCCCATTTTAAAATGCGCGCGTGTCCAGCCTCCCGTGACGTCACGGCTTGTGATTGGTTGCGTCTCCCATGTGACTGCTACGCAACCAATCACAAAGCCGGGACGTAATTTTAAAATCCTTAAGGACCTGAAATTACGTCACAGCTTGCTGTGATTGGTTGCGTCGCCCATGTGACTGCGACGCAACCAATCACAACGCCGGAACGTAATTTTAAAATCCTGAAGGACCTGAAATTACGTCACGGCTTGCTGTGATTGGTTGCGTCCCGGTCACATGGGCGGCACGCAACCAATCACAAGCCGGGACTCACGTAAAGGAAAGAAAAGCGCGAATTTTAAACAAAGAACGCTGCCGCTTCCCTCGGTAAGGTGCAGGCTGCGTCGGAGAGGTGAGTAAAGCAATATTTTTTATTTTAATTCTCTCTTTTACACATTTTTACATTAATGTTGTTTCGATACCGATACCCGATATCACAAAAATATCGGATCTCGGTATCGGAATTCCGATACAGCAAGTATCGGCCGATACCCGATACTTGCAGTATCGGAATGCTCAACACTAGTCTTGACCGATCATAAGAATCTGATTTACCTCGAGTCTTCCAGATGGCTGAATCCTAGACAGGCTCGATGGTCCTTATTTTTTTCCCGTTTTGATTTTGTGGTCTCGTATCTTCCGGGTTCTAAGAATATTAAGGCTGATGCCCTCTCTAGGAGTTTTTTGCCTGATTCTCCTGAGGTCCTGGAACCGGTCGGCATTCTGAAAGAAGGGGTGGTCCTTTCTGCCATTTCCCCTGATTTACGACGGGTTCTTCAGGAATTTCAGGCTGACAAACCTGACCGCTGTCCAGTGGGGAAACTGTTTGTTCCTGATAGGTGGACTAGTAGAGTGATGTTTGTTCCTGATAAATGGACTAGTAGAGTGATTTCTGAGGTTCACTGTTCTGTGTTGGCTATTTTTGGTACCAGAGATTTGGTTGGTAGGTCCTTTTGGTGGCCTTCTTTGTCATGTGATGTGCGTTCTTTTGTGCAGTCCTGTGGGACTTGTGCGTGGGCCAAGCCTTGTTGTTCCCATGCTAGTGGGTTGCTTTTGCCATTGCCGGTCCCTGAGAGGCCCTGGACGCATATTTCTATGGATTTTCTTTCTGATCTTCCGGTTTCCCAGAGGATGTCGGTTATCTGGGTTGTTTGTGACCGGTTCTCAAAGATGGTTCATTTGGTGCCATTGCCGAAATTGCCTTCCTCTTCTGATTTGGTTCCGTTGTTTTTTCAGCATGTGGTTCGTTTGCATGGTATTCCGGAAAATATTGTGTCCGACAGAGGTTCCCAGTTTGTTTCTAGGTTTTGGCGGGCCTTTTGTGCTAGGCTGGGCATTGATTTGTCGTTTTCTTCCGCATTCCATCCTCAGACAAATGGCCAGACCGAGCAAACTAATCAGACTTTGGAAACTTATTTGAGATGCTTTGTTTCTGCTGATCAGGATGATTGGGTGGCTTTCTTGCCATTGGCCGAGTTTGCCCTTAATAATCGGGCTAGTTCGGCTACTTTGGTTTCGCCCTTCTTTTCTAATTTTGGTTTTCATCCTCGTTTTTCTTCGGGGCAGGTTGAGCCTTCTGACTGTCCTGGTGTGGATTCTGTGGTTGACAGGTTGCAGCAGATTTGGGCTCATGTGGTGGACAATTTGGTATTGTCTCAGGAAGAGGCTCAACGTTTTGCTAACCGTCGTCGGTGTGTTGGTTCCCGGCTTCTGGTTGGGGATCTGGTCTGGTTGTCTTCCCGTCGTGTTCCTATGAAGGTTTCTTCCCCTAAGTTTAAGCCTCGGTTTATTGGTCCTTATAGGATTTCTGAGATTATTAATCCGGTGTCTTTTCGATTGGCACTTCCGGCCTCTTTTGCTATCCATAATGTCTTCCATAGATCTTTATTGTGGAAATATGTGGTGCCCATTGTTCCCTCTGTTGATCCTCCGGCCCCTGTGTTGGTTGATGGGGTGTTGGAGTATGTGGTTGAGAAGATTTTGGATTCTCGCTATTCGAGGCGGAGGCTTCAGTACCTTGTCAAATGGAAGGGTTATGGCCAGGAGGATAATTCTTGGGTTTTTGCCTCTGATGTCCATGCGGCTGATTTGGTCCATGCCTTTCATCTGGCTCATCCTGATCGGCCTGGGGGCTCTGGTGAGGGTTTGGTGACCCCTCCTCAAGGGGGGGTACTGTTATGAATTCTGCTCTTGGGCTCCCTCCGGTGGTTGTTTGGTGGTAATGCAGTTGTCCCTGGGTTGCAATCTTGGTCAGGTGTCTCTGCTGATTGCAGCTCTGACTGGGATATTTAGGTGTGCAGTATTCAGTAGTCCTTGCCAGTTGTCCATTGTTCTTGGAGGTTTTGCACCTCTGTCTGGTTCCTCATGCCCTACTGCCAAGTCAGCAAAGATAAGTGTCTGGTTTTTGTTTCTCAGCACACATGCTGTGTGCTTTACTATTCAGTGCTATTCATTGTTTTTTTCTTGTCCAGCTTAGACTGTGTTAGGATTTTTTCAGTCAAGTTGGATTCTCGGGAGATGCAGATATACATTCCATGTCTTTAGTTAGATGGTGGAATTTTTGTATTATCTGCTGTGGATATTTTTAGGGTTTTAATACTGACCGCTTAGTATTCTGTCCTATCCTTTCCTATTTAGCTAGAGTGGCCTCTTTTGCTAAATCCTGCTTTCTGCCTGCGTGTGTCTATCCTCTCCTACTCACAGTCAACATTTGTGGGGGGCTCCCTATCCTTTGGGGTTCTGCTCTGAGGCAAGATAGAATTCCCATTTCCATCTATAGGGGTATTTAGTCCTCCGGCTGTGTCGAGGAGTCTAGGATGTGTTAGGTACACCCCACGGCTACTTCTAGTTGCGGTGTCAGTTAAGGGTTTGCGGTCAGTACAGGTTCCACCTACTCCAGAGAAAGTCTCATGCTGCTCCTAGGTCACCGGATCATAACATATAACACTTTGATTGGGTTGAAATAAAGCTGTAGAGGTCTGATTCAGAGGCCAAAAAAAATTCTTCTGTAATTAACGTCATACAGTAGGGGACCTGACTTTAAAATAGTTTGTAGCATCTAGTGGGTTAGAGAGGCCTGATCCATAGACCACAAAAAATTCTTCTGTTCTTAGTGTATAACAGTAGGGGACCTGATTTTAAAATAGTTTGTAGCATCTCGTGTGTTATAGAGGCCTAATCCAGAGGCCACAAAAAGTTCTTCTGTTCCTAGTGTCATACCAGATTTCACTAAGGAGTTTGTGCTCCAGACGGATGCCTCTGAAGTTGATTTTGGAGCTGTGCTGTCCCAGGAAATAGATAGGGACGAAAACCCAGTCCTTTACCTGAGTAGGAAACTCTGCTCCTGTGAGAAGAACTTTGTCATCATGGAAAAAGAGTGCTTGGCCATCAAATGGGCGATTGAAACCCTGAGGTGCTACCTACTAGGCCGTAGGTTCAGGCTTGTATCAGATCATGCACCCTTGAGATGAATGAGGGAAGGGAAGGGGAAGAATGCTCGGGTGACTAGATGGTTTTTAGCACTAAAGGATTTTAATTTTCATGTCTAGCACAGTCCAGGGAAGCTGCATGAGAACACAGATGCCCTGTCCAGAGCTCCCTGCTTAGCGAATGAAGGTGCCAAAACCCCCAGCTTTGGGCAGAGAGTGGGGATATGTGACAAAATCACTGGTAAAGTGCTGGAGGGGAGATACATGTCACTGCGCATGATGGTGTCAGTGAAGTAAAACCAGAGAAGTTTCCTCCAGCACACTACGTGTTGAGAAAATAAAGTTATGTTATGGGCTGGTTTTAGTGGACTTCCATAGAGTGGGTGGGAGAGGGTCCACCATATCTCAACCTGCAGAGTCCTGACAGGACCTGTGTGATGTCAGGATCATGTGATCAGTCACATGATGGAGGAGTCACAAGATCTGGGCTTAAATGGCTGAAGGCCAGAGCTTTCAGTGTTCAGTATGTGCCTGAGGGAGCGGTATGAGAGGGAGCAATCCATGAAGGTGTTGCTTTTACTTGGAAACCTGAACAGTGTGTGTTCCGCCAGACATGAGTGGGATAAACCCTGCTCACAGAACGGCTGTGTTTGTTCTGCCACCATTTTGTTTTTGTTTGTGTCTACCTCCATGTGCAGCCGATTGAGTTGATCTACCTATATATGTATATACAAAAACCACAAAAAAATGCAGTCAAAAGGACCCATAAAAGTATAAAGTTTATTAAATAACCATTAAAAACAGTACAAACACTAGGTAATTGTAACAGGGGAAATGAAATGTGTCCACCGAGGAACACCGACATACAAATGCGGACTCAAGTGACCTACACACCCACGCCTCACATTAATAGCAGTGCTCATCTAACCATATATCATAGAATGACAAAAAGTAAGTACCAATAACAAACGCGGCATGTAGCCACATATAGCATACCTACAAGGTGCCCCCTGAGGAAGGAGTGGTCTTGCACACTCCGAAACGCGCGTCGGGGATAGGACTCGTGGCCTCCCGCTCCCGCACCTTGTAGGTATGCTATATGTGGCTACATGCCGCGTTTGTTATTGGTACTTACTTTTTGTCATTCTATGATATATGGTTAGATGAGCACTGCTATTAATGTGAGGCGTGGGTGTGTAGGTCACTTGAGTCCGCATTTGTATATCGGTGTTCCTCGGTGGACACATTTCATTTCCCCTGTTACAATTACCTAGTGTTTGTACTGTTTTTAATGGTTATTTAATAAACTTTATACTTTTATGGGTCCTTTTGACTGCATTTTTTTGTGGTTTTTGTGCATTTATGTCTGCAGTTTGGCCCGATTTGTGGTCCATATCTACACGTGTAGTATATATTTATGACAGGATATGTGGGTATATATCCCTTAGGGGTAATTCACGTGTAGTATGTTTGCTGTAATCCATTTTTTTGGCTATATTTGTATATATATATATATATATATATATATATATATATATATGTATATATATATATATATATATCCTGCATTAGCAGCTGCACTCCATAAAATAGAAAATATTTATTGAGACCAATTAACAACAAACAAATAAAAACAATTAAAAATAGTTGTATGGTAGAAAACAACTATTATGATGGTAAGCAACTCAAACCTCTAATATGGACAGATATGGATCACAAGGGTCCTCCCCTATGGTCAAAATTAGGGTTGAGCGACCTTTAGTTTTTTAGGGTCGAGTCGGGTTTTGTTAAACCCGACTGTCTTAAAAGTCGAGTCGGGTGAAATCAGCCGACCACCGTTCAAATTCGGGGATCGGCCGAAACACGAAACCCAATGAAGAAATTATTATTATTTTTTTTTTCTCTCTCTCTCTCTCTCTCTCTCTCTCCCCTGAACGCCAGAACGCTGATTTTGCACATCGCTCCCAGAACGCACATCGCAAAAAATGCCGTTAGTTGTGTACGCCCACTAACACCTATGTCATCACTCTACTGCTCCTTCATTGGCTGCAAAAATGGCGCTAAACGCGTCATACGAAATGCGACTTTCGCGCCAAGTTCGCGTACCGCGTGGCCGACCCCACACAGGGATCGGGTCGGGTTTCATGAGACGCCGACTTTGCCAAAAGTCGGCGACTTATGAAAATGAACGATCCGTTTCGCTCAACCCTAGTCAAAATATATAGTAAGGATACCAAGGATTTAAAGAGAAAGAAACACCCAAGAAAAATATACTAAATGCTAATAACAATAGGTAATTAAATAACAATGCATATACATACTAAATGTATAAGTACAATACAATATGTACTTAAAATATGTCCTCAAAGTAACTTACAGTGGGTACGTAAGGGATTCAGACTCCCTTAAATTTTTCACTCTTTGTTTCATTGCAGCCATTTGGTAAATTCAAAAAAGTTCATTGTTTTTTCTCATTAACCCCTTCATGACCCAGCCTATTTTGGCCTTAATGACCTTGCCATTTTTTGCAATTCTGACCAGTGTCCCTTTATGAGGTAATAACTCAGGAACGCTTCAACGGATCCTTGCGGTTCTGAGATTGTTTTTTCGTGACATATTGGGCTTCATGTTAGTGGTAAATTTAGGTCGATAATTTCTGAGTTTATTTGTGAAAAAAACGGAAATTTGGTGAAAATTTTGAAAATTTTGCAATTTTCACATTTTGAATTTTTATTCTGTTAAACCAGAGAGTTATGTGACACAAAATAGTTAATAAATAACATTTCCCACATGTCTACTTTACATCAGCACAATTTTGGAAACAATTTTTTTTTTTGCTAGGAAGTTATAAGTGTTAAAATTTGACCAGTGATTTCTCATTTTTACAACAAAATTTACAAAACCATTTTTTTTAGGGACCACCTCACATTTGAAGTCAGTTTGAGGGGTCTATATGGCTGAAAATACCCAAAAGTGACACCATTCTAAAAACTGCTCCCCTCAAGGTGCTCAAAACCACATTCAAGAAGTTTATTAACCCTTCAGGTGTTTCAGAGCAGCAGAAGCAACAAATAGGGGAAAAATTAACATTTAACTTTTTAGTCACAAAAATGATCTTTTCGCAACAATTTTTTTATTTTCCCAAGGGTAAAAGGAGAAACTGGACCACGGATGTTGTTGTCCAATTTGTCCTGAGTACGCTGATGCCTCATATGTGGGGGTAAACCACTGTTTGGGCGCACGGCAGGGCTCGGAAGGGAAGGAGCGCCATTTGACTTTTTGAATTAAAAATTGGCTCCAATCTTTAGCGGACACCATGTCGCGTTTGGAGAGCCCCCGTGTGCCTAAACATTGGAGCTCCCCCACAAGTGACCCCATTTTGGAAACTAGACCCCCCAAGGAACGTATCTAGAAGCATAGTGAGCACTTTAAACCCCCAGGTGCTTCACAAATTAATCCGTAAAAATGAAAAAGTACTTTTTTTTTCACACAAATTTTCTTTTAGCCTCAATTTTTTCATTTTCACATGGGCAACAGAATAAAATGGATCCTAAAATTTGTTGGGCAATTTCTCCTGAGTATGCCAATACCTCATATGTGGGGGTAAACTACTGTTTGGGCACATGGTAAGGCTCGGAAGGGAAGGAGCGCCATTTGACTTTTTGAATGAAAAATTATCTCCATCGTTAGCGGACACCATGTCAGGTTTAGAGAGCCCCTGTGTGCCTAAACATTGGAGCTCCCCCACAAGTGACCCCATTTTGGAAACTAGACCCCCCAAGGAACTTATCTAGATGCATAGTGAGCACTTTAAACCCTCAGGTGCTTCACAAATTGATCCGTAAAAATGAAAAAGTACTTTTTTTTCACACAAAAATTTTTTTAGCCTCATTTTTTTCATTTTCACATGGGCAACAGGATAAAATGGATCCTAAAATTTGTTGGGCAATTTCTCCTGAGTACGCCGATACCTCATATGTGGGGGTAAACCACTGTTTGGGTGCACGGCAAGGCTTGGAAGGGAAGGCGCGCCATTTGACTTTTTCAATGGAAAATTAGCTCCAATCGTTAGTGGACACCATGTTGCGTTTGGAGAGCCCCTGTGTGCCTAAACATTGGAGCTCCCCTACAAGTGACCCCATTTTGGAAACTAGACCCCCCAAGGAACTAATCTAGATGTATAGTGAGCACTTAAAACCCCCAGGTGCTTCACAGAAGTTTATAACGCAGAGCCATGAAAATAAAAAAATATTTTTCTTTCCTCAAAAATGATTTTTAGCCCGGAGTTTTTTATTTTCCCAAGGATAATAGGAGAAATTGGACCCCAAATGTTGTTGTCCAGTTTGTCCTGAGTACGATGATACCCCATATGTGGGGGTAAACCACTGTTTGGGCGCACGGCAGGGCTCGGAAGGGAAGGCACGCCATTTGGCTTTTTGAATGGAAAATTAGCTTCAATCATTAGCGGACACCATGTCGCGTTTGGAGAGCCCCTGTGTGCCTAAACATTGGAGCTCCCGCACAAGTGACCCCATATTGGAAACTAGACCTCCCAAGGAACTAATCTAGATGTGTGGTGAGCACTTTGATCCCTCAAGTGCTTCACAGAAGTTTATAACGCAGAGCCATGAAAATAAAAAATTATTTTTCTTTCCTCAAAAATGATTTTTTAACCCACAATTTTTTATTTTCCCAAGGGTAACAGGAGAAATTGGACCCCAAAAGTTGTTGTGCAGTTTCTCCTGAGTACGCTGATACCCCATATGTGGGGGTAAACCACTGTTTTGGCACACGTCGGGGAGCGGAAGGGAAGTAGTGACGTTTTGAAATGCAGACTTTAATGGAATGCTCTGCGGGCGTCACGTTGCATTTGCAGAGCCCCTGATGTGCCTAAACAGTAGGAACTCCCCACAATTGACCCCACTTTGGAAACTAGACCCACAAGGGAACTAATCTAGATGTGTGGTGAGCACTTTGATCCCTCAAGTGCTTCACAGAAGTTTATAACGCAGAGCCGTGAAAATAAAAAATGTGTTTTCTTTCCTCAAAAATATTTTTTTAGCCCAGAATTTTTTAATTTTCCCAAGGGTAACAGGAAAAATTTGATCCCAAAAGTTGTTGTCCAGTTTCTCCTGAGTACGCTGATACCCCATATGTGGGGGTAAACCACTGTTTGGGCACATGGCGGGGCTCGGAATGGAAGTAGTGACGATTTGGAATGCAGACTTTGATGGAATGGTCTGCGGGAATCATGTTACGTTTGCAGAGCCCCTGATGTGCCTAAACAGTAGGAACTCCCCACAATTGACCCCACTTTGGAAACTAGACCCACAAGGGAACTAATCTAGATGTGTGGTGAGCACTTTGATCCCTCAAGTGCTTCACAGAAGTTTATAACGCAGAGCCGTGAAAATAAAAAATGTGTTTTCTTTCCTCAAAAATATTTTTTTAGCCCAGAATTTTTTAATTTTCCCAAGGGTAACAGGAAAAATTTGATCCCAAAAGTTGTTGTCCAGTTTCTCCTGAGTACGCTGATACCCCATATGTGGGGGTAAACCACTGTTTGGGCACATGGCGGGGCTCGGAATGGAAGTAGTGACGATTTGGAATGCAGACTTTGATGGAATGGTCTGCGGGAATCATGTTACGTTTGCAGAGCCCCTGATGTGCCTAAACAGTAGAAACCCCCCACAAGTGACCCCATTTTGGAAACTAGACCCCCCAAGGAACTTATCTAGATGTGTGGTGAGCACGTTCAACCCCCAAGTGCTTCACAGAAGTTTACAACGCAGAGCCGTGAAAATAAAAAATAATTTTTCTTTCCTCAAAAAAGATGTTTTAGCAAGCAATTGTTTATTTTCACAAGGGTAACAGGAGAAATTGGACCCCAATATTTGTTGCTCAGTTTGTTGTGAGTACGCTGATACCTCATATGTGGGGGTAAACCACTGTTTGGGCGCACGTCAGGGATCGGAAGGGAAGTAGTGACATTTGAAATGCAGACTTTGATGGAATGGTCTGCGGGCGTCACGTTGCATTTGCAGAGCCCCTGATGTGCCTAAACAGTAGAAACCCCCCCCACAAGTGACCCCATTTTGGAAACTAGACCCCAAAAGGATCTTATCTAGATGTGTGGTGAGCACTTTCAACCCCCAAGTGTTTCACATAAGTTTATAACGTAGAGCCGTGAAAATAAAAAATAATTGTTCTTTCCTCAAAATTATGTTTTAGCAAGTAATTTTTTTTTTTTGCAAGGGTAACAGGAGAAATTGGACCCCAATAGTTGTTGCCCAGTTTGTCCTGAGTACGCTGGTATCCCATATGTGGGGGTAAACCACTGTTTGGGCGCACGTCGGGGCTTGGAAGGGAGGGCGCACCATTTGACTTTTTGAACGCAAGATTGGCTGGAATCAATGGTGGCGCCATGTTGCATTTGGAGACCCCTGATGTGCCTAAACAGTGGAAACCCCTCAATTCTAACTTCAACACTAACCCCAACACACCCCTAACCCTAATCCCAACTGTAGCCATAACCATAATCACAACCCTAACCCCAACACACCCCTAACCACAACCCTAACCCCAACACACCCGTAACCCTAAATCCAACCCTAATCCTAACCCTAATCCCAACCCTACCCACAACTGTAACCCCAACACAACCCTAACCCTATCCTTAACCCTAACCACAAGCCTAATCTTAACCCTATTTCCAACCCTAGCCCTAATTCCAACCCTAAGGGTACCGTCTCACATAACGATTTACCAAAGATCACGACCAGCGATACGACCTGGCCGTGATCATTGGAAAGTCATTGTGTGGTCGCTGGGGAGCTGTCACACAGACCGCTCTCCAGCGACCAACGATGCCAAGGTCCCAGGTAACCAGGGTAAACATCGGGTTACTAAGCACAGGGCCGCGCTTAGTAACCCGATGTTTACCGTGGTTACCAGCGTAAAAGTAAAAAAAAAAAAACGTACATACTCACATTTCGGTGTCCTTCAGGTCCCTTGCCGTCTGCTTCCCGCTCTGACTGAGTGCCGCCATACAGTGAGAGCAGAGCGCAGCGGTGACGTCACTGCTGTGCTGTGCTCTCACTTTCCGGCCGGCAGACAGTCAGAGCGGGAAGCAGACGGCAAGGGACCTGAAGGACACCGAAATGTGAGTATGTACGTTTTTTTTTTTTTTTACTTTTACGCTGGTAACCACGGTAAACATCAGGTTACTAAGCGCGGCCCTGCGCTTAGTAACCCGATGTTTACCCTGGTTACAAGTGAACGCATCGCTGGATCGCTGTCACACACACCGATCCAGCGATGACAGCGGGAGATCCAGCGACGAAAGAAAGTTCCAAACGATCTGCTACGACGTATGATTCTCAGCAGGGTCCCTGATCGCTGCTGCGTGTCAGACACAACGTCATGGATCGTACCGTCGTAGCGACCAAAGTGCCACTGTGAGACGGTACCCTAACTCTAATTCCAACCCTAACCCTAAGGCTATGTGCCCACTTTGCGGATTCGTGTGAGATTTTTCCGCACCATTTTTGAAAAATCCGCAGGTAAAAGGCACTGCGTTTTACCTACGGATTTACAGCGGATTTCCAGTGTTTTTTTGTGCGGATTTCACCTGCGGATTCCTATTGAGGAACAGGTGTAAAACGCTGCGGAATCCGCACAAAGAATTGACATGCTGCGGAAAATACAACGCAGCGTTTCTGCATGGAATTTTCCACACCATGGGCACAGCGGATTTGGTTTTCCTTAGGTGTACATGGTACTGTAAACCTGATGGAAAACTGCTTCGAATTCGCAGCGGCCAATCCGCTGCGGATCCGCGGCCAATCCGCTGCGAATCCGCGGCCAATCCGCTGCGTATCCGCTGCGTATCCGCTGCGTATCCGCTGCGTATCCGCTGCGTATCCGCTGCGGATCCGCTGCGGATCCGCTGCCGATCCGCGGCCGATCCGCTGCCGATCCGCGGCCGATCCGCTGCGTATCCGCTGCGTATCCGCTGCGGATCTGCGGCCGATCCGCTGCGTATCCGCGGCCGATCCGCTGCGTATCCGCGGCCGATCCGCTGCGGATCCGCTGCGTATCCGCGGCCGATCCGCTGCGTATCCGCTGCCGATCCGCTGCGGATCTGCGGCCGATCCGCTGCGTATCCGCGGCCGATCCGCTGCGTATCCGCTGCCGATCCGCGGCCGATCCGCTGCGGATCCGCTGCGTATCCGCTGCGGATCCGCTGCCGATCCGCTGCAGATCCGCGGCCGATCCGCTCTGTGTGCACATGCCATAACCCTACCCGTAACCCTAACCCTACCCCTAACCCTACCCCTAGTTCTAACCCTAACCCTAGTGGAAAAAGAAAAAAAAAATTCTTTATTTTATTATTGTCCCTATGGGGGTGATAAAGGGGGGGGTTATTTATTATTTTTTTTATTTTGATCGCTGTGATAGAACCTACCACAGCGATCAAAATGTACCTGTAAGGAATCTGCCGACTGGCAGATTCGGCGGGCGCACTGAGCATGCGCCGGCCATTTTCCAAGATGGCGGCGCCCAGCGAGGAGACGGCCGGACACCGGGAGGATCGGTAAGTATGAAGGGGTGGTGGGGGGGGTGTCGGAGCACAGGGGGGGTGATCGGACCACAGGGGGGCTTTATTCACACAAGGAGGGAGCGGACAGGAGGACGGGGGAGCCGGCAGGCGGACGGAGGGGACCGGAGGACTAACGGAGGACTGGGGGGGCGATCGGTGGGGTGGGGGGGGTCCACTTAAGTATTTCCAGCCATGGCCGATGATATTGCAGCATCGGCCATGGCTGGATTGTAATATTTCACCAGTTTTTTAGGTGAAATATTACAAATCGCTCTGATTGGCAGTTTCACTTTCAACAGCCAATCAGAGCGATCGTAGCCACGGGGGGGTGAAGCCACCCCCCCTGGGCTGAAGCACCACTCCCCCTGTCTCTGCAGATCGGGTAAAATCGGAGTTAACCCCTTCACCCGATCTGCAGGGACGCGATCATTCCATGACGCATACGCTGCGTCATAGGTCGGGAAGGCACAGACTTTCATGACGCAGCGTATGCGTCAAAGGTCGGGAAGGGGTTAATGTTCTCTCTGCACCCCATCTTGACTGAAGACTGAAAAAAAACAGAAATATAGAAATTTTTGCATATTTATTAAAAAAGAAAAACTGAAATATCACATGATCGTAAGTTTTCAGAGCCTTTGCTCAGACACTCATATTTACCGTATTTTTCGGACTATAAGACGCACCGGACTATAAGGCGCACCCAGGTTTTGGAGGTGGAAAATAGGGAAAAAAAATATTTGAAGCAAAAAATGTGGTAAAATATTTAATAACATAAATAACATACTATTATATGTGGTGTTATTATAAATAATAGTATGTTATTATGTTGGAAGCTGCGGGACCAGTGTGGTGTCTGTACAGTACTATATGAAGATGCTGGAGGGTGACAATAAGAATGGGGGCACAGGGCTTATATTGAAAGCACCACTCCCGCACTGCAAAATAACACTGGAGTGCTGCTTTAAAATCCCATGGGAGAACTATAACTCCCAGCATGTCCTGCAGATCCTATGACATGCTGGGAGTTATAGTTCACCACAGGAGTGGCAGAGTGCTCTATTGTGTATTGTAAAGACTAACCTCTTAATTGTGGCAGCCAGCCAGCCACTGTGGTGAAGTAAAAGCATCCCATGACTGCACACACAGAGCCCTCCCTCTTGTTGCCTTTCCACAGCGCAGGTTATGAGGAAGCTGCAGATTCTAGTGGGGAGTCTGAAGGACCTGTGATGATGTCAGGAAGAGGGAGGGCTCTGAGCTGCCATGTGATGCTCCAGCCCGCCCACTTCTGACATCATCACAGGTCCTGTTTGTGCACAACACTCGGCGTCCAAGCATGGCAGGCAGGTACGCAGCAATCTCCTGGCCCCTGCTGCTGCCTCCTCCCCCGGACACACAAATCTCCCTAGCTGCTGCAGGAGTCAGAAGCTGGGGAAGCCATGTGTGTCCCTGCATAAGTGCAGCATTCATTTGCTGTTCCCGGCTCACCGCTCAGCTGATGAATATTCACTGCACTTAATCATCGGGACCACGGGGCTTCCCCAGCAGCTGATTCCGGGCAGCGGGGACATCCTGAAGTGGGATAATAGTGCAATCCCACTCACTGCTGCCCCCCTCCCCACATGCTACATCCGTACCATAAGACGCACCCAAACTTTCCTCCCAAATTTGGAGGAAAAAAAGTGCGTCTTATGGTCCGAAAAATACGGTAAGTCACATGCTGTCCATTTCCTTGTTATCCTCCTAGAAATGGTTCTACTCATTCATTGGAAGCCAGCTGTTTAATTAAACTGATAGGACTTGATTTGGAAAGGCACACACCTGTCTATATAAGACCCCAAAGCTCACAGTGCATGTCAGACCAAATGAGAATCATGAGGTCAAAAGAACTGGCCAAGGAGCTCAGAGACAGAATTGTGGCAAGGCACAGATCTGGCTAAGGTTACAACAGAATTTCTGCAGTACTCAAGGTTCCTAAGAGTACAGTGGCCTCTATAATCCTTAAATGGAAGAAGTTTGTGACCACCAGAAGTCTTCCTAGACCTAGCTGTCCAGCCAAACTGAGCAATCGTGGGAGAAGAGCCTTGGTGAGAGAGGTAAAGAAGAACCTTAAGATCACTGTGGCTGAGGTGCAGTGATGCAGTAGGGAGATGGGAGAAAGTTCCACAAAGTCAACTATCACTGCAGCCCTCCACCAATCGAGCCTTTATGGCTGAGTGGCCTGACGGAAGCCTCTAATCAGTGCAAGACAGATGAAAGCCCACATAGAGTTTGCTAAAAAAACACATGAAGGACTCCCAGACTATGAAAAAAAAGATTCTCTGGTCCGATGAGATGAAGATATACTTTTTGGGTGATAATTCTAAGTGGTATGTGTAGAGAAAGCCAGGCACTGCTTATCACCTTCCCAATACAATCCCAACAGTGAAACATGGTGGTGGCCGCATCATGCTATGGGGGTGTTTTTCAGCTGCAGCGACAGGACGACTGGTTGCCATTGAAGGAAACATGAATGCGGCCAAGGTACAGAGATATCCTGGATGAAAACCTTTTCCAGAGTGCTCTAGACCTCAGACTTGGCCGAAGGGTCACCTTTCAACAAGACAATGACCTTAAGTACACAGCTAAAATAACAAAGGAGTATCTTCAGAACAACACTGTGACCATTCTTGACTGTCCCAGCCAGAGCCCTGACCTAAACCCAATTATGCATCTCTGGAGAGACCTGAAAATGGCTGTACACCAACGTTCACCATCCAACCTGATGGAACTGGAAAGGATCTGCAAGAAAGAAAGGCAGAAGATCCCCAAATCCTGGTGTAAATAACTTGTTGCATCATTCCGAAAAAGACTCATGGCTGTACTAGCTCAAAAGGGTGCTTCTATTCAATACTGAGCAAAGGGTCTGAACACTTATGACCATGTGATATTTCAATTTTTCTTTTTTAATAAATTTGCAAACATTTCTACATTTCAGTTTTTTTTCAGTCAAGATGGGGTGCAGAGTGTACATTAATGAGAAAAAAAAACATTTTTAAATTTACCAAATGGCTGCAATGAAACAAAGAGTGAAATATTTAAAAGGGGCATGAATGCTTTCCATACCCACTGTAAATAAATGGCAGTGGTTAGTAAGCAAGGGAAATAAAGTGCATCCAAATATCAAATACCAATGGGGAAAGGTCACCCTGGTTTGATTAGCAAAGTGCTGAACAGTTTCTGGAGTAGTTTTCTTTTTTAAATTTACATTGTTTAACTGATGTTGCAAAACAATTCATGACATGACAGGTGATGAAAGGGTGAAAGCGTGAATACTCCATGATTGACAGGTGCCACCCAGTGTCATTTTCATTATTGCTTAGCTTTCTGGTAGATTTGTGGGTGGTTTACAAGGATCATTTTGAGGTAGTGCTTTCTCCTTAGCCTTTTTTTTACCACACTGTGCTGCCATATCTCCAAGTATGAATAGGTTTGGTGGTTTGTAGGTGTTTCACATTTTGGCAGGAAACACTGCAATCAAGGTGGGTGTCAGGGAGTAAAAAAAAACTGACCAATGGGCATTGGGGTCCTGGATTACAATTGGAGCCTTGGTCTCAGAATTTTGACTTAACTATTTAGTTCATATGTTTGTCCTGTGCTTTTATTAGCTTATTTCACAAATATCTTTTGTGTTTACAAATGTTTTACTTACAGGTCCTGGGATTGTGCAGGTGTGGATTGTTGGCCTCTGTATATCACTATGCTATGAACCTGGGAATAAGTGAGGGAGAAATCCACTAGAGAGGTTTTTGGGGGATTAGTAGAGTATGCCAACCCCCATAGTATTTGTTTTATATGCTGTAGGAAATTACATAAGCAAATGTAAAATTGATAAACGAATAGCCTTAATCAAGAAGGATTTAACTTGTTTTTATAAGTATTCTGTTTGCATGGTTCTGGTATGGTCCGAAGTGTGGCCTTGGATATACAGGCCAAAGAGAAGTGTAGGAAGCTCCTGAATTTCAGAGTATCTAAGCAAATATTCCACATTGGGAGCTTGAAAATCCAGCCTCAGAAATTCACGGGAGGCAATGTGGATTTGTTGTTTAAACACTGGGGTTCATTTGGACCCTACCGGTCTTGATATTTTTCTCAGCAGTTTGCAGGATACGGTGGAGAAGGCAGTTTTGTTATTGAGTGGGGATGGTAGGAGGGTGACATAGGTTTGTGTCACTTCCTTCTTGCCGATATTTTTTTCCAGGCTTGCCTACAACAGTTAGGCATTCTTGCTTTGCATGATGCTTCACCAAATGTTTTATCAGGCAAGAGAGGTATAATGTTTGGATAGGAAGTTTTTAAAAAATCTGTGGCTATGCCTACTAAATGCACAGTTTGGTTTGTTGTTTTCTGTTTAGTGGCTAGGGTGAATGTGCGCTTACGTGCTGCATGCCCAAAAGTTTATAGCCCAGTTCATATCTTTTGGGGTTTTTTTTCTGTCTGTTTGCATCATGTGCATATAAAGGTGTGGCCTGCCTTTATTATATTTTCATGGACTATTCTATGTATTTATTTACTGAACGATATTTAAGCATTATGTATCTGTCATTTTTTTTGTTGTCATGTGGGTCACAGGTGATCTCAGTCCAATAGATTTATAGAAAGTCTGGCTAAAGCAGCCATAATGTGGATGTTGAAAGTAGTTGCATTACAACTTCTTAAAATTGGTCAAAATTAAAGTGAAGTTTAAAGGTAGCAATTATTAACAGTAAGCTATACTGTCTGTTATTGTGTGTTCCCCTTGGGTTGCTTTTTTCATAAACTATTGCAATAGATGCTGATATTTGAATCTGATATTAAAGCTTTAAAAGGTATAAATACCTTTTTACTTTTCATGAAAAAGTAAAGGTACGAAAGCTCAATGTTTCATCTCTTTAGCTAGATATTAAGAAAGCAAATTAAATAGTTTGACAACTTTGATCTGAGCTTGAAACTCATCTTCAATTTCCTTACTTGGCACAAAGAAAGATGTTAAAGCAGTTATCGCAGTGATGAAAAATGGTCCCTTGATACACTGTATGACATATGGATACAGCTATCCAAGTCCTGACATTCTTATCACTCTGTCACTCCCTGAATTAATAAAGCATCTGTTTAATACAAGAACTGTGAAAGCCTAAAACATTTTATCATGGAATTGCTGCTAATGTACTTAGCAGAAATATGCAAAAGAAATTTGTTGTAATCAGTATGTTCAGAACAAATTCTCTGTCCAATATTTTACGAACATATGATAAGTATGTTAATGTAATCTTTTTCTGTCCCCAGTAAGTCAATTAAATAAACTAAAAAAGGATGTTTAAATCGACACCCATTGGACTAGACTGCCCCCGGATGAGTATAATAAAACTTATTTTTCTTATTTTTCAGGTTGGATCGGGGACTTATCTACAGCATTATAGAATGCTGTAGATAAGCCCTGAAAGGCAGTGGCCATGTCTTATATTGGCCAAACCTGGTTTCTTTTAAATGGTTAGGTAAAAATGTATTACTTGTTGGGGCAAATGGACATCATTATCATTTGGAATCTTGATTTAAGAGCGAGATTAGAAACCTTCTAGAAAAAGATGCATCCACTCTGACTCATTAATCTCAGGCCAGTGAGACTGATTACCATTCTGTCTAGTGGTTAACCGGTTATCACCGTTCCACTGTTTGTCAATGAGATGAACTTGGCACTCAGATAGTTGTGATAAGAGTAGACTTTAATGTGTATATTACAGTACAGATGTGACGTTTTGGTCCTTATGGACCTTCATCAGAGTACTAAAAAAATTGTTACAAACAGAGAAAAAAATATATATAAACAACAAAAGTATATAAAGCCATTGCAGTAAACATGGGTGAATATCATATTCCATGAAGAGGATCAATAGTATCACATTACTAAAGTCCATAGGTCAAATAAAGAGTGGATAATATTCAGCAGGTGAATGTTGATTGATTGAAGAAAAAGTAACCAGTATATATAAAAAGACAAGTTTCTCATATCACACTGTAGAAGTTTGTGGATATAATGTCCATAGAAATGATGTATGCGGAAAGAAATAAACACAAATGAAGGAACACATATTGAAGAGAGGCGATGAGCTAGTTAATGGTCGTTAACCTTCATTTGGTGGTCCAGGGGAGCACAGTGTAGTGCTAGCAGAATAAATGTAGTGTCCACCACTTGTTCAGAGATGTGCTAGTGTGCAGTGGTGAACTCCTTGACTAAAAGGACCAAGGGCGGGGTTTGCCGTGCAAATTGGCCAATCGGACAATGGGCAGATGACCGGAAGAGACATTGCGAGTGACGTGGACAGGTCCTGTGCAGATGTGAAAGAACCAGGCTGCAGAGTTTGCATTTCAGCACTTAGGACATGAGTTCTACAATGTACAGCAATGGGAAAGGTGCGGTAAACTGGTACTAAACAGAAGTGACTCATAATGCGGAGATACATGATGCGGTCATAGGTGACAGAGTGGGGGGCTGGAGAGTGATCTATAATTGACTCTAAGAGAAAAAGAAGCTATTAGACATATAATCTGGTAAACAACAACCACCTATGGAAAAAAGGGTTGAAAAATATACCACAATCATAAAATATTAAATGATAAGAAGGGGATACAATTTGAATAACCACAAGTGAATAATCAATGATGGTTAAAGGAAGGATTGAAAGTCATAGTCTCTGTTGAGGCAGTTAGGAGCCAAGGATTTTAACTCATGGATCCAAAAGGCCTCTCTCCATTTAAGGAGATGGATCCAATCACCTCCCCATCGCATTGGGGGTATACGCTCAATAATTTGAAATTGTAATTGTGTAACTTTAAGTCCAGTTGAGATGAAGTGGAAAGGGAGGGGCAAAAGAAGGTTTTTGCACCTGATTGTGGGCTTATGTTTGGAAATCCGATCCTTTATTGCTTGTCATGTCTCACCTACTGTATGTAAATAAGACCATAGGGGCATTTGATTAGATAGACCACATAGGAAGTATCATATCTGAAGAAATCTTTGCATAGTTTTTCCCGTGTAGGGATGATGAATAAGATTGCCCAATTGTACATTGTTGAACTGATTGCACAGGAGATACGGGAATGTGCCAAACTTAGGTGTTTGTAGAAATTGTTGTTTAGTGATTTTATGAGAGGTACCGGCCAGGCCAGTGTGTACCAGTGTATCTGTGATGTTGAGAGCTCTCTAGAAACAGGGTAGAAAAGGTACCTGAAATTCTTTAACTGTGGGGTAGGCTGTCTGTAGAATGTGCCGGTATTTATGTATGGTTTTATGAAAAATATAGGTGAAAGGATGATATGTATGAACAAAAAGGATCCGGTCCTGTAAGGTGGAACGAGTACATGTAGGGTATGTCGCGACAGCTGCAGATTCATTGAGAAGATCGGGAGGATCTGTATTGCTATACATTTCCTCCAGTCTCTGAACCCTGAGGGAGGGGTCACTAATTATGCATTTTTCCCGTAGGAATTGTGACATAGGGACAGAACGGATCGTGGAGGATGGATGGAGACTACGATAATGTAAGTCCATAAGGACTGAAACATCACACCTGTACTGTAATATATACATTACAATCTACTGTTATCACAACTACCTGAGATCCAAGTTCATCTTCTTGTTCAAGGTTTGGGACCCTACTTGTGCACCATTCTCTTGAAGTGCCGATATCTCTTTCACCACTGTTGGTCAAAGCATAGCAGCTGTTAATAAGATCAAACTTAGGTCACTCCACTTACCACATTTCAGGGATTGCCATAGCCTTAACCCTTTAATGACTCTACTGGGATCTGGATTTACACTGGGACCCCTGGCTGGGACCAGGTTTGTCATATATGGTCCATACCAAGAGGTCACAACAGGGACAAAATCAGGAAGAAGCAAGCAAATTGTCAAAATGCAAGCTGAGGAGACACACAACATTAGCAAGGAATAGGGCTAAAGTCCGTACAAGTTAAACTTATTGACTGGCAGTGGAAGTCAGAGGTGCAGAGTTTCAAATAACTGATATCACTACCTTGGGCTCCCAGGCAGGAATAATCAAGCCAAGATTTAACCTCATAGCGAAATCAAAAGTCCCAGGACTGGTGAGGCCCTGGTCAAAAGTTCAAGATGGAGACCCAAATGCTAACATATTGCACCATCATTACGGTATATTCACATGGGTCAATTTGAGATCATTAATTGAGAGCTGGTTGACTATATTCTTGCTGTTCCATGCTTGTTTACTGTTCTCATTACACAGGCTGACAAAGCATGATCGGGACAGAACAATCGCTTACAGATTGCTCTTATATCCTTATACATTGTCATGTAGTCAACAATTGTTTACATGAGGTGAATGCTGCTGAGAATGAGTCTTTTTTCTTTCTTTTTTCAGCATAAACTAGACAGATAACTTGAAAAGCGTGTTTTACTCTTTGGGTGATTGCAGAAACACACACACACACACACACACACACACACACTGTAGAGGGCAAGATTCTCTCATTTTCTTCTGTTCCTCCATGCTTCTACAGGGTGATGGACTTTAGTGATGTTGATAAAGATCACTGTACTGTACTGTGTTTTTTTTTGTAATTATAGCTATAATGACTCAAGTCCAATGGATAATGTTACCTAGAGTAAAAGGTAATTTTCTTTAGCATTAAAGGTCAAAGTTATCCTCAAAAGAATGCTACCTGGATAAATTCCCCATCAATCTGCAGATGTCACTCTGGGAAGCTGTGATTGACCACACATTTCCTCTGCAGGGTGACAGATGCAGAGCTGAGTATTTCAGAGTATAAATGTTAGGGGTCGAGATCCCACCTCTGCACAGGAGGATTCTTGAGCCATCTCCGCTGCGGTCTCCCATCCTTCTCCAGCTGCAGTGTAGCCTGCTCAGCGGAGATGTCGGTCCCAGCGTCTTGCTCAGTCTGACTCTGTCCAAAGGGTTACTGCTGCTTTTCCAGCTTCTGACATTAAAGCCAGTACTGGGCAGCGGCGAGCAGACACTTCTGGGACTAAGTCCTGCTTTTCTCTTTCTGAGCATGGCCAGAGTAAGATCTCTCAGTGGAGATCGAGGGTCACATGTTCAGATACTGCAGCTAAATCCATTGGTCCTCCAGGAAGGTCCTGAAGGTGCTCAGGCTCTGTAGCAGCCTCTCATTGGTCCTTCTAGGAAGGTCCTGTTCTTGCTGCAGCTATTTAAGGTTCTCATGACCGCACGGCCATGCGCTAGTATTGAATAAGTTTTGTGCATGCGCCAGTGTGGTCACATTTATGTGTGTGTTCAGGGACTCGGCTGAAATAAGCCCCTAGAAAGCCGGCACCTCCGGCGAGGAGATTGTGTGTGTGGATCTAGGGCCCTGGCTGAAATAAGCCCCTAGAATACCGGCTTCTCTGGTGAGGAGATTGTATGTGTGTGTGACCACAGACTGCCTTCAGCTCGGCAGTTAGCTGTGAACTCCTGTGGGGTTAACAGGGCACAGTGTCTTGTTTCCGTGCGACTCTGTGAAGTAACAGAGGTCGCTTAAACCGCCATATAGTGCCGTCATTTGCTAGCATCAGGTTCTTCCTGCACGGTGGACCCCGGGCTGTGAACGCACCAATAATACCATCTATATTTACTCAGTGCGTTCTGCTAGCCATAACAATAAGTTGCTAGTTCCAGTGAGATTTCACACTTGCATGCATTCCTATAGGCCTTTACATTGTAACATGTGAAGGAACAGATGATTGGCCTCGGGGAGACCAAAACATCCAACACCGCGGAGACACCATCACGTGTTTCTCAACGCAGTGATCCAGAACACTGCCCCCATCCCTTATGGGAAATATGCAAATGCATGTAAGATAGCTGCGGAGACACCATCACGTGTTTCTCAACGCAAGCAGTGAATAGCCAGACCTTTCCCCGGGAAGGAACAACCACGGGAAGGGCAGCATCCAATACAGGAAAACCACCTAAGCCAAGCATGGTATCCATCCACAGACAGCTGTTTCGGGGTGTTTGCTGTTGTGAATTCTGTTTGTGGGCTCCCCCGGTGGTGTTTTATGGTAGTGCCACTTATTTGCCTTTTTCTATCCTTGATCACCTGTTGACACCCATTAGGGGAGTTTCCTATTTAAGGCTGCTTGGCTGCTGGTCTGATGCCGGCCAACAATGTATCAGTAGCATTCTGTTGCATTCTCCTGCCTCAAGATCCTGTTCAGCTAAGTTGAATTTTGTTTCTAGTTTATTCTATTTTTGTCCAGCTATTTGCAATGTTACTCTCTGTAGCTGGAAGCTCTCGTGGACTGGAATTGCCACTCCAGTGGCATGAGTTGTCACTGGAGTTTTAAAGTAATTTCAGGATGGTGTTTTTGAGTAGTGTTTTGAAGTTGACCGTGAAGTGACTCTTTCCTGTACTTCTGCTATCTAGTAAGCGGACCTCACTGTGCTAAATCTGCTGTTCATCCTACGTATGTCTTTTCCTCTTGACTCACCGTCAATATCTGTGGGGGGCTGCTATCTCCTTTTGGGGTTCATCTCTGGAGGTAAGGCAGGCCTGTATATTCCTCTGATAGGGGTAGTTAGATCTCCGGCTGGCGCGTGGTGTCTAGGGCATCGTAGGAAACACTCCCCGGCTACTTCCAGTGTCGTGTCAGGTTCAGGTCACGGTCACTTTAGTTCCCATCACCCGAGAGCTAGTCCGTTGTTATTTTGATTTCCCTGCCATTGGGAAAATCATAACAGTTTGCCCCTCATCAGTGTGGAGTAGGAATCTGACTATTAGGAGCAGTGCCTAGTAAAAGGCTGTGAAGGAACAGATGATTGGCCTCGGGGAGACCAAAACATCCAACACCGCGGAGACACCATCACGTGTATCTCAACGCAGTGATCCAGAACACTGCCCCCATCCCTTATGGGAAATATGCAAATGCATGTAAGATAGCTGCGGAGACACCATCACGTGTTTCTCAACGCAAGCAGTGAATAGCCAGACCTTTCCCCGGGAAGGAACAACCACGGGAAGGGCAGCATCCAATACAGGAAAACCACCTATGCCAAGCATGGTATCCATCCACAGACAGCTGTTTCGGGGTGTTTGCCCCTCATGAGTGTGGAGTAGGAATCTGACTATTAGGAGCAGTGCCTAGTAAAAGGCTGTGAAGGAACAGATGATTGGCCTCGGGGAGACCAAAACATCCAACACCGCGGAGACACCATCACGTGTTTCTCAACGCAGTGATCCAGAACACTGCCCCCATCCCTTATGGGAAATATGCAAATGCATGTAAGATAGCTGCGGAGACGGAAAGGTCTGGCTATTCACTGCTTGCGTTGAGAAACACCGCGACCAATCACAAGCCATGACGTCATCTAAGGCCCTTCACGCGCTCATTCTTAGGAAGGAAGGCTGCCGGAAAGAAGCCGAGGGTGAGTATATTCCTATTAGGTATACACTCACCCTCGGGCACGCCCTGCTTCTTTCCGGCAGCCTTCCTTCTTAAGAATGAGCGCGTGAAGGGCCTTAGATGACGTCACGGCTTGTGATTGGTCGCGGCGGCCCACGTGACCGCTCAGCGACCAATCACAAGCCGTGACATAATTTTCATGGCCTAAATTCCTAGAATGATGAATTTAGGACCTGAGAGAATTACGTCACGGCTTGTGATTGGTCGCTGAGCGGTCACGTGGGCCGCCGCGACCAATCACAAGCCGTGACGTCATCGAAAGGTCTTTCAAGCACCATTATTAGGAACGGAAGATGCCGGTTACCAGCGGCGATGTCCAGGCTGCGTCGGAGAGGTGAGTATATCAATATTTTTTATTTTAATTCTTTATTTTACACTTAAATATGGATCCCAGGGCCTGAAGGAGAGTTTCCTCACCTTCAGACCCTGGGAACCATAGTATCCCATTGCACTGCATTGGGTTTCGTGTTTCGGCCGACCCCGACTTTTTTATAGGATCGGCCGATTTCACTTTTCGTTTCGTGAAACCCGACCCGATCCTATAAAAATAAAAGTCGCTCAACCCTAGTCTTCTGGGTAATTTCGCAATGCATCTCTGGGAATGGAAGATGGCGGCAGCCGCGTGCGGCTCGGCGGACTACGGAGGGTGAGAATAGCAGGTTTTTTGTTTTTTATCACTTTTAACATTACATTTTTTTACTATTGATGCTGCATAGGCAGCATCAATAGTAAAAAGTTGGTGACACACAGGGTTAATGGCAGCGGTAACGGAGTGCGTTACCCACGGCATAACGTGGTCTGTTACTGCTGCCATTAACCCTGTGTGAGCGCTAACTGGAGGGGAGTATGGAGCGGGCGCTGGGCACTGACTGCAGGGAGTAAGGAGCGGCCATTTTACCACCGGACTGTGGCCATCGCTAATTGGTCATGGCCGTTTTGCCGTGACCAATCAGCGACATGGATATCCATGACAGACAGAGGCTGCGACCAATGAATATCTGTGACAGACAGACAGACAGATGGAAGTGACCCTTAGACAATTATACAGTAGATTTCTACTCAGATTATACTAACCTGATTAATCCTTTGATAGTAGGAGATGTCAGCTGCAGCAGATCCGAGGGTCAACAAGTGACAGTATCAGAATTAAACTAAAAGGAATCTTCTCCATCAAGAAATTAGCACATTTATACTATGTACTAGATGGTGGCCCAATTCTAAGGAATCAGGTATTCTAGAATGCACAGCCATGTAGTATATAACACAGCCAACATGGTATATAGCATAGCCACGTAGTATATTGCACAGCCCACGCAGTATATAACACAGACCACGCAGTATATAACACAGCCCACGCAGTATATAACGCAGCCACATAGTATATAGCACAGGCCATGTAGTATATAGCACAGCCCATGTAGTATATTGCACAACCCACGCAGTATATAACACAGCCCATGCAGTATATAACACAGCCACGTAGTATATAGCACAGGCACATAGTATATAGCACAGGCACATAGTATATAGCACAGCCACATAGTATATAGCACAGCCACATAGTATATAACACAGCCCACGTAGTATATAGCACAGCTCATGCAGTATATAACACAGCCACGTACTATATTGCACAGGCACGTAGTATATAGCACAGCCCATGTAGTGTATAACACAGGCCATGCAGTATATAACACAGGCAACGTAGTACATAACACAGCCCATGTAGTATATAACACAGCTCACGAAGTATATAGCAATGTGGGCACCATATCCCTGTTAAGAAAAACAATTAAAATAAAAAATAGTTATATACTAACCTTCCGTCGGCCCCCGGATCCAGCTGAGGCCTTTACCGATGCTCCTCACGACGCTCCGTTCCCAATAATGCCTTTCAGCAATAACCCGTGATCATGTAGCGGTCTTTGGAGACCGCTACATCATCATCTCGCGAGACCGCTATGTGATCTCGAGTCATTGCCGCAATGCATTCTTGGGACCGGAGCGCGAGGAGCGGGAAAGGCTGCGGCAGACTTCGGAAGGTGAGAATATAATGGGTTTTTTTTGTTATTATTTTTTAACATTCTATGTTTTTACTATTGATGCTGCATAGGCAGAATCAATAGTAAAAAGTGAAGCGGTATTTAACTCCCGCCCCAATCGTGCTGATTGGTCGCAACCCAGGAATTCCTTTTCGGAAGTTACAGACAGACAGACGGAAGTACCCCTTAGGCAACTATATATATAGATATACAGTATATATACCACATATAAACATGTATATATGTGTATTTTCCTGATGAAGTAACTGATTACTTCGAAATGCGTAGAATAAACCACCAACTTTATTTATTATGTCTGGATTGGAATTTTACTCAGCAGCCTGGTCAATATCCACAAGATTCCTTTTACTGTAATAGAGAAATCACTATGACTTTTACTACCCTCAGCTCATAGACTTCAGGTATAAGAAAGTAGAAAGTAACCACAGTTTAGTGCTCTATAGGCATATTACTAGTAGTGATTTCTAGTGTTGAGCATTCCGATACCGCAAGTATCGGGTATCGGCCGATACTTGCCGTATCGGAATTCCGATACCGAGATCCGATACTTTTGTTGTATCGGGAATCGGTATCGGGACCATATTAATGTGTAAAATAAAGAATTAAAATAAAAAATATTGATATACTCACCTCTCCGACGCAGCCTGGACATCACCGCTGGTAACCGGCAGCCAGCTTTGTTTAAAATGAGCGCGTTCAGTACCTTCCATGACGTCACGGCTTCTGATTGGTCGCGTGCCGCTCATGTGACCGCCACGCGACCAATCACAAGCCGTGACGTAATTCTCAGGTCCTAAATTCCTAGAATTAGGAATTTAGGACCTGAGAATTACGTCACGGCTTGTGATTGGTCGCGTGGCGGTCACATGAGCGGCACGCGACCAATCAGAAGCCGTGACGTCATGGAAGGTACTGAACGCGCTCATTTTAAACAAAGCAGGCTGCCGGTTACCAGCGGTGATGTCCAGGCTGCGTCGGAGAGGTGAGTATATTAATATTTTTTATTTTAATTCTTTATTTTACACATTAATATGGTTCCCAGGGCCTGAAGGAGAGTTTCCTCTCCTTCAGACCCTGGGAACCATCAGGATACCTTCCGATACTTGAGTCCCATTGACTTGTATTGGTATCGGGTATCGGTATCGGATTAGATCCAATACTTTGCCGGTATCGGCCGATACTTTCCGATACCGATACTTTCAAGTATCGGATGGTATCGCTCAACACTAGTGACTTCCTATTGCTCCATTGAATAACCTGGTGTGTGGAGACTGTAACAAAATACACAGTGCGAATTCAGCAAACCTATGTAAAAAGGGTCAGTATCAGTGATGATCGCTAAGAAAAACAATGTCTTCTCTCTTTCCCGATGCACTTTTCACCCAGCTTCTTCGGGGGTGACACTTCCACGGATCCAGGTGAGGGATAATATGAAAAGTTTCCTCATTATTCTATCCTAATTCTCCTGCACGCCGCAAGCATGTCCTAATTGCTACAATAAAGGACTTTAAATCTTGGAAACATTGAGTGCTGCTTTTTCTCTTTCTGTCGAATGAATCAAGCTTAAGAAGAATGAGCAAAGTTTGATAGGCAGGCAGATGGGGGGTTTCACGGATGCAAAAAAAAAGAAAATCCGTAGTACTTCTTTAACCCCTTTACCTTGAAGCCTGTTTTCATCTTCATTTCCATCATTTATACTTCCGGCCTGTGACAGCTCATAGAATCTCATGGCTTTCAGTATCACATCTATGCTGATGACACACAGATCTACATCTCCCTACTAACCAGAATCTCACAATGTCTGTCCGCTATTTTATCCTTCTTCTCTGCTAAATTTCTAAAACGTAATATGGACAAAACAGAATTCATCATCTTTCCCCCATCTCATTCGACCTCTCCAATGGACCTATTAATTAAAGTAAATGGCTTCTCACTCTCCCCAGTCCCACAAGCTCGCTGCCTCAGGGTAGACCTTGACCCTCATCTCTCCTTCAAACCACATATTCAAGCACTTTCCACTTCCTGCCAACTTCAACTCAAAAATATTTCCCGAATCCGTACATTCCTCAACCAAGAATCTGCAAAAACCCTAGTCCATGCCCTCATTATTTCCCGCCTTGACTGCTGTAACCTCCTGCTCTGTGCCCTCCCCTCTAACACTCTTGCACCCCTCCAATCTATTCTAAACTCTGCTGTCCGACTAATCCACTTGTCCTTCCGCTATTCCCCAACCTCTCCCCTCTGTAAATCCCTGCATTGGCTTCCCATTACTCAAAGACTCCAATTCAAAACCCTAACCATGGCATACAAAGCCATCCACAACCTCCAATCAGGTTGGCCGCAAGCAATTAGTGGTATTGGGGCGGGAGTTAAGCACCGCTTCACTTTTTACTATTGATGCTGTCTATGCCTATGCAGATTGTCAGCGTTTTTTTGTGAGGATTTCACCTGCGGATTCCTGTTGATGAACAGGTGTAAAACGCTGGGGAATCCACACAATGAATTGACATGCTACGGAAAATACAATGCAGCGTTTCCGCGCGGCATTTTCCGCACCATGGGCACAGCGGATTTGGTTTTCCATAGGTTTAATGGTACTGTAAACCTGATGGAAAACTGCTACGAATCTGCAGTGGCCAATCTGCTGCGGATCCACAGCCAAATCCACACTTTGTGCACATAGCCTTAGGATATGTGCCCACGCTGCGGATTCCATTGTGGAATTTTCCACAGCGGAATTGATAAATCCGCAGTGCAAAACCGCTGTGGTTTTTACTGCGGATTTATCACAGTTTCTAGAGCGGTTTCCGCTGCGGGTTTACACCTGCAGCTTTCTATTGGAGTAGATGTAAACACGCAGCGGAATCCGCACAAAGAATTGACATGCTGCGGAATATAAACCGCTGCGTTTCCACGCGTTTTTTTCCGCAGCATGTGCACTGTGGATTTCGTTTCCCATAGGTTTACATAGTACTGTAAACTTATGGGAAACCGCTGCTGACCTGCAGCTTCGGAAACGCTGTGGTTTCCACAGTGAAATCCGCAGCGAAATCCGCAGCGTGTGCACATACCCTAATTCTAACCCTAACCCTAACCCTAATTCTAACCCTAATTCTAACCCTAGCCCTAACCCTAGCCCTAACCCTAGCCCTAACCGTAACCCTAACCCTAATTCTAACCCTAACCCTAGTGTAAAAATAAAAGTAAATATATTTTCTTTATTTTTATTATTGTCCCTACCGATGGGGGTGATAAAAGGGGGGTTCATTTACTATTTTTTTTATTTTGATCACTGTGATAGGTTTTATCACAGTGATCAAAATGTACCTAGAACGAATCTGCCAGCCGGCATTTTGGAAGATGGCGGCGCTCATGGAGCAGATGGCCGGACACCGGGAGGCTCAGTAAGTATGAGGGGGGATCGGAGGACAGGGGGGGATCGGAGCATTGGGGGTGGGATCGGAGCACGGGGGGAGTGGACAGGCGGATGGAGGGGAGCGGAGCACAGGACGGAGGACTGGGGAGGTGATCGGTGGTGGTAGGGGGGGCAGATCAGGGTTTCCAGCCATGGCTGATGATATTGCAGCATCGACCATGGCTGTATTGTAATATTTCACCATTTTCATAGGTGAAATATTACAAATTGCTCTGATTGGCTGTTTCACTTTCAACAGCCAATCAGAGCGATCCTAGCCATGAGGGGGTGAAGCCACCACCCCTGGGCTGAAGTACCACTCCTCCTGTCCCTGCAGATCAGATGAAATTGGAGTTAACCCTTTCATCCGATCTGCAGGGACGCGATCCCTCCATGACGCCACATAAACGTCACAGGTCGGATTGGCACCGACTTTCATGACGCCTACGTGGCATCACAGGTCGGGAAGGGCTTAAATAAGAATTATGTCACAGAAAATAGTTTACAAAATAACATTTTCCAAATGTCTACTTTACATCAGCACAATTTTTGAAGCATAATTTTTTGTCATGTAGTTATAAGGGTTGACCTGCAATTTCTAATTTTTCCAACAAAATTTATAAAGCCATCTTTTTAGGGACCACATCGCATTTGGAGGGGCCTATATGACAGAAAATACTCAAAAGTGACACTATTCTGAAAACTGCACCATTCAAGGTGTCCAAAAACACATTTAAGAAGTTTATTAACCCTTCAGGTGTTTCACAGGAATTAATGGAATGGGGAAGGAAAAAATGAACATGAACAAAAATTACTTTAGATCCAAATGTTTTTATTTTCGCAAGGATTGCAGGAAAAAATGGACCCCAAAACTTGTTGTTCAATTTCCCCTCAGTACGTCGATACCCCTTATGTGTGGAAAACCTCTGTTTGGGCACACGGCAAAGCTCAGCAGGGAAGGAGCGCCATTTAACTTCAAAACAGCTGATATGTGCCAGGAAAGATGTGGGCTCACTGCCAGAGCCCACATCAAAGGGAGGGAGTACGACGTGGGTGTACTATTACGCCCAATGTCAGAAAGGGGTTAAATGTTTTATGCCTTGATATCAAACCCCACCTACTCTGAAGACACTGAAGAGGTGGGTCTTATTAAAGTGCTCAAATAATAACCATGGTGCATTTGCATCCTGTATAAATCTACACACAATCATTGTGTCAACTATTATGCCTCAATGCTCTTTAAGGCCGGTTTCACACGTCAGTGGCTCCGGTACGTGAGGTGACAGTTTCCTCACGTACCGGAGCCACTGACACACGTAGACACATTGAAATCAATGCATCTGTGCAGATGTCATTGATTTTTTGCGAACCGTGTCTCCGTGTGCCAAACACGGAGACATGTCAGTGTTCGTGGGAGCGCACGGACGTTTTCCGTGTGCAGTTCGTGTGCCGTGCAGGAGACAGCACTACAGTAAGCGCTGTCCCCCCCACATGGTGCTGAAGCCACCATTCATATCTTCTCTGCAGCAGCGTTTGCTGTAGAGAAGATATGAATAATCCTTTTATTTTTTGTTTCTCGTGTTTAACATAAAGATCCCTGTCCCCACCCCCCTCCCACCCCCTGTGCACAAGCCCGCTGTTATTAAATACTCACCCGCCTCCCTCGCAGTGTCCTGTCCTGGCCGCAGCTTCTCCTGTATGCGGTCACGTGGGGCCGCCCATTACAGAAATGAATATGCGGCTCCACCCCTATGGGAGGTGGAGCCGCATATTTATGACTGTAATCGGCGGCCCCACGTGACCGCTCATACAGTAGAAGGTGCGGCCAGGTCAGGAAGCAGTGCCAGCAAGGGAGCCGGGTGAGTATTTTAATAACAGCGGGCGGGCGCACAGGGGGTGGGGACATGGATCTTTGTTAAACACGAGAAACAAAAGAAAAAAAAGGATTATTCATATCTTCTCTACAGCAAACGCTGCTGCAGAGAAGATATGAATGGCGGCTTCAGCACCACGTGTGGGGGGACAGCGCTTATCTCTAGCGCTGTCTCCTGCACGGTGCGTGTGGTACCCAGTCGGCACACGGGCGGCACACGTGTGCCGCACGTGTGCCACACTGATGAGCCACAGAAACGCACGGGCACACGGACACGGATAATTCCGGTACCGATTTTTCCGGTACCGGAATTATCTGGACGTGTGAGACTGGCCTAATAAAGTCTGTATGCATAAAATGATTGTTGTTTCAAAACAGTTCAGTGAAACTTTTCACCTACTTGTTTACCATCTACTGTTGCCATCCTCTTCATTGATTGACAGGTTTAGATTTACAGAAGCCAGAGAAAGATAGAGGTAGATGTAAAAAAATAGGTGGGATGGTGTCCTAAACTGCTTGGCTACTCCAAGGATGCACCCAGCACCTGTAGATGGTTTGAACAGTCATTTTGAGCTGACAGACTCCTTTTAGGCAATGTACTATTTGCATGTAATATGTTGACCAGAAACATCCTATATGTATATGCGTATGGTGTACAATTAACTCTAGCACTTGTCTCTATTTGGATTTTAAGAATCGTTGCAAAATGTTGCAAAAGTAGTTACAGCACTGTCCAGCCTGTATCTATTGCGTAATTGTACTGTCTTTATTCTTAAGAGGTTTGTCTATGACCTTCTGAAGTGTGCTATACGTTTTTAATAAAATGATAGAAAATGCAACTGTCAATAATGAATACAAAGAAAATTCAAATCCGTAATAAGACAATCACTCTGTCGGATTGTCTGTGTACTCCTGTCACCAAAAGATGTTGTGTTTCGCATATTTGAAATATCATTACAATAAAATGCTAATCTTGGATCATTGCCTGGAAATTATTTAAATTTATCCTGTGAGCAAGGAAATCATAGAGCAAACAGTGTTAATATTTAAATAGCAAAGCTTCCCTATATTTAGTTTTTTTCAGCTTCTGTAATGATGCCTAGTCATTACATTTGAAGTAATTCATTTTTATACATCCAATCTCTCAGGGAGGGTGTTGCATTAATTGCAAGTTTACAGGGCAAAGCAAGGTAAAAATCCATGACCACAAAATCATAGATGTGCTTTAATAATTGAAAGGATTGATACTGTTACTTTCTGTATAACATGCCAGCAACCTATTAAATTGAGCAGAATCAAAACTGCTTTTCAAATGATAGATGTGATATATTAACTGAAATATGTCACATCTATCATTTGTGATTCCTGAAGCTTATCAAGGCTGTGTATAATGAAGGGAAGCTTTCCAAGGCATTCTGTTTGCATGCTAAACTACTCAGAAAATCCCCAGCTGCCCAAGTTGCGTAAATTATAGTAACATTCTCAAAAACATACACTTTTAAAATTAAATGGTTAGATACTAAATCAACCACAAATGAAAATCAAGTGTTTCATTTTGTATAGTAGCATAATTTCTTGAAGTCTGAGTATTTTCCTGAGATTAAGTTATTAGTCACTGTGAAACATCAGTTTTTATGCAAAAAGGCAGATGAAGAGCATGTGGACACATTAAGTGTTGGTTGCGCTTTTTAAATTTCCAGCATGTGAATTCTTTAAACATTTTTGCAGTATTTTTTGACCCATAAAACTTATTGAGAAAGTGAAAAATGCAACTAACAATTTTTGCAGTGTTGGTGAATAAGACTAAATTTATTAAACAAATCAAACAAATAACCCAAACCAAAAAACTTGGCAAAAAATGCTGCCAAAATGGGCATTTTGAAAACCACTTTTTTTACTGCCAGAAGAGAATCTTTGGGCCACTGAAAAATTTGCAAAAATGCACCATGTGAAATAAGCAACTTTTACCTTGCAGAAAAAATGCAGAAAAAAATGCTGTGAAAATGCTGCATGTGAAAATAGCCTTTTAATTTGTGCTTATACCCACGGGCTGAAGACTTTCAGTCAATCATGCTTCAGGAACAGAAAACCTTATGGGTCATGAGGTTGCAGTGGCTTTTAGTCACAATTTTTTGTTTCTACCACTGAAATCACACATTTAAAGGCTAGGGTCACAGACCATATTCTATCTCCTCTGAGAAAATCAGGGTTTGATAAGAGCATGATCGGAGTGTGATATGATTTTATCAGATGTGGAAAAGATGGAAAAAAAAAGTTTCTATTTCGTGAGTCCATAAAAATTAGACTGCACTCGAATGTCATAAGAGTTTAGACCAAATTCTATAATTGATCCATTGACTTTCATGGCAGAGTGTGATTTGATTTACTTATGCAAATCGTGCATTCTGCAATATTTCTCCTTGGTCAAACTTGGTCCGAGGAAAAAAATTGGATAAATGCACAGCCCCACAAAACAACATTGGTGAAAGTGCGATCCGATGTTTTGTTGACTGAAAATACGGTAATCTGTATGAGCACATAGAGACATGCTGTATATTTTTTTGGTTAAGAGAGAAACATCTGGCATTGGTGGAAATGTGCACAGTTCTTTGTTTTAACTACTTTGTTAATAAGGTATAATAATAATAATAATAAGACACCACAGTAACTGTGTGATGTAGGCTGATATGTGGAAATATGTATGGAATAATAATAATAATCTATTTTTTTAATTTTTATATAGCTCGTCACGGTATATCTTATTGTGAATATTATATGTACATATTTTCTATTGTGTATATTTAGTAAATAGGGTAAGTCCAGTTGTAGTATTTGCCACTAAATGGGGGCGTTATAGTATTTGTAATATAGTATGGTGAAACCATTTGGTAGATAGTTAATAGTGATGAGCGAATATACTCGTTACTCAAGATTTCTCGAGCATGCTCGGGGTCCTCCGAGTATTTTTTCGGGGATTTAGTTTTTCTTGCCGCAGCTGAATGATTTACATCTGTTAGCCAGCATAAGTACATGTGGGGATTCTTTAGCAACCAGGTAACCCCCACATGTACTTGTGCTGGCTAACAGATGTAAATCATTCAGCTGCGGCAAGAAAAAGTAAATCCCCGAGCACTAAAAAATACTCGGAGGACCCCGAGCATGCTCGAGAAATCTCGAGTAACGAGTATATTCGCTCATCACAAATAGTTAAACATGGGGGGGGGGGTCACGGTGAATTAGGCAGGACAGACTTCCCGATAGAGTTAGTTGGGGTCAGGTGCCCGTTTACCTTGTTAAGCCTAGTTAGCCACGGGCATCACTGAGCTACACAACATTAATAAGAGTAAGGCCCAGCCATCTAGCATTGGTGATCAGCACATCGTTAGAAGAAGCAGCGTCAACATTGCAAGCAGTGCAGTTTAAGTGGGAACTGCAATTGCTAGGGAAGACTAAGCAGTACAGGCAGGTCACTCACCACGTGGCAGCTTGGGCTGGGGCCTTCAGGACCAGGACGAAGTGGCAGAGGGAGCACTTGAATGGAGTAAGTCTGCACAGGGAGGATGCTGAAGAATGGAACGGTACGGTCTGTCCTGTAAGCGAGCTTAGTGACAGAGAGAGGAGGACAGGGGCAGAAGAAGAGTTGCATGATATGAAAACTGATGCTGATGCTGGAACGAATATACAGTAGATGTGCTATGTGCAAAGTTCAGTAAAGATGTTTGTTTGAAAGTTGCTTTGGACTGTGGCTCAATTTGTGAAAGATCGGACTGTGGGAGCCTTCAGAAATGTGCAGAGGGTCCAAGGGTCCTGAAGCCCCAGGAGTGCAGACCTATGGACAGTATGTTCATGTGATGGGAGGTCATCGTGTGCTGCAACTTATAGTCTCAGCCACAACTACCGCCCTGACACTCCCTCACATAGCGCTAATATATTCTGCAGCTTTACACACATTATCATCACTGTCCCTGATTCGGCTCACAATCTAAATTCCCTATCAGTATGTCTTTGAAATGTGGGAGGAAACCCACGCAAACACGGAAAAAACATACAAACGCCTTGCAGATGTTGTCCTTGGTGGGATTTGAACCCAAGACTCCAGCGCTGCAACACTCCAGTGCTAACCACTGAGCCACCGTGCTATACAATGGCAAGATCTGTGAGAAGACAGAATACCTATACAGAATATGGGTGATGTTTCATTCCATGCAGAGTTTTTTTTACAATCTCTTTTAAGTTTAGCAAACTGAGGCAGGTGAAGACAGATGGCAGGAAAATTGTCCATGTATGTTACTGGATTACTTAGCTTTGTTAGACCGACAATTATCCTTGGTACAGTTTTTATCAACTTCCATGCCAATGAATCCCAATGCTTTAATGTATTTAAAATAATGCATTTTGTCTCTCTGCCAAACTAAGCAATTTCCCTGTATGTCATTGCTGAGCCTGGCACAAAGATTCCAGCAATCACAACACGGCAGCATTGAGGGCAACAGTGAAAAGCTATCAGACTTGCAAAGATGGATCCACCCCCTGGATATCCAGGCCAGGAAGGCAGCTGACATTACCCCCTACAACTATTTTATCATAACCCATTGACTAAAAAGCCAAAATGCATCGTAAGTTTTGTTATTTAATAGTACCTACTCTGAAAACACTGAAATAGTGGAATACTTTGGAGTGCAACTTGATATAAGCTTCCCCAAAGATTGTTGTCCTTCATCATGCTAAGCATTCTGCACTATGATGGTCAAGTTGGAAAGTCATCAGTGTAAGGCAATGCCATCTAGAATCATATTACCATCAGATGTGAAAAAGAGCTCAGTGGCATTGTACCAATCTGTTCTACAACTATGGGAGAGAGACCACATCTAAATAATGTGCCCTGCTTGCTCACCGATCACAGCTAACTAATCTATTGAGATATTGCCTTTCATTTTCCCTTTCTATCATCCATAATATAACTCCAAGACAGATTCCAACTTGTACTTATTGATTTATTTGTCAGATGAATGGTATTTTAGGAATGACAACACTGCTACTTCGCATTTGTGTGTGACTTCAGTTCATTTTTACAGCATCTAAAGGGATGAGCTATTAGTGTGCTGTAATCTTCCATTCTGTGCAGTCCTAGTATTAGGCACTTATAGAAGAAAAATGTATAAAGTGATAGCTAACCTGGCTGTTCCTTTTCGGTAACCAATTTTTATTGAAACTGCATCTCATATAATCTGTAAAAATGATTGCTGGAGTTTATGAAGCCAGTAATGCAGCAATCAATTTCTGTTTCCAGAGATGCTGTCTATAGGACCAGATTTTCTCCTTCAGTAAAAAAAAACACATTTTTGCTAGTTCAAATGAATATATGATCATGTAAACCACAAGTGGGACAGTTCTGCCACAGCCACTCCTTGTTAGAATCTTTAGGGTAGTAAAGGGATGATGGAATCCTTACGCACATAATCAGACAACCATTTTGTGTCAAGCTCGGGAAATGAAAAATAAAATACATATCTGAATGTCATGTTACAAATCTGAAATTTTTGAACAAATTTACACGTTTACATAGCCAAAATGACAAATTTCACTTAAACCTTTACATGAGCCATGCAGATTAAAGGCCCAGATCCAATAATCAGTTTTCTGGGGTATAATTTTTTAAAATGCTGCAAAATTTAACAGCTTTTGGCACACTTGATAATTTTTGCTAATTTTTGAAAAATGGTCAAATTTTATCCAGGATGGGATGTGAGCACACCCAACAAATTTATTATAATTTTCACCACAAAAGTATTGCAAATTACAACAAAAATGTAGTTGATTGAAATACTTTTCTTACTCTGATTCACACCCGTTAACATGTTTTCCTACCTAATCTAAGAGCAGTTGTATAGACAGAAGACGTAATCCTAGTGATGTAGTGATAAATTTCTGAGGCTACTTCTGCATGCGGCCTGCATGCAGCCTGCATACCTATCTTTAACATTAGGTACGCAGGTTGTGCCGCTGTATGCGGATGCTTCCGCATGCGTCGTTTTGACGATGCGGCGACCAGCGTAGAACGCAGCTAGTAGCAATTTTCTTTTCTCTGCATTGTCAAAACGACATATGCGGAAGCATCAGCTTACAGCGGCACGACCTGCGTACCTAATGTTAAAGATAGGTAAGCAGGCCGCATGCCGGCCGCATGCAGAAGTAGGCGGAGCTAGCGGCCGAGGGCGGGGCTTCACAGAGGAAGTCCGCAGCCCTCCGCAGCTCCTCAAAACGCTAGTGTGAAACTAGCCTAACACTTCTTGGATTTTTTACATGATTCTTATCTGCAGGAGATTATCACTAGAAGGTTAGTAAATCTGCTGCCATGTAGTTTTGATTGTCAGCTATCTATGCACAGTATTTCAGACATAAAAAACTTTCAGTATTGTGAATGAGGTTATACAGAGATCAGCATTCAGAGAAATGGTACATCTGTAGCAGACAAAATAATTTTTGATCAAATCTGCCTAACCTAGAAAAGTAAATGACACATCGCTGCTCCGACATCATGCTGCTCTTAGATGGAGTACCAAAAACCTGGTGACAGATTTCCTTTAAAGGGAACCTGTCACCCCCAAAACCGAAGATAAGCTAAGCCCACCGGCATCAGGGGCTTATCTACAGCATTCTAGAATGCTATAGATAATAATCCCCTGATGTTTCCTGAAAGATGAGAAAATGAGGTTAGATTATACTCACCTGGGGGCGGTCCAATCTGGTGGGCATCGTGGTCTGGTCCGAGGCCTCCCATCTTCTTACGATGATGTCCTCTTCTTGTCTTCATGCTGCGGCTCTGGCGCAGGCGTGCTTTGTCTGCCCTGTTGAGGGCAGAGCAAAGTACTGCAGTGCGCAGGTGTAGGGAAAGGTCAGAGAGGCCTGGCGCCTGCACACTGCAGTACTTTGCTCTGCCCTCAATAGGGAAGACAAAGTACGCCTGCGCCGGAGCCGCAGCGTGAAGACTAGAAGATGACGTCATCCTTTGAAGATAGGAGGCCCTGGACCACACCGCGATGCCCATCGGACCGGACCGCAGCGGGAACGCCCCTGGGTGAGTATAATATAACCTCTTTTTCTCATCTTTCAGGATACATCAGGGGCTTATCTACAGCATTGCAGAATGCTGTAGATAAGCCCCTGATGCCGTGGGGGTGACAGGTTCCCTTTAAGAGGTACATTTTTTAACCGCTTTCAGCTTGATCTCGAGCCATGGGGACTTGATGAATAAACGACCTGTAGGAAGATCGATTTTGTGCATGCCTAGATAGGTCCACCAGGGCCCTTATCACCATTATCTTGATAGCATCAAGCCATTGAGTTGCTGGTTTTCCTCTTTGCCTTGTTCCTTCTATTCTTCTGACCATGATGTCCTTCTCCAGTGATTGCTGTCTTTGTATGGCGTGTCCAAAGTAGGCAACTCGAAGCTTGGTGATCCTTGCTTCGAGTGACATGTCTGGCTTGATTTGTTCCAAAATGGCAAAGCAGACTTATTTTGTTTTTCTTCCCACACATGGTATTCATAACATCCTTCTCCAGCACCACACATTGAAGGCATCAATTCTTCTGTGTTTTTTTATCATCCAGGCTTTGCATCCGTAAATTACCACAGAAAGATCAGACTATGTGTGAGCTGTTAAATCAATAATTATATGGTCCTAAACCAATCGAGTGTCACAATACATGCAAATGAAGAAAGTGTCACCTAGTGAACACTGAGTGAATACCGTGACAACATAGAAGAACTGTATAACAATATAATCTTTTATTGAATCACACAGAGTATAACAAAATACAGCTCTGGCAAAAAATTAAGAGATCACCACATCAAAACCCTGTCATGGGCAGCTCAATCTCCAGACCTGAACCCCATCTAAAACCTCTGGAATGTAATCAAAAGGATGATGGCAGAAGCACTGTGAAAGACTGGTGGGAAGCATGCCAAGAGCAGGGCCGGCATTACGGTCAGGCAGACCAGGCAGCTGCCTGGGGCCCCCAGTCCTCCAGGGGCCCCCAACTAGCGGCAAGTCACACAGCCACTATGGGGCCCCTGTGAGGCAGGGGGCCCGCCTGCCGCCAGCGCCAACTCCCCCGCCGCATATAACTATACCAGCATCTGCCAGTACAGTTTAATGCAATGATGGAGGAGAGAGCATCACCTGATGCTTCCTCTCCCATCATTCCCCGCTCTGCCTCTGACACTGCGGGTGCACGCACACTCACTGTTTCCCAGGCAGTGCAGCGGCAGCGGCCGAGACAGGAGCAGGGAGCACCGCGGGCACGTGTGGAGAGGTGAGGAGCTTGTGTTTTTTTTATTTACTGGACTGTGAGGCCATTCTCTGGAGGGGAGGGGAGAGGAGGGGATAGAAGGGGGATGTGGGCTGTGCCTGTGCTGTATACTACTGTGTAGGCAGTGCTGTATACTACTGGGTAGGCTGTGCTGTATACTACTGCATGGGCAGTGCTGTTTACTACTGTGTGGGCAGTGCTGTATACTACTGTGTGGGCAGTGCTGTATACTACTGTGTAGGCTGTGCTGTATACTACTGTGTGGGCAATGCTCTATACTACTGTGTAGGCTGTGCTGTTTTCAACTGTGTAGGCGGTGCTGTATACTATTGCGTGGGCAGTGCTGTATACTACTGTGTGGGCAGTGCTGTATACTACTGTGTAGGCTGTGCTGTATACTACTCTGTGGGCAGTGCTGTATACTACTGTGTGGGCTGTGCTATATACTACTGTATGGGCTGTGCTATATACTACGTGGCAGTGCTATATACTACTATGTGGGCTATGCTATAAACTATGGGGGTATATTATATTCTATGGGGGAGGCTGTGTTATATACTATGTGACTGTTATATATTTGGGGGGTACATTATACATTATATTCTATGGAGGGCTGAATTATATTTAAAATTTTATGAGGGGTGATTGCATCATACTCTATGAGGGGGCTACATTATACTATATGGGGGGCTGCATTATATTCTATGGGGAAGTTACATTATACTCTGTGGGGGGGTTACATTATACTCTGTGGGGGGCTGCATTATACTATAAGTGGGCTGCATTATACTGTATCGAGGACTATGGGGAATACATTATACTATATGAAGAACTATGGGGTGCATTATACTATGGGAAGTAAATTGTACTACATGGATGACTATGGCTGTGCATTATACTATATGGAGCACTGTGAGGAGTGTATTATGCTATATGGAGGACTGAGGAGTGTATTTTAATATATGGAGCACTATGAGGAGTGTATTACACTATATGGAGGACTATGGGAAGTGTATAACACTATATGGAGGATTATAAGGAGTGTATTATACTATATGGAGGACTATGGGGCACATTATATTATATGGAGGACTATGGGGTGTGCATTTTACAATATGGAGGACTGTGGTGCACATTAAAATATATGGAGGAGTATGGGTTGTATTATACTAAACAAGCAAAATGCTGCATATTCATTGGGTGATTGGATTGCTTATGCCGGAATAAAAATCATTGTTCTCAGCAGGACATCGCCGATGTAAACTGTAGATGTGCTGCTGATAACATGATACCGTATGGTGGTCTGTTAGTGATCTATTAGTGATGGTTCTGTCCTATCATTCTTTCTCAGACGGTGGAAAGAGGTCGGGAAACAAGCGTCCAACGACTTCAGTATTGTCGATCACACTCGTTTAGCGGCCTGAACTCAGGGAATGTAAATACATCTGTGTGATGTGCAATATGTTAGCATTTGGGGCCCCATTTTAAACTTTGCCTAGGGCCCCACTTTGCCTAAAACCGGCCCTTGCCAAGAGGCATGAAAGCTGTGATAAAAAGTCATAGTTATTCCACAAAATATTGATTTCTGAACTCTTCCTGAGTTAAAACATTAGTATTGTTGTTCCTAAATGATTATGAATTTGTTTTCTTTGCATTATTTGAGGTCTGAAAGCACTGTTTTTTTATTTTGACCATTTCTCCTTTTCAGAAAAAAAGTACAAAATGTATTGTTTGGAAATTCGGAGACATGTCAGAAGTTTATAGAATAAATGAACAATTTACATTTTACTCAAAAACATACCTATAAAAGGAAAAATCAGACAAACTAAACATTTTGCAGTGGTCTCTTAATTTTTGCCAGAGCTGTATATAAAGCAAAAATGTCTTATATAAGTCTTAACAATAACAATTGTCTTATTATTTTTCTTACTTATTATAAGATAATATCGCTTTATAAGGGAATATTGTGATATGTGCTAATAAGCACTGGGCAGTTTAAATATCTACTTGCAATACAAAACAGCAGATACGGGTAATTTATTCTGTGTTGCATGGCTTATTAATTATTCATATCCTCACTGGATTTATCTGTATGCTTTTAGATTGATATAAAGGGATATTTTTATACTGTATATAAGGTGTTCATTCATGTGCTGAACATTTGATCCTAGTGTTTCTCACAAAAGAGGTATCCATTTTTTGCACAATGTGACAGGGGTGCAAACGCCATTGGAGATCCATGACCATGACATGTTCATTTTTATGAAAGTTAGGCAGTCTACTCTTTCAGGGGACAGCCGTATGCGCTTATCCATCAGGACACCACCAGAAGCACTGAAGACACGTTCTGAGAGAACGCTGGCTGCCAGGCATTACAAAACCTCTTAGGCATGCCAGGTGAGCTCGGGCCACTCTTACATTTTTGAAGACCAAAATACAAAAGGGTCTAAGCCCCTTGAAGGCATTGATAATGAGCTCTATATACTCCTGCACCATCCTCTCCTGTTGTTCACTGTGTCAGACTTGTACTCTGTTCTGCTGGGGCATGGGTTGGTCTAAAAAATGTGTGAAACGACACAGAAACTGCTTATGCCACTTACACTGCTGTTGCTAATGTTTTTGCGATAATGTTTCCAGGTTTGAACATGTAGAACTGCGATACGCGTTGTGTGCTTCACTCCTGTCTTGTGGAAAACCACTTTTAAGACTATCTATAAGTGTGTTTCGATATTTCAGCATGCTGGGGTCCCTTTCCAGGAGGGAAGAACCTGTCAAATTTACTTTTGTACTGTAAATCTAACAGACTGGCAACTTATATGAATAGGAGGGCACGGAGTTTTACTGAACATTCAATTTATTAAATTCAAAGAAAATACACAAAAATATATCAATTTTACATGATAAAAATGGATAATACATATCAAATGCAATTAGTGAACTACCCAGGTGAGTGTAAAGGACCTATGGGCCACATAGAGAGCCAAAATGAGACCTGCTTACATTCAAGTGTAATGACATCCCCAATTTTCAGTATCGTTTGTGTGATTAGACCATACACCTGTGCCTCAGCACATTACTGGTGGGCCACTATTCACTATATTACCATCTTATTAACTGTCTTGGTAAATGTCCGCATAAGAAGGTTTAATTCTCTAAATATTTACCCATGTGGTCTTTGTCGGCTTCCCGTGTGGACCTCAGTCTCCCCAACGCGCGTTTCGCGTGCTAACAATAGCCTCGCTTCCTCAGGGGGCGTGGCTTGATCTTAATCCTAGTCCTGTTTTAATAGTGCGCCGTTCCGGTCACCTGACCCTTCGGCCACCCATCAGTGTTAACTTAAAGTGCGCATGCGATTGTATGGTGTTCTATTGTCATGGTTACCCATGATTTAGTTCATTGCCCCTATATTAATATATATCTGTTGCCAACAGATGCCTCTTATACTCGCGGTATATTGCCGTTTTGAAAAATATTGCTCCTGTATTATCGCCCACATAAAGGGCTATTATAGAGCGCCGATCATACATATCCCCGCATAATCACCTCACACGCCGCAACCCCGCCCACCTAGGTCACGTGAGCAAGCCGGCGCCAGACTCGCACCACGCCCCAGAAGGACGGAGATCCAAAGCGTGCGAAGAGAAAAGCAGCTGACAGGCAACAGATTCCTCATACAGTAGCGGTATAGTGCCGCTTTGGAAGCTATCCCTCCTAACTCAAGTAAGGGCCTATTATAGAGCGCTGATCATGCCTGTCCCAGTGTCATCACCCAGCACGGCGCAACCCCGCCCACCCAGGTCACGTGAGCGAGCCGGCACCGGACTAGCACCACGCCCCCAGACGGACGGAGATTGACATCGTGCATAGAGAATAACATCTGACAGGTATGTTAAACCATACAATATTAAAGTGCTAGTGTTTTTGGAATAATATAAAAGTACATATGTGCTTGTAAAAATAGTGACATTCATTAAATTCCTAACAGTAACATTTCAATGTATGAATTTAAAAAAAAGGAGACATACACAGTGATTAATATCCTATATAGCTAAAAAAAAACATTTAGTGCTTATATATAAATAGTGACATTACAAACGTGTCATTGATAATATTATCCATACATCAAAACAAACAACGAGAAGTGGATTACACTAGGATCCAGTTACGGAAGAAGTCACTTCTATGAATTCCCTCAGCATGGTGTATTTAAGATAATATTCACCAACTGTTGTGTCCATAATGTCCAGTGGTGTAACTTTTATATCCAAAGAATCACTTTCTGATTCTGACCACTCCTTGTTTGTGACACAAGAGTTTTTGCTGCCTCTTCATCTTTCTAATAAGACATCTTCCGTTTATAGCCACAGAGATTCGTGGTGTATCCATCATTCCTAAATAGACTAATAAAACTAAAAAAAGACAAAAACACTTTTAAAATCACACAAAAACAAAGTAGAAATATAAACTAGGGCAGACCGTAAACTCTGGGTGGAGTGTATTCAAATGGAATGGGCTATTTCCAGAACTTTATAGATAGGAAGAGAAGCCATACGCCTCATTTAACCCCTTTGGTGTAATAGTCCCCAAAATGGTTATCCACCTACATTCCCTCTGCGCTAATAGACGATGTATATCGCCCCCTCTGATCCCACATTGGATATGTTCAATACCCCTAACCCAGAGCATGTCAGGGTCACATCTATGATATTCTTTAAAATGGCGTGGGATAGATTTCAATTTCATAATATCCTTTTCTGTTCTTGCCGCCATAATGTCCCTGACATGCTCCCTTGTACGGGTACCCAAACGTCTTGAAGTTAGCCCAATATAGATCTTAGGACAACTGCATACCGCATAGTAGATGACCTGAGTCGTATGACACGTAATATGATGTTTGATGTGATAATTCTTCCCATCTACTGACTCAAAAACAGAGGTTCGACTAATGTTTTTGCACGAAATGCAGTCTCCACATGGAAAACATCCCATGGGTGGGCCTCCGGAACCAAACGCATTTTTTGGGAGAGAGGGGACATAATGACTAGAAACCAACATATCTCTAAGGTTCCTGCTCCTTCTTGACGTCATCATTGGACGTTCTGTCAGAAATCCAGAGAGTGTTGGGTCCGTCGTCAATACCTTCCAATGTCTTTGGAGACAGTCTCTCATGGTGGTCCATTCTCCATTATATGTGGATATAAACCGGATAACATTATCCTGTTTGGGTTTCTCTCTATTATGGGGATATAGTAAGGCCTCGCGTGTTTGGGATTTTGCCCTCAAGTACCCTCTCTTAATACTTCTATTACTATAACCCCTAGATTTAAATCTCTCTCGGAGGTCTTCAGCTTGCTTTTCAAATTTAGGTTCAGAAGAACAAATCCTTCTCATCCTGAGGTGCTGCCCAACCGGAATGGCCCTGATTGTACTTCCTGGGTGACTCGAATCTGCATGTAGCAGGGAATTAACGGAGGTGGACTTCCTATAGACATCAGTCTGCAGGTAACGGTGTTCATCCACCTCAATTTTGACATCAAGGAAATCCACCGCCGTTTTACTGATCTGATATGTCAATTTAATATTGAATCTATTAAGATTCAAATCCTGCATGAAGCTCTGTAGTTCACTCTCAGATCCCTGCCATATTATGAGCAGGTCATCAATATACCTCAGCCAGCACTGCACATGGTCTGCGGCCCGGGCGCCCCCCCCGCCAAAAACCTCTCTCTCCCAATACCCTAGGAAGAGATTGGCGAACGAGGGCGCACAGGCCGCACCCATGGCAGTGCCACGCCGCTGGAGGTAAAAGATATCCTTGAAAACAAAGAAATTCTTAGTGAGAATGAACGTCAGTAGCTCCAATATAAAGTCACACATCAGGCCATCCCGGTTGTCAGACCCCAGGAAGAAACGGACCGCCTCCAAACCATCTTCATGTCGTATACATGTGTATAATGACTCTATGCCAGCAGTGACAAGAATCATGTCTTCCTCCAACTGAATCCCATTGATCCTGCTCAACACGTCCGATGTATCCCTGGCATAGGAGGGAAGAGTCTCAACCAAGGGTTTAAGGTAAAAGTCAACAAATTTACAAATGGGATCACTCAAACCCCCTATGCCAGGGATACATCGGACGTGTTGAGCAGGATCAATGGGATTCAATGGTCTAATCACACAAACGATACTGAAAATTGGGGATGTCATTACACTTGAATGTAAGCAGGTCTCATTTTGGCTCTCTATGTGGCCCATAGGTCCTTTACACTCACCTGGGTAGTTCACTAATTGCATTTGATATGTATTATCCATTTTTATCATGTAAAATTGATATATTTTTGTGTATTTTCTTTGAATTTAATAAATTGAATGTTCAGTAAAACTCCGTGTCCTCCTATTCATATAAATTATGTATGAGTTGTCTGAATAAGTTGGACAGTAGTATATAGCTGGTACTTTGCTTAATGAGACTGGCAACTTAGTAGTCAGCAATATTTCTAAACTAAAGAATACGAGCATTATGTTGAAGAAGGTGCTTATGCGCTTTCATGAGGTCCAATTCCAAGGTGTGTTCGTGATGGGGTAACACTCAAGGTTGCTTCCTCCATCCCCTCACTCCAACCACAGACAACAGAAAGGGGATCATTATCATCTTAAGACTATCTATAAGCGTGTTTTGATATTTCAACATGCTGGCGTCCCTTTCCAGGGGGGAAGAACCTGGCAAATTTACTTTTGTACTTTAAATCTAACAGACTGGCAACTTAGTAGTCAGCAATATTTCTAAACTTAAGAATACGGGCATTATGTTGAAGAAGGCGCCATGCAAGCACATGTGTGAGGTTGACCCGGCGCAGGGACGCCATCAGGTTTGTATCGTTATTGCATACAACCTTCCCTGGCTGCGAATTCAGTGGAGATAGCCATTACTCTAAGGGTACCGTCACACAGTGAAATTTCCATCGCTACGACGGTACGATTCGTGACGTTCTAGCGATATCATTACGATATCGCAGTGTCTGACACGCAGCAGCGATCAGGGACCCTGCTGAGAATCGTACGTCGTAGCACATCGTTTGGAACTTTGTTTCGTTGCTTGATCACCCGCTGACATCGCTGGATCGTTGTGTGTGACAGCGATCCAGCGATGTGTTCGCTTGTAACCAGGGTAAACATCGGGTAACTAAGCGCAGGGCCGCGCTTAGTAACCCGATGTTTACCCTGGTTACCAGCGTTAACGTAAAAAAAACAAACAGTACATACTGACATTCCGGTGTCTGTCCTCCGGCATCTCAGCTTCTCTCCACTGTGTGAGCGCCTGCCGGCCGGAAAGCTAGCACAGCGGTGACGCGGTGACGTCACCGCTGTGCTTTCCGGCTATGGCGCTTACACAGTGGAGAGAAGCAGAACGCCGGGGACAGACACCGGAATGTAAGTATGTACTGTTTGTTTTTTTTACGTTAACGCTGGTAACCAGGGTAAACATCGGGTTACTAAGCGCGGCCCTGCGCTTAGTAACCCGATGTTTACCCTGGTTACCCGGGGACTTCGGCATCGCTCCAGCGCCGTGATTGCAAAGTGTGACCGCAGTCTACGACGCTGGAGCGATATTCATACGACGCTGCGACGTCACGAATCGTGCCGTCGCAGCGATGGAAATTTCACTGTGTGACGGTACCCTAACTCTGCCTGGATAGCTGAGTGACTTTGATCTAGAAGGCATATTAATTTGAACACTGCCTGATTGTGGTGAGCCATGGCTGCACGGTACGGAGGTGGGGGTGATTCTATGCTGGAACTTGTGTTGGATTAGGAAGGGGTTGACGGCACCAGTGGAGGATCTAGTGGTGGTGGAGGAGCCAGAAGCAATGACTAAAGTGTTAGAAACATAGGATAATCTAACAAGCCTAGGGGATTCAAAGACTTGAGGAGCAGCCACTTGAGCTCCTGCTCCCAAAGTCACCCAGTGCCCAATCAGTGAGATGTAATGCCCCTGCCCACGTTTGCTCGTCCAGGTGCCAGTGGTGAAATCCACCCTGGCAGACATAGATTTTTTCAGGGAACAGGTGATGTTGTCGGCAACATGCTGGTGTAGCACTGGCACAGCTTTCTTAGAGAAGTAATGAAGACAAGGCAACTGGTACAGGGGACTGCGACAGCCATAAACTTTTTGAAACCATCTGTATCCACCAGGCAGAAAGGCAGCATTTCTTTGACCAACAAATTGGAGATGGTGAAGTTCAGGCTCTTAGCTTTGTCATGTGTAGGAGGAAACATTCATGACTACAACTGTGGGACTGAGGGCTGGCTGCTGTACTGAGAGAGAGTGGAGTATGGAGAACAGGACAAACTGTTGGACTGTGATTAAAGTACAGGTGGAGATGTTATGGTCGATTGAAAAAGATGTCTTGTGCTAGGTGACACAAAAGCAGCAGTCATGTCCACTTCTTTAGTAGCAGATGGGGTTAATGGGACGGCCAGTGGTTAACAAGGCTTGCTAGTCCACATTTTAGCACAGTGAGGTTCCCAGACTAAGTTCTGTTGATTGCGCATAGGATGTTTCATGCATGTCATTGACAAAATATTGCAATTTTTGCCTCTACTGAGTTTTTTTTGCAAATTTGACATATATCTTGTGTTGGGTCATCCTTTGCGGTCTCAAACGCCCAGGCTAGGCAACCCTTGTTGCCCCTGTGAACTGCACACTCACAATCGGTGCTGGCCACATTCACAGTAGGGGATGAGGATGCAGTGTTTGCCATAGCTGCATCACTCTGTGTCTGTGTGGGAAGCTGCAACATAACCTCCTCATCTTCCTCCTTCTTCATCTGTTGTAGTTCTGCTGAACTACTCGGCTGCATACCTCTGGGTTCACAACAAATAGGACCTACAACCTCATCTTCATCCTCTCAGTTCTCACACTCCTCACCTTGAGAGTCATACTCCTCTTCTTCCTGCCTTGACATCACAATATAGTCCCCGTGCACTTCTGGTATCTGAGTCTCATCCGTGTCTGGATTCTGCTCAGACCCTACTTTGTCCAGCCCCGGATCCAACATGAAAACATTTTGGGCATTGGTGCAGATGCTTTCCTCCTTTGGATTGTGTGATTCTTTGGAGCAGACCTCTGTTGCCCATGGATTAGAATGTGTGAATAGCTCTGCAGAATGTCCTATCTGTGATTACCCACTGTCAGTTGGGTGTTTGGAAATTTGTGACCCGGAGGAGACAAGGGTGATTGGGGTGCCACCTGTGAGGATTGTGCTGTGTACGATGTTAAGGTGGAGGAAGAGGAGGAGAGGCCACTTGAAGCAGCGCTTGCCATCCACTAGAGCACATGCTCTTTCTGAGCCTCATCTGAAAGGGAATCAAGTAGCCTGTCCAGTAACAAATGTTGTCAGCAGTGATGAGCGAACACTAAAATGCTGGTGTGCTCTTTGCTCGGGTCGAAAAATTTGTAATACTCGGGTACTCGGACAGACCAGCAAGCTCAATGTAAGTTTATGGGAGACCATCCCCCCCGGGAGTCCCTTTAAGATCTAAAAAAAGTCTGAAAATGATGGAAACACTTCTCAAATAACACTGGAACATCATGGCAAATGTCCCTGGAAGCATTTCTGACTCCTAGGACAGAGCTGTAAACAATGTTGTCAAAGTTTCACTCCATTTTAACAAGTGCACCAAAAAAACATACAAAAATGAAACCAAAATGGATTTTACTTAGAAATATGTTAATGAACATAATTTCCCAGGTAATGACTTGTATATAAGGCAAAATAACTAACCCCAAGCAAAAAGTTCCTCCACCACTTGGGCTATGTTCACACGCAGCGTTTTTGATGCATTTTTCAACTTTTGCATTGCTTTCAACCAATACAAGTGCATTCACTGGGTAATTTAATTGTAACATTTAACAACTCTAGCTAGCCATGTGTTGTGTGACACATAAGCAGACACATCTTGTTTCATTTATGAAGGAAGGACTCTTAAAGTCACAGAGCCTATTTTTAGATGGGCATCAGGTGGCATTAATTTTCTTAAAGGGTCATTAAACAGTGGGTCTGCCTATGCAGTGAGTGGCTGGGCTGCCAAAAATTAGGATGTACCCCAATACCCCTTTCATGAGACGTACAGGAGAGCCTCCTGAAAGAATGTTGCATTGAATGCAAGCCATGGCCTGCCCCAAAATGACATGTAGCCAAATAACCATTTCAGCAGATGTACTTGAGGGCCTCATGACACAATTGTTCCCATTAGAAGGTATTTCTCCCATATTGTTTGCTTATGCACTGAATGCAAGGCCTGGCCACTCCCAAAATTTACATGCACCCAATAACTGTTTCAGCAGACGTACTTGAGAGCCTCATGACAAAATTGTTTCCTTTAGAAGAAGGTGTGTCTCCCATACTGTTTGCTTATAGACTGAATTCAAGACCTGCCCTGCACCAATGTTACATGAACCCCAATAACCATTTCAGCAGACGCACTTGAGGGCCTCATGACAAAATTGCTCCTATTGGAAGAAATTGTGTCTCCCATACTGTTTGCTTATGTACTGAATGCAAGGCCTGCCCTGCACCAATGTTACATGCACCCCAATAACCCTTTCAGCAGACATACTTGAGGGCCTCATGACAAAATTGTTCCCATTAGAAGAAAGTGTGTCTCCCATACTGTTTGCTTATGCATTGAATGCAAGGCCTGGCCTGCAACAATGTTACATGCACCCCAATAACCCTTTGAAACCACTTACTGGATGGCCACATGAAACAAAAGTTCCCATTATTATTTTTTTTATCACCATAAATTTTGTCCATGAAGTAAATGCAAGGCCTGGCCGTAATTTGGATGCACTACAATCCCCCTTGGAAGAAACGTGGAGGAGGGTCTCATAAAAAATGTTCACATTAAAAAAAGAGTGCTTCACCTATACTTGGAATGCCCATACACTAAGTGCATGGGCTGACAAATATTTCCCCATGGGGGGTACATTAAAAAAAAAATGTTTACGGCCATCATACACCCTTGCAAAAAACTTGAGTGGCTGTAGCATCACGGAATACGTTCACTCTCGTGTTCTATTGGTGGTGTCTGAAGAGACGTGGAAGGTGTCCTCCTATGAATGTTTTCCCAGTTTAAAGTAGTGAGTCTCCTATACTTGTAATGCCCTTACACTAAGTGTAAGAGCTGACAAACATTTCCCCCTGGGGGTCTACTTTTTTGTTCAAAAAATTCTTTACGGGCATCAGAAACACCCCTGCCAAAAATTAGAGTGACTGTTGCATCACGGAATACGTTCGCTCTCATGTTCTAGTGGTGGTGTCTGAAGAGACGTGGAGAATGTCCTCCTACGAATGTTTTCCCAATTTAAAGGAGCAGGTCTCCTATACTTGTAATGCCCATACACTAAGTGTAGGGGCTGACAAACATTTCCCCTTGGGGGGTCTACTTTTTAAAAAAAAATTCTTTATGGGCACAATAAACACTAGTGATGAGTGAATATACTCATTACTCGAGATTTCTCGAGCATGCTTGGGGGTCCTCCGAGTATTTTTTAGTGCTCGGAGATTTAGTTTTTCTTGCCGCAGCTGAATGATTTACATCTGTTAGCCAGCATAAGTACATGTGGGGGTTGCCTGGTTGCTAAATCATGTAAATCATGTAAATAATGTAAATCATGTAAATCATTCAGCTGCGGCAAGAAAAACTAAATCTCTGAGCACTAAAAAATCCTTGGAGGACCCTCGAGCATGCTCGAAAAATCTCGAGTAACGAGTATATTCGCTCATCACTAATAAGCACCCTTGAAAAAAATAGACTGGCTGTAGCATCACAGAATACATTCACCATGGTGTTCTAGTGGTGGTGGATGATGAGGATGAGGAGAAGGAGGAGGAGGACATGAAATAGCAAAAATCTGGAAGCGTGTACCCATGTGTGGGTGTGAAGAGGTGCATGGGAATACACCTCCCAAAAAGACACTGTATTGGAGGTTATGTTTCACTGTCACTTGATGGTGTAGAGAAGTCTTGCCCAATCCAACCCTTGTTCATTTTTATAGGAGTCAGCCTGTCTGCATTTTCATTTGACAGGCGAATGCGTTTATTTGTTGTAATTCCACCAGCGGCACTAAAAACTTGCTCTGACAAAACGCTAGCTGCAGGGCAGGCCAAGACCTCCAAAGCATAGAGAGCCAGTTCATGCCACGTGTCCTGCTTGGATACCCAATAATTAAAAGGCAAAGAGGAATCACGGAGGATGTTCATATGGCCTGCAAGCTACTCCCTCACCATCTTCCCAAACATTCCATTCCTTGTGACATTACCTCATGCCTCTGGGCCAGGGCGATGGGAGGGTCTGAGAAAACTGTCCCAGAACTTTGCCAGTGTTGCTCTGCCACTGCTGGATTGGAGTTGTGTCACTCTCACCAGTACTCCTTGGTTGTCCAATGCACTGTGACATCTGCGCCAGCATTTTCAGATGGGAATTTTTTTAATAGTTTCGCAACAATAGCCCTCTGGTACTGCATAATTTTAGTCCTCCTGTCTGCTTCTGGAACAAGTGATTGAAAGTTCTCCTTGTAGTGTGGGTCTAAAAGTGTCACTACCCAGTAATGACTGTTACTCAAAATTTTTACAATACGAGGGTCACGGGAAGGTCAGCACAACATAAAGTCAGCCATGCATGCCAGACTGGTAACACGAAAGCCTTTCGTGTCCTCAACAACAGGACGAGACACCAATGTGTCCTCCTCATCCTTCTCCTTCTCTCCCCTGTCCTCAGGCCATCCATGCTGAACAGAAGGTATGACAGTTGTGCTTGTAGTACTGTCTATATATATACATTCCTTGCTCCATGTCCTTGTGCTCTGCCTGCAATGCATCCTCTCTCAGTGTGAGCAGAGACCTTTTCAGATTGCAGAAAAGTGGGATGGTGATGCTAATTATGGTGTCATCGCCGCTCAACATCATGGTGGACTCCTCAAAGTTTTGCAGGAAGATACAGCTGGACATCCATGTTCATTCCTGAGGTCTTATGTGTGGAGTCTGAACTGAATAACAACGGTCTTGTTGGTGCTGGTAGTCAAAAACTGCCCTCTTCTGTTCACAAATCCTTGCCAAGATATGCAGTGTAAAGTTCCAATGCATGGGGACATCAAACACCAGTCAGTGAGCCGGAAGCTGTAAAAGTCAGCATACTTTCATAAGCAGATCTGGCAGTTCCAGGTAGGTTTTGAGAAAACTCTGAACCACAAGGTTAAGCACATGGGCCAGGCAAGGCACGTGTGTGAGCTCGCCTCAGAGCCGCCACCAAGTTCCGGCCATTGTCACATACAACCATGTCTCGCTGTAGGTTCAAAAGTGCCAGCCACAGATCTGACTGCTCTTTCAGAGCTGTCCACAACTTTTCAGAATTGTGCAGTTTGTCACCTAAGAAGATTACCTTCAGCACAGCTTGTTGATGCTTGGCTGAGGCAGTGCTAGAGTGCTTCCAGCTTGTGACTGATGTGCTACTTTCAGAGATGGAGGCTGAAGAGGAAGTGGAAGAGGAGTTCAGGAGCTGTAGACTGTGTGTCAAACCAGATTGACGTAGGGCCCGTAATCCTCAGGGTTGGGAGGACGTGCACCATCCTAAGGTCCTACTGGGTACCGGCTTCCACTATGTTAACCCAGTGTGCCATCAGCAAGATGTACGATCTCTGCCCCCAAGCACTTGTCCATGTGTCTGTGGTTAGATGGACTTTCCCAGTAACAGCATAGTTGAGGGCACAGGTAATGTTGTGGGACACATGCTTGTGTAATGCCGGGATGGCACAACGGGAGAAATAGTGGTGGCTGGGGACCGAATACCTTGGGACGGCCGCCGCCATCAGTTTGCGGAAACTCTTCCTGAGTTTCTGGCAATTGTGTGTCATCATCGTCCACCTCTTGTGACACGGTAACACCATCGCCTTTGTATGACCGTAGCTGCTCAAATATTTGGGCATCGCTACATGGAATCTCATCTTTCCTCACTTATTAAGGTTGAAGGAAGACTTTAAATCAATCTATTTCAACCCATAGACTAACCTAACATGCCCTAACATGTTGATCCAGAGGAAGGCAAAAAAACCCATGTGGCAAAGAGTAAGCTCCTCATTGGGGAAAAAAATCCTTCCCGACTCCACATGCGGCAATCAGACTAGTTCCCTGGATCAACGCCCTATCAAGGAATCTAGTGTATATAATCTGTAACCTTATACTTTGCAAGAAAGGTATCCAGTCCCCACTTAAATTTTAGTAATGAATCACTCATTACAACATCATACGGCAGAGAGTTCCATAGTCTCACTTCTCTTACAGTAAAGAATCCGGGTCTGTTATTATGCTTAAACCTTCTTTCCTCTAGACATAGAGGATGCCCCCTTGTCCCAGTCTCAGGTCTATGATTAAAAAGATCATCAGAAAGATCTTTGTACTGTCCCTTCATATATTTATACATTAAAATAAGATCACCCCTTAGCCTTCTTTTTTTCCAAACTAAATAGCCCCAAGTGTAATAACCTATCTTGGTATTGCAGACCCCCCAGTCCTCTAATAACCTTGGTCGCTCTTCTCTGCACCCGCTCTTGTTCAGCTATGTCTTTTTTATACACCGGAGACCAAAACTGTACACAGTATTCTTAGTGTGGTTGAACTAGTGACTTGTATAGAGGAAAAATTATGTTCTCCTCATGAGCATCTATGCCTCTTTTAATGCATCCCAATATTTTATTTGCCTTTGCAGCAGCTGCCTGACACTGGCCACTAAATGTAAGATTGTCATCCACCCATACACCCAGGTCTTTTTCATTTATGGTTTTGCCCAGTGTTTTACAATTAAGCACATAGTTATACATCTTATTACTTCTACCCAAGTGCATGACCTTACATTTATCCCCATTAAAGCTCATTTGCCATTTATCAGCCCAAGCTTCTAGTTTACATAAATCATCCTGTAATATAAAATTGTCCTCCTCTGTATTGATTACCCTGCAGAGTTTAGTGTCATCTGCAAATATTGAAATTCTGCTCTGTATGCCCTCTACAAGGTCAATAATAAATATGTTAAAAAGAAGAGGGCCCAATACTGACCCCTGAGGAACCCCACTGCTAACCGAGACCCAGTCTGAGTGTGCTCCATTAATAACTACCCTTTGTTTCCTATCCCTGAGCCAGCTCTTATCCCACTTACACATATTTTCCCCAATCCCCATTATCCTTATTTTATGTATCAACCTTTTGTGTGGCACCGTATCAAAAGCTTTTGAAAAGTCCATTTGTAACCTGATGTTTCACATCCTTAGGCCTACAGCTGTCATTCACCAGTCACTAAATGAACAATCACTATTTATTTTTTTTTTATAGCGTGACGAAACAACACTGTTATATGATCTAACGATTTTTACGTGGACAACTGGCCTTCTGATTTGTCATTGAAGCACAGTTTTATCACAAATTATTTGGATTAGCTAATTGGGCCTCATGGCTACACCCCAGTATTAGGCATAATGATTTTTAAGTGGAAATCTGGCCTTCTGATTTGTCACTGAAACACAGTTTTATCACAAATGATACCTCCGGAGACTGCCACACAGTTTTTGCACAATCTAGTTAGATACTGGAAGATCGATTTCACACAGTACAGGATCCTATCTAGCTAACTGACTAGTTCACTTGCAGCACTAGCAGGAGCGGCTTCTCTGCACTGTGACACTGAGCAAATGGCACAAGCAAAACAAGAAGTCCGCTGTTTATATGGCCAGGGACATGTGTCTTCAGCAGGCAGTGACAGAAAGTGCATCCCAATTGGTTGCCGGAATCAACACACATAAAATTAAGAAAAAAAAAAGCACGCCGCTCCTCTAACCTCTCCACATCACCTCCCCTCATCAACAAGCCACTCCTCCCTTCCTCCGCTCATCATACATCACCACTATCCTAGCTAAAGTAATAACAAAAGTATTTTTGGAAACGCCATGACTTACCGAACTGTGACCACATTTTGCTGACTTTGAGTAAAAGTGCTTGTGAAAGCGAACACGAATTTGAATGTGCTACGTTCGTGCTGAATTTGATATTGGCTAATGTTTTTTCATCCGTAGTGTGGACCGATGTGGTTAAAAGAGAACTTTTTGGCCACAGTGATCAAAGGTATGTGTGGAGAAAAAAGGGTACATAATTTCAGGAAAAGAACATTTCGCCAACCAATTAGGATGTGAGAGGATAAATCATGCTTTGAGGTTGTGTTGCAGCCAATGGCACAGTGAACATTTCACAGGTAGAGGGAAGAATGCAATCAATGAAATTTCAGCAAATTACACTGGTCAACACAAAAAAATCAGCAACGGTAATATGTCTGTTTTATGGAGTTTGATGTGTTGATTCCAAAAATATGCTTAGTTTTGCTCTATCACATAAAGTTTCTGAGCTAGAAGCATTTTTGTTATTACATTATTTCTGCATTTTCAATGTATGTGGTTTTTCCTATGTTATTCCCATTTATTTGCTTGTCTTACTTAATTGTGAATTTTTTTACAGGAAGAACCTCAGTAAAGGTTTTAGTGAGCTTTATGGGAAGTAGTATTGACAGTGCAGTCAACCAATGACTGCTTCTCGGAAAATCACATGTTATGGGGAGTGGCTAACTGTTATGAGGCGGTAAGATTTGAGTCAGTCAGAAAAGAATGGTGATGGCAGCAAGGACTGGTATTTGAGACTCTGATTTGAGACATGCCTCTACAGGGATCTGAGCCCTGACACAGGGAGATAGAAGGGAAGACAGCAGACAGCCACCATTGTGAGAGGATTTTCACTGCATTTCTGGGAGGGCAAGTCACCTCAGAGTGAAGAAAAAAGCTCAGCCACTGAGGTGTAACTGAGTGAGGGTCTTCACAGAGAGAAAACCTGAAAGCAGCCAATATCACACTGAGAAACTGCCTGTCTGCAAGTATTCATCTGTAAGGAATAGGCTGACCCGTTTACCTCATAACTGTATATAGCTATCCACCAGATTACCTCCAGTAAAATCATCTGCCTCTGTCATATTTGAGGAAATATCTATAGATAGTCGGTTGGCTCATCGCATTCTTTTTTAGTTTGTCACCACCATTGAACTGAACTTACTCTACTGTTTGATCTGATTGAAAGGAGAAAAATGCCCAGACAGCGTATTAATCATCCAAACAGATTCAGCTATGTGTGTGGTTCTTTTATACCAAAAGGCCAAGTGCGTTCAATCACTCATGATATTAAAAATAAGTACCAGATGTGCTTTAAGTGTCCACTTGGTGATCAAGACAAAAGCTGGGACCCTCATGTGATATGTTCAAGTTGTTCAAATGGTCTTTGTGACTGGTTGAATATGAGGAAACTGGCTATGCCATTTGATGTTCTCATGATTTGGAGATAGGGTTGAGCGAAACGGGTCGGCAATTTTCAGAAGTCGCCGACTTTTGGCAAAGTGGGGCTTCATGAAACCCGACCCGACCCCTGTGTGGGGTCGGCCATGAAGTCGGCGATCTTCTGAATCTGGAATCGGAATTCCGATACCGATTCCCGATATGTTTAAGATATCGGGAATTGGTATCGGAATTCAGATTTAAGTGTAAAATAAAGAATTAAAATAAAAAATATCGCTATACTTACCATCTGACGGGCCCTGGTACTAACCGGGAACCTTCCTTCCTTAGAATCAGCCTTCCAAGACCTCGCGGTGACGTCACGGTGACGTCGCGGCTTGTGATTGGTCGCGCGAGCGGTCACATGGGCGGCCGCGCGACCAATCACAAGCCGCGACGTCACCGTGACGTCACCGAAGGTCCTGGAAGGGCTGATTCTTAGGAAGGAAGGCTGTCGGAACAAAGCCGAGGGTGAGTATATTCCTATTAGGTATATACTCACCCTCGGACACGCCCTGCTTCTTTCCGGCAGCCTTCCTTCCTTAGAATCAGCCTTCCAGGACCTCGCGGTGACGTCACGGTGACGTCGCGGCTTGTGATTGGTCGCGCGAGCGGTCACATGGGCGGCCGCGCGACCAATCACAAGCCGCGATGTCACCGTGACATCACCGCGAGGTCCTGGAAGGCTGATTCTAAGGAAGGAAGGTTCCCGGTTAGTACCAGGGCCCGTCAGTGGGTAAGTATAGCGATATTTTTTATTTTAATTCTTTATTTTACACTTAAATATGGATCCCAGGGCCTGAAGGATAGTTTCCGCTCCTTCAGACCCTGGGAACGATTGGAAACCCAATGCACTGCATTGGGTTTCGAGTTTCGGCTGACCCCGACCCCGACTTTTTTATAGGATCGGCCGATTTCACTCGACCCGACTTTTGAAAAAGTCGGGTTTCGTGAAACCCGACCCGATCCTATAAAAGTAAAGGTCGCTCAACCCTATTTGGAGATAAACCAAAAATCATAGTGATGACTCCTACTTTTGTTTTGTCAAACTGAAGAACTTTTCTACAAAGAACAAACATAAGATTAATTACCCTGAACTTGAATCTGAGATTAGGCCAGTTCCACATGATGGTACCGTGTCAGTACCTGTACCACCATTGTCTGGATTGGATGAATATGAAGTAGAATATGAAGACTATGGAGCTGAAGCTACTGGTGAAGACATTTAGACCTCAAGTCAAGATAAGCATGTACCTGATGGAGCAGCCGAGCAGTCAGAATACTTTACTCAACATGAATTAAATGATCTCATCAGAGACCTTTCATTGTCAAAAGATAAAGCTGAACTTCTTGCATCTAGGTTGAAACAGAAGAATCTTCTTCATGATGATGTCAAACTATTTTATTACAAAGGTGTTCTGTAACAATGTGAATGTCCTCTTTGAAGAACTGAACCAAGAGTATTTTGTTGCAGATTGGCGATTGTTTGTTGACTCATCCCAGAGAAGTTTGAAAGCAGTGTTGCTTCACAATGGAAATATGAAACAATCAATCCCTATTGCTCAGTTATGTCATCTAAAGGAAAGTTATGAAAATCTGTCAGTTGTTTTGGATGTTATACAATATAAGCCACAATGGACATAATAAACAATCAATCCCTATTGCTCAGTTATGCCATCTAAAGGAAAGTTATGAAAATATGTCAGTTGTTTCGAATGTTATACAATATAAGCATCATCAATGAAATATCTGTGGAGATTTGAAAGTGATTTGTCTGCTAATGGGAATGCAAGGAGGTTTCACAAAATAGTGTTGCTTCTTGTGTTTATGGGACAGTAGAAATACAGTAGAGCATTATGTTCGTCATGATTGGGGACAAAGAAACATTTATGCTCTAGGTAAAGACAGTGTTCAGCATAATTCTTTAGTTGCTCCAACAAAAGTCTTTCTTCCTCCAATACATATAAAGTTGGGATTGATTTAAAAACGGGTTCCAGTACATTTCACAGATATTCTCCAGCATTTCACCAGAAAAACTGAAGGAAGTATTTGTTGGTCCTCAGATCAGAGAGCTTATGAGTAGGGTTGAGCGAAACGGATCGTTCATTTTCATAAGTCGCTGACTTTTGGCAAAGTCGGCATCTCATGAAACCCGATCCGATCCCTGTGTGGGGTCGGCCATGCGATACGCGACTTTCGCGCCAAAGTCGCGTTTCAATGACGCTAAAAGCCCCATTTCTCAGCCAATGAAGGTGGACGCAGAGTGTGGGCAGCGTGATGACATAGATCTCAGTCCCCACCATCTTAGAGAAGGGCATTGCAGTGATTGGCTTGCTTTCTGCCACATCACAGGGGCTATAAAGGGGCGTTCCCGCCGACCGCCATCTTACTGCTGCTGACCTGAGTGTAGGGAGAGGTGCCGCTTCGTCAGAAGCAGGGATAGTGTCAGGCAGGGTACATAAAGCTACAAACCGCTTGTGCTGTAGCGATATCCACTGTCCAACAACACCTTTTGTTTGCAGGGACAGTGGAAGCTACATTTTTTTTCCTCAGCGCTGTAGCTCATTGGGCTGCCCTAGAAGGCTCCCTGACCCTGATAGCTGCGTTGCTGTGTGTGTACGCCACTGTGCAAACCAACTGCTTTTTTCAAAGCACAAATCCTGTTGTTCCTTCCTTTCTGCACAGCTATCTTGTGTGTTTGTCCACACTTTTGTGTGCAGCAGTCCTTTTTATAGCTGCCTGCCATACTTTTCTGAGATTACTGCAGGGAGATAAAGATTGGCAAGTCTGCCTCTGAGCCATTGCTGTGTGTGGCATCTGTCTCTCATTGTGTGCCACCAAAAACCAGTGTGTAATACGGGGCCATTTTTTTTTTCTAAATTCTCCCTGTAAAAAAAAATAATTAGTGGGAGATAAAGATTGGCAAGTCTGCCTCTGTGCCAGTCCTGTGTGTGGCATCTGTCTCTCATTGTGTGCCACCGAAAACCAGTGTGTAATACTGGGCCATTTTTTGGGGGGGTAAATTCTCCCTGTAAAAAAAAAAAATAATAGCGGGAGTCTGGGAGATAAAGATTGGCAAGTCTGCCTCTGTGCCAGTCCTGTGTGTGGCATCTGTCTCTCATTGTGAGCCACCGAAAACCAGTGTGTAATACTGGGCCATTTTTTTGGGGGGGGTAAATTCTCCCTGTAAAAAAAAAAATTACTAGTGGGAGTCTGGGAGATAAAAATTGGCAAGTCTGCCTCTGTGCCATTGCTGTGTGTGGCATCTGTCTCTCATTGTGTGCCACCGAAAACCACTGTGTAATACTGGGCCATTCTTTTTTTTTTTCTAAATTCTCCCTGTAAAAAAAAAATTACTAGTGGGAGTCTGGGAGATAAAAATTGGCAAGTCTGCCTCTGTGCCATTGCTGTGTGTGGCATCTGTCTCTCATTGTGTGCCACCGAAAACCAGTGTGTAATACTGGGCCATTTTTTTGGGGGGGTAAATTCTCCCTGTAAAAAAAAATTAATAGTGGGAGTCTGGGAGATAAAGATTGGCAAGTCTGCCTCTGTGCCATTGCTGTGTGTGGCATCTGTCTCATTGTGTGCCACCGAAAACCACTGTGTAATACCGGGCCATTCTTTTTTTTTTCTAAATTCTCCCTGAAAAAAAAAAAATTAGTGGGAGATAAAGATTGGCAAGTGTGCCTCTGTGCCAGTCCTGTGTGTGGCATCTGTTTCTCATTGTGTGCCACCGAAAACCAGTGTGTAATACTGGGCCATTTTTTTTGGGGGGGGTAAATTCTCCCTGTAAAAAAAAATAATAATAGTGGGAGTCTGGGAGATAAAGATTGGCAAGTCTGCCTCTGTGCCATTGCTGTGTGTGGAATCTGTCTCATTGTGTGCCACCGAAAACCACTGTGTAACACTGGGCCATTCTTTTTTTTTTTTCTAAATTCTCCCTGTAAAAAAAAAAAATTAGTGGGAGATAAAGATTGGCAAGTGTGCCTCTGTGCCAGTCCTGTGTGTGGCATCTGTTTCTCATTGTGTGCCACCGAAAACCAGTGTGTAATACTGGGCCATTTTTTTTGGGGGGGGTAAATTCTCCCTGTAAAAAAAAATAATAATAGTGGGAGTCTGGGAGATAAAGATTGGCAAGTCTGCCTCTGTGCCATTGCTGTGTGTGGCATCTGTCTCATTGTGTGCCACCGAAAACCACTGTGTAACACTGGGCCATTCTTTTTTTTTTCTAAATTCTCCCTGTAAAAAAAAAAAAAATTAGTGGGAGATAAAGATTGGCAAGTCTGCCTCTGTGCCAGTCCTGTGTGTGGCATCTGTCTCTCATTGTGGCCACCGAAAACCAGTGTGTAATACTGGGCCATTTTTTTGGGGGGGTAAATTCTCCCTGTAAAAAAAAAATTACTAGTGGGAGTCTGGGAGATAAAGATTGGCAAGTCTGCCTCTGTGCCATTGCTGTGTGTGGCATCTGTCTCATTGTGTGCCACCAAAAACCACTGTGTAATAATGGGCCATTTTTTTGGGGGGTAAATTCTCCCTGTAAAAAAAAAAATAATAGTGGGAGTCTGGGAGATAAAGATTGGCAAGTCTGCCTCTGTGCCATTGCTGTGTGTGGCATCTGTCTCATTGTGTGCCACCGAAAACCACTGTGTAATCCTGGGCCATTCTTTTTTTTTTTTTCTAAATTCTCCCTGTAAAAAAAAAAATAATTAGTGGGAGATAAAGATTGGCAAGTCTGCCTCTGTGCCAGTCCTGTGTGTGGCATCTGTCTCTCATTGTGTGCCACCGAAAACCAGTGTGTAATACTGGGCCATTTATTTTGGGGGGGGTAAATTCTCCCTGTAAAAAAAAAAAATAATAGTGGGAGTCTGGGAGATAAAGATTGGCAAGTCTGCCTCTGTGCCAGTCCTGTGTGTGGCATCTGTCTCTCATTGTGTGCCACCGAAAACCACTGTGTAATACTGGGCCATTCTTTTTTTCTATCTAAATTCGCCCAGTAAAAAAAAAAAAATTAGTGGGAGATAAAGATTGGCAAGTCTGCCTCTGTGCCATTGCTGTGTGTGGCATCTGTCTCATTGTGTGCCATCGAAAACCACTGTGTAATACTGGGCCATTTTTTGGAGGGGTAAATTCTCCCTGTAAAAAAAAAAATAATAGTGGGAGTCTGGGAGATAAAGATTGGCAAGTCTGCCTCTGTGCCATTGCTGTGTGTGGCATCTGTCTCTCATTGTGTGCCACAGAAAACCAAGTGTGTAATATTGTTTTGTTTTTTTTTTGCTTTTTTTTAAATTCTCCCTGAAAAAAAAAATAATTAGTGGGAAATAAAGATTGGCAAGTCTGCCTCTGTGCCATTGCTGTGTGTGGCATCTGTCTCTCATTGTGTGCCACAGAAAACCAGTGTGTAATACTGGGCCATTTTTATTTTTGTAAATTCTCCCTGTAAAAAAATAAATAAATAGTGGGAGATTAAGATTGGCATTTCTGCTTGAGTGCCGGTCCTGTGTGTGCCATCTGTCTCAAATTATTGGGGCACAGAAAACCTAGTGTGTAACATTGGGCCTGATTTTCCTTTCAGTGTCAGGCACCTATAAAGGTATATATACATCCTATAGAAGTTTGAGTTCACCTTATAAGTAGTGTTGAGCATTCCGATACCGCAAGTATCGGGTATCGGCCAATATTTGCTGTATCGGAATTCCGATACCGAGATCCGATACTTTTGTGGTATCGGGTATCGGTATCGAAACAACATTAATGTGTAAAATAAAGAATTAAAATAAAAAATATTGCTATACTCACCTCTCCGACGCAGCCTGGACCTCACCGAGGGAACCGGCAGCGTTGTTTGCTTAAAATGCGCGCTTTTCCTTCCTTCCGTGACGTCACGGCTTCTGATTGGTCGCGTGCCGCCCATGTGGCCGCGACGCGACCAATCACAGCAAGCCGTGACGTAATTTTCAGGTCCTTCTAGGCATTCAGTATTTTAAAATTACGTTCCGGCTTTGTAATTGGTCGCGTCGCGGTCACATGGGCGACGCGACCAATCACAAGCCGTGACGTCACGGGAGGCAGGAGATGCGCGCATTTTAAAATGCGCGCGTGTCCAGCCTCCCGTGACGTCACGGCTTGTGATTGGTCGCGTCGCCCATGTGACCGCGACGCGACCAATCACAAAGCCGGAACGTAATTTTAAAATACTGAATGCCTAGAAGGACCTGAAAATTACGTCACGGCTTGCTGTGATTGGTCGCGTCGCGGCCACATGGGCGGCACGCGACCAATCAGAAGCCGTGACGTCAAGGAAGGAAGGAAAAGCGCGCATTTTAAGCAAACAACGCTGCCGGTTCCCTCGGTGAGGTCCAGGCTGCGTCGGAGAGGTGAGTATAGCAATATTTTTTATTTTAATTCTTTATTTTACACATTAATATGGTTCCCAGGGCCTGAAGGAGAGTTTCCTCTCCTTCAGACCCTGGGAACCATCAGGGATACCGTCCGATACTTGAGTCCCATTGACTTGTATTGGTATCGGGTATCGGTATCGGATTGGATCCGATACTTTGCCGGTATCGGCCGATACTTTCCGATACCGATACTTTCAAGTATCGGACGGTTCCGCTCAACACTACTTATAAGTTGTTTTACAGTAACAAATACTTTGGTTACGTTTTGCAAAAAATGAGGAAGTCTAGTGGAAGAGGTCGTGGCCGTGGGCGGTCATTTTTAGCTGGTAATGATGGTAGTGGTGGTGGAGCATCAGGTGGTCGTGGTAAAAGCAGTACAGCACCTAAGTCTCGAGTTGTTGAGCCAGGTTCGTTGTCTGGCTACACAAGGCCTCGAACGTTCTCTTTTCTGGGAGTAGGAAAACCACTTTTGAAGCCGGAGCAGGAGGAACAAGTATTGGCTTTCATTGCTCACTCTTCCTCTAGCTCTTTCGCCTCCTCCTCGGAAAGTGCCAAATGTCAGAGCAGTGCATTGTCAGTGGATGCTCCCGGTCAGGAACAAGTTGCTTCCTTGTGTCCTTCACCCAGAACAACAGTGAAGGATGCGTCAGTCGACACAACAGGTTACGCCATGGAGCTCTTTACACATACCGTTCCTGGGTTAGACAGTGAAACAGTTAACAGGCCATGCCCATTAGAAGTTGAAGTCGGACATGGAGTGCACAGATGCACAGCCACAGCCAGATTACAATGCTGTTCCTTTGACTCAGACCAGAACATTGCCCTCGCAGTGTACTGAGGCAGAATCAAACCCAGCGAAGACTATGGTGCCCCGTCACGAACACTATACCACCGGCTTACACGGTGACACAGAGGAAGTTGCACACGACATAGAAGAGGAGGTCATAGATGACCCAGTTGTTGACCCCGATTGGCAGCCATTGGGGGAACAGGGTGCAGGCGGCAGTAGTTCTGAAGCGGAGGAGGAGGAGCCACAGCAGGCATCAACATCACAACAGGTTGCATCTGCCGGGCCCGTATCTGGCCAAAAACACGTGGCAAAACCAAAACCAGTTGGAGGACAGCGCGGCCATCCGGTTAAAGAAGATCAGTCTGCAATGCCTGAAAAGGTATCCGATAGTAGAAAGAGTGCAGTCTGGCATTTTTTTAAACAACATCCAAATGAACAGCGCAAAGTCATCTGGCAAAAATGTTCAATTACCTTAAGCAGAGGTCAGAATCTTAAAAGTCTAAATACAAGTTGCATGCATAGACATTTATCCACCATGCATTTGCAAGCCTGGACTAACTACCAAACGTCCCTAAAGGTTGCAGCACCCTTGGCCAATGAAGCTAGTCAGCAACGCTACATCCCTTCCCACACTGTAAACCCACCATTTCCCGCACCACCTGCAGTATCTGTGCAGCTTTCATCGCCAGGCCAAAGCAGTCAGGGAATCACCAGGTTTGCAGTAGGAAACACTGCATGTAGGGCACCGGCAAGAATACCATCTCCAACCCTCTCTCAGTCTGCCATGTCCACCGGCACCACCGCTAGTTCCACGATCTCCAGCTCTCCAGTCCAGCTCACCCTACATGAGACTCTTGTTAGGAAAAGGAAGTACTCATCCTTGCATCCGTGTACACAGGGTTTGAACGCCCACATTGCTAGACTAATCTCATTAGAGATGATGCCCTAACCGTTAGTTGAAAGCAAAGCTTTCAAAGCGCTGATGGACTACGCTGTACCATGCTACTAGCTACCCAGTCGACACTTCTTTTCTAGAAAAGCCATCCCAGCCCTCCAACATCATGTTAAAGACCGCATCGTCCATGCACTCAGGCAGTCTGTGACTACAAAGGTGCACCTGACAACAGATGCATGGACCAGTAGGCATGGCCAGGGACGTTACGTGTCCATCACGGCACACTGGGTGAATGTGGTGGATGCAGGGTCCACAGGGGACAGCAATATTGGGACAGTTCTGCCTAGCCCACGGTCAAGGAAAGAGTTGGCTGTAGGCGTTCGCCCCCCTCCTCCTCTTCCTCGTCCTCCTGCAGAAGCGAGAGCTCGTCCACAGACCGCAGTCGCACATTCACTCCATCCGCAGCTGCCACTGTTGCACACCAGGTGTGTGTCAAGCGTCAGCAGGCTGTATTGGCAATGAAGTGTTTGGGCGACAACAGACACACCGTGGAAGTTCTGTCCGAGTTCTTGCAGAAAGAAACTCAGTCATGGCTGGGCACTGTACATCTTGAGGCAGGCAAGGTAGTGAGTGATAACGGAAGGAATTTCATGGCTGCCATAGCCCTTTCCCAATCAAAACACATTCCTTGCCTGGCTCACACCTTAAACCTGGTGGTGCAGTGCTTCCTGAAAAGTTATCAGGGGTTACCCGACCTGCTCCTCAAAGTGCGCAGACTTTGCTCGCATATCCGCCGTTCGCCCGTACACTCCAGCCGTATGCAGAACTATCAGCGGTCTTTGAACCTTCCTCAGCATCGCCTAATCATCGACGTTGCAACAAGGTGGAACTCCACACTGCACATGCTTCAGAGACTGTGCGAACAGAGGCGTGCTGTTATGTTTTTGTGGGAGGATACACATACACGGGCAGGCAGTTGGATGGCAGACATGGAGTTGTCAGGTGTGCAGTGGTCGAAGCTACAAGACCTGTGTCAAGTCCTTCAGTGTTTTGAGGAATGCACACAGCTGGTTAGTGCAGACAACGCCATAATAAGCATCCCCCTAATGCGTCTTCTGATGCAAAGTTTGACGTACATAAAGGAGCAGGCGTCTGCAGCCGAGGAAGAGGAAAGCCTTGATGACAGTCACCCATTAGACAATAGGTCAGGGCTGTGTGGAGGACGCGGTAGCGGGCGAAGAGGAGGAGGAGGACGAGGAGGATGATGGGGATGAGTATTTTTTTAATGAGGAAGCTTCTCCTGGCCCAATAGAAGTTAGTGGCGTTGCAAGGCCGGGTTCTGGTTTTTTGAGGGAGACAAGTGACGTAGATTTGCCTGTAACTGCCAATCAACCCAGCACAACCGTAAATTTGACAACTGGAACTTTGGCCCACATGGCGGATTATGCCTTACGTATCCTCAAAAGGGACCCACGCATTATTAAAATGATGACCGATGACGATTACTGGTTGGCCTGCATCCTTGACCCTCGCTATAAAGGCAAATTGCAAAATATTATGCCACATGAGAACCTCGAACAAATATTAGCAACCAAACAAGCTACTCTTGTAGACCGTTTGATTCAGGCATTCCCAGCACACAGCGTCGGTGATGGTTCTCACACAAGCTGCAGGGGGCTACAGGGCAGAGGTGTTAGAGGTGCACAAATCAGAAGTGGCGTTGGACAGAGGGGTTTTCTGACCAGGTTGTGGAGTGATTTCGCAATGACCGCAGACAGGACAGGTACTGCAGCATCTATTCAAAGTGACAGGAGACAACATTTGTCCAGTATGGTTACTAACTATTTTTCATCCCTTATCGATGTTCTCCCTCAACTGTCATTCCCATTTGATTACTGCATTGCAGGAGCTTGCTTGCCCAGCAGCTAGTGTGCTATCAGAAAGAGTATTCAGTGCTGCTGGTTCAATATTAACCGAAAAAAGGACTCGTCTGGCTACCCAAAATGTGGATGATCTCACCTTCATTAAAATGAACCACTCCTGGATTTCAAATTAGTTTGCCCCACCTTTCCCGGCTGACACCTAGCTTTCCTATAAAAAAGGTCTTGCTTGTGGACTGGTCTTACTCAGTGTTCCAATCTCTTAATTTGCAGCAGCTGTTTGCCCAGCATACGACATGTTTACACCTCCCTCAATGGGAAAACTCCCCCCACGGGGCCGTGGTCTCGCCACTTGGCGCAAGCACCCGTTAGAGTGCCGTTTGTCTGAAGAGGTGGGTGTGCCCGCTTTTGGTTGACGGCACTGCCACTGGGTCCCTCATAGTACAATAAAGTGTCACTGGCGGTGGTGGCACGCACCCAATGTCAGACACACCATTGTAACATGAGGGGCCCTGGGACGGTACCACCGGCCACAAGAGAGTTCACCCCCCCAGCTCAAACTGTGCTCTACCACGTGCAAAATTATCTTGCACAGCTCCACCAATGTTTAGTCTATGCGCTGACATCATTCAATGCCTGGCACTGACAATACCAATTTGTTGACATCTATGATGCTAGTTAAAGTAGTCTGGGTCAGTGTCCTATATTGACACCAGTAAATACTTACTGCCAAATTACTTTGTCAGAAACTCAGCAGATGAGCCCACCCCTGTACCTAAGTATGCCACACTTTTTTTTTGTTGTTTTGCGAGACATTAACATCTATTTGTTTTTTTTGAGTAGTACTAACTGTGTCAGACACTCCTTGCAATCCTCCTCCTCCGCTGACCACAATGCTGCCTGTGTATCCATGTAACCGATTTAAAACTGCCTTGAGCCTATTTTTTGTTATTTTAGGCCTTCGTTAGCCTGTCTGCGGTGCCTCCTTGCAATCCTCCTCCACTGACCACAATGCTGCCTGTGTATCCATATAACCGATTTAAAACTGCCTTGAGCCTATTTTTTGTTATTTTAGGCCTTCGTTAGCCTGTCTGCGGTCCCTCCTTGCAATCCTCCTCCACTGACCACAATGCTGCCTCTGTATCCATATAACCGATTTAAAACTGCCTTGAGCCTATTTTTTGTTATTTTAGGCCTAGTAAGCCTGTCTGCGGTCCCTCCTTGCAATCCTCCTCCGCTGACCACAATGCTGCCTGTGTATCCATGTAACCGATTTAAAACTGCCTTGAGCCTATTTTTTGCTATTTTAGGCCTTCGTTAGCCTGTCTGCGGTCCCTCCTTGCAATCCTCCTCCACTGACCACAATGCTGCCTGTGTATCCATATAACCGATTTAAAACGGTCTTGAGCCTATTTTTTGTTATTTTAGGCCTAGTAAGCCTGTCTGCGGTCCCTCCTTGCAATCCTCCTCCTCCGGTGACCACAATGCTGCCTGTGTATCCATGTAACCAATTTAAAACTGCCTTGAGCCTATTTTTTGTTATTTTAGGCCTTCGTTAGCCTGTCTGCGGTCCCTCCTTGCAATCCTCCTCCGCTGACCACACCAATGCTGCCCGTGTACCCCTGGAACCTATTTTAAAGTGCATAGAGACACTTTTTTAAATTGTAGGCGCACTAAGCCTGTCTACGGTCCCTCCTTGCAATCCTCCTCCGCTGACCACACCAATGCTGCCCGTGTACCCCTGGAACCTATTTTAAAGTGCATAGAGCCACTTTTTTAAATTGTAGGCGTTCTAAGCCTGTCTGCGGTCCCTCCTTGCAATCCTCCTCCGCTGACCACACCAATGCTGCCCGTGTACCCCTGGAACCTATTTTAAAGTGCATAGAGCCTATTTCTTTATTTTATGTAATATTAAAAAAGCCATGATGGACTACGCTGTCCCATGCTACGAGCTACCCAGTCGACACTTCTTTTGTGAGAAAAGCCATCCCAGCCCTCCACCAGCATGTAAAAGACCGCATTGTCCATGCACTCTGGCAATCTGTGAGTACAAAGGTGCACCTGACAACAGACGCATGGACCTGTAGGCATGGCCATGGAAGGTTACGTGTCCATTACGGCACAATGGGTTAATGTGGTGGATGCATGGTCCACAGGGGACAGCCTACTAAGTCTGTCAGCAGTCCCTAATTCAAATAGTCCTCCACTGTCTAAATCTGAGCTTCAACCTTCTGGCTCTCATTAAGTGCTGTTTTTTAAAAAACTTGGTGGTTACGGCCTACTAACGGTGTCTGCCGCTCCCTGGTGTTGTCCTCAACTGAATAAATCTGAGCTTCAATCTTCTGGCACTCATTAAGTGCTGTTTTTTAAAAAACTTGGTGGTTACGGCCTACTAACGGTGTCTGCCGCTCCCTGGTGTTGTCCTCAACTGAATAAATCTGAGCTTCAACCTTCTGGCTCTCATTAAGTGCTGTTTTTTAAAAAACTTGGTGGTTACGACCTACTAACGGTGTCTGCCGCTCCCTGGTGTTGTCCTCAACTGTATAAAGCTGAGCTTCAGTCTTTAGGCTTTCGGCCTATAGTATCAGATATTAAACTGCATTTGGCCTTCAACTTTGGTTACGGCCTACTAACGGTGTCTGCCGCTCCCTGGTGTTGTCCTCAACTGTATAAAGCTGAGCTTTCAGTCTTTAGGCTTTCGGCCTAAAGTATCAGATATTAAACTGCATTTGGCCTTCAACTTTGCTTACGGCCTACTAACGGTGTCTGCCGCTCCCTGGTGTTGACCTCAACTGTATAAAGCTGAGCTTCAACCTTCTGGCTGTCATTAAGTGCTTTTTTAACAAAAACTTGGTGGTTACGGCCTACTAACGGTGTCTGCCGCTCCCTAGTGTTGTCCTCAACTGTATAAATCTGAGCTTCAACCTTCTGGCTCTCATTAAGTATTTAAAAAAAAATGGTGGTTAGGGCCTACTAACGGTGTCTGCCGCGCCCTGGTGTTTTCCTCAACTGTATAAAGCTGAGCTTCAACCTTCTGGCTGTCATTAAGTGTTTTTTTAACAAAAAATTGGTGGTTACGGCCTACTAACGGTGTCTGCCGCTCCCTGGTGTTGTCCTCAACTGTATAAATCTGAGCTTCAACCTTCTGCCTCTCATTAAGTTCTTTTTTAAAAAAAATTGGTGGTTAGGGCCTACTAACGGTGTCTGCCGCTCCCTGGTGTTGTCTTCAACTGTATAAAGCTGAGCTTCAGTCTTTAGGCTTTCGGCCTATAGTATCAGATATTAAACTGCATTTGGCCTTCAACTTTGGTTACGGCCTACTAACGGTGTCTGCCGCTCCCTGGTGTTGTCCTCCACTGTATAAAGCTGAGCTTCAGTCTTTAGGCTTGTGGTTGGGCCCTTAAAACAGTGTCTGCTGCTCCTGGGTTTGCTACTCCACTGAACAAAGCAATGCCGCCTGTTTAGTCCTGTTACCAATTTTGAACTGCATTTAGCCTACTTTATTCTTTGGCCCTATATCTGTGTTTCCTCCTCATCCTGCCCATTGCCCAGCCACTGCTAGATGAGTCTGCTGGTACATTGACCTAGACCACTACATTCCCCTTGCACTCTACACAGCCAGAATCTGACCCTGCTGAAAGTAAGGTTCCCCTTCCCGCATGTTATACCACCTTACACAGGGACAAAGAGGAAGGTGCAGATGAAAGTGCAGGTTCCTTCATCAGGTGGGGGGGCATACTCGTTGGTGACATCACTGGCACAGGGCCCCTCAGAGTACGCAAAAGTGTCGCTGCTGGTGGGAGGCACCCCGCCGTGCAAACACACACCGCTGTACTTTGAGGGGCCCTGTGCCAGTGCCAATGCCAACGAGTGGCCCCCCCCTGCTTGCTTAGGATCACAGCATTTGCAAACTTGACATACTTACCTCTCACTGCTCCACCACCGTGACGTAGTCAACGTTTCCTGGGCCCACTAAAACCTTGAACCAGCCCTACCCCCCACAACTTTTGACAAATGACCCCCAAGTTCCAATGCCCAACTATTATTATAAAGTTAATTAAGTTTGACAAGCTTCAGAAACAAGAATGGATGTTTTTGGCATTAAAATGGGCACTGTAGGTGTTTTCCTGGCCTCCACTCACTGCCAACTATGCTTCCCCATTGACTTGCATTGGGTTTCGTGTTTCGGTCGATCCCCGACTTTTAGCGATAATCGGCCGACTGCAGTCGACTCCACTCTGGACAAAGTCGGGTTTCGCAAAACCCGACTCGATCTTAAAAAAATGAAAGTCGCTCAACCCTACTTATGAGATGTGATGTGTTTGAAGGAACTTTAAGTGATAAGAAATTGAGATCTTGGAAAAGCTTCAAGTTGATCTGTAAAAACATCTTAGGTAAACAAAAATCTCCAGAATATTTTGAAGGTGTTGAGGAACTGCTTTATGCATACCAGTGTCTTGGATGTTGCATGTCTCTGAAAATGTACTTTTTGCATTCACATTTAGATTTATTCCCTCAAAATCTTGGGTATGTAAGCGGTGAGCGGTTTCACCAGGACATTAAAATAATGGAACACTGCTACCAGGGTTTTTTGAATGACTCAATGATTGCAGATTACTATTGGATGTTGTAAAGGGACAACCCTGAAAAATCATATAACGACAGCCTAATGTGGAGCATTTTCAATTTCTGCTCATATTTTGGTTTCTTTTTTTCATGTGAAATTATTTTGTTTCAATATGTTTTATAAGGTGAAGCATTTTTTTTCTGATATGTAGATTACTGTTTTCTTAATGTCGCCAGTATCTGTGCAACTGCACTGGCGCCCGGAGGTAGAGGGGGCACTTCCAGTCAGTGCCTTGCAGTACTGCCAGAAGCCCGGATTTCTGATGATTCAGTTAACAGCTGCAGGCACTGTACTGTTCTTTTGATGTGTACAGGAGCTGGTGCGGCCATCCCAGTATTGCATTGAAGGAACAGATGAATGACCTCGGGGAGACCAAAACATCCAACACTGCGGAGACACCATCACGTGTTTCTCAACGCAGTGATCCAGAACACTGACCCCATCCCTTATGGGAAATATGCAAACGCATGTAAAGTAAGCTGCGGAGACACCATCACGTGTTTCTCAACGCAAGCAATAAATAGCCAGGCCTTTCTCCGGGAAGGAACAACCACGGGAAGGGCAGCATCCAATAAAGGAGAATATCCAATAAAGGAAGACCACCTATGCCAAGCATGGTATCCATCCACAAACAGCTGTTTCGGGGTTTTTGCCCCTCATCAGTGTGGAGTAGGAAACTGGCTATTAGGAGCAGTGCCTGGTGAAAGGCTATGAAGGAACAGATGAATGACCTCAGGGAGACCAAAACATCCAACACTGCGGAGACAACATCACGTGTTTCTCAACGCAGTGATCCAGAACACTGCCCCCATCCCTTATGGGAAATATGCAAACGCATGTAAAGTAAGCTGCGGAGACACCATCACGTGTTTCTCAATGCAAGCAATGAATAGCCAGGCCTTTCTCCGGGAAGGAACAACCACGGGAAGGGCAGCATCCAATAAAGGAGAATATCCAATAAAGGAAGACCACCTATGCCAAGCATGGTATCCATCAACAAACAGCTGTTTTGGGGTTTTTGCCCCTCATCAGTGTGGAGTAGGAAACTGGCTATTAGGAGCAGTGCCTGGTGAAAGGCTATGAAGGAACAGATGAATGACCTCGGGGAGACCAAAACATCCAACACTGTGGAGACACCATCACGTGTTTCTCAACGCAGTGATCCAGAACACTGCCCCCATCCCTTATGGGAAATATGCAAACGCATGTAAAGTAAGCTGCGGAGACACCATCACGTGTTTCTCAACGCAAGCAATGAATAGCCAGGCCTTTCTCCGGGAAGGAACAACCACAGGAAGGGCAGCATCCAATAAAGGAGAATATCCAATAAAGGAAGACCACCTATGCCAAGCATGGTATCCATCCACAAGCAGCTGTTTCGGGGTTTTTGCTCCTCATCAGTGTGGAGTAGGAAACTGGCTATTAGGAGCAGTGCCTGGTGAAAGGCTATGAAGGAACAGATGAATGACCTCGGGGAGACCAAAACATCCAACACTGCGGAGACACCATCACGTGTTTCTCAACGCAGTGATCCAGAACACTGCCCCCATCCCTTATGGGAAATATGCAAACGCATGCAAAGTAAGCTGCGGAGACACCATCACGTGTTTCTCAATGCAAGCAATGAATAGCCAGGCCTTTCTCCGGGAAGGAACAACCACGGGAAGGGCAGCATCCAATAAAGGAGAATATCCAATAAAGGAAGACCACCTATGCCAAGCATGGTATCCATCCACAAACAGTTGTTTCGGGGTTTTGGCCCCTCATCAGTGTGGAGTAGGAAACTGGCTATTAGGAGCAGTGCCTGGTGAAAGGCTATGAAGGAACAGATGAATGACGTCCGGGAGACCAAAACATCCAGCACTGTGGAGACACCATCACGTGTTTCTCAACGCAGTGATCCAGAACACTGCCCCCATCCCTTATGGGAAATATGCAAACGCATGTAAAGTAAGCTGCGGAGACACCATCACGTGTTTCTCAATGCAAGCAATGAATAGCCAGGCCTTTCTCCGAGAAGGAACAACCACGGAAAGGGCAGCATCCAATAAAGGAGAATATCCAATAAAGGAAGACCACCTATGCCAAGCATGGTATCCATCCACAAACAGCTTTTTTTTTTTTTTTCCCTCAGATGGGAAGTTCCACAGTCAGGTAGCCAAAACTATAAGGAACTCATCTCCGAAAACAGCGTGCCACATACTTAGTGCAACCGCCATTCCCATCATCATTGGAAAACACACAAAAACATTTTTTATTAACAACCAAAAAAACACTTCAAGATACATTAACAAAATGTTTCCACTTTTTAGTCTTCCAAATTCCCTCTGCATCCACCTCCCCTCTCCACCTCTGATCACACACAAAGCAAAAATACAATTTTCCCAAAATAATTTTTATACAGTTTTTAACCTCAATATCCTTCCTTTTAAACACATACACATTTCTCACATCCCACAAAACCTCTTTTATACATGCCATCATCAACCACAATACTCTCTCCTTCTCCCCACACATACCCAATCCAAACATAAAGAGCTCAAAAGACAACAGATTCACCTCACACAGCTCCTTACACAAACGACCCAGACCTGCAATCACACTTCTAGCATACTGACAATTCCAAAACAAATGCACCACACTCTCACTCCCACCACATCCACTCCTCGGACACCTCTCACTCCTCACTAAACCCCGATTTTGGAGAAACTCCCTCACCGGCAACACCCCATGCAATGACTGCCATACAATCCCACTCTGCCTATTTGTCATACCATTCACACGTACCTTCTTCCATACTTTCTGCACATCATCCCCTCTTACCATTTTAAAATCTGGCAAGAACAGCCTATGGGCTCGTCCTACAATAATGTCACATTCCACCTCTCTACACTCAATCATCTTATATACAGCTTTCTTCTTTTCTAACAATCTCACATCCACATCACACAGTTCATACTTCACTAAAAATTTGTAAACCCACACATACCACACAGGAACCTCAAAAGCCACTGGGCTCCTAAGATCTCTTTCACGCCATTTCAAACGAAACAAGAAATTTCCAAACAAAAACCTGCACATACACGCATACTTCCCATCCATCCTAATCACACCTAGTACAAACACCATAATATTCACGCCAAAAAAAACATTCAAATTCGGGAAACCCAGTCCCCCCTTATCCAAACTCTTCATAACAATCTCTCTCCTCGCACGCTCCATACATGAACCCCAAAAAAAGACAAACAAAACCCTATTTAATCTACTAATACACATGTGGCTTGGTGGAAACACCATCGCAACATACAAAAAAATAGGTAACACAACACTCTTAATAACTAAAATTTTACCAAAAAACGTAAGATCCCTCAAACTCCAAAAATTAAACTTACGCTCCACTCTCTCTTTCACATCCACCCAGCTTTCCTCTCCATTAAATTTCTATGAAAATTTCACACCCAAAACCTTTATCGATCCACTCACCACATTCACTCCAACATCATCGCTTAGACTCCTTCCCCCAAAATTCTTACACTCACTCTTCTCCCAATTCACTTTAAAAGCAGATGCTCCACAAAAAATAGAAACCAACAACTTCACACGCCGTACCGAACACTCTGAATTACACAGCACACACACATCATCCATATAGCCACTCATCTTCCACTCTCTCCCCCCACCCCCGGGTACTTGCACACCCCGAATCACCTTATCTTTTCTTAACAGACATAACAAAGGCTCAATTGCGCAAATAAAAACTATAGGGGACAAAGGACACCCCTGCCGAACACCCAAAAATACATTTAAGGCCCTGTCTCACTATACGATTTACCAACGATCACAACCAGCGATACGACCTGGCCGTGATCGTTGATAAGTCGTTGTGTGGTCGCTGGGGAGCTGTCACACAGACCGCTCTCTCCAGCAACCAACGATCAGGGGAACGACTTCGGCATCGTTGAAACTGTCTTCAACGATGCCGAAGTCCCCCTGCAGCACCCGGGTAACCAGGGTAAACATCGGGTTACTAAGCGCAGGGCCGCGCTTAGTAACCCGATGTTTACCCTGGTTACCAAAAAAACAAACACTACATACTCGCCTTTCGGTGTCCGTCAGGTCCCTTGCCGTCCGCTTCCTGCTCTGACTGAGCCGCCGTACACTGAGAGCAGAGCGCAGCGGTGACGTCACTGCCGTGCTGTGCTCTCACTGTACGGCCGGATCTCAGTCAGAGCAGGAAGCAGACGGCAAGGGACCTGACGGACATCAGATGGTGAGTATGTACTGGTTTTTTTTTTTTACATTTACGCTGGTAACCAGGGTAAACATCGGGTTACTAAGCGCGGCCCTGCGCTTAGTAACCCGATGTTTACCCTGGTTACCAGTGAAGACATCGCTGGATCGGTGTCACACACACCGATTCAGCGATGTCAGCGGGACCTCAACGACCAAAAAAAGGTCCAGGCCATTCCGACACGACCAGCGATCTCGCAGCAGGGGCCTGGTCGCTGGTACGTGTCACACATAGCGAGATCGCTACTGAGGTCGCTGTTGCGTCACAAAACTTGTGACTCAGCAGCGATCTCGCTAGCGATCTCGCTATGTGAGACGGGGCCTTTACTCTCCTCCCCACATTTCCATTCAATAACACACAACTGTAAATATTCTTATACAAACTTCTCACTCTCTCAACAAACTCAGAAGGAAAACCCATCTTCACCAACACACTAAACAAAAAAACCATGCGCCAATCTATCATACGCCTTCTCAAAATCCAAACTCAACACATACACCCCTTTCTTACGATTCATGCAGTCCCACAAACAATCTCTCAACATACACAAACTTCCATGTATTCGTCTTCCAGGTACCGCACAACATTGCTCCTCACCCACCACACTCCCAACCACGCCACGCATCCTGTTAGCCAAACGTTTTGCATAAATCTTATAATCACAATTCAGCAATGTGATCGGCCTCCAATTTTTTAGATTTTTCAAATCACCTTTTTTTTGGCAATAACACAACCACCCCTGCACGCATACCATTTGCCACCTCTGCATTCGCCCACATATACTTACATATATCCACAAAATCCTTCCCAATCACATCCCACATCACCCGATTAAATTCCACCGGTAGACCATCCTCCCCTGGCGTTTTATTCAGCGCCATACTGCACACCACCTTCCATACTTCTTCACCCGTCACATCACCCATCAAACTTTCCCTTTCTATCCTATTCAAACTATTTTCCAAAACACTCAGCACCTCACCCTCCAAACCTTCATCCCTCCATTTCACAGCATACAAATCATCATAAAATTTTGCCACTTCCTCACACAAGTCCGCACCACTAACTTCATTTCCATCCATCCCATTCAAAACACTCATACTCTGTCTCTTCCCAAAAACTTTCTTAAAGAAAAACCGCGAACACTTCTCATTCTTCTCCAAATTCTCTAATTTGGCCCTATACACAATACTCCTCCCTCTTTCTAACAAAAAATCATTCACTTCTTTTTTCACTTTCACTAAATCTTCACTCACATCCATCCCTCCTGCCCTCAACTTATACAACACACTCAATCTTGCATTTAAAAAAGCAAACCTTTCTCTCTTTGCAGCTGCACACTTGTACCCGAGTTTTTTTAAAAAAATCTTAGTTTTCCATTTAACCCAATCCCACCATTCACACACATTTCTGAAATCACTCCTGCCCCCACACCACTCTGCATAATGTCTTTCATACTCCTCTCTCACCCCCCTACTTCCAGCAAACTCACATTCAACTTCCACACACCTTTCCCAGCCACCTCATTAACATGCAAATCCAATTCACACTTCATACACACATGATCCGAAAAAAACACCCTCTCCTGTACATAACTAACAGGAATCAGATTTTTTGAAACAAAACAATAGTCCAATCTAGACTCCACCCTCCCACTGTCAGAAAAAAACGTATTTAACAACGGAGTTATCTTGCATGTCCGCTGCATATCTTTTAAACCAGAATCATTCACCATATCCATTAACAGTTTCCCTGACGCATCTACATTCACACTTCCCACATCACAGTTCATATCACTAGAGTTGAGCGACTTTCATTTTTTTAAGATCGAGTCGGGTTTTGTAAAACCCGATTTTGTCCAGAGTCGAGTCGAGTGCAGTCGGCCGATTATCGCTAAAAGTCGGGGATCGACCGAAACACGAAACCCAATGCAAGTCAATGGGGAAGCATAGTCGGCAGTGAGTGGAGGCCAGGAAAACACCTACAGTGCCCATTTTAATGCCAAAAACATCCATTCTTGTTTCTGAAGCTTGTCAATCTTAATTAACTTTATAATAATAGTTGGGCATAGGGAATTGGGGGTCATTTGGCAAAAGTTGTGGGGGGAGTAGGGCTGGCTCAAGTTTTTCGTGGGCCCAGGAAATGCGGGCTACGTCACGGCGGTGTTGCAGGGAAAGGTAAGTATTTCAACGTTGCAAGTGCTGTGATCCTGAGCAAGCAGGGGGGGCCCACTCGTTCGCATTGGCACTGGCACAGGGCCCCTCAAAGTACGGCGGTGTGTGTTTGCACGGCGGGGTGCCTCCCACCAGCAGCGACACTTTTGCGTACTCTGAGGGGCCCTGTGCCAGTGACGTCGCCAACGAGTATGCCCCCCCCACCTGATGAAGGAACCTGCACTTTCATCTGCACCTTCCTCTCTGTCCCTGTGTAAGGTGGTATAACATGCGGGAAGGGGAACCTTACTTTCAGCAGGGTCAGATTCTGGCTGTGTAGAGTATAAGGGGAATGTAGTGGTCTAGGTCAATGTACCAGCAGACTCATCTAGCAGTGGCTGGGCAATGGGCAGGATGAAGAGGAAACAGATATAGGGCCAAAGAATAAAGTAGGCTAAATGCAGTTCAAAATTGGTAACAGGACTAAACAGGCGGCATTGCTTTGTTCAGTGGAGTAGCAAACCCAAGAGCAGCAGACACTGTTTCAAGGGCCTAACTGTTGTGGATTCTGTTGGTGGGCTCCCTCTGGTGGTTACTGCTGGTACTGGGTGACTTTGGTGGGTTGCGGCCTTTGGTTTCCACCTGTCCATCAGAGGCTGGGTGTTTCCTATTTTACCTGGCCTTTCTGTCATTTCCCTTGCCGGCTATCAATGTGTTCAGATGTGCTCTGTTTGGTTCCTGCCTACCTGCTCCCAGATCTTTCAGGATAAGCTAAGTGCTGATTTTCAGTTGTTTGGTTTTTGGTCCAGCTTGCTTAGAATGTCTCTATGCTAGCTGGTTGCTCTAGTGGACTGAGGTTCTCCCCATGTGCCATGAGTTGGCACATGGGTTCTTGTAATCTCAGGATGGTTTTTTTGATTAGGGTTTTTTGCTGACCGCTCAGTCCCCTTTTGTATCATTCTGCTTTCTAGTTTTCAGCGGGCCTCTATTTGCTAAAGCTATATACATCATCTCTATGTGTGTGCCTTCCTCTCATTTCACCGTCAATACATGTGGGGGGCAACTATACCTTTGGGGTTAATTCCTCTGGAGGCAAGTGAGGTCTTGTTTTCTCTGCAGTACTAGTTAGCTCTTAGGCTGGTGCGTGGCGTCTAGAACCAACGTAGGAACGCTCCCTGGCTATCTCTAGTTGCGTTTGTCAGGCGTAGGGCAGCGGTCAGCCCAGGTTCCATCACCCTAGAGCTCGTCCAATATTTGTTATACTTTGCTTGTCCTGTGCTATCCCTAGCCATTGGGGATTCATGACAGTATAGCCGGCCCACAAAGTGTTAATTGTTTGGGCTGAAGCAGGAGGAATAGAAGTGTTCAAGGAAAATTTTTTTTTTTTTCCTTCAGAGTTTTGCTGCCTAGCCCTTAATTGCTGTCTAGCTGCTTCTTACCTCCTCTTAACCCTTGAATGGCTCTGATCTTAGCTGTTTATCATGGATGTCCAGAGTTTGGCTTCCAGCCTGAGTAATTTCGCGGCAAAGGTTCAAAACATACAGGATTTCGTTGTTCACACTCCCATGTCTGAACCTAGAATTCCTATTCCAGAGTTTTTTTCTGGAGATAGATCTACCTTCCTGAATTTCAGGAACAATTGTAAATTGTTTCTCTCTTTGAAATCTCGCTCCTCTGGAGACCCTGCTCAACAGGTCAAGATTGTTATATCGTTCCTACGGGGCGACCCTCAGAATTGGGCATTTGCATTGGCACCAGGGGATCCTGCGTTGCTCAGTGTGGATGCGTTTTTTCTGGCATTGGGATTGCTCTATGAGGAACCTAACCTAGAGATTCAGGCTGAAATGGCTTTATTAGCCCTCTCTCAGGGGCATGATGAAGCGGAAATATATTGTCAGAAATTTCGGAAATGGTCGGTGCTTACTCAGTGGAATGAGTGCGCCCTGGCTGCAAACTTCAGAAATGGTCTTTCTGAGGCCATTAAGGATGTTATGGTGGGGTTCCCTGCGCCTACAGGTCTGAATGAGTCTATGGCTATGGCCATTCAGATTGATCGGCGTTTACGGGAGCGCAAACCCGTGCACCAGTTGGCGGTGTCTTCTGAACAGGCACCTGAGACTATGCAATGTGATAGAATTCAGTCCAGAAGTGAACGGCAAAATTATAGGCGGAAAAATGGTTTGTGTTTTTATTGTGGTGATTCAGCTCATGTTATATCAGCATGCTCTAAACGCACAAAAAGGGTTGATAAATCTTTTGCCATTGATACTCTGCAGTCTAAGTTCATTTTGTCTGTGACTCTGATTTTTTCACTGTCTTCCATTTCCGTCGATGCCTATGTGGATTCAGGCGCTGCCCTGAGTCTTATGGATTGGTCATTTGCTAAACGCTGCGGTTTTAGTCTAGAGCCTCTGGAAGTTCCTATTCCTCTGAAGGGAATTGATTCTACACCATTGGCTATGAATAAACCGCAGTACTGGACACAAGTGACCATGCGCATGACTCCCGTTCATCAGGAGGTGATTCGCTTCCTTGTACTGTATAATTTACATGATGTACTAGTGCTTGGTCTGCCATGGTTACAAACTCATAATTCTGTCCTGGACTGGAAAACAATGTCTGTGCTAAGCTGGGGATGTCAGGGGGTTCATGATGATGCACCTCCGATTTCTATCGCTTCATCGACTCCTTCGGAGATCCCTGCGTTTTTGTCAGATTATAAGGATGTTTTTGAGGAGCCTAAGCTCAATTCGCTCCCTCCTCATAGAGAGTGTGACTGTGCTATAGAATTGATTCCTGGCAGTAAGTTCCCTAAGGGTCGTTTATTTAATCTGTCACTGCCAGAGCATACTGCTATGCGGAATTATATTAAGGAGTCCTTGGAAAAGGGACATATTCGTCCATCTTCGTCCCCTCTGGGAGCAGGTTTTTTTTTCGTGGCAAAAAAAGATGGTTCCCTGAGGCCTTGTATAGATTATCGCCTTCTGAATAAGATTACAGTCAAATACCAGTATCCATTGCCATTATTTACTGATTTGTTTGCTCGCATTAAGGGGGCTAGGTGGTTCACTAAAATAGATCTTCGTGGTGCGTATAATCTGGTGCGGATAAAACAGGGTGATGAGTGGAAAACCGCATTTAATACGCCTGAGGGCCATTTTGAGTATTTGGTAATGCCTTTTGGACTCTCCAATGCTCCGTCAGTCTTTCAGTCCTTTATGCACAATATTTTCCGTGAATATCTGGATAAGTTTATGATTGTGTATTTGGATGATATTTTGGTGTTTTCTGATGACTGGGAGTCTCATGTTCTACAGGTCAGGAAGGTGTTTCAGGTTTTGCGGGCCAATTCTCTGTTTGTGAAGGGCTCAAAGTGTCTCTTCGGAGTCCAGAAGATTTCTTTTTTGGGGTACATTTTTTCTCCTTCTACTATTGAGATGGATCCCGTTAAGGTTCAGGCTATTTGTGACTGGACACAACCTACATCTGTTAAGAGCCTTCAGAAGTTCTTGGGGTTTGCTAATTTTTATCGTCGGTTTATTGCTAATTTTTCCAGTATTGTTAAACCTTTGACTGATTTGACTAAAAAGGGTGCTGATGTTGCTGATTGGTCTCCTGCGGCCGTGGAGGCCTTTCGGGAACTTAAGCGCCGGTTTTCTTCTGCTCCTGTGTTGTGTCAACCAGATGTTTCACTTCCTTTTCAGGTGGAGGTTGATGCTTCCGAGATTGGAGCGGGGGCGGTTTTGTCACAGAGAAGTTCTAATGGCTCGGTGACGAAGCCATGTGCTTTCTTCTCTAGAAAATTCTCGCCCGCCGAGCGCAATTATGATGTGGGTAATCGGGAGCTTTTGGCCATGAAGTGGGCATTTGAGGAGTGGCGTCATTGGCTTGAGGGTGCTAAACATCGCGTGGTGGTCTTGACTGATCACAAGAATCTCATTTACCTTGAGTCTGCCAGGCGTTTGAATCCTAGACAGGCTCGTTGGTCATTATTTTTTTCTCGTTTCAATTTCGTGGTTTCATACCTGCCAGGTTCAAAGAATGTGAAGGCAGATGCTCTTTCCAGGAGTTTTGTGCCTGATTCTCCTGGAGACACTGGGCCTGCTGGTATCCTTAGGGATGGGGTAATATTGTCCGCCGTATCCCCAGACTTACGACGCGCATTGCAGGAGTTTCAGGTGGATAAACCGGATCGATGTCCACCAGAAAGACTGTTTGTTCCGGATGATTGGACCAGTAGAGTCATCTCCGAGGTCCATTCTTCTGTGTTGGCTGGTCATCCTGGAATATTTGGTACAAGAGATTTGGTGGCCAGGTCTTTTTGGTGGCCTTCCTTGTCTAGGGATGTGCGTAACTTTGTGCAGTCTTGTGAAGTGTGTGCTCGAGCTAAGCCTTGCTGTTCACGGGCTAGTGGGTTGTTGTTATCTTTGCCCATCCCGAAGAGGCCTTGGACGCACATTTCCATGGATTTTATTTCTGATCTCCCGGTTTCACAGAAAATGTCCGTTATCTGGGTTGTGTGTGACCGCTTTTCTAAGATGGTTCATTTGGTGCCCTTGCCTAAGTTACCCTCCTCCTCTGAGTTGGTTCCTTTGTTTTTTCAGAACGTGGTTCGTTTGCATGGGATTCCGGAGAATATCGTTTCTGACAGGGGATCCCAGTTTGTGTCTAGATTTTGGCGGACGTTTTGTGCCAAGATGGGCATTGATTTGTCTTTCTCGTCTGCATTCCATCCTCAGACGAATGGCCAGACGGAGCGAACTAATCAGACCTTGGAAACTTATTTGAGGTGTTTTGTTTCTGCTGATCAGGATGACTGGGTTGCTTTTTTGCCACTGGCCGAATTTGCTCTTAATAATCGGGCTAGTTCTGCCACGTTGGTCTCTCCTTTTTTTTGTAATTCGGGGTTTCATCCTCGTTTTTCCTCTGGTCAGGGGGAATCTTCGGATTGTCCTGGAGTGGACGTGGTGGTGGACAGGCTACATCAGATTTGGAATCAGGTGGTGGACAATTTGAAGTTATCTCAGGAGAAGACTCAGCAGTTTGCTAATCGCCGTCGCCGCGTGGGTCCCCGACTTCTTGTTGGGGACTTGGTGTGGTTGTCTTCTTGTTTTGTCCCTATGAAGGTCTCTTCTCCTAAGTTCAAGCCTCGATTCATCGGTCCTTATAGGATCTCGGAGATTCTAAACCCTGTATCTTTTCGTTTGGATCTCCCAGCATCGTTTGCTATTCATAATGTGTTCCATCCGTTGTTGTTGCGGAGGTATGAGGTGCCCGTTGTTCCTTCGGTCGAGCCTCCTGCTCCGGTGCTGGTGGAGGGAGAATTGGAGTATGTTGTTGAAAAGATCTTGGATTCTCGTGTTTCCAGACGCAAACTCCAGTATTTGGTTAAGTGGAAGGGTTATGGTCAGGAGGATAATTCCTGGGTGGTCGCCTCCGATGTTCACGCGACTGATTTGGTCCGCGCCTTCCATAGAGCTCACCCTGATCGCCCTGGGGGTTCTCGTGAGGGTTCGGTGACCCCTCCTCAAGGGGGGGGGGGTACTGTTGTGGATTCTGTTGGTGGGCTCCCTCTGGTGGTTACTGCTGGTACTGGGTGACTTTGGTGGGTTGCGGCCTTTGGTTTCCACCTGTCCATCAGAGGCTGGGTGTTTCCTATTTTACCTGGCCTTTCTGTCATTTCCCTTGCCGGCTATCAATGTGTTCAGATGTGCTCTGTTTGGTTCCTGCCTACCTGCTCCCAGATCTTTCAGGATAAGCTAAGTGCTGATTTTCAGTTGTTTGGTTTTTGGTCCAGCTTGCTTAGAATGTCTCTATGCTAGCTGGTTGCTCTAGTGGACTGAGGTTCTCCCCATGTGCCATGAGTTGGTACATGGGTTCTTGTAATCTCAGGATGGTTTTTTTGATTAGAGTTTTTTGCTGACCGCTCAGTCCCCTTTTGTATCATTCTGCTTTCTAGTTTTCAGCGGGCCTCTATTTGCTAAAGCTATATACATCATCTCTATGTGTGTGCCTTCCTCTCATTTCACCGTCAATACATGTGGGGGGCAACTATACCTTTGGGGTTAATTCCTCTGGAGGCAAGTGAGGTCTTGTTTTCTCTGCAGTACTAGTTAGCTCTTAGGCTGGTGCGTGGCGTCTAGAACCAACGTAGGAACGCTCCCTGGCTATCTCTAGTTGCGTTTGTCAGGCGTAGGGCAGCGGTCAGCCCAGGTTCCATCACCCTAGAGCTCGTCCGATATTTGTTATACTTTGCTTGTCCTGTGCTATCCCTAGCCATTGGGGATTCATGACACCTAACCACACTAGTAGGCCAAATGCAGTTTAATATCTGATAGTATAGGGCGAAAGCCAGAATGTGGAAGCTCAGCTTTGTTCAGTTGAGGACAACACCAGGCAGGGGCAGACATTCACCTTTAGTAGGCCGGAACAGCCAATTGCATTTTTAAAAATGGTAATTTGGAACTGAAGGTTGAAGCTCAGCTTTATTCAGTTGAGGACAACACCAGGCAGGGGCAGACAGACACCTTTAGTAGGCCGGAACAGCCAATTGCATTTTTAAAAATGGTAATTTGGAACAGAAGGTTGAAGCACAGCTTTGTTCAGTTGAGGACAACACCAGGCAGGGGCAGACAGACACCTTTAGTAGGCCGGAACAGCCAATTGCATTTTAAAAAACAGCAGTTAGTAAGAGGCAGAAGGTAGAAGCTCAGCTTTATTCAGTTGAGGACAACACCAGGCAGGGGCAGACCCCTTTAGTAGGCCGGAACAGCCAATTGCATTTTTAAAAATGGTAATTTGGAACTGAAGGTTGAAGGTCAGCTTTATTCAGTTGAGGACAACACCAGGCGGGGGCAGACAGACACCTTTAGTAGGCCGGAACAGCCAATTGCATTTTTAAAAATGGTAATTTGGAACAGAAGGTAGAAGCTCAGCTTTATTCAGTTGAGGACAACACCAGGCAGGGGCAGACATTCACCTTTAGTAGGCCGGAACAGCCAATTGCATTTTTAAAAATGGTAATTTGGAACTGAAGGTTGAAGCTCAGCTTTATTCAGTTGAGGACAACACCAGGCAGGGGCAGACAGACACCTTTAGTAGGCCGGAACAGCCAATTGCATTTTTAAAAATGGTAATTTGGAACAGAAGGTTGAAGCACAGCTTTGTTCAGTTGAGGACAACACCAGGCAGGGGCAGACAGACACCTTTAGTAGGCCGGAACAGCCAATTTTTTTTAAAAAACAGCAGTTAGTAAGAGGCAGAAGGTAGAAGCTCAGCTTTATTCAGTTGAGGTCAACACCAGGCAGGGGCAGACAGACACCTTTAGTAGGCCGGAACAGCCAATGGCATTTTTAAAAATGGTAATTTGGAACAGAAGGTAGAAGCTCAGCTTTATTCAGTTGAGGACAACACCAGGCAGGGGCAGACATTCACCTTTAGTAGGCCGGAACAGCCAATTGCATTTTTAAAAATGGTAATTTGGAACTGAAGGTTGAAGCTCAGCTTTATTCAGTTGAGGACAACACCAGGCAGGGGCAGACATTCACCTTTAGTAGGCCGGAACAGCCAATTGCATTTTTAAAAATGGTAATTTGGAACTGAAGGTTGAAGCTCAGCTTTATTCAGTTGAGGACAACACCAGGCAGGGGCAGACAGACACCTTTAGTAGGCCGGAACAGCCAATTGCATTTTTAAAAATGGTAATTTGGAACAGAAGGTAGAAGCTCAGCTTTATTCAGTTGAGGACAACACCAGGCAGGGGCAGACATTCACCTTTAGTAGGCCGGAACAGCCAATTGCATTTTTAAAAATGGTAATTTGGAACTGAAGGTTGAAGCTCAGCTTTATTCAGTTGAGGGCAACACCAGGCAGGGGCAGACAGACACCTTTAGTAGGCCGGAACAGCCAATGGCATTTTTAAAAATGGTAATTTGGAACAGAAGGTAGAAGCTCAGCATTATTCAGTTGAGGACAACACCAGGCAGGGGCAGACATTCACCTTTAGTAGGCCGGAACAGCCAATTTTTTTAAAAAACAGCAGTTAATAAGAGGCAGAAGGTAGAAGCTCAGCTTTATTCAGTTGAGGACAACACCAGGCAGGGGCAGACAGACACCTTTAGTAGGCCGGAACAGCCAATTGCATTTTTAAAAATGGTAATTTGGAACTGAAGGTTGAAGCTCAGCTTTATTCAGTTGAGGACAACACCAGGCAGGGGCAGACAGACACCTTTAGTAGGCCGGAACAGCCAATGGCATTTTTAAAAATGGTAATTTGGAACAGAAGGTAGAAGCTCAGCTTTATTCAGTTGAGGACAACACCAGGCAGGGGCAGACATTCACCTTTAGTAGGCCGGAACAGCCAATTGCATTTTTAAAAATGGTAATTTGGAACTGAAGGTTGAAGCTCAGCTTTATTCAGTTGAGGACAACACCAGGCAGGGGCAGACAGACACCTTTAGTAGGCCGGAACAGCCAATTTTTTTAAAAAACAGCAGTTAATAAGAGGCAGAAGGTAGAAGCTCAGCTTTATTCAGTTGAGGACAACACCAGGCAGGGGCAGACAGACACCTTTAGTAGGCCGGAACAGCCAATTGCATTTTTAAAAATAGTAATTTGGAACAGAAGGTAGAAGCTCAGCTTTATTCAGTTGAGGACAACACCAGGCAGGGGCAGACAGACACCTTTAGTAGGCCGGAACAGCCAATTGCATTTTTAAAAATGGTAATTTGGAACAGAAGGTTGAAGCTCAGCTTTATTCAGTTGAGGACAACACCAGGCAGGGGCAGACAGACACCTTTAGTAGGCCGGAACAGCCAATTGCATTTTTAAAAATGGTAATTTGGAACAGAAGGTAGAAGCTCAGCTTTATTCAGTTGAGGACAACACCAGGCAGGGGCAGACATTCACCTTTAGTAGGCCGGAAAAGCCAATTGCATTTTTAAAAATGGTAATTTGGAACTGAAGGTTGAAGCTCAGCTTTATTCAGTTGAGGACAACACCAGGCAGGGGCAGACAGACACCTTTAGTAGGCCGGAACAGCCAATTGCATTTTTAAAAATGGTAATTTGGAACAGAAGGTTGAAGCACAGCTTTGTTCAGTTGAGGACAACACCAGGCAGGGGCAGACAGACACCTTTAGTAGGCCGGAACAGCCAATTTTTTTTAAAAAACAGCAGTTAGTAAGAGGCAGAAGGTAGAAGCTCAGCTTTATTCAGTTGAGGACAACACCAGGCAGGGGCAGACAGACACCTTTAGTAGGCCGGAACAGCCAATGGCATTTTTAAAAATGGTAATTTGGAACAGAAGGTAGAAGCTCAGCTTTATTCAGTTGAGGACAACACCAGGCAGGGGCAGACATTCACCTTTAGTAGGCCGGAACAGCCAATTGCATTTTTAAAAATGGTAATTTGGAACTGAAGGTTGAAGCTCAGCTTTATTCAGTTGAGGACAACACCAGGCAGGGGCAGACATTCACCTTTAGTAGGCCGGAACAGCCAATTGCATTTTTAAAAATGGTAATTTGGAACTGAAGGTTGAAGCTCAGCTTTATTCAGTTGAGGACAACACCAGGCAGGGACAGACAGACACCTTTAGTAGGCCGGAACAGCCAATTGCATTTTTAAAAATGGTAATTTGGAACAGAAGGTAGAAGCTCAGCTTTATTCAGTTGAGGACAACACCAGGCAGGGGCAGACATTCACCTTTAGTAGGCCGGAACAGCCAATTGCATTTTTAAAAATGGTAATTTGGAGCTGAAGGTTGAAGCTCAGCTTTATTCAGTTGAGGACAACACCAGGCAGGGGCAGACAGACACCTTTAGTAGGCCGGAACAGCCAATGGCATTTTTAAAAATGGTAATTTGGAACAGAAGGTAGAAGCTCAGCTTTATTCAGTTGAGGACAACACCAGGCAGGGGCAGACATTCACCTTTAGTAGGCCGGAACAGCCAATTGCATTTTTAAAAATGGTAATTTGGAACTGAAGGTTGAAGCTCAGCTTTATTCAGTTGAGGACAACACCAGGCAGGGGCAGACAGACACCTTTAGTAGGCCGGAACAGCCAATTTTTTAAAAAAACAGCAGTTAATAAGAGGCAGAAGGTAGAAGCTCAGCTTTATTCAGTTGAGGACAACACCAGGCAGGGGCAGACAGACACCTTTAGTAGGCCGGAACAGCCAATTGCATTTTTAAAAATGGTAATTTGGAACAGAAGGTAGAAGCTCAGCTTTATTCAGTTGAGGACAACACCAGGCAGGGGCAGACAGACACCTTTAGTAGGCCGGAACAGCCAATTGCATTTTTAAAAATGGTAATTTGGAACAGAAGGTTGAAGCTCAGCTTTATTCAGTTGAGGACAACACCAGGCAGGGGCAGACAGACACCTTTAGTAGGCCGGAACAGCCAATTGCATTTTTAAAAATGGTAATTTGGAACAGAAGGTAGAAGCTCAGCTTTATTCAGTTGAGGACAACACCAGGCAGGGGCAGACATTCACCTTTAGTAGGCCGGAACAGCCAATTGCATTTTTAAAAATGGTAATTTGGAACTGAAGGTTGAAGCTCAGCTTTATTCAGTTGAGGACAACACCAGGCAGGGGCAGACAGACACCTTTAGTAGGCCGGAACAGCCAATGGCATTTTTAAAAATGGTAATTTGGAACAGAAGGTAGAAGCTCAGCTTTATTCAGTTGAGGACAACACCAGGCAGGGGCAGACAGACACCTTTAGTAGGCCGGAACAGCCAATTGCATTTTTAAAAATGGTAATTTGGAACTGAAGGTTGAAGCTCAGCTTTATTCAGTTGAGGACAACACCAGGCAGGGGCAAACAGACACCTTTAGTAGGCCGGAACAGCCAATTTTTTTTAAAAAACAGCAGTTAATAAGAGGCAGAAGGTAGAAGCTCAGCTTTATTCAGTTGAGGACAACACCAGGCAGGGGCAGACATTCACCTTTAGTAGGCCGGAACAGCCAATTGCATTTTTAAAAATGGTAATTTAGAACAGAAGGTAGAAGCTCAGCTTTATTCAGTTGAGGACAACACCAGGCAGGGGCAGACAGACACCTTTAGTAGGCCGGAACAGCCAATTGCATTTTTAAAAATGGTAATTTGGAAAAGAAGGTTGAAGCTCAGCTTTATTCAGTTGAGGACAACACCAGGCAGGGGCAGACAGACACCTTTAGTAGGCCGGAACAGCCAATTGCATTTTTAAAAATGGTAATTTGGAACTGAAGGTTGAAGCTCAGCTTTATTCAGTTGAGGACAACACCAGGCAGGGGCAGACAGACACCTTTAGTAGGCCGGAACAGCCAATGTTTTTAAAAAACAGCAGTTAATAAGAGGCAGAAGGTAGAAGCTCAGCTTTATTCAGTTGAGGACAACACCAGGCAGGGGCAGACAGACACCTTTAGTAGGCCGGAACAGCCAATTGCATTTTTAAAAATGGTAATTTGGAACAGAAGGTAGAAGCTCAGCTTTATTCAGTTGAGGACAACACCAGGCAGGGGCAGACAGACACCTTTAGTAGGCCGGAACAGCCAATTGCATTTTTAAAAATGGTAATTTGGAACTGAAGGTTGAAGCTCAGCTTTATTCAGTTGAGGACAACACCAGGCAGGGGCAGACAGACACCTTTAGTAGGCCGGAACAGCCAATTGCATTTTTAAAAATGGTAATTTGGAACAGAAGGTAGAAGCTCAGCTTTATTCAGTTGAGGACAACACCAGGCAGGGGCAGACAGACACCTTTAGTAGGCCGGAACAGCCAATTGCATTTTTAAAAATGGTAATTTGGAACAGAAAGTTGAAGCTCAGCTTTATTCAGTTGAGGACAACACCAGGCAGGGGCAGACAGACACCTTTAGTAGGCCGGAACAGCCAATTGCATTTTTAAAAATGGTAATTTGGAACAGAAGGTAGAAGCTCAGCTTTATTCAGTTGAGGACAACACCAGTCAGGGGCAGACATTCACCTTTAGTAGGCCGGAACAGCCAATTGCATTTTTAAAAATGGTAATTTGGAACTGAAGGTTGAAGCTCAGCTTTATTCAGTTGAGGACAACACCAGGCAGGGGCAGACAGACACCTTTAGTAGGCCGGAACAGCCAATTGCATTTTTAAAAATGGTAATTTGGAACAGAAGGTTGAAGCACAGCTTTGTTCAGTTGAGGACAACACCAGGCAGGGGCAGACAGACACCTTTAGTAGGCCGGAACAGCCAATTTTTTTTAAAAAACAGCAGTTAGTAAGAGGCAGAAGGTAGAAGCTCAGCTTTATTCAGTTGAGGACAACACCAGGCAGGGGCAGACAGACACCTTTAGTAGGCCGGAACAGCCAATGGCATTTTTAAAAATGGTAATTTGGAACAGAAGGTAGAAGCTCAGCTTTATTCAGTTGAGGACAACACCAGGCAGGGGCAGACATTCACCTTTAGTAGGCCGGAACAGCCAATTGCATTTTTAAAAATGGTAATTTGGAACTGAAGGTTGAAGCTCAGCTTTATTCAGTTGAGGACAACACCAGGCAGGGGCAGACATTCACCTTTAGTAGGCCGGAACAGCCAATTGCATTTTTAAAAATGGTAATTTGGAACTGAAGGTTGAAGCTCAGCTTTATTCAGTTGAGGACAACACCAGGCAGGGGCAGACAGACACCTTTAGTAGGCCGGAACAGCCAATTGCATTTTTAAAAATGGTAATTTGGAACAGAAGGTAGAAGCTCAGCTTTATTCAGTTGAGGACAACACCAGGCAGGGGCAGACATTCACCTTTAGTAGGCCGGAACAGCCAATTGCATTTTTAAAAATGGTAATTTGGAGCTGAAGGTTGAAGCTCAGCTTTATTCAGTTGAGGACAACACCAGGCAGGGGCAGACAGACACCTTTAGTAGGCCGGAACAGCCAATGGCATTTTTAAAAATGGTAATTTGGAACAGAAGGTAGAAGCTCAGCTTTATTCAGTTGAGGACAACACCAGGCAGGGGCAGACATTCATCCTTTAGTAGGCCGGAACAGCCAACTGCATTTTTAAAAATGGTAATTTGGAACTGAAGGTTGAAGCTCAGCTTTATTCAGTTGAGGACAACACCAGGCAGGGGCAGACAGACACCTTTAGTAGGCCGGAACAGCCAATTTTTTAAAAAAACAGCAGTTAATAAGAGGCAGAAGGTAGAAGCTCAGCTTTATTCAGTTGAGGACAACACCAGGCAGGGGCAGACAGACACCTTTAGTAGGCCGGAACAGCCAATTGCATTTTTAAAAATGGTAATTTGGAACAGAAGGTAGAAGCTCAGCTTTATTCAGTTGAGGACAACACCAGGCAGGGGCAGACAGACACCTTTAGTAGGCCGGAACAGCCAATTGCATTTTTAAAAATGGTAATTTGGAACAGAAGGTTGAAGCTCAGCTTTATTCAGTTGAGGACAACACCAGGCAGGGGCAGACAGACACCTTTAGTAGGCCGGAACAGCCAATTGCATTTTTAAAAATGGTAATTTGGAACAGAAGGTAGAAGCTCAGCTTTATTCAGTTGAGGACAACACCAGGCAGGGGCAGACATTCACCTTTAGTAGGCCGGAACAGCCAATTGCATTTTTAAAAATGGTAATTTGGAACTGAAGGTTGAAGCTCAGCTTTATTCAGTTGAGGACAACACCAGGCAGGGGCAGACAGACACCTTTAGTAGGCCGGAACAGCCAATGGCATTTTTAAAAATGGTAATTTGGAACAGAAGGTAGAAGCTCAGCTTTATTCAGTTGAGGACAACACCAGGCAGGGGCAGACAGACACCTTTAGTAGGCCGGAACAGCCAATTGCATTTTTAAAAATGGTAATTTGGAACTGAAGGTTGAAGCTCAGCTTTATTCAGTTGAGGACAACACCAGGCAGGGGCAGACAGACACCTTTAGTAGGCCGGAACAGCCAATTTTTTTTAAAAAACAGCAGTTAATAAGAGGCAGAAGGTAGAAGCTCAGCTTTATTCAGTTGAGGACAACACCAGGCAGGGGCAGACATTCACCTTTAGTAGGCCGGAACAGCCAATTGCATTTTTAAAAATGGTAATTTAGAACAGAAGGTAGAAGCTCAGCTTTATTCAGTTGAGGACAACACCAGGCAGGGGCAGACAGACACCTTTAGTAGGCCGGAACAGCCAATTGCATTTTTAAAAATGGTAATTTGGAAAAGAAGGTTGAAGCTCAGCTTTATTCAGTTGAGGACAACACCAGGCAGGGGCAGACAGACACCTTTAGTAGGCCGGAACAGCCAATTGCATTTTTAAAAATGGTAATTTGGAACTGAAGGTTGAAGCTCAGCTTTATTCAGTTGAGGACAACACCAGGCAGGGGCAGACAGACACCTTTAGTAGGCCGGAACAGCCAATGTTTTTAAAAAACAGCAGTTAATAAGAGGCAGAAGGTAGAAGCTCAGCTTTATTCAGTTGAGGACAACACCAGGCAGGGGCAGACAGACACCTTTAGTAGGCCGGAACAGCCAATTGCATTTTTAAAAATGGTAATTTGGAACAGAAGGTAGAAGCTCAGCTTTATTCAGTTGAGGACAACACCAGGCAGGGGCAGACAGACACCTTTAGTAGGCCGGAACAGCCAATTGCATTTTTAAAAATGGTAATTTGGAACAGAAAGTTGAAGCTCAGCTTTATTCAGTTGAGGACAACACCAGGCAGGGGCAGACAGACACCTTTAGTAGGCCGGAACAGCCAATTGCATTTTTAAAAATGGTAATTTGGAACAGAAGGTAGAAGCTCAGCTTTATTCAGTTGAGGACAACACCAGGCAGGGGCAGACATTCACCTTTAGTAGGCCGGAACAGCCAATTGCATTTTTAAAAATGGTAATTTGGAACTGAAGGTTGAAGCTCAGCTTTATTCAGTTGAGGACAACACCAGGCAGGGGCAGACAGACACCTTTAGTAGGCCGGAACAGCCAATTGCATTTTTAAAAATGGTAATTTGGAACAGAAGGTTGAAGCACAGCTTTGTTCAGTTGAGGACAACACCAGGCAGGGGCAGACAGACACCTTTAGTAGGCCGGAACAGCCAATTTTTTTTAAAAAACAGCAGTTAGTAAGAGGCAGAAGGTAGAAGCTCAGCTTTATTCAGTTGAGGACAACACCAGGCAGGGGCAGACAGACACCTTTAGTAGGCCGGAACGGCCAATGGCATTTTTAAAAATGGTAATTTGGAACAGAAGGTAGAAGCTCAGCTTTATTCAGTTGAGGACAACACCAGGCAGGGGCAGACATTCACCTTTAGTAGGCCGGAAAAGCCAATTGCATTTTTAAAAATGGTAATTTGGAACTGAAGGTTGAAGCTCAGCTTTATTCAGTTGAGGACAACACCAGGCAGGGGCAGACAGACACCTTTAGTAGGCCGGAACAGCCAATTGCATTTTTAAAAATGGTAATTTGGAACAGAAGGTTGAAGCACAGCTTTGTTCAGTTGAGGACAACACCAGGCAGGGGCAGACAGACACCTTTAGTAGGCCGGAACAGCCAATTTTTTTTAAAAAACAGCAGTTAGTAAGAGGCAGAAGGTAGAAGCTCAGCTTTATTCAGTTGAGGACAACACCAGGCAGGGGCAGACAGACACCTTTAGTAGGCCGGAACAGCCAATGGCATTTTTAAAAATGGTAATTTGGAACAGAAGGTAGAAGCTCAGCTTTATTCAGTTGAGGACAACACCAGGCAGGGGCAGACATTCACCTTTAGTAGGCCGGAACAGCCAATTGCATTTTTAAAAATGGTAATTTGGAACTGAAGGTTGAAGCTCAGCTTTATTCAGTTGAGGACAACACCAGGCAGGGGCAGACATTCACCTTTAGTAGGCCGGAACAGCCAATTGCATTTTTAAAAATGGTAATTTGGAACTGAAGGTTGAAGCTCAGCTTTATTCAGTTGAGGACAACACCAGGCAGGGGCAGACAGACACCTTTAGTAGGCCGGAACAGCCAATTGCATTTTTAAAAATGGTAATTTGGAACAGAAGGTAGAAGCTCAGCTTTATTCAGTTGAGGACAACACCAGGCAGGGGCAGACAGACACCTTTAGTAGGCCGGAACAGCCAATTGCATTTTTAAAAATGGTAATTTGGAGCTGAAGGTTGAAGCTCAGCTTTATTCAGTTGAGGACAACACCAGGCAGGGGCAGACAGACACCTTTAGTAGGCCGGAACAGCCAATGGCATTTTTAAAAATGGTAATTTGGAACAGAAGGTAGAAGCTCAGCTTTATTCAGTTGAGGACAACACCAGGCAGGGGCAGACATTCACCTTTAGTAGGCCGGAACAGCCAATTGCATTTTTAAAAATGGTAATTTGGAACTGAAGGTTGAAGCTCAGCTTTATTCAGTTGAGGACAACACCAGGCAGGGGCAGACAGACACCTTTAGTAGGCCGGAACAGCCAATTGCATTTTTAAAAATGGTAATTTGGAACAGAAGGTAGAAGCTCAGCTTTATTCAGTTGAGGACAACACCAGGCAGGGGCAGACAGACACCTTTAGTAGGCCGGAACAGCCAATTGCATTTTTAAAAATGGTAATTTGGAACAGAAGGTTGAAGCTCAGCTTTATTCAGTTGAGGACAACACCAGGCAGGGGCAGACAGACCCCTTTAGTAGGCCGGAACAGCCAATTGCATTTTTAAAAATGGTAATTTGGAACAGAAGGTAGAAGCTCAGCTTTATTCAGTTGAGGACAACACCAGGCAGGGGCAGACATTCACCTTTAGTAGGCCGGAACAGCCAATTGCATTTTTAAAAATGGTAATTTGGAACTGAAGGTTGAAGCTCAGCTTTATTCAGTTGAGGACAACACCAGGCAGGGGCAGACAGACACCTTTAGTAGGCCGGAACAGCCAATGGCATTTTTAAAAATGGTAATTTGGAACAGAAGGTAGAAGCTCAGCTTTATTCAGTTGAGGACAACACCAGGCAGGGGCAGACATTCACCTTTAGTAGGCCGGAACAGCCAATTGCATTTTTAAAAATGGTAATTTGGAACTGAAGGTTGAAGCTCAGCTTTATTCAGTTGAGGACAACACCAGGCAGGGGCAGACAGACACCTTTAGTAGGCCGGAACAGTCAATTTTTTTAAAAAAACAGCAGTTAATAAGAGGCAGAAGGTAGAAGCTCAGCTTTATTCAGTTGAGGACAACACCAGGCAGGGGCAGACATTCACCTTTAGTAGGCCGGAACAGCCAATTGCATTTTTAAAAATGGTAATTTAGAACAGAAGGTAGAAGCTCAGCTTTATTCAGTTGAGGACAACACCAGGCAGGGGCAGACAGACACCTTTAGTAGGCCGGAACAGCCAATTGCATTTTTAAAAATGGTAATTTGGAAAAGAAGGTTGAAGCTCAGCTTTATTCAGTTGAGGACAACACCAGGCAGGGGCAGACAGACACCTTTAGTAGGCCGGAACAGCCAATTGCATTTTTAAAAATGGTAATTTGGAACTGAAGGTTGAAGCTCAGCTTTATTCAGTTGAGGACAACACCAGGCAGGGGCAGACAGACACCTTTAGTAGGCCGGAACAGCCAATGTTTTTAAAAAACAGCAGTTAATAAGAGGCAGAAGGTAGAAGCTCAGCTTTATTCAGTTGAGGACAACACCAGGCAGGGGCAGACAGACACCTTTAGTAGGCCGGAACAGCCAATTGCATTTTTAAAAATGGTAATTTGGAACAGAAGGTAGAAGCTCAGCTTTATTCAGTTGAGGACAACACCAGGCAGGGGCAGACAGACACCTTTAGTAGGCCGGAACAGCCAATTGCATTTTTAAAAATGGTAATTTGGAACTGAAGGTTGAAGCTCAGCTTTATTCAGTTGAGGACAACACCAGGCAGGGGCAGACAGACACCTTTAGTAGGCCGGAACAGCCAATTGCATTTTTAAAAATGGTAATTTGGAACAGAAGGTAGAAGCTCAGCTTTATTCAGTTGAGGACAACACCAGGCAGGGGCAGACAGACACCTTTAGTAGGCCGGAACAGCCAATTGCATTTTTAAAAATGGTAATTTGGAACAGAAAGTTGAAGCTCAGCTTTATTCAGTTGAGGACAACACCAGGCAGGGGCAGACAGATACCTTTAGTAGGCCGGAACAGCCAATTGCATTTTTAAAAATGGTAATTTGGAACAGAAGGTAGAAGCTCAGCTTTATTCAGTTGAGGACAACACCAGGCAGGGGCAGACATTCACCTTTAGTAGGCCGGAACAGCCAATTGCATTTTTAAAAATGGTAATTTGGAACTGAAGGTTGAAGCTCAGCTTTATTCAGTTGAGGACAACACCAGACAGGGGCAGACAGACACCTTTAGTAGGCCGGAACAGCCAATTGCATTTTTAAAAATGGTAATTTGGAACAGAAGGTTGAAGCACAGCTTTGTTCAGTTGAGGACAACACCAGGCAGGGGCAGACAGACACCTTTAGTAGGCCGGAACAGCCAATTTTTTTTAAAAAACAGCAGTTAGTAAGAGGCAGAAGGTAGAAGCTCAGCTTTATTCAGTTGAGGACAACACCAGGCAGGGGCAGACAGACACCTTTAGTAGGCCGGAACGGCCAATGGCATTTTTAAAAATGGTAATTTGGAACAGAAGGTAGAAGCTCAGCTTTATTCAGTTGAGGACAACACCAGGCAGGGGCAGACATTCACTTTTAGTAGGCCGGAACAGCCAATTGCATTTTTAAAAATGGTAATTTGGAACTGAAGGTTGAAGCTCAGCTTTATTCAGTTGAGGACAACACCAGGCAGGGGCAGACATTCACCTTTAGTAGGCCGGAACAGCCAATTGCATTTTTAAAAATGGTAATTTGGAACTGAAGGTTGAAGCTCAGCTTTATTCAGTTGAGGACAACACCAGGCAGGGGCAGACAGACACCTTTAGTAGGCCGGAACAGCCAATTGCATTTTTAAAAATGGTAATTTGGAACAGAAGGTAGAAGCTCAGCTTTATTCAGTTGAGGACAACACCAGGCAGGGGCAGACAGACACCTTTAGTAGGCCGGAACAGCCAATTTTTTTAAAAAACAGCAGTTAATAAGAGGCAGAAGGTAGAAGCTCAGCTTTATTCAGTTGAGGACAACACCAGGCAGAGGCAGACAGACACCTTTAGTAGGCCGGAACAGCCAATTGCATTTTTAAAAATGGTAATTTGGAACAGAAGGTAGAAGCTCAGCTTTATTCAGTTGAGGACAACACCAGGCAGGGGCAGACAGACACCTTTAGTAGGCCGGAACAGCCAATTGCATTTTTAAAAATGGTAATTTGGAACAGAAGGTTGAAGCTCAGCTTTATTCAGTTGAGGACAACACCAGGCAGGGGCAGACAGACACCTTTAGTAGGCCGGAACAGCCAATTGCATTTTTAAAAATGGTAATTTGGAACAGAAGGTAGAAGCTCAGCTTTATTCAGTTGAGGACAACACCAGGCAGGGGCAGACATTCACCTTTAGTAGGCCGGAACAGCCAATTGCATTTTTAAAAATGGTAATTTGGAACTGAAGGTTGAAGCTCAGCTTTATTCAGTTGAGGACAACACCAGGCAGGGGCAGACAGACACCTTTAGTAGGCCGGAACAGCCAATTGCATTTTTAAAAATGGTAATTTGGAACAGAAGGTAGAAGCTCAGCTTTATTCAGTTGAGGACAACACCAGGCAGGGGCAGACATTCACCTTTAGTGGGCCGGAACAGCCAATTGCATTTTTAAAAATGGTAATTTGGAACTGAAGGTTGAAGCTCAGCTTTATTCAGTTGAGGACAACACCAGTCAGGGGCAGACAGACACCTTTAGTAGGCCGGAACAGCCAATTTTTTTAAAAAACAGCAGTTAATAAGAGGCAGAAGGTAGAAGCTCAGCTTTATTCAGTTGAGGACAACACCAGGAAGGGGCAGACAGACACCTTTAGTAGGCCGGAACAGCCAATTGCATTTTTAAAAATGGTAATTTGGAACAGAAGGTTGAAGCTCAGCTTTATTCAGTTGAGGACAACACCAGGCAGGGGCAGACAGACACCTTTAGTAGGCCGGAACAGCCAATTGCATTTTTAAAAATGGTAATTTGGAACTGAAGGTTGAAGCTCAGCTTTATTCAGTTGAGGACAACACCAGGCAGGGGCAGACAGACACCTTTAGTAGGCCGGAACAGCCAATTTTTTTAAAAAACAGCAGTTAATAAGAGGCAGAAGGTAGAAGCTCAGCTTTATTCAGTTGAGGACAACACCAGGCAGGGGCAGACAGACCCCTTTAGTAGGCCGGAACAGCCAATTGCATTTTTAAAAATGGTAATTTGGAACAGAAGGTAGAAGCTCAGCTTTATTCAGTTGAGGACAACACCAGGCAGGGGCAGACAGACCCCTTTAGTAGGCCGGAACAGCCAATTGCATTTTTAAAGATGGTAATTTGGAACTGAAGGTTGAAGCTCAGCTTTATTCAGTTGAGGACAACACCAGGCAGGGGCAGACAGACACCTTTAGTAGGCGGAACAGCCAATGGCATTTTTAACCCCTTCCCGACATTTGACGTACTATCCCGTCGAGGTGGGGTGGGCCCGTATGACCGCCGACGGGATAGTACGTCATAGCCGATCGGCCGCGCTCACGGGGGGAGCGCGGCCGATCGCGGCCGGGTGTCGGCTGCATATCGCAGCTGACATCCGGCACTATGTGCCAGGAGCGGTCACGGACCGCCCCCGGCACATTAACCCCCGGCACACCGCGATCAAACATGATCGCGATGTGCCGGCGATGCAGGGAAGCATCGCGCAGGGAGAGGGCTCCCTGCGGGCTTCCCTGAGCCCCCCGCAGCAACGCGATGTGATCGCGTTGCTGCGAGGGTCTTACCTCCCTCCCTGCCTGCTCCAGACCCGGATCCAAGATGGCCGCGGATCCGGGTCCTGCAGGGAGGGAGGTGGCTTCACAGACGCCTGCTCAGAGCAGGCACTGTGAAGCAGCCTGCACTTCAATCAGATCGGTGATCTGTCAGAGTGCTATGCAAACTGACAGATCACCGATCTGTATTGTCCCCCCCTGGGGCAAAGTAAAAAAGTAAAAAAAAAAATTTCCAAATGTGTAAAAAAAAATAAAAAAAAATATTCCAAAATAATGAAAAAAAAAAAAAATATTATTCCCATAAATACATTTCTTTATCTAAATTAAAAAAAAAAAACAATAAAAGTACACATATTTAGTATCGCCACGTCCGTAACGACCCAACCTATAAAACTGCCACACTAGTTAACCCCTTCAGTAAACACCGTAAGAAAAAAAAAAAAAAACGAGGCAAAAAACAACGCTTTATTACCATACCGCCGAACAAAAAGTGGAATAACACGCGATCAAAAAGACTGATATAAATATCCATGGTACCGCTGAAAACGTCATCTTGTCCCGCAAAAAACAAGCCGCCATACAGCATCATCAGCAAAAAAGTAAAAAAGTTATAGTCCTGAGAATAAAGCGATACCAAAATAATTATTTTTTCTATAAAATAGTTTTTATCGTATAAAAGCGCCAAAACATAAAAAAAATGATATAAATGAGATATCGCTGTAATCGTACTGACCCGACGAATAAAACTGCTTTATCAATTTTACCAAACCCGGAACGGTATAAACGCCTCTCCCAAAAGAAATTCATGAATAGCAGGTTTTTGGTCATTCTGCCTCACAAAAATCGGAATAAAAAGCGATCAAAAACGGTCACGTGTCCGAAAATGTTACCAATAAAAACGTCAACTCGTCCCGCAAAAAACAAGACCTCACATGACTCTGTGGAGCAAATGTGGAAAAATTATAGGTCTCAAAATGTGGAGACGCAAAAACTTTTTTGCTATAAAAAGCGTCGCTGGTTTCACACTTCCGTTTTTGTCTGCAGCGTTTTTTGCACAAAAAAACGCATGCGTTTTTTCCCTATATTTAACATTGAAAACGCATGCGGTTTTTTTGTACGCGTTTGGTCGCGTTTTCAAACGCATGCGGTTTTTTTCTGCATGCGTTCATTTTCAGAAATACAACCTGCAGTATTTTCTTGCGTTTTTAAGCACATGCGTTTGTTTGCGTTAAAAACGCATGCATTTTTATCGAAAAAAACAGAAAACACACTGAAAAGCCACCCACCACCATCAAGGTGATAAAGGAATCCAAACCCTAACCCTAACTCTACCCCTAACCTCACCCCTAACCGTTTAATGAACATTTTCTGACAGTCATAGTGCCACGTATTTCAGTGCCACGTATTTCAGTGCCACGTATTTCAGTGCCACGTATTTCAGTGCCATGTATTTCAGTGCCACGTATCACGTATTTCAGTGGCACGTGTTTCAGTGCCACGTATTTCAGTGCCACGTATCACGTATTTCAGTGCCACATATTTTAGTACCACGTATTTCAGTTGCACGTATTTCAGTGCCACGTATTTCAGTGCCACGTATTTCAGTGCCACGTATCACGTATTTCAGTGCCACGTGTTTCAGTGCCACGTATTTAAGTGCCACGTATCACATATTTCAGTGCCACGTATTTCAGTGCCACGTATTTCAGTGCCACGTATTTCAGTGCCACGTATTTCAGTGCCACGTATTTAAGTGCCACATATCACATATTTCAGTGCCACTTATTTAAGTGCCACGTATTTCAGTGCCACGTATTTCAGTGCCACGTATTTCAGTGCCACGTATTTCAGTGCCACGTGTTTCAGTGCCACGTATTTAAGTGCCACGTATCACGTATTTCAGTGCCACGTATTTCAGTGCCACGTATTTCAGTGCCACGTATTTCAGTGCCACGTATTTCAGTGCCACGTATTTCAGTGCCACGTATTTCAGTCACGTTTAGGGTTAGGGTTAGGGGTAGGGTTAGGGTTAGGGCTAGGGTTGGAGGTAAAGTTAGGGTTGGGGCTAAAGTTAGGGTTGGGGCTAAAGTTAGGGTTAGGGTTTGGATTACATTTACGTTTGGATTAGGGTTGGGATTAGAATTATGGGTGTGTCAGGGCTAGGGGTGTGGTTAGGGTTATCGTTGGGATTAGGGTTAGGGGTGTGTTTGGGTTAGGGTTTCAGGTAGAATTGGGGGGTTTCCACTGTCCAGGCACATCAGGGGCTCTCCAAGCGCGACATGGCGTCCAATCTCAATTCCAGCCAATTCTGCGTTGAAAAAGTAAAACAGTGCTCCTTCCCTTCCGAGCTCTCCCATGCGCCCAAAAAGGGGTTTACCCCAACATATGTGTTATCAGCGTACTCGGGACAAATTGAACAACAACTTCTGGGGTCCAAGTTCTCTTGTTATCCTTAGGAAAATAAAAATTTGGGGGGCTAAAAATCATTTTTGTGGGAAAAAAAAGATGTTTTATTTTCACGGCTCTGCATTATAAACTGTAGTGAAACACTTGGGGGTTCAAAGTTCTCACAACACATCTAGATAAGTTCCTTGGGAGGTCTAGTTTCCAATATGGGGTCACTTGTGGGGGGTTTGTACTGTTTGGGTACATCAGGGGCTCTGCAAATGCAACGTGACGCCTGCAGACCAATCCATTTAAGGCTGCATTCCAAATGGCGCTCCTTCCCTTCCGAGCTCTGTCATGCGCCCAAACAGTGGTTCCCCCCGACATATGGGGTATCAGCGTACTCAGGACAAATTGGACAACAACTTTTGGGGTCTAATTTATCCTGTTACCCTTGTGAAAATACAAAACTGGGGGCTAAAAAATCATTTTTGTGAAAAAAAAAAAAGAATTTTTATTTTCACGGCTTTGCGCTATAAACTTTAGTGAAACACTTGGGGGTTCAAAGTTCTCAAAACACATCTAGATAAGTTCCTTGGGAGGTCTAGTTTCCAATATGGGGTCACTTGTGGGGGGTTTGTACTGTTTGGGTACATCAGGGGCTCTGCAAATGCAACGTGATGGCTGCTGACCAATCCATTTAAGTCTGCATTCCAAATGGCGCTCCTTCCCTTCCGAGCTCTGTCATGCGCCCAAACAGTGGTTCCCCCCCACATATGGGGTATCAGCGTACTCAGGACAAATTGGAAAACAAATTTTGGGGTCCAATTTATTCTGTTACCCTTGTAAAAATACAAAGCTGGGGGCTAAAAAATCATTTTTGAGAAAAAAAAAAAAATTATTTTCACGGCTCTGCGTTATAATCTGTAGTGAAACACTTGGGGGTTCAAAGCTCTCAAAACACATCTAGATAAGTTCCTTAGGGGGTCTACTTTCCAAAATGGTGTCACTTGTAGGGAGTTTCAATGTTTAGGCACATCAGGGGCTCTCCAAACGCAACATGGCGTCCCATCTCAATTCCAGTCAATTTTGCATTGAAAAGTCAAATGGCGCTCCTTCCCTTCCAAGCTCTGCCATGCGCCCAAACAATGGTTTACACCCACATATGGGGTATCAGCGTACTCAGGACAAATTGCACAACATTTTTTGGGGTCCAATTTCTTCTCTTACCCTTGGGAAAATAAAAAATTGGGGGCAAAAAGATCATTTTTGTGAAAAAAATATGATTTTTTATTTTTACGGCTCTGCATTATAAACTTCTGTGAAGCACTTGGTGGGTCAAAGTGCTCACCACACATCTAGATAAGTTCCTTAGGGGGTCTACTTTCCAAAATGGTGTCACTTGTAGGGAGTTTCAATGTTTAGGCACATCAGGGGCTCTCCAAACGCAACATGGCGTCCCATCTCAATTCCAGTCAATTTTGCATTGAAAAGTCAAATGGCGCTCCTTCCCTTCCAAGCTCTGCCATGCGCCCAAACAATGGTTTACACCCACATATGGGGTATCAGCGTACTCAGGACAAATTGCACAACATTTTTTGGGGTCCAATTTCTTCTCTTACCCTTGGGAAAATAAAAAATTGGGGGCGAAAAGATCATTTTTGTGAAAAAATATGATTTTTTATTTTTACGGCTCTGCATTATAAACTTCTGTGAAGCACTTGGTGGGTCAAAGTGCTCACCACACATCTAGATAAGTTCCTTAGGGGGTCTACTTTCCAAAATGGTGTCACTTGTAGGGAGTTTCAATGTTTAGGCACATCAGGGGCTCTCCAAACGCAACATGGCGTCCCATCTCAATTCCAGTCAATTTTGCATTGAAAAGTCAAATGGCGCTCCTTCCCTTCCAAGCTCTGCCATGCGCCCAAACAATGGTTTACACCCACATATGGGGTATCAGCGTACTCAGGACAAATTGCACAACATTTTTTGGGGTCCAATTTCTTCTCTTACCCTTGGGAAAATAAAAAATTGGGGGCGAAAAGATCATTTTTGTGAAAAAATATGATTTTTTATTTTTACGGCTCTGCATTATAAACTTCTGTGAAGCACTTGGTGGGTCAAAGTGCTCACCACACATCTAGATAAGTTCCTTAGGGGGTCTACTTTCCAAAATGGTGTCACTTGTAGGGAGTTTCAATGTTTAGGCACATCAGGGGCTCTCCAAACGCAACATGGCGTCCCATCTCAATTCCAGTCAATTTTGCATTGAAAAGTCAAATGGCGCTCCTTCCCTTCCAAGCTCTGCCATGCGCCTAAACAATGGTTTACACCCACATATGGGGTATCATCGTACTCAGGACAAATTGTACAACAACTTTGGGGGTCCATTTTCTCCTGTTACCCTTGGTAAAATAAAACAAATTGGAGCTGAAATAAATTTTGTGTGAAAAAAAGTTAAATGTTCATTTTTATTTAAACATTCCAAAAATTCCTGTGAAACACCTGAAGGGTTAATAAACTTCTTGAATGTGGTTTTGAGCACCTTGAGGGGTGCAGTTTTTAGAATGGTGTCACACTTGAGTATTTTCTATCATATAGACCCCTCAAAATGACTTCAAATGAGATGTGGTCCCTAAAAAAAAATGGTGTTGTAAAAATGAGAAATTGCTGGTCAACTTTTAACCCTTATAACTCCGTCACAAAAAAAAAATTTGGTTCCAAAATTGTACTGATGTAAAGTAGACATGTGGGAAATGTTACTTATTAAGTATTTTGCGTGACATATGTCTGTGATTTAAGGGCACAAAAATTCAAAGTTGGAAAATTGCAAAATTTTCAAAATTTTCGCCAAATTTCCATTTTTTTCACAAATAAACGCAAGTTATATCGAATAAATTTTACCTTTAACATGAAGTACAATATGTCACGAGAAAACAATGTCAGAATCGCCAAGATCCGTCAAAGCGTTCCAGAGTTATAGCCTCATAAAGGGACAGTGATCAGAATTGTAAAAATTGGCCCGGTCATTAACGTGCAAACCACCCTTGGGGGTGAAGGGGTTAAAAATGGTAATTTGGAACAGAAGGTTGAAGCACAGCTTTATTCAGTTGCAGCTTCTTGGCAATAATATAAAGAAGACGCGACAGGACAACACTCGGTGGATGCCATATCTGTGTTTTCAATGGAAAAAAACCTTTCAGTTAACTACTTGCAGGAGAAAGTTTTTGTAGCTGGTGGACAATTTTTTTAAAAAAAGCAGTTAATAAGAGGCAGAAGGTAGAAGCTCAGCTTTATTCAGTTGCAGCTTCTTGGCAATAATATAAAGAAGACGCGACAGGACAACACTCGGTGGATGCCATATCTGTGTTTTCAATGGAAAAAAACCTTTCAGTTAACTACTTGCAGGAGAAAGTTTTTGTAGCTGGTGGACAATTTTTTTAAAAAAAAGCAGTTAATAAGAGGCAGAAGGTAGAAGCTCAGCTTTATTCAGTTGCAGCTTCTTGGCAATAATATAAAGAAGACGCGACAGGACAACACTCGGTGGATGCCATATCTGTGTTTTCAATGGAAAAAAACCTTTCAGTTAACTACTTGCAGGAGAAAGTTTTTGTAGCTGGTGGACAATTTTTTTTTAAAAAAGCAGTTAATAAGAGGCAGAAGGTAGAAGCTCAGCTTTATTCAGTTGCAGCTTCTTGGCAATAATATAAAGAAGACGCAACAGGACAACACTCGGTGGATGCCATATCTGTGTTTTCAATGGAAAAAAACCTTTCAGTTAACTACTTGCAGGAGAAAGTTTTTGTAGCTGGTGGACAATTTTTTTTTAAAAAAAGCAGTTAATAAGAGGCAGAAGGTAGAAGCTCAGCTTTATTCAGTTGCAGCTTCTTGGCAATAATATAAAGAAGACGCGACAGGACAACACTCGGTGGATGCCATATCTGTGTTTTCAATGGAAAAAAACCTTTCAGTTAACTACTTGCAGGAGAAAGTTTTTGTAGCTGGTGGCCAATTTTTGTACTGTACCAGTTTTTTGTTGTATGTGTTTTTGTTTTTAATGTTAAAATGTCTGCATTTGATATCTTTCCAGTATTTTCTTTTTTATAAGCAAAATACTGCAGTTTTACATCGGTTACATGGATACACGGGCAGGCAGCTTGGTGGTCAGTGGAGGAGTATTTAAAGTAGGGACCGCAGACAGGCTATCAAAGGCCTAAAATAACAAACAATAGGCTCATGGCAGTTTTACATCGGTTACATGGATACACGGGCAGGCAGCTTGGTGGTCAGTGGAGGAGTATTTAAAGTAGGGACCGCAGACAGGCTATCAAAGGCCTAAAATAACAAACAATAGGCTTATGGCAGTTTTACATCGGTTACATGGATACACGGGCAGGCAGCTTGGTGGTCAGTGGAGGAGTATTTAAAGTAGGGACCGCAGACAGGCTATCAAAGGCCTAAAATAACAAACAATAGGCTTATGGCAGTTTTACATCGGTTACATGGATACACGGGCAGGCAGCTTGGTGGTCAGTGGAGGAGTATTTAAAGTAGGGACGGCAGACAGGCTATCAAAGGCCTAAAATAACAAACAATAGGCTCATGGCTGTTTTACATCGGTTACATGGATACACGGGCAGGCAGCTTGGTGGTCAGTGGAGGAGTATTTAAAGTAGGGACCGCAGACAGGCTATCAAAGGCCTAAAATAACAAACAATAGGCTCATGGCAGTTTTACATTGGTTACATGGATACACAGGCAGCTTGGTGGTCAGTGGAGGAGTATTTAAAGTAGGGACCGCAGACAGGCTATCAAAGGCCTAAAATAACAAACAATAGGCTCATGGCAGTTTTACATCGGTTACATGGATACACGGGCAGGCAGCTTGGTGGTCAGTGGAGGAGTATTTAAAGTAGGGACCGCAGACAGGCTATCAAAGGCCTAAAATAACAAACAATAGGCTTATGGCAGTTTTACATCGGTTACATGGATACACGGGCAGGCAGCTTGGTGGTCAGTGGAGGAATATTTAAAGTAGGGACCGCAGACAGGCTATCAAAGGCCTAAAATAACAAACAATAGGCTCATGGCAGTTTTACATCGGTTACATGGATACACAGGCAGCTTGGTGGTCAGTGGAGGAGTATTTAAAGTAGGGACCGCAGACAGGCTATCAAAGGCCTAAAATAACAAACAATAGGCTTATGGCAGTTTTACATCGGTTACATGGATACACGGGCATGCAGCTTGGTGGTCAGTGGAGGAGTATTTAAAGTAGGGACCGCAGACAGGCTATCAAAGGCCTAAAATAACAAACAATAGGCTTATGGCAGTTTTACATCGGTTACATGGATACACGGGCAGGCAGCTTGGTGGTCAGTGGAGGAGTATTTGAAGTAGGGACCGCAGACAGGCTATCAAAGGCCTAAAATAACAAACAATAGGCTCATGGCAGTTTTACATCGGTTACATGGATACACAGGCAGCTTGGTGGTCAGTGGAGGAGTATTTAAAGTAGGGACCGCAGACAGGCTATCAAAGGCCTAAAATAACAAACAATAGGCTTATGACAGTTTTACATCGGTTACATGGATACACGGGCAGGCAGCTTGGTGGTCAGTGGAGGAGTATTTAAAGTAGGGACCGCAGACAGGCTATCAAAGGCCTAAAATAACAAACAATAGGCTTATGGCAGTTTTACATCGGTTACATGGATACACGGGCAGGCAGCTTGGTGGTCAGTGGAGGAGTATTTAAAGTAGGGACCGCAGACAGGCTATCAAAGGCCTAAAATAACAAACAATAGGCTCATGGCAGTTTTACATCGGTTACATGGATACACAGGCAGCTTGGTGGTCAGTGGAGGAGTATTTAAAGTAGGGACCGCAGACAGGCTATCAAAGGCCTAAAATAACAAACAATAGGCTTATGGCAGTTTTACATCGGTTACATGGATACACGGGCAGGCAGCTTGGTGGTCAGTGGAGGAGTATTTAAAGTAGGGACCGCAGACAGGCTATCAAAGGCCTAAAATAACAAACAATAGGCTTATGGCAGTTTTACATCGGTTACATGGATACACAGGCAGCTTGGTGGTCAGTGGAGGAGTATTTAAAGTAGGGACCGCAGACAGGCTATCAAATGCCTAAAATAACAAACAATAGGCTTATGGCAGTTTTACATCGGTTACATAGATACACGGGCAGGCAGCTTGGTGGTCAGTGGAGGAGTATTTAAAGTAGGGACCGCAGACAGGCTATCAAAGGCCTAAAATAACAAACAATAGGCTCATGGCTGTTTTACATCGGTTACATGGATACACGGGCAGGCAGCTTGGTGGTCAGTGGAGGAGTATTTAAAGTAGGGACCGCAGACAGGCTATCAAAGGCCTAAAATAACAAACAATAGGCTTATGGCAGTTTTACATCGGTTACATGGATACACGGGCAGGCAGCTTGGTGGTCAGTGGAGGAGTATTTAAAGTAGGGACCGCAGACAGGCTATCAAAGGCCTAAAATAACAAACAATAGGCTTATGGCAGTTTTACATCGGTTACATGGATACACGGGCAGGCAGCTTGGTGGTCAGTGGAGGAGTATTTAAAGTAGGGACCGCAGACAGGCTATCAAAGGCCTAAAATAACAAACAATAGGCTTATGGCAGTTTTACATCGGTTACATGGATACACGGGCAGGCAGCTTGGTGGTCAGTGGAGGAGTATTTAAAGTAGGGACCGCAGACAGGCTATCAAAGGCCTAAAATAACAAACAATAGGCTCATGGCAGTTTTACATCGGTTACATGGATACACAGGCAGCTTGGTGGTCAGTGGAGGAGTATTTAAAGTAGGGACCGCAGACAGGCTATCAAAGGCCTAAAATAACAAACAATAGGCTTATGGCAGTTTTACATCGGTTACATGGATACACGGGCATGCAGCTTGGTGGTCAGTGGAGGAGTATTTAAAGTAGGGACCGCAGACAGGCTATCAAAGGCCTAAAATAACAAACAATAGGCTTATGGCAGTTTTACATCGGTTACATGGATACACGGGCAGGCAGCTTGGTGGTCAGTGGAGGAGTATTTGAAGTAGGGACCGCAGACAGGCTATCAAAGGCCTAAAATAACAAACAATAGGCTCATGGCAGTTTTACATCGGTTACATGGATACACAGGCAGCTTGGTGGTCAGTGGAGGAGTATTTAAAGTAGGGACCGCAGACAGGCTATCAAAGGCCTAAAATAACAAACAATAGGCTTATGGCAGTTTTACATCGGTTACATGGATACACGGGCAGGCAGCTTGGTGGTCAGTGGAGGAGTATTTAAAGTAGGGACCGCAGACAGGCTATCAAAGGCCTAAAATAACAAACAATAGGCTTATGGCAGTTTTACATCGGTTACATGGATACACGGGCAGGCAGCTTGGTGGTCAGTGGAGGAGTATTTAAAGTAGGGACCGCAGACAGGCTATCAAAGGCCTAAAATAACAAACAATAGGCTCATGGCAGTTTTACATCGGTTACATGGATACACAGGCAGCTTGGTGGTCAGTGGAGGAGTATTTAAAGTAGGGACCGCAGACAGGCTATCAAAGGCCTAAAATAACAAACAATAGGCTTATGGCAGTTTTACATCGGTTACATGGATACACGGGCAGGCAGCTTGGTGGTCAGTGGAGGAGTATTTAAAGTAGGGACCGCAGACAGGCTATCAAAGGCCTAAAATAACAAACAATAGGCTCATGGCAGTTTTACATCGGTTACATGGATACACAGGCAGCTTGGTGGTCAGTGGAGGAGTATTTAAAGTAGGGACCGCAGACAGGCTATCAAATGCCTAAAATAACAAACAATAGGCTTATGGCAGTTTTACATCGGTTACATGGATACACGGGCAGGCAGCTTGGTGGTCAGTGGAGGAGTATTTAAAGTAGGGACCGCAGACAGGCTATCAAAGGCCTAAAATAACAAACAATAGGCTCATGGCTGTTTTACATCGGTTACATGGATACACGGGCAGGCAGCTTGGTGGTCAGTGGAGGAGTATTTAAAGTAGGGACCGCAGACAGGCTATCAAAGGCCTAAAATAACAAACAATAGGCTTATGGCAGTTTTACATCGGTTACATGGATACACGGGCAGGCAGCTTGGTGGTCAGTGGAGGAGTATTTAAAGTAGGGACCGCAGACAGGCTATCAAAGGCCTAAAATAACAAACAATAGGCTTATGGCAGTTTTACATCGGTTACATGGATACACGGGCAGGCAGCTTGGTGGTCAGTGGAGGAGTATTTAAAGTAGGGACCGCAGACAGGCTATCAAAGGCCTAAAATAACAAACAATAGGCTTATGGCAGTTTTACATCGGTTACATGGATACACGGGCAGGCAGCTTGGTGGTCAGTGGAGGAGTATTTAAAGTAGGGACCGCAGACAGGCTATCAAAGGCCTAAAATAACAAACAATAGGCTTATGGCAGTTTTACATCGGTTACATGGATACACGGGCAGGCAGCTTGGTGGTCAGTGGAGGAGTATTTAAAGTAGGGACCGCAGACAGGCTATCAAAGGCCTAAAATAACAAACAATAGGCTTATGGCAGTTTTACATCGGTTACATGGATACACGGGCAGGCAGCTTGGTGGTCAGTGGAGGAGTATTTAAAGTAGGGACCGCAGACAGGCTATCAAAGGCCTAAAATAACAAACAATAGGCTTATGGCAGTTTTACATCGGTTACATGGATACACGGGCAGGCAGCTTGGTGGTCAGTGGAGGAGTATTTAAAGTAGGGACCGCAGACAGGATATCAAAGGCCTAAAATAACAAACAATAGGCTTATGGCAGTTTTACATCGGTTACATGGATACACGGGCAGGCAGCTAGGTGGTCAGTGGAGGAGTATTTAAAGTAGGGACCGCAGACAGGCTATCAAAGGCCTAAAATAACAAACAATAGGCTCATGGCAGTTTTACATCGGTTACATGGATACACAGGCAGCTTGGTGGTCAGTGGAGGAGTATTTAAAGTAGGGACCGCAGACAGGCTATCAAAGGCCTAAAATAACAAACAATAGGCTTATGGCAGTTTTACATCGGTTACATGGATACACGGGCAGGCAGCTTGGTGGTCAGTGGAGGAGTATTTAAAGTAGGGACCGCAGACAGGCTATCAAAGGCCTAAAATAACAAACAATAGGCTCATGGCAGTTTTACATCGGTTACATGGATACACAGGCAGCTTGGTGGTCAGTGGAGGAGTATTTAAAGTAGGGACCACAGACAGGCTATCAAAGGCCTAAAATAACAAACAATAGGCTTATGGCAGTTTTACATCGGTTACATGGATACACGGGCAGGCAGCTTGGTGGTCAGTGGAGGAGTATTTAAAGTAGGGACCGCAGACAGGCTATCAAAGGCCTAAAATAACAAACAATAGGCTCATGGCTGTTTTACATCGGTTACATGGATACACGGGCAGGCAGCTTGGTGGTCAGTGGAGGAGTATTTAAAGTAGGGACCGCAGACAGGCTATCAAAGGCCTAAAATAACAAACAATAGGCTTATGGCAGTTTTACATCGGTTACATGGATACACAGGCAGGCAGCTTGGTGGTCAGTGGAGGAGTATTTAAAGTAGGGACCGCAGACAGGCTATCAAAGGCCTAAAATAACAAACAATAGGCTTATGGCAGTTTTACATCGGTTACATGGATACACGGGCAGGCAGCTTGGTGGTCAGTGGAGGAGTATTTAAAGTAGGGACCGCAGACAGGCTATCAAAGGCCTAAAATAACAAACAAAAAGCTTATGGCAGTTTTACATCGGTTACATGGATACACGGGCAGGCAGCTTGGTGGTCAGTGGAGGAGTATTTAAAGTAGGGACCGCAGACAGGCTATCAAAGGCCTAAAATAACAAACAATAGGCTCATGGCAGTTTTACATCGGTTACATGGATACACAGGCAGCTTGGTGGTCAGTGGAGGAGTATTTAATGTAGGGACCGCAGACAGGCTATCAAAGGCCTAAAATAACAAACAATAGGCTTATGGCAGTTTTACATCGGTTACATGGATACACGGGCAGGCAGCTTGGTGGTCAGTGGAGGAGTATTTAAAGTAGGGACCGCAGACAGGCTATCAAAGGCCTAAAATAACAAACAATAGGCTCATGGCAGTTTTACATCGGTTACATGGATACACAGGCAGCTTGGTGGTCAGTGGAGGAGTATTTAAAGTAGGGACCACAGACAGGCTATCAAAGGCCTAAAATAACAAACAATAGGCTTATGGCAGTTTTACATCAGTTACATGGATACACGGGCAGGCAGCTTGGTGGTCAGTGGAGGAGTATTTAAAGTAGGGACCGCAGACAGGCTATCAAAGGCCTAAAATAACAAACAATAGGCTCATGGCTGTTTTACATCGGTTACATGGATACACGGGCAGGCAGCTTGGTGGTCAGTGGAGGAGTATTTAAAGTAGGGACCGCAGACAGGCTATCAAAGGCCTAAAATAACAAACAATAGGCTCATGGCAGTTTTACATCGGTTACATGGATACACAGGCAGCTTGGTGGTCAGTGGAGGAGTATTTAAAGTAGGGACCGCAGACAGGCTATCAAAGGCCTAAAATAACAAACAATAGGCTCATGGCAGTTTTACATCGGTTACATGGATACACGGGCAGGCAGCTTGGTGGTCAGTGGAGGAGTATTTAAAGTAGGGACCGCAGACAGGCTATCAAAGGCCTAAAATAACAAACAATAGGCTTATGGCAGTTTTACATCGGTTACATGGATACACGGGCAGGCAGCTTGGTGGTCAGTGGAGGAGTATTTAAAGTAGGGACCGCAGACAGGCTATCAAAGGCCTAAAATAACAAACAATAGGCTCATGGCAGTTTTACATCGGTTACATGGATACACAGGCAGCTTGGTGGTCAGTGGAGGAGTATTTAAAGTAGGGACCGCAGACAGGCTATCAAAGGCCTAAAATAACAAACAATAGGCTTATGGCAGTTTTACATCGGTTACATGGATACACGGGCAGGCAGCTTGGTGGTCAGTGGAGGAGTATTTAATGTAGGGACCGCAGACAGGCTATCAAAGGCCTAAAATAACAAACAATAGGCTCATGGCAGTTTTACATCGGTTACATGGATACACAGGCAGCTTGGTGGTCAGTGGAGGAGTATTTAAAGTAGGGACCACAGACAGGCTATCAAAGGCCTAAAATAACAAACAATAGGCTTATGGCAGTTTTACATCAGTTACATGGATACACGGGCAGGCAGCTTGGTGGTCAGTGGAGGAGTATTTAAAGTAGGGACCGCAGACAGGCTATCAAAGGCCTAAAATAACAAACAATAGGCTCATGGCTGTTTTACATCGGTTACATGGATACACGGGCAGGCAGCTTGGTGGTCAGTGGAGGAGTATTTAAAGTAGGGACCGCAGACAGGCTATCAAAGGCCTAAAATAACAAACAATAGGCTCATGGCAGTTTTACATCGGTTACATGGATACACAGGCAGCTTGGTGGTCAGTGGAGGAGTATTTAAAGTAGGGACCGCAGACAGGCTATCAAAGGCCTAAAATAACAAACAATAGGCTCATGGCAGTTTTACATCGGTTACATGGATACACGGGCAGGCAGCTTGGTGGTCAGTGGAGGAGTATTTAAAGTAGGGACCGCAGACAGGCTATCAAAGGCCTAAAATAACAAACAATAGGCTTATGGCAGTTTTACATCGGTTACATGGATACACGGGCAGGCAGCTTGGTGGTCAGTGGAGGAGTATTTAAAGTAGGGACCGCAGACAGGCTATCAAAGGCCTAAAATAACAAACAATAGGCTCATGGCAGTTTTACATCGGTTACATGGATACACAGGCAGCTTGGTGGTCAGTGGAGGAGTATTTAAAGTAGGGACCGCAGACAGGCTATCAAAGGCCTAAAATAACAAACAATAGGCTTATGGCAGTTTTACATCGGTTACATGGATACACGGGCAGGCAGCTTGGTGGTCAGTGGAGGAGTATTTAAAGTAGGGACCGCAGACAGGCTATCAAAGGCCTAAAATAACAAACAATAGGCTTATGGCAGTTTTACATCGGTTACATGGATACACGGGCAGGCAGCTTGGTGGTCAGTGGAGGAGTATTTAAAGTAGGGACCGCAGACAGGCTATCAAAGGCCTAAAATAACAAACAATAGGCTCATGGCAGTTTTACATCGGTTACATGGATACACAGGCAGCTTGGTGGTCAGTGGAGGAGTATTTAAAGTAGGGACCGCAGACAGGCTATCAAAGGCCTAAAATAACAAACAATAGGCTTATGGCAGTTTTACATCGTTTACATGGATACACGGGCAGGCAGCTTGGTGGTCAGTGGAGGAGTATTTAAAGTAGGGACCGCAGACAGGCTATCAAAGGCCTAAAATAACAAACAATAGGCTCATGGCTGTTTTACATCGGTTACATGGATACACGGGCAGGCAGCTTGGTGGTCAGTGGAGGAGTATTTAAAGTAGGGACCGCAGACAGGCTATCAAAGGCCTAAAATAACAAACAATAGGCTTATGGCAGTTTTACATCGGTTACATGGATACACGGGCAGGCAGCTTGGTGGTCAGTGGAGGAGTATTTAAAGTAGGGACCGCAGACAGGCTATCAAAGGCCTAAAATAACAAACAATAGGCTTATGGCAGTTTTACATCGGTTACATGGATACACGGGCAGGCAGCTTGGTGGTCAGTGGAGGAGTATTTAAAGTAGGGACCGCAGACAGGCTATCAAAGGCCTAAAATAACAAACAATAGGCTTATGGCAGTTTTACATCGGTTACATGGATACACGGGCAGGCAGCTTGGTGGTCAGTGGAGGAGTATTTAAAGTAGGGACCGCAGACAGGCTATCAAAGGCCTAAAATAACAAACAATAGGCTCATGGCAGTTTTACATCGGTTACATGGATACACAGGCAGCTTGGTGGTCAGTGGAGGAGTATTTAAAGTAGGGACCGCAGACAGGCTATCAAAGGCCTAAAATAACAAACAATAGGCTTATGGCAGTTTTACATCGGTTACATGGATACACGGGCAGGCAGCTTGGTGGTCAGTGGAGGAGTATTTAAAGTAGGGACCGCAGACAGGCTATCAAAGGCCTAAAATAATAAACAATAGGCTCATGGCAGTTTTACATCGGTTACATGGATACACAGGCAGCTTGGTGGTCAGTGGAGGAGTATTTAAAGTAGGGACCGCAGACAGGCTATCAAAGGCCTAAAATAACAAACAATAGGCTTATGGCAGTTTTACATCGGTTACATGGATACACGGGCAGGCAGCTTGGTGGTCAGTGGAGGAGTATTTAAAGTAGGGACCGCAGACAGGCTATCAAAGGCCTAAAATAACAAACAATAGGCTCATGGCTGTTTTACATCGGTTACATGGATACACGGGCAGGCAGCTTGGTGGTCAGTGGAGGAGTATTTAAAGTAGGGACCGCAGACAGGCTATCAAAGGCCTAAAATAACAAACAATAGGCTTATGGCAGTTTTACATCGGTTACATGGATACACGGGCAGGCAGCTTGGTGGTCAGTGGAGGAGTATTTAAAGTAGGGACCGCAGACAGGCTATCAAAGGCCTAAAATAACAAACAATAGGCTTATGGCAGTTTTACATCGGTTACATGGATACACGGGCAGGCAGCTTGGTGGTCAGTGGAGGAGTATTTAAAGTAGGGACCGCAGACAGGCTATCAAAGGCCTAAAATAACAAACAATAGGCTTATGGCAGTTTTACATCGGTTACATGGATACACGGGCAGGCAGCTTGGTGGTCAGTGGAGGAGTATTTAAAGTAGGGACCGCAGACAGGCTATCAAAGGCCTAAAATAACAAACAATAGGCTCATGGCAGTTTTACATCGGTTACATGGATACACAGGCAGCTTGGTGGTCAGTGGAGGAGTATTTAAAGTAGGGACCGCAGACAGGCTATCAAAGGCCTAAAATAACAAACAATAGGCTTATGGCAGTTTTACATCGGTTACATGGATACACGGGCAGGCAGCTTGGTGGTCAGTGGAGGAGTATTTAAAGTAGGGACCGCAGACAGGCTATCAAAGGCCTAAAATAACAAACAATAGGCTTATGGCAGTTTTACATCGGTTACATGGATACACAGGCAGCTTGGTGGTCAGTGGAGGAGTATTTAAAGTAGGGACCGCAGACAGGCTATCAAAGGCCTACAATAACAAACAATAGGCTTATGGCAGTTTTACATCGGTTACATGGATACACGGGCAGGCAGCTTGGTGGTCAGTGGAGGAGTATTTAAAGTAGGGACCGCAGACAGGCTATCAAAGGCCTAAAATAACAAACAATAGGCTCATGGCAGTTTTACATCGGTTACATGGATACACAGGCAGCTTGGTGGTCAGTGGAGGAGTATTTAAAGTAGGGACCGCAGACAGGCTATCAAAGGCCTAAAATAACAAACAATAGGCTCATGGCAGTTTTACATCGGTTACATTGATACACGGGCAGGCAGCTTGGTGGTCAGTGGAGGAGTATTTAAAGTAGGGACCGCAGACAGGCTATCAAAGGCCTAAAATAACAAACAATAGGCTTATGGCTGTTTTACATCGGTTACATGGATACACGGGCAGGCAGCTTGGTGGTCAGTGGAGGAGTATTTAAAGTAGGGACCGCAGACAGGCTATCAAAGGCCTAAAATAACAAACAATAGGCTCATGGCAGTTTTACATCGGTTACATGGATACACAGGCAGCTTGGTGGTCAGTGGAGGAGTATTTAAAGTAGGGACCGCAGACAGGCTATCAAAGGCCTAAAATAACAAACAATAGGCTTATGGCAGTTTTACATCGGTTACATGGATACACGGGCAGGCAGCTTGGTGGTCAGTGGAGGAGTATTTAAAGTAGGGACCGCAGACAGGCTATCAAAGGCCTAAAATAACAAACAATAGGCTTATGGCAGTTTTACATCGGTTACATGGATACACAGGCAGCTTGGTGGTCAGTGGAGGAGTATTTAAAGTAGGGACCGCAGACAGGCTATCAAAGGCCTACAATAACAAACAATAGGCTTATGGCAGTTTTACATCGGTTACATGGATACACGGGCAGGCAGCTTGGTGGTCAGTGGAGGAGTATTTAAAGTAGGGACCGCAGACAGGCTATCAAAGGCCTAAAATAACAAACAATAGGCTCATGGCAGTTTTACATCGGTTACATGGATACACAGGCAGCTTGGTGGTCAGTGGAGGAGTATTTAAAGTAGGGACCGCAGACAGGCTATCAAAGGCCTAAAATAACAAACAATAGGCTCATGGCAGTTTTACATCGGTTACATTGATACACGGGCAGGCAGCTTGGTGGTCAGTGGAGGAGTATTTAAAGTAGGGACCGCAGACAGGCTATCAAAGGCCTAAAATAACAAACAATAGGCTTATGGCTGTTTTACATCGGTTACATGGATACACGGGCAGGCAGCTTGGTGGTCAGTGGAGGAGTATTTAAAGTAGGGACCGCAGACAGGCTATCAAAGGCCTAAAATAACAAACAATAGGCTCATGGCAGTTTTACATCGGTTACATGGATACACAGGCAGCTTGGTGGTCAGTGGAGGAGTATTTAAAGTAGGGACCGCAGACAGGCTATCAAAGGCCTAAAATAACAAACAATAGGCTTATGGCAGTTTTACATCGGTTACATGGATACACGGGCAGGCAGCTTGGTGGTCAGTGGAGGAGTATTTAAAGTAGGGACCGCAGACAGGCTATCAAAGGCCTAAAATAACAAACAATAGGCTTATGGCAGTTTTACATCGGTTACATGGATACACGGGCAGGCAGCTTGGTGGTCAGTGGAGGAGTATTTAAAGTAGGGACCGCAGACAGGCTATCAAAGGCCTAAAATAACAAACAATAGGCTCATGGCAGTTTTACATCGGTTACATTGATACACGGGCAGGCAGCTTGGTGGTCAGTGGAGGAGTATTTAAAGTAGGGACCGCAGACAGGCTATCAAAGGCCTAAAATAACAAACAATAGGCTTATGGCTGTTTTACATCGGTTACATGGATACACGGGCAGGCAGCTTGGTGGTCAGTGGAGGAGTATTTAAAGTAGGGACCGCAGACAGGCTATCAAAGGCCTAAAATAACAAACAATAGGCTCATGGCAGTTTTACATCGGTTACATGGATACACAGGCAGCTTGGTGGTCAGTGGAGGAGTATTTAAAGTAGGGACCGCAGACAGGCTATCAAAGGCCTAAAATAACAAACAATAGGCTTATGGCAGTTTTACATCGGTTACATGGATACACGGGCAGGCAGCTTGGTGGTCAGTGGAGGAGTATTTAAAGTAGGGACCGCAGACAGGCTATCAAAGGCCTAAAATAACAAACAATAGGCTTATGGCAGTTTTACATCGGTTACATGGATACACGGGCAGGCAGCTTGGTGGTCAGTGGAGGAGTATTTAAAGTAGGGACCGCAGACAGGCTATCAAAGGCCTAAAATAACAAACAATAGGCTCATGGCAGTTTTACATCGGTTACATGGATACACAGGCAGCTTGGTGGTCAGTGGAGGAGTATTTAAAGTAGGGACCGCAGACAGGCTATCAAAGGCCTAAAATAACAAACAATAGGCTTATGGCTAGTGTTGAGCGATACTTTCCGATATCGGAAAGTATCGGTATCGGAAAGTATCGGCCGATACCGTCACAGTATCGGAATCCAATCCGATACCGATACCCGATCCCAATGCAAGTCAATGGGACGAAAATATCGGAATTAAAATAAACCCTTTATACACTTGTAGGTTCATTCTACATGAAGGAAAACAACTAAGAATATTGTAGGATGTATTGGGGGACGTGGCGGAGATATTAAAGGGACAGAGGTTTAGCCCAATGTAATAGAATAGCAGGATTTTTTATTTTTTTTTATGAAGTTCGGCGTTAGAAAGAATTTGACTATGTTTTTTTTTTTTTTTTTATATCAGATATTGATGTTTCACTACTTCCACGCCCTTCACCTTCTTTTTTACTTCTCCCACGCTTTCTTCTTAATTATCCTCATCATCAGCTTCTTTGACATCAACTTCTTCACCTTATTCATCTTCTTCTTCATCTTCTACCTATTATTTTTTGGGTTACATTGTTCATATTCTTTTTATTTTACTATTATCTTCATCATATTCAACTTCTTCATCATATTCTTATTTGTGACAGGCATTCCCGTAGTTGTTATCTATAAAAGTTTGAAGATTACACCTTCCGTTCTGCCTGTCACAAAACAGTTACATTTGTCCGCGTTCAGTTTGGCCTGCAGCATCAGGCTTTATCCAGGGGCACCACGAGGAGGAACGGACTCACCCCCATACACTGCTTAGTCTTCTTCTGCTTATAATTTAGATAATATTTTTTGCTCTGATATTTAGTGTTATGCTTAATGTTCTTCTGCTCTTTGTTCTGCAGCCTCTTGTTCTTCTGCTTCTCGGTCTTCCAGGTCGTCGTCGTCTCCAGGGTCGTCGTCTCCGGGGTCGTCGTCATCGGGGTGGTCTTCAGGGTCGTCGTCTCCGGGGTCGTCGTCATCGGGGTGGTCTTCGGGGTCATCGTCTCCAGGGTCGTCGTCATCACGGTGGTTGTCGTCTCTGGTGTCGTCGTCATCTTAGGGGTGGTCTTCTGGGTCATTGTGTTTAGTCTCTTGAACTTGGAAATGTAGCAGAAGGTACAAGAAGGCTGAGAAAATGCCGAGAACCAGCTGATGGAACTGGAACTCGGATGGCTACCCGAAGGTCCAAGAGCCAATGGAACTACCGAGGACCAGCTGACGTTACTGGAACCCGGTTACTAAGCAGGAGGTACCTGTGCTGAAAGCACTACCAAGGACCACCTGACGTTGGTGGAACTCGGATACCCAGAGGGAGGCACCTAAGCCAAAGGCTCTGCCCGGAATCAGCTGACGGTACTGGAACCAGGATGGGGAGCAGAAGGTACAAGAGCAAAAGACACTGCCGAGAACCAGCTGACGGTGCTGGAACCCGGATGGGTAGCCGAAGGTCCAAGAGCCAATGGAACTACCGAGGACCAGCTGACGTTACTGGAACCCGGTTACTAAGCAGGAGGTACCCGTGCCTGAAAGCACTACCAAGGACCACCTGACGTTGGTGGAACTCGGATACCAAAGGGAGGCACCTAAGCCAAAGGCTCTGCCCGGAACCAGCTGACGGTACTGGAACCAGGATGGGGAGCAGAAGGTACAAGAGCAAGTGTCTGCGTGGCTTTTGCAGGACACGATGCCGGCTGCACAGCAGGGGAACAGCTGGCGGTGCTGGACCCCACTGACACATTGGCGAGGTGTTTTTCTCTGTGCAGCTAGCACATCTGGGCCCCAACTGGCGGTTTGTTAGAGCCCAGGGTCAGCAGGAGGAGGAGCAGGAGGAGGAGGAGCAGGGGGAGGGGAGTGTAGGCCGAAGCCTGCACTGGCGGCAGCTTTGGGTCTGTTGTGTCTGCGTGGCTTTTGCAGGACACGTTGCCGGCTACACAGCAGGGGAACAGCTGGCGGTGCTGGACCCCACTGACACATTGGCGAGGTGTTTGGCTCTGTGCAGCCAGCACTTCCGGACAGCAACTAGCGTTGTTGGAGCCCGGGCTCTGCAGGTGGAGCAGAGTGTAGGCCGAAGCCTAATTGAACCGATTTCAAAAGTCACCTTTAACCCCCCCTCAGGGGTTACAAAGTAGAAGAGCCACAGCTTATGCAGCAGCAGTGCTGCGCAAGTCAAAGGTTGCTCTTGTAATTTTTCTCCTTGCACACGCTGAATGGAACACGTATAACATTCAGCCCTTTATACAGTCAAACTGTGTAATGGAGGCGCGAGTTCCCTTTGTAATGAGACGCAGCACAGGTGTCAAGAATCCCACCTTGGTGCTGGGTGCAGCCTCCCGAGCGTTGTTATTTGCTGTACAGGAGTCTGCGCTGTCGTGTTATCCCCTGGCCTAGCGCCGTTAGCGCTGCCCATCTTCTGGCATCATGTAATGTCGGCCGGTGCGGTTCGCGATGACCATGAATCCCAGCCCCGCAGTGTCTTAACCTTGTTAAAACACTGCGGGGCTGGGATTCAGGGCCTGGCGCAGCACATATGTTGGCCTCTCACACTCGGGTCCTTACACCCGCTTCAGACTGTGCGGCGTCATCTGATCCCTTATCGCATGCCACGGCCATGAAGCCGCACAGTCCGAAGAAGGCGGAAGGAGAGGAGGGACAGGCGAACTGATGCACTGATCCTGCCCATGAATCACACCCTCGCAGTCCCAATAAATAAGACACCGAGGGGCGTTGTGTGGGTCAGGGCGGCCGCAGAGGCGCAGCCAGCCAAACAATGATGCCAGAAGACGGGCAGCGCTACCAAGGGGGTTGCAGCGTGTCATTACAAAGGAAAGTCACACCACCGGGACGGTTAAATGGTCACACAGAGGACACATTTCAGACGTGTTTTCAGTTCCACATGTGCGAGGAGAATACGTTTCTGAGCCACCTTGCACACATGCAGCATTACCGCTGTACAAGGTGGCTGGATAACGTAAAAACGCCTGGGGGAGGGGGGACAGGTTCCCTTCAATTTCAGTTCTTGTGTCTGCGTGGCTTTTGCAGGACACGTTGCCGGCTGCACAGCAGGGGAACAGCTGGCGGTGCTGGACCCCACTGACACATTGGCTGGTGTTTTTCTCTGTGCAGCTAGCACATCTGGGCCCCAACTGGCGGTGTGTTAGAGCCCAGGGACAGCAGGAGGAGGAGCAGGAGGAGGAGGAGCAGGGGGAGGGGAGTGTAGGCCGATGCCTGCACTGGCGGCAGCTTTGGGTCTGTTGTGTCTGCGTGGCTTTTGCAGGACACGTTGCCGGCTACACAGCAGGGGAACAGCTGGCGGTGCTGGACCCCACTGACACATTGGCGAGGTGTTTGGCTCTGTGCAGCCAGCACTTCCGGACAGCAACTAGCGTTGTTGGAGCCCGGGCTCTGCAGGTGGAGCAGAGTGTAGGCCGAAGCCTAATTGAACCGATTTCAAAAGTCACCTTTAACCCCCCCTCAGGGGTTACAAAGTAGAAGAGCCACAGCTTATGCAGCAGCAGTGCTGCGCAAGTCAAAGGTTGCTCTTGTAATTTTTCTCCTTGCACACGCTGAATGGAACACGTATAACATTCAGCCCTTTATACAGTCAAACTGTGTAATGGAGGCGCGAGTTCCCTTTGTAATGAGACGCAGCACAGGTGTCAAGAATCCCACCTTGGTGCTGGGTGCAGCCTCCCGAGCGTTGTTATTTGCTGTACAGGAGTCTGCGCTGTCGTGTTATCCCCTGGCCTAGCGCCGTTGGCGCTGCCCATCTTCTGGCATCATGTAATGTCGGCCGGTGCGGTTCGCGATGACCATGAATCCCAGCCCCGCAGTGTCTTAACCTTGTTAAAACACTGCGGGGCTGGGATTCAGGGCCTGGCGCAGCACATATGTTGGCCTCTCACACTCGGGTCCTTACACCCGCTTCAGACTGTGCGGCGTCATCTGATCCCTTATCGCATGCCACGGCCATGAAGCCGCACAGTCCGAAGAAGGCGGAAGGAGAGGAGGGACAGGCGAACTGATGCACTGATCCTGCCCATGAATCACACCCTCGCAGTCCCAATAAATAAGACACCGAGGGGCGTTGTGTGGGTCAGGGCGGCCGCAGAGGCGCAGCCAGCCAAACAATGATGCCAGAAGACGGGCAGCGCTACCAAGGGGGTTGCAGCGTGTCATTACAAAGGAAAGTCACACCACCGGGACGGTTAAATGGTCACACAGAGGACACATTTCAGACGTGTTTTCAGTTCCACATGTGCGAGGAGAATACGTTTCTGAGCCACCTTGCACACATGCAGCATTACCGCTGTACAAGGTGGCTGGATAACGTAAAAACGCCTGGGGGAGGGGGGACAGGTTCCCTTCAATTTCAGTTCTTGTGTCTGCGTGGCTTTTGCAGGACACGTTGCCGGCTGCACAGCAGGGGAACAGCTGGCGGTGCTGGACCCCACTGACACATTGGCTGGTGTTTTTCTCTGTGCAGCTAGCACATCTGGGCCCCAACTGGCGGTGTGTTAGAGCCCAGGGACAGCAGGAGGAGGAGCAGGAGGAGGAGGAGCAGGGGGAGGGGAGTGTAGGCCGAAGCCTGCACTGGCGGCAGCTTTGGGTCTGTTGTGTCTGCGTGGCTTTTGCAGGACACGTTGCCGGCTACACAGCAGGGGAACAGCTGGCGGTGCTGGACCCCACTGACACATTGGCGAGGTGTTTGGCTCTGTGCAGCCAGCACTTCCGGACAGCAACTAGCGTTGTTGGAGCCCGGGCTCTGCAGGTGGAGCAGAGTGTAGGCCGAAGCCTAATTGAACCGATTTCAAAAGTCACCTTTAACCCCCCCTCAGGGGTTACAAAGTAGAAGAGCCACAGCTTATGCAGCAGCAGTGCTGCGCAAGTCAAAGGTTGCTCTTGTAATTTTTCTCCTTGCACACGCTGAATGGAACACGTATAACATTCAGCCCTTTATACAGTCAAACTGTGTAATGGAGGCGCGAGTTCCCTTTGTAATGAGACGCAGCACAGGTGTCAAGAATCCCACCTTGGTGCTGGGTGCAGCCTCCCGAGCGTTGTTATTTGCTGTACAGGAGTCTGCGCTGTCGTGTTATCCCCTGGCCTAGCGCCGTTAGCGCTGCCCATCTTCTGGCATCATGTAATGTCGGCCGGTGCGGTTCGCGATGACCATGAATCCCAGCCCCGCAGTGTCTTAACATTGTTAAAACACTGCGGGGCTGGGATTCAGGGCCTGGCGCAGCACATATGTTGGCCTCTCACACTCGGGTCCTTACACCCGCTTCAGACTGTGCGGCGTCATCTGATCCCTTATCGCATGCCACGGCCATGAAGCCGCACAGTCCGAAGAAGGCGGAAGGAGAGGAGGGACAGGCGAACTGATGCACTGATCCTGCCCATGAATCACACCCTCGCAGTCCCAATAAATAAGACACCGAGGGGCGTTGTGTGGGTCAGGGCGGCCGCAGAGGCGCAGCCAGCCAAACAATGATGCCAGAAGACGGGCAGCGCTACCAAGGGGGTTGCAGCGTGTCATTACAAAGGAAAGTCACACCACCGGGACGGTTAAATGGTCACACAGAGGACACATTTCAGACGTGTTTTCAGTTCCACATGTGCGAGGAGAATACGTTTCTGAGCCACCTTGCACACATGCAGCATTACCGCTGTACAAGGTGGCTGGATAACGTAAAAACGCCTGGGGGAGGGGGGACAGGTTCCCTTCAATTTCAGTTCTTGTGTCTGCGTGGCTTTTGCAGGACACGTTGCCGGCTGCACAGCAGGGGAACAGCTGGCGGTGCTGGACCCCACTGACACATTGGCTGGTGTTTTTCTCTGTGCAGCTAGCACATCTGGGCCCCAACTGGCGGTGTGTTAGAGCCCAGGGACAGCAGGAGGAGGAGCAGGAGGAGGAGGAGCAGGGGGAGGGGAGTGTAGGCCGAAGCCTGCACTGGCGGCAGCTTTGGGTCTGTTGTGTCTGCGTGGCTTTTGCAGGACACGTTGCCGGCTACACAGCAGGGGAACAGCTGGCGGTGCTGGACCCCACTGACACATTGGCGAGGTGTTTGGCTCTGTGCAGCCAGCACTTCCGGACAGCAACTAGCGTTGTTGGAGCCCGGGCTCTGCAGGTGGAGCAGAGTGTAGGCCGAAGCCTAATTGAACCGATTTCAAAAGTCACCTTTAACCCCCCCTCAGGGGTTACAAAGTAGAAGAGCCACAGCTTATGCAGCAGCAGTGCTGCGCAAGTCAAAGGTTGCTCTTGTAATTTTTCTCCTTGCACACGCTGAATGGAACACGTATAACATTCAGCCCTTTATACAGTCAAACTGTGTAATGGAGGCGCGAGTTCCCTTTGTAATGAGACGCAGCACAGGTGTCAAGAATCCCACCTTGGTGCTGGGTGCAGCCTCCCGAGCGTTGTTATTTGCTGTACAGGAGTCTGCGCTGTCGTGTTATCCCCTGGCCTAGCGCCGTTAGCGCTGCCCATCTTCTGGCATCATGTAATGTCGGCCGGTGCGGTTCGCGATGACCATGAATCCCAGCCCCGCAGTGTCTTAACATTGTTAAAACACTGCGGGGCTGGGATTCAGGGCCTGGCGCAGCACATATGTTGGCCTCTCACACTCGGGTCCTTACACCCGCTTCAGACTGTGCGGCGTCATCTGATCCCTTATCGCATGCCACGGCCATGAAGCCGCACAGTCCGAAGAAGGCGGAAGGAGAGGAGGGACAGGCGAACTGATGCACTGATCCTGCCCATGAATCACACCCTCGCAGTCCCAATAAATAAGACACCGAGGGGCGTTGTGTGGGTCAGGGCGGCCGCAGAGGCGCAGCCAGCCAAACAATGATGCCAGAAGACGGGCAGCGCTACCAAGGGGGTTGCAGCGTGTCATTACAAAGGAAAGTCACACCACCGGGACGGTTAAATGGTCACACAGAGGACACATTTCAGACGTGTTTTCAGTTCCACATGTGCGAGGAGAATACGTTTCTGAGCCACCTTGCACACATGCAGCATTACCGCTGTACAAGGTGGCTGGATAACGTAAAAACGCCTGGGGGAGGGGGGACAGGTTCCCTTCAATTTCAGTTCTTGTGTCTGCGTGGCTTTTGCAGGACACGTTGCCGGCTGCACAGCAGGGGAACAGCTGGCGGTGCTGGACCCCACTGACACATTGGCTGGTGTTTTTCTCTGTGCAGCTAGCACATCTGGGCCCCAACTGGCGGTGTGTTAGAGCCCAGGGACAGCAGGAGGAGGAGCAGGAGGAGGAGGAGCAGGGGGAGGGGAGTGTAGGCCGAAGCCTGCACTGGCGGCAGCTTTGGGTCTGTTGTGTCTGCGTGGCTTTTGCAGGACACGTTGCCGGCTACACAGCAGGGGAACAGCTGGCGGTGCTGGACCCCACTGACACATTGGCGAGGTGTTTGGCTCTGTGCAGCCAGCACTTCCGGACAGCAACTAGCGTTGTTGGAGCCCGGGCTCTGCAGGTGGAGCAGAGTGTAGGCCGAAGCCTAATTGAACCGATTTCAAAAGTCACCTTTAACCCCCCCTCAGGGGTTACAAAGTAGAAGAGCCACAGCTTATGCAGCAGCAGTGCTGCGCAAGTCAAAGGTTGCTCTTGTAATTTTTCTCCTTGCACACGCTGAATGGAACACGTATAACATTCAGCCCTTTATACAGTCAAACTGTGTAATGGAGGCGCGAGTTCCCTTTGTAATGAGACGCAGCACAGGTGTCAAGAATCCCACCTTGGTGCTGGGTGCAGCCTCCCGAGCGTTGTTATTTGCTGTACAGGAGTCTGCGCTGTCGTGTTATCCCCTGGCCTAGCGCCGTTAGCGCTGCCCATCTTCTGGCATCATGTAATGTCGGCCGGTGCGGTTCGCGATGACCATGAATCCCAGCCCCGCAGTGTCTTAACATTGTTAAAACACTGCGGGGCTGGGATTCAGGGCCTGGCGCAGCACATATGTTGGCCTCTCACACTCGGGTCCTTACACCCGCTTCAGACTGTGCGGCGTCATCTGATCCCTTATCGCATGCCACGGCCATGAAGCCGCACAGTCCGAAGAAGGCGGAAGGAGAGGAGGGACAGGCGAACTGATGCACTGATCCTGCCCATGAATCACACCCTCGCAGTCCCAATAAATAAGACACCGAGGGGCGTTGTGTGGGTCAGGGCGGCCGCAGAGGCGCAGCCAGCCAAACAATGATGCCAGAAGACGGGCAGCGCTACCAAGGGGGTTGCAGCGTGTCATTACAAAGGAAAGTCACACCACCGGGACGGTTAAATGGTCACACAGAGGACACATTTCAGACGTGTTTTCAGTTCCACATGTGCGAGGAGAATACGTTTCTGAGCCACCTTGCACACATGCAGCATTACCGCTGTACAAGGTGGCTGGATAACGTAAAAACGCCTGGGGGAGGGGGGACAGGTTCCCTTCAATTTCAGTTCTTGTGTCTGCGTGGCTTTTGCAGGACACGTTGCCGGCTGCACAGCAGGGGAACAGCTGGCGGTGCTGGACCCCACTGACACATTGGCTGGTGTTTTTCTCTGTGCAGCTAGCACATCTGGGCCCCAACTGGCGGTGTGTTAGAGCCCAGGGACAGCAGGAGGAGGAGCAGGAGGAGGAGGAGCAGGGGGAGGGGAGTGTAGGCCGAAGCCTGCACTGGCGGCAGCTTTGGGTCTGTTGTGTCTGCGTGGCTTTTGCAGGACACGTTGCCGGCTACACAGCAGGGGAACAGCTGGCGGTGCTGGACCCCACTGACACATTGGCGAGGTGTTTGGCTCTGTGCAGCCAGCACTTCCGGACAGCAACTAGCGTTGTTGGAGCCCGGGCTCTGCAGGTGGAGCAGAGTGTAGGCCGAAGCCTAATTGAACCGATTTCAAAAGTCACCTTTAACCCCCCCTCAGGGGTTACAAAGTAGAAGAGCCACAGCTTATGCAGCAGCAGTGCTGCGCAAGTCAAAGGTTGCTCTTGTAATTTTTCTCCTTGCACACGCTGAATGGAACACGTATAACATTCAGCCCTTTATACAGTCAAACTGTGTAATGGAGGCGCGAGTTCCCTTTGTAATGAGACGCAGCACAGGTGTCAAGAATCCCACCTTGGTGCTGGGTGCAGCCTCCCGAGCGTTGTTATTTGCTGTACAGGAGTCTGCGCTGTCGTGTTATCCCCTGGCCTAGCGCCGTTAGCGCTGCCCATCTTCTGGCATCATGTAATGTCGGCCGGTGCGGTTCGCGATGACCATGAATCCCAGCCCCGCAGTGTCTTAACATTGTTAAAACACTGCGGGGCTGGGATTCAGGGCCTGGCGCAGCACATATGTTGGCCTCTCACACTCGGGTCCTTACACCCGCTTCAGACTGTGCGGCGTCATCTGATCCCTTATCGCATGCCACGGCCATGAAACCGCACAGTCCGAAGAAGGCGGAAGGAGAGGAGGGACAGGCGAACTGATGCACTGATCCTGCCCATGAATCACACCCTCGCAGTCCCAATAAATAAGACACCGAGGGGCGTTGTGTGGGTCAGGGCGGCCGCAGAGGCGCAGCCAGCCAAACAATGATGCCAGAAGACGGGCAGCGCTACCAAGGGGGTTGCAGCGTGTCATTACAAAGGAAAGTCACACCACCGGGACGGTTAAATGGTCACACAGAGGACACATTTCAGACGTGTTTTCAGTTCCACATGTGCGAGGAGAATACGTTTCTGAGCCACCTTGCACACATGCAGCATTACCGCTGTACAAGGTGGCTGGATAACGTAAAAACGCCTGGGGGAGGGGGGACAGGTTCCCTTCAATTTCAGTTCTTGTGTCTGCGTGGCTTTTGCAGGACACGTTGCCGGCTGCACAGCAGGGGAACAGCTGGCGGTGCTGGACCCCACTGACACATTGGCTGGTGTTTTTCTCTGTGCAGCTAGCACATCTGGGCCCCAACTGGCGGTGTGTTAGAGCCCAGGGACAGCAGGAGGAGGAGCAGGAGGAGGAGGAGCAGGGGGAGGGGAGTGTAGGCCGAAGCCTGCACTGGCGGCAGCTTTGGGTCTGTTGTGTCTGCGTGGCTTTTGCAGGACACGTTGCCGGCTACACAGCAGGGGAACAGCTGGCGGTGCTGGACCCCACTGACACATTGGCGAGGTGTTTTTCTCTGTGCAGCTAGCACATCTGGGCCCCAACTGGCGGTGTTAGAGCCCAGGGTCAGCAGGAGGAGCAGGGGGAGTGGAGTGTAGGCCGAAGCCTGCACTGGAGCAAGTTGAAAGGAAACCTTTAACCCCCCCCCCCAGGCGTTTGTAGCTGGAAGAGCCATCGTGTACAGCACTAATGCTGGAAAAGGTAAACTTAGCTCTTTTAATTATGGTCCTTGCAGATGCTGAACCTAACACTTATGAAATGTGTCCCCTCACAGCGTTCAACCGTCCGGTCGGTGGAACTTTCCTTTGTCATGTGACGCAGCACAGCCGTCATTTTTACCCCCTTGTCGCCGTGCGCCGCCTCCTCAGCGTTGTTTGAATCTGTCCCGGAGCCTGCGCTGTTAGGTTACCCCTTGGCCATGCACACATTTTGCGCTGCCCGTCTTCTGACATCATTTGCTGTCAGGCTGGCTGCGCCTGTGCGGGTGCGCTGTCCGAGATTCAGCCTCGCGGTGTCGTCTAATGTAATCCCACCGCGGGCCTGGGATCCGTGTCCATGCGCAGTGCATATCCTCGCCTCTCACTCCCCTCCCTACGGCTTCTAAAGACTGTGCGGTGTCACGGCCGTGGCATGCTATTAGGGACCAGCTGACACCGGATTACATTAGACGACACCGCGAGGCTGAATCTCGGACAGCGCACCCGCACAGGCGCAGCCAGCCTGACAGCAAATGATGTCAGAAGACGGGCAGCGCAAAATGTGTGCATGGCCAAGGGGTAACCTAACAGCGCAGGCTCCGGGACAGATTCAAACAACGCTGAGGAGGCGGCGCACGGCGACAAGGGGGTAAAAATGACGGCTGTGCTGCGTCACATGACAAAGGAAAGTTCCACCTACCGGACGGTTGAACGCTGTGAGGGGACACATTTCATAAGTGTTAGGTTCAGCATATGCAAGGAGCACCACGAAAAGAGGCACTTTTTCCCTTTGCATCATTACTGCTGCACAAGGTGGCTCCTTCAGTAACAAACGCATGGGGGGGGGGACAGGTTCCCTTAAATTTAACTTGTTGTGCCTGCGTGGTGGTCGCAGTACACGTTGCCGTATACACAGCAGGGGAACAGCTGGCGGTGCTGAACCCCACTAACACATAGGCGAGGTGTTTGGCTCTGTGCGTACAGCACTTCTGGACGGCAACTGGCGGTGTTGGAGCCCAGGGACAGGTGGAGGAGGAGGAGGTTGGAGGAGGTAGGAGGGATTGCCACACACACAGCAGGGGAACAGCTGACGTTACTGAACCCCAATAACAGAGGAGGGACTGTTGACTGTGCGTACAGCACTTCTGGACGGCAACTGGCGGTGTTGGAGCCCAGGGACAGGTGGAGGAGGAGGAGGTTGGAGGAGGTTGGAGGAGGTAGGAGGGATTGCCACACACACAGCAGGGGAACAGCTGACGTTACTGAACCCCAATAACAGAGGAGGGACTGTTGACTGTGCGTACAGCACTTCTGGACGGCAACTGGCAGTGTTGGAGCCCAGGGACAGGTGGAGGAGGAGGAGGTTGGAGGAGGTAGGAGGGATTGCCACACACACAGCAGGGGAACAGCTGACGTTACTGAACCCCAATAACAGAGGAGGGACTGTTGACTGTGCGTACAGCACTTCTGGACGGCAACTGGCAGTGTTGGAGCCCAGGGACAGGTGGAGGAGGAGGAGGTTGGAGGAGGTAGGAGGGATTGCCACACACACAGCAGGGGAACAGCTGACGTTACTGAACCCCAATAACAGAGGAGGGACTGTTGACTGTGCGTACAGCACTTCTGGACGGCAACTGGCAGTGTTGGAGCCCAGGGACAGGTGGAGGAGGAGGAGGTTGGAGGAGGTAGGAGGGATTGCCACACACACAGCAGGGGAACAGCTGACGTTACTGAACCCCAATAACAGAGGAGGGACTGTTGACTGTGCGTACAGCACTTCTGGACGGCAACTGGCGGTGTTGGAGCCCAGGGACAGGTGGAGGAGGAGGAGGTTGGAGGAGGTTGGAGGAGGTAGGAGGGATTGCCACACACACAGCAGGGGAACAGCTGACGTTACTGAACCCCAATAACAGAGGAGGGACTGTTGACTGTGCGTACAGCACTTCTGGACGGCAACTGGCAGTGTTGGAGCCCAGGGACAGGTGGAGGAGGAGGAGGTTGGAGGAGGTAGGAGGGATTGCCACACACACAGCAGGGGAACAGCTGACGTTACTGAACCCCAATAACAGAGGAGGGACTGTTGACTGTGCGTACAGCACTTCTGGACGGCAACTGGCGGTGTTGGAGCCCAGGGACAGGTGGAGGAGGAGGAGGTTGGAGGAGGTTGGAGGAGGTAGGAGGGATTGCCACACACACAGCAGGGGAACAGCTGACGTTACTGAACCCCAATAACAGAGGAGGGACTGTTGACTGTGCGTACAGCACTTCTGGACGGCAACTGGCGGTGTTGGAGCCCAGGGACAGGTGGAGGAGGAGGAGGTTGGAGGAGGTAGGAGGGATTGCCACACACACACAGCAGGGGAACAGCTGACGTTACTGAACCCCAATAACAGAGGAGGGACTGTTGACTGTGCGTACAGCACTTCTGGACGGCAACTGGCGGTGTTGGAGCCCAGGGACAGGTGGAGGAGGAGGAGGTTGGAGGAGGTTGGAGGAGGTAGGAGGGATTGCCACACACACAGCAGGGGAACAGCTGACGTTACTGAACCCCAATAACAGAGGAGGGACTGTTGACTGTGCGTACAGCACTTCTGGACGGCAACTGGCGGTGTTGGAGCCCAGGGACAGGTGGAGGAGGAGGAGGTTGGAGGAGGTTGGAGGAGGTAGGAGGGATTGCCACACACACAGCAGGGGAACAGCTGACGTTACTGAACCCCAATAACAGAGGAGGGACTGTTGACTGTGCGTACAGCACTTCTGGACGGCAACTGGCGGTGTTGGAGCCCAGGGACAGGTGGAGGAGGAGGAGGTTGGAGGAGGTAGGAGGGATTGCCACACACACAGCAGGGGAACAGCTGACGTTACTGAACCCCAATAACAGAGGAGGGACTGTTGACTGTGCGTACAGCACTTCTGGACGGCAACTGGCGGTGTTGGAGCCCAGGGACAGGTGGAGGAGGAGGAGGTTGGAGGAGGTTGGAGGAGGTAGGAGGGATTGCCACACACACAGCAGGGGAACAGCTGACGTTACTGAACCCCAATAACAGAGGAGGGACTGTTGACTGTGCGTACAGCACTTCTGGACGGCAACTGGCGGTGTTGGAGCCCAGGGACAGGTGGAGGAGGAGGAGGTTGGAGGAGGTTGGAGGAGGTAGGAGGGATTGCCACACACACAGCAGGGGAACAGCTGACGTTACTGAACCCCAATAACAGAGGAGGGACTGTTGACTGTGCGTACAGCACTTCTGGACGGCAACTGGCGGTGTTGGAGCCCAGGGACAGGTGGAGGAGGAGGAGGTTGGAGGAGGTAGGAGGGATTGCCACACACACAGCAGGGGAACAGCTGACGTTACTGAACCCCAATAACAGAGGAGCGACTGTTGACTGTGCGTACAGCACTTCTGGACGGCAACTAGCGGTGTTGGAGCCCAGGGGCAGGTGGAAAAGCAGAGGAACACAATGTAGGCCGAAGCCTGAGAAAGTCGAAAGGGAACCTTTAACCCCCCCCCCCAAGGCGTTTGTAGCTGAAAGAGCCAGCTTGTGCAGCACAAAAGATGCAAAAGGAAAAGGTGGCTCTTTTCATCATGCTCCTTGCAAACACAGAACTAAACACTTATAAAATGTGTCCCCTGAAGCCGTGAAACCGTCCCGGAGGTGGGACTTTCCTTCGTAATATGACGCAGCACAGCCATCATTACTACCCCCCCGCCGCCGTGCCCCGGCTCCTCAGCGTTGTTTGATTCCGTCCCGGAGCCTGCGCTGTTATGTTATCCCGTGGCCAGGCACACTTAGCGCTGCCCATCTTCTGACATCATTTGGTGTCATGCTGGCTGCGCCTGTGCGGCCGCGCTGGCCGAGAGCCCGCCTCGCAGTGTCTTCTGATGTAATCCCACTGGGGGCCTGGGATCCATGGCCATGCGCAGTGCATATCCTCGCCTCTCACTCCCCTCCCTACGGCTTCTTTTTCAGACTGTGCGGTGTCACGGCCGTGGCATGCTATTAGGGACCAGCTGACACCGAACAGTCTGAAGAAGCCATAGGGAGATGAGTGAGAGGTGGAGGTTCAGATATGCACTGCGCATGTCCATAGATCCCAGGCCCCCAGTGGGATTAAATCAGAAGACACTGCGAGGCGGGCTCTCGGCCAGCGTGGCCGCACAGGCGCAGCCAGACTGACACCAAATGATGCCAGAAGACGGGCAGCGCTAAGTGTGCCTGGCCACGGGATAACATAACAGCGCAGGCTCCGGGATGGAATCAAACAACGCTGAGGAGCCGGGGCGCGGCGCCGGGGGGGTAGGAATGACGGCTGTGCTGCGTCATATTACGAAGGAAAGTCCCACCTCCGGGACGGTTTTACGGTATCAGTGGACACATTTTATAAGTGTTAAGTTTTGCGTGTGCAAGGAGCAAAACCAAAATAGCTACCTTTTTCCTTGTGCAGCATTACTGCTGCACAAGGTGGCTCTTTCAGTAACAAACGCCTTGGGGGGGGGGGGGGACAGATTCCCTTACATTTCAGTTGTTGTGTCAGCGTGGCGGTCGCATGACACATTGCCGGCTACACAGCTGGGGATCAGCTGACGTTACTGAAACCCAATAACACTGGGTCGTATGTTTTGACTGTGCAGACGGCACGTCTGAGCCTCAACTGGCGGTGTTGGAGCCCAGGAATTTAAGTTCAGGTGGTAGAAAGATGAACACAACAGGAGACCTGGATAACGTATACAGTGACCTAATTATTTAATCAGGAGGAGGAGTGGCAAATTCCTGCGAGATCCAGGCCTTGTTCATTTTCAGAAAAGTAAGCCGGTCAACGTTATCGGAGGATAGTCGCATGCGACGGTCAGTTAGTACACCACCTGCAGCACTAAAGACACGTTCCGATAATACACTGGCCGCAGGGCAAGACAGCACCTCCAATGCATACTGGCTTAGCTCTGGCCATGTATCCAGCTTTGAGACCCAAAACTTGAAAAGGGAAGAGCCGTCTGGGAGTACAGCAAGAGGGCAAGACATGTAGTCTGTCACCATCTGACGGAACCGTTGCCTCCTGCTGACTGGAGCCGTCTGTGATGGTGTAGACTTTTGTGGGGGGCACACAAAACTGTGCCACAGTTGGGCCATACTGGTCTTGCCTTGGGCAGAGGCACTGCTTCTGCTCCCTCTTTGTGCAGAGCCTCCACCACTGCCTGGACGCACTGAGCTGCTTTGGAATGCAGTAGCAGCACTTCTCTCAGTTGGAATGGAGAAGATGATGGAACTGACCAGTGTGTCTTGGTACTCCCGCATTTTTCGCTCCCGGTTCAACGGTGTGATGAGGCTTTCTACGTTGTCCCGGTAGCGAGGATCGAGGAGGGTGAACACCCAATAATCAGACATGTTGAGAATGTGGTCGATGCGGCGGTCGTTTCTCAGGCACTGCAGCATGTAATCCACCATGTGCTGCAGACTGCCAACTGCCCAAGAAACGCTGTCCCCAGCTGGAGGTGTGATCTCTGCCCGCTCGTCATCACCCCACCCTCGCTGTACACACTGAGTACTGGACAATTGTGTAACTCCCTCCTCTGGACGGATGTCTTCCTCCTCCATTGACTCCTCCTCATCCTCCTCACAAACTGTCCCCTGCCTACGCGTTTGTGAGGAACCACGTGGCGCTGACTGTCCAGAAGATGATGGAAGTGGTGAATCCTCATCCTCCACCTCTTCCACAACATCATCCCTTAGCGCTTGCAGTGATTTTTCAAGCAGGCAGATAAGGGGGACAGTCATGCTGACTAGTGCATCATCTGCACTCGCCATCCGCGTGGAATAATCAAAGGGACGCAAAACCTGGCAGACATCCTTCATAGTGGCCCACTCTGTGGTTGTGAAGTCTGTACGGCGCTGACTGCGACTTTTTTGCGCCTGATACAGCTGGTACTCCATTACAGCTTGCTGCTGCTCACACAACCGCTCCAACATATGTAACGTGGAATTCCACCTGGTAGGTAGGTCACATATGATGCGATGTTCCGGCAGGCGGTGTCGGCGCTGCAGAGCCGCAATGCGCGCTTTTGCCGTGCTGGAACGCCGCAAGTGAGCACACTCTAGGCGGACCTTGTGCAGCAGTGCATCAAGATCCGGATAGTCCCTCAAAAAACTCTGCACGACCAAATTGAGCACATGTGCCAGACATGGGATGTGAGTGAGGTTGCCGAGGCCCAGGGCTGCCACCAGATTTCGGCCATTATCACACACTACCATGCCTGGCTGGAGATTCGCTGGCTCAAACCACACATCGCTCTCCTGCTTGATGGCATTCCAGAGCTCCTGCGCTGTGTGGCTACGATTCCCCAAAAAAATTAATTTCAAGACGGCCTGTTGACGTTTGGCCACGGCTGTGCTCATGTCGGTCGTAACAGGTACACGTTCATCACGGGTCCATGTGGAGGTGGACTGTGACGGCTCCTGCAGCGATGATTCTGAGGAACTGGTGTAAGAGGAGGAGTCAATGCGTACAGAATGGATTCCTGCAATCCTTGGAGTGGGCAGGACACGTCCTGCGCCACTCGCACGGTCTGTACCCGGCTCAACTACATTAACCCAATGGGCAGTGAGGGAAAGGTATCGCCCCTGTCCATGTTGACTGGTCCACGCATCGGTGGTGAGGTGGACCTTGCTACTGACGGCGTTCAGTAGCGCGTGTTTTATGTGTCCCTCCACATGCTTGTGCAGGGCAGGGACGGCTTGCCTGCTGAAGTAAAAGCGGCTGGGCACATTGTACTGTGGGACTGCCAATGACATCAAGTCACGGAAGCTGTCAGTCTCCACCAGCCTGAATGACAGCATTTCCAGTGACAGAAGTTTGGCAATGCCTGCAGTCAGAGCCTGTGCTCGTGGGTGGTTTGACGAGAAAGGCCGCCTTTTCTCCCATGCCTGTACTACCGATGGCTGTAGACTGGGCTGGGAGTGTGTGGATGACTGGGAAAGTGGTGCTGCGGGTGGAATGACAGCGGGTCTCTGGACAACAGGGCCAGAGGTTCTTCCACGGCGATCCTGGGAGGAAGCCGAACCAGCTGCGTGTGAGCTAGAGGAAGAGGCAACACGAGCTGAAGAGGTGGTAGCTGCCGCTGTTGGTTGGCCTAGCTCTTCAGTGTGTTTGTCTAACTCCGCCGGGTGCCTGTTGCGCACATGTTTCCACATGTTGGAGGTATTGAGGTTGGCGACTTTTTGACCTCTTTTGATTTTTTGATGACACACCTTGCATCTGACATAGCAAATGTCATCTGCAACTGGGTCAAAAAAGGACCAGGCACTGCAAGTCTTGGGAGCCCCCCTTTTGACTTTTGGAAGAGACATGCTCCTTACGGGTGCCAAAGCGGAGGCTGCAGGATCCACAGTCTTCCCCCTCCCTCTCCCTCTTTGGGCCGTACGGGGAATCTCTTCCTCAGAGCTGCTCCCACCACCTTCCTGTCCCTGACGCCAAGATGGGTCAAGGACCTCATCATCTACACTACCCTCTGCCCCCAACTGCTCCTCCTGGGTAGTCTCAGCAGCAGAGCACGCACCAGTAAGTGGCACCTGAGTGTCATCATCAGCTGATGCGGCCTGCGAGGTGGTGACCGGAGCCACTGGCCCACCCGCCTCTTCAGAGGAAGACAGAAAAAGCGGTTGGGCATCACTGCACCCTGCCTCTTCTTCCATTTCTCCAATGCTGCTTGGCTGGCCCCCTGTTTCCAAGCCAAGAGATGATTCAGAGAACAGAAGTAGAGACTGCTCCTGTCCTGGGATCTCTGTCTGCCTGGGCAATTTTGCAGGTGGTGAAGAGACAGATGGCTGCTCTCCAGTGCTCTGTGTCTGAGAGGATGTGGCACTAATGGAAGTTGATGCATTAGCTGCCATCCATCCCACAACGGCTTCAATTTGGTCTTCACGCAGCAGCGGTGTACGGCGCTCGGCGACAAAGCTGCGCATGAACGACTGTTCCCTTGTGAAAGTGGGTGCTGATGACTCACCGGTGCCCGCAGCAGGCACAGAATCCCCACGTCCCCTCCCTGCTCCGCGCCCACGCCCACGCCCACGTGCCTTACTCACTGCCTTCTTCATCTTGGTTGACTGATAAAGATAAGCAGAAAAGTACTAACGGCTTTGTGTGCTTATTCCTGAGCAACTCCTCCTAACAGGTATAAGACACACTAATTTTCTAAAGTGTGGACTAGACTTGAATATGAGCTAATGTGGCCTACACAAATGTAAAGTGGTGTGTAACTGGTGTGTTTGGTGAACTTTATTATTTATTTATTTTTTTGGGGCTGAACTGACAACGGATAGAGCTGCAATCACACGGAGACCGTGCAGACAGCCGTAAACGGCGCTGCAAGGCCCAAAAACCCTCCTCTACTTTATCCTATGTAGTGTTTTTCCACAAATTAGCTGGAGACGGGTGGAAAGACACTAATAGGATTTTTTAAAATAAATTAGCAGCAGACTACACTACTTTGAAAAAAAAGAAAATTGATTTGGCGGTATGACGCAGTGAAAAACCCTGAGCTGCAGACAACCAGGCTACGGCTGCTCACAGACTACAGGGCGAGCTGCAGTCACACGGAGACCGTGCAGACAGCCGTAAACGGCGCTGCAAGGCCCAAAAACCCTCCTCTACTTTATCCTATGTAGTGTTTTTCCACAAATTAGCTGGAGACGGGTGGAAAGACACTAATAGGATTTTTTAAAATAAATTAGCAGCAGACTACACTACTTTGAAAAAAAAGAAAATTGATTTGGCGGTATGACGCAGTGAAAAACCCTGAGCTGCAGACAACCAGGCTACGGCTGCTCACAGACTACAGGGCGAGCTGCAGTCACACGGAGACCGTGCAGACAGCCGTAAACGGCGCTGCAAGGCCCAAAAACCCTCCTCTACTTTATCCTATGTAGTGTTTTTCCACAAATTAGCTGGAGACGGGTGGAAAGACACTAATAGGATTTTTTAAAATAAATTAGCAGCAGACTACACTACTTTGAAAAAAAAGAAAATTGATTTGGCGGTATGACGCAGTGAAAAACCCTGCGCTGGAGACAACCAGGCTATAGCTGCTCACAGATTACAGGGCGAGCTGCAGTCACACGGAGACCGTGCAGACAGCCGTAAACGGCGCTGCAAGGCCCAAAAACCCTCCTCTACTTTATCCTATGTAGTGTTTTTCCACAAATTAGCTGGAGACGGGTGGAAAGACACTAATAGGAATTTTTGGAAAAAATGTGCAGCAGCCTGCACTACTTCAAAAAAAAAAAAAAAAAGGACAGTATGAGGCAATGAACCACCCTCCCTGAACTGAATACAACCAGCTATGGATGGCCTATGTGGCTGCACTCAGACTAGAGAGTGGGCTGCACTCACACACACACACACAGAGAGACCTTGCAGATCGCTGTGAAAACAGCGCTACAAGGCAAAAGGAAGGTGAATAGTAGGTGAACACAGCGGTTGCTAAATTAGCCTTTGGAAAGCACAAAGAAGCAAATCGCTATCTCTAAACTGTCCCTCAGTCAGCAAACAGCGTCCTGTCACTAACTGAATTCACAGCAGAGTGATCGCAAAATGGCGCCAGCGACTTTTAAACTGCATCATGACATCATTTCAGCAGCCAATCACAGCCATGCCAGTAGTTTCATGCCCTCCATGCTGAACAGGATGTGCCCACACTTGAAATCATTCTCATTGGCTGAATTTCTGCATTTTGAATCTGGGAACTTCCGATTCCGGTATCCGATACGCGGCAAGTATCGGAATCCCGGTATCGGAATTCCGATACCGCTAGTATCGGCCGATACCCGATACTTGCGGTATCGGAATGCTCAACACTACTTATGGCAGTTTTACATCGGTTACATGGATACACGGGCAGGCAGCTTGGTGGTCAGTGGAGGAGTATTTAAAGTAGGGACCGCAGACAGGCTATCAAAGGCCTAAAATAACAAACAATAGGCTCATGGCTGTTTTACATCGGTTACATGGATACACGGGCAGGCAGCTTGGTGGTCAGTGGAGGAGTATTTAAAGTAGGGACCGCAGACAGGCTATCAAAGGCCTAAAATAACAAACAATAGGCTTATGGCAGTTTTACATCGGTTACATGGATACACGGGCAGGCAGCTTGGTGGTCAGTGGAGGAGTATTTAAAGTAGGGACCGCAGACAGGCTATCAAAGGCCTAAAATAACAAACAATAGGCTTATGGCAGTTTTACATCGGTTACATGGATACACGGGCAGGCAGCTTGGTGGTCAGTGGAGGAGTATTTAAAGTAGGGACCGCAGACAGGCTATCAAAGGCCTAAAATAACAAACAATAGGCTTATGGCAGTTTTACATCGGTTACATGGATACACGGGCAGGCAGCTTGGTGGTCAGTGGAGGAGTATTTAAAGTAGGGACCGCAGACAGGCTATCAAAGGCCTAAAATAACAAACAATAGGCTCATGGCAGTTTTACATCGGTTACATGGATACACAGGCAGCTTGGTGGTCAGTGGAGGAGTATTTAAAGTAGGGACCGCAGACAGGCTATCAAAGGCCTAAAATAACAAACAATAGGCTCATGGCAGTTTTACATCGGTTACATGGATACACGGGCAGGCAGCTTGGTGGTCAGTGGAGGAGTATTTAAAGTAGGGACCGCAGACAGGCTATCAAAGGCCTAAAATAACAAACAATAGGCTCATGGCAGTTTTACATCGGTTACATGGATACACAGGCAGCTTGGTGGTCAGTGGAGGAGTATTTAAAGTAGGGACCGCAGACAGGCTATCAAAGGCCTAAAATAACAAACAATAGGCTTATGGCAGTTTTACATCGGTTACATGGATACACGGGCAGGCAGCTTGGTGGTCAGTGGAGGAGTATTTAAAGTAGGGACCGCAGACAGGCTATCAAAGGCCTAAAATAACAAACAATAGGCTCATGGCTGTTTTACATCGGTTACATGGATACACGGGCAGGCAGCTTGGTGGTCAGTGGAGGAGTATTTAAAGTAGGGACCGCAGACAGGCTATCAAAGGCCTAAAATAACAAACAATAGGCTTATGGCAGTTTTACATCGGTTACATGGATACACGGGCAGGCAGCTTGGTGGTCAGTGGAGGAGTATTTAAAGTAGGGACCGCAGACAGGCTATCAAAGGCCTAAAATAACAAACAATAGGCTTATGGCAGTTTTACATCGGTTACATGGATACACGGGCAGGCAGCTTGGTGGTCAGTGGAGGAGTATTTAAAGTAGGGACCGCAGACAGGCTATCAAAGGCCTAAAATAACAAACAATAGGCTTATGGCAGTTTTACATCGGTTACATGGATACACGGGCAGGCAGCTTGGTGGTCAGTGGAGGAGTATTTAAAGTAGGGACCGCAGACAGGCTATCAAAGGCCTAAAATAACAAACAATAGGCTCATGGCAGTTTTACATCGGTTACATGGATACACAGGCAGCTTGGTGGTCAGTGGAGGAGTATTTAAAGTAGGGACCGCAGACAGGCTATCAAAGGCCTAAAATAACAAACAATAGGCTTATGGCAGTTTTACATCGGTTACATGGATACACGGGCAGGCAGCTTGGTGGTCAGTGGAGGAGTATTTAAAGTAGGGACCGCAGACAGGCTATCAAAGGCCTAAAATAACAAACAATAGGCTTATGGCAGTTTTACATCGGTTACATGGATACACAGGCAGCTTGGTGGTCAGTGGAGGAGTATTTAAAGTAGGGACCGCAGACAGGCTATCAAAGGCCTACAATAACAAACAATAGGCTTATGGCAGTTTTACATCGGTTACATGGATACACGGGCAGGCAGCTTGGTGGTCAGTGGAGGAGTATTTAAAGTAGGGACCGCAGACAGGCTATCAAAGGCCTAAAATAACAAACAATAGGCTCATGGCAGTTTTACATCGGTTACATGGATACACAGGCAGCTTGGTGGTCAGTGGAGGAGTATTTAAAGTAGGGACCGCAGACAGGCTATCAAAGGCCTAAAATAACAAACAATAGGCTTATGGCAGTTTTACATCGGTTACATGGATACACGGGCAGGCAGCTTGGTGGTCAGTGGAGGAGTATTTAAAGTAGGGACCGCAGACAGGCTATCAAAGGCCTAAAATAACAAACAATAGGCTCATGGCTGTTTTACATCGGTTACATGGATACACGGGCAGGCAGCTTGGTGGTCAGTGGAGGAGTATTTAAAGTAGGGACCGCAGACAGGCTATCAAAGGCCTAAAATAACAAACAATAGGCTTATGGCAGTTTTACATCGGTTACATGGATACACGGGCAGGCAGCTTGGTGGTCAGTGGAGGAGTATTTAAAGTAGGGACCGCAGACAGGCTATCAAAGGCCTAAAATAACAAACAATAGGCTCATGGCAGTTTTACATCGGTTACATGGATACACGGGCAGGCAGCTTGGTGGTCAGTGGAGGAGTATTTAAAGTAGGGACCGCAGACAGGCTATCAAAGGCCTAAAATAACAAACAATAGGCTTATGGCAGTTTTACATCGGTTACATGGATACACGGGCAGGCAGCTTGGTGGTCAGTGGAGGAGTATTTAAAGTAGGGACCGCAGACAGGCTATCAAAGGCCTAAAATAACAAACAATAGGCTCATGGCAGGTTTACATCGGTTACATGGATACACAGGCAGCTTGGTGGTCAGTGGAGGAGTATTTAAAGTAGGGACCGCAGACAGGCTATCAAAGGCCTAAAATAACAAACAATAGGCTTATGGCAGTTTTACATTGGTTACATGGATACACGGGCAGGCAGCTTGGTGGTCAGTGGAGGAGTATTTAAAGTAGGGACCGCAGACAGGCTATCAAAGGCCTAAAATAACAAACAATAGGCTCATGGCAGTTTTACATCGGTTACATGGATACACGGGCAGGCAGCTTGGTGGTCAGTGGAGGAGTATTTAAAGTAGGGACCGCAGACAGGCTATCAAAGGCCTAAAATAACAAACAATAGGCTTATGGCAGTTTTACATCGGTTACATGGATACACGGGCAGGCAGCTTGGTGGTCAGTGGAGGAGTATTTAAAGTAGGGACCGCAGACAGGCTATCAAAGGCCTAAAATAACAAACAATAGGCTCATGGCTGTTTTACATCGGTTACATGGATACACGGGCAGGCAGCTTGGTGGTCAGTGGAGGAGTATTTAAAGTAGGGACCGCAGACAGGCTATCAAAGGCCTAAAATAACAAACAATAGGCTTATGGCAGTTTTACATCGGTTACATGGATACACGGGCAGGCAGCTTGGTGGTCAGTGGAGGAGTATTTAAAGTAGGGACCGCAGACAGGCTATCAAAGGCCTAAAATAACAAACAATAGGCTTATGGCAGTTTTACATCGGTTACATGGATACACGGGCAGGCAGCTTGGTGGTCAGTGGAGGAGTATTTAAAGTAGGGACCGCAGACAGGCTATCAAAGGCCTAAAATAACAAACAATAGGCTTATGCCAGTTTTACATCGGTTACATGGATACACGGGCAGGCAGCTTGGTGGTCAGTGGAGGAGTATTTAAAGTAGGGACCGCAGACAGGCTATCAAAGGCCTAAAATAACAAACAATAGGCTCATGGCAGTTTTACATCGGTTACATGGATACACAGGCAGCTTGGTGGTCAGTGGAGGAGTATTTAAAGTAGGGACCGCAGACAGGCTATCAAAGGCCTAAAATAACAAACAATAGGCTTATGGCAGTTTTACATCGGTTACATGGATACACAGGCAGCTTGGTGGTCAGTGGAGGAGTATTTAAAGTAGGGACCGCAGACAGGCTATCAAAGGCCTAAAATAACAAACAATAGGCTAATGGCAGTTTTACATCGGTTACATGGATACACAGGCAGCTTGGTGGTCAGTGGAGGAGTATTTAAAGTAGGGACCGCAGACAGGCTATCAAAGGCCTAAAATAACAAACAATAGGCTTATGGCAGTTTTACATCGGTTACATGGATACACGGGCAGGCAGCTTGGTGGTCAGTGGAGGAGTATTTAAAGTAGGGACCGCAGACAGGCTATCAAAGGCCTAAAATAACAAACAATAGGCTCATGGCAGTTTTACATCGGTTACATGGATACACAGGCAGCTTGGTGGTCAGTGGAGGAGTATTTAAAGTAGGGACCGCAGACAGGCTATCAAAGGCCTAAAATAACAAACAATAGGCTTATGGCAGTTTTACATCGGTTACATGGATACACGGGCAGGCAGCTTGGTGGTCAGTGGAGGAGTATTTAAAGTAGGGACCGCAGACAGGCTATCAAAGGCCTAAAATAACAAACAATAGGCTCATGGCTGTTTTACATCGGTTACATGGATACACGGGCAGGCAGCTTGGTGGTCAGTGGAGGAGTATTTAAAGTAGGGACCGCAGACAGGCTATCAAAGGCCTAAAATAACAAACAATAGGCTTATGGCAGTTTTACATCGGTTACATGGATACACGGGCAGGCAGCTTGGTGGTCAGTGGAGGAGTATTTAAAGTAGGGACCGCAGACAGGCTATCAAAGGCCTAAAATAACAAACAATAGGCTTATGGCAGTTTTGCATCGGTTACATGGATACACGGGCAGGCAGCTTGGTGGTCAGTGGAGGAGTATTGCAAGGAGTGTCTGTCCCAGTACTCCCAAAATATAAATAGATGTTAATGTCTCGCAAAACAACCAAAAAAAAAAAAAAAGGTGGCATACTTAGGTACAGGGGTGGGCTCATCTGCTGAGTTTCTGACATAGTAATTTGGCAGTAACTATTTAATGGTGCCAATATAGGACACAGACACAGACTACTTTAAGTTGCATCATAGATGTCTACAAATTTGTATTGTCAGTGCCAGACATTGAATGATGTCAGCGAATAGACTAAAGATTGGTGGAGCTGTGCGACATAATTTTGCACGTGGTAGAGCACAGTTTGAGCTGGGGGAGGGGGGAACTCTCTTGAGGCCGGCGGGACCGCCCCAGGGCCCCTCATGTTACATTGGTGTGTCTGATGTTGGGTGCGCACCACCACCGCCAGAGACACTACATTGTACTATGAGGGACCCAGTAGCAATGCCGTCAACCAAAAGCAAGCACACCCACCTCTTCAGACAACAGCAGTCTCACGGTGCTTGCGCCAAGTCGCGATACCACGGCCCCGTGTGGGGAGTTTGGCCATTTAGGGAGGTGTAAACATGTCGTATGCTGTACAATCAGCTGCAGCAAATTAGACATTAGAAAAGTAATTCACAAGCAAGAGCTTTTCATAGGAAAGCTAGGTGTCGGCCGGGCAAGGTGGGGCAAAAGATTTCGAAATCCAGTTGTGGTTCATTTTAATGAATGTTAGATCGTCAACATTTTGGGTAGCCAGACGAGTCCTTTTTTCGGTTAATATTGAACCTGCAGCACTGAATACTCTTTCTGATAGGACACTTGCTGCCGGGCAAGCAAGCTCCTGCAATGCATATTCTGCCAATTCTGGCCAGGTGTCTAATTTTGATGCCCAGTAATCAAATGGGAATGACGGTTGAGGGAGAACATCGATAAGGGATGAAAAATAGTTAGTAACCATACTGGACAAATGTTGTCTCCTGTCACTTTCAATTGATGCAGCAGTACCTGTCCTGTCTGCGGTCATAGCAAAATCACTCCACAACCTGGTCAGAAAACCCCTCTGTCCAACGCCACTTCTGATGTGTGCACCCCTAACACTCCTAGTCTGTTGCCCCCTTGAGCTCGTGTGAGAACGATCACGTGCGCTGTGTGCTGGGAATGCCTGAAGCAAACGGTCAACAAGAGTTGATTGTTTGGTTGCTAATATTAGTTCCAAGTTCTCATGTGGCATAATATTTTGCAATTTGCCTTTATAGCGTGGATCAAGGAGGCAGGCCAACCAGTAATCGTCATCGTTCATCATTTTCGTTATGCGTGTGTCCCTTTTTAGGATACGTAAGGCATAATCCGCCATGTGGGCCAAAGTTCCAGTTGTCAAATCTCCGGTTGTGATTGGGTGAGGGGCAGTTGCAGGCAAATCTACGTCACTTGTGTCCCTCAAAAAACCAGAACCCGGCCTTGACACGCAACCAATTTCCAGTGCCCCCGGGAAAGGTTCCGCATTAAAAATATACTCATCCCCATCATCCTCCTCGTCCTCCACCTCCTCTTCGCCCGCTACCTCGTCCTGTACACTGCCCTGACCAGACAATGGCTGACTGTCATCAAGGCTTTCCTCTTCCTCTGGTGCAGACGCCTGCTCCTTTATGTGTGTCAAACTTTGCATCAGCAGACGCATTAGGGGGATGCTCATGCTTATTACGGCGTTGTCTGCACTAACCAGCCGTGTGCATTCCTCAAAACACTGAAGGACTTGACACATGTCTTGTATCTTCGACCACTGCACACCTGACAACTCCATGTCTGCCATCCTACTGCCTGCCCGTGTATGTGTATCCTCCCACAAAAACATAACAGCCCGCCTCTGTTGGCACAGTCTCTGAAGCATGTGCAGTGTTGAGTTCCACCTTGTTGCAACGTCTATGATTAGGCGATGCTGGGGAAGGTTCAAAGACCGCTGATAGGTCTGCATACGGCTGGCGTGTACAGGCGAACGTCGGATATGTGAGCAAAGTCCACGCACTTTGAGGAGCAGGTCGGAGAACCCAGGATAAGTTTTCAATAAGCACTGCACCACCAGGTTTAAGGTGTGAGCCAGGCAAGGAATGTGTTTCAGTTGGGAAAGGGAGATGACAGCCATGAAATTCCTTCCGTTATCACTAACTACCTTGCCTGCCTCAAGATCTACTGTGCCCAGCCACGACTGCGTTTCCTACAGCCAACTGTTTCCTAGACCGTGGGCTAGGCACAACTGTCCCGAAATTGATGTCCCCTGTGGACCCTGCATCCACCACATTCACCCAGTGTGCCGTGATGGACACATAACATCCCTGGCCATGCCTACTGGTCCATGCATCTGTAGTCAGGTGCACCTTTGTACTCACAGATTGCCTGAGTGCATGGACGATGCGCTGTTTAACATGCTGGTGCAGGGCTGGGATGGCTTTTCTGGAAAAAAAGTGTCGACTGGGTAGCTTGTATCGTGGTTCAGCGTACTCCATCAGGCCTTTGAAAGCTTCGCTTTCAACTAACCGGTAGGGCATCACCTCTAACGAGATTAGTCTAGCTATGTGGGCGTTAAAACCCTGTGTACGCGGATGCGAGGATAAGTACTTCCTTTTTCTAACCAGAGTCTCATGTAGTGTGAGCTGAACTGGAGAGATGGAGATCGTGGAACTTGCGGGTGTGCCGGTGGACATGGCAGACTGAGAGACGGTTGGAGACGGTATTGTTTCCGCCGGTGCCCTAGATGCAATATTTCCGCCTACAAAACTGGTGATTCCCTGACCCTGACTGCTTTTGGCTGGCAAAGAAACCTGCACAGATACTGCCGGTGGTGCGGAAAATGGTGGCCTTACAGTGACGGAAGGGATGTTGCGTTGATGACTAGCTTCATTGGCCGAGGGTGCTACAACCTTAAGGGACGTTTGGTAGTTAGTCCAGGCTTGAAAATGCATGGTGGTTAAGTGTCTATGCATGCAACTAGTATTGAGACTTTTCAGATTCTGACCTCTGCTTAAGCTAGTAGAACATTAGTGACAGATGACTTTGCACTGATCAATTGGATGTTGTTTAAAAAAATGCCAGACTGCACTCTTCCTAGCATCGGATCCCTTTTCAGGGATTGCAGACTGAGCTTTAACCGGATGGCAACGCTGTGCTCCAACAGGTTTTGGCTTTGACACGCGTTTTGGGCCAGATAGGGGCCCGGCAGATGGAACCTGTTGCGATGTTGATGCCTGCTGCGGCCCCTCCTCCACCTCCGCTTCTGAACTACTGCTGCCTGCACCCTGTTCCCCCAATGGCTGCCAATCGGGGTCAACAACCGGGTCATCTATTACCTCCTCTTCGAGCTCGTGTGCAACTTCGTCTGTGTCACTGTGTCGGTCTGTGGTATAGCGTTCGTGGCAGGGCAACATAGTCTCATCAGGGTCTGATTGTGGATCTGTACCCTGAGAGGGCAATGTGGTGGTCTGAGTCAAAGGAGCAGCATAGTACTCTGGCTGTGGCTGTGCATCAGTGCACTCCATGTCAGAATCTACTTGTAATGGGCATGGCCTGTTAAGTGTTTCACTTTCTAAGCCAGGGACGGTATGTGTAAAGAGCTCCATGGAGTGACCCGTTGTGTCGCCTGCTGCATCCTTCTCTCTTGTTGTAGTTTTTGCTGAGGAGGACAAGGAAGCGACTTGTCCCTGACCGTGAACATCCACAAGCGACGCGCTGCTTTTACATTTACCAGTTTCAGAAGAGGAGGCAAAAGAGCTAGAGGCTGAGTCTGCAATGTAAGCCAAAACTTGCTGTTGCTGCTCCGGCTTTAAAAGCGTTTTTCCTACTCCCAGAAAAGAGAGCGTTCAAGGCCTTGTGTAGCCAGACGACGAAACTGGCTCCACAGCTCCAGACTTAGGTGGAATATTTTTATCCCCACGACCACCTGATGCTCCACTACCACTACCATCATTACCAGCTGACAATGAACGCCCACGGCCACGACCTCTTGCACCAGACTTCCTCATTGTTTTAAAAAATTAACCAAAGTAACTTTATTTGTTGCTGTCAAACAACTTACACGGTGAGCTATAACTTCAGTATGATTTCTATATCCCTTAACAGGTTGGTGAGACCACAAGGAAAATCAGGCACAATGTTACACACTCTGTTTTCTGTGGCACAAAATCACAGAGATGACACACACGCAGGACTGTCACTCAAGCACTAATGTCAATATTATTCTCCCACCTAATTTTTTTTTTTTCTCAGGGAGACTTTAGAAACCAAATAAGATAAAATGTTTTTTTCAGGGACAATTTAGAAACCAAATACTAATTAAAAAAAAAAAAATAAAATAAAAAAAAATAGCCTTTCTATGGCCCACAATTAGAGAGAGAGAGGTGGCACACCCAGGAGTCAAGACTGGCACACAAGCTGAAAGGGCAATATTACTCTCCCACTGTTTTTTTATGTATTTTTTTTTTTTCAGGGAGACTTTAGAAACCAAATAATATTAAAAAAAGCAAAAAAATAAATAGACTTTCTATGGCCCACAATTAGTGAGAGAGAGGTGGCACACCCAGGAGTCAAGACTGGCACACAAGCTGAAAGGGCAATATCACTCTCCCACTGTTTTTTTATGTACTTTTTTTTTTTCAGGGAGACTTTAGAAACCAAATAATATTAAAAAAAGCAAAAAAATAAATAGGCTTTCTATGGCCCACAATTAGAGAGAGAGAGGTGGCACACCCAGGAGTCAAGACTGGCACACAAGCTGAAAGGGCAATATTACTCTCCCACTGTTTTTTTATGTACTTTTTTTTTTTTCAGGGAGACTTTAGAAACCAAATAATATTAAACAAAGCAAAAAAATAAATAGGCTTTCTATGGCCCACAATTAGAGAGAGAGAGGTGGCACACCCAGGAGTCAAGACTGGCACACAAGCTGAAAGGGCAATATTACTCTCCCACTGTTTTTTTATGTATTTTTTTTTTTTCAGGGAGACTTTAGAAACCAAATAATATTAAACAAAGCAAAAAAATAAATAGGCTTTCTATGGCCCACAATTAGAGAGAGAGAGGTGGCACACCCAGGAGTCAAGACTGGCACACAAGCTGAAAGGGCAATATTACTCTCCCACTGTTTTTGTATGTATTTTTTTTTTCAGGGAGACTTTAGAAACCAAATAATATTTAAAAAAGCAAAAAAATAAATAGCCTTTCTATGGCCCACAATTAGAGAGAGAGAGGTGGCACACCCAGGAGTCAAGACTGGCACACAAGCTGAAAGGGCAATATTACTCTCCCACTGTTTTTTTATGTTTTTTTTTTTTTTTCAGGGAGACTTTAGAAACCAAATAATATTAAAAAAAGCAAAAAAATAAATAGGCTTTCTATGGCCCACAATTAGAGAGAGAGAGGTGGCACACCCAGGAGTCAAGACTGGCACACAAGCTGAAAGGGCAATATTACTCTCCCACTGTTTTTTTATGTTTTTTTTTTTTTTCAGGGAGACTTTAGAAACCAAATAATATTAAACAAAGCAAAAAAATAAATAGGCTTTCTATGGCCCACAATTAGAGAGAGAGAGGTGGCACACCCAGGAGTCAAGACTGGCACACAAGCTGAAAGGGCAATATTACTCTCCCACTGTTTTTTTATGTATTTTTTTTTTCACGGAGACTTTAGAAACCAAATAATATTAAAAAAAGCAAATAAATAAATAGGCTTTCTATGGCCCACAATTAGAGAGAGAGAGGTGGCACACCCAGGAGTCAAGACTGGCACACAAGCTGAAAGGGCAATATTACTCTCCCACCGTTTTTGTATGTATTTTTTTTTTTCAGGGAGACTTTAGAAACCAAATAATATTTAAAAAAGCAAAAAAATAAATTGGCTTTCTATGGCCCACAATTAGAGAGAGAGAGAGGTGGCACACCCAGGAGTCAAGACTGGCACACAAGCTGAAAGGGCAATATTACTCTCCCACTGTTTTTTTATGTATTTTTTTTTTCAGGGAGACTTTAGAAACCAAATAATATTAAACAAAGCAAAAAAATAAATAGGCTTTCTATGGCCCACAATTAGAGAGAGAGAGGTGGCACACCCAGGAGTCAAGACTGGCACACAAGCTGAAAGGGCAATATTACTCTCCCACTGTTTTTTTATGTATTTTTTTTTTTCAGGGAGACTTTAGAAACCAAATAATATTAAACAAAGCAAAAAAATAAATAGGCTTTCTATGGCCCACAATTAGAGAGAGAGAGGTGGCACACCCAGGAGTCAAGACTGGCACACAAGCTGAAAGGGCAATATTACTCTCCCACTGTTTTTTTATGTTTTTTTTTTTTTTTCAGGGAGACTTTAGAAACCAAATAATATTAAACAAAGCAAAAAAATAAATAGGCTTTCTATGGCCCACAATTAGAGAGAGAGAGGTGGCACACCCAGGAGTCAAGACTGGCACACAAGCTGAAAGGGCAATATTACTCTCCCACTGTTTTTGTATGTATTTTTTTTTTCAGGGAGACTTTAGAAACCAAATAATATTTAAAAAAGCAAAAAAATAAATAGGCTTTCTATGGCCCACAATTAGAGAGAGAGAGGTGGCACACCCAGGAGTCAAGACTGGCACACAAGCTGAAAGGGCAATATTACTCTCCCACTGTTTTTTATGTATTTTTTTTTTTTCAGGGAGACTTTAGAAACCAAATAATATTAAAAAAAGCAAAAAAATAAATAGGCTTTCTATGGCCCACAATTAGAGAGAGAGAGAGGTGGCACACCCAGGAGTCAAGACTAGCACACAAGCTGAAAGGGCAATATTACTCTCCCACATTTTTTTTTTATGTATTTTTTTTTTTCACGGAGACTTTAGAAACCCAATAATATTAAAAAAAACAAAAAAATAAATAGGCTTTGTATGGCCCACTGAATGAGAGATGGCACACACAGGAGTGGCACACAAGCCCTGACTGAGGCCAATATTTTTCTCCCACTGATTGATGTAGTGTTTTTGTGTTGAGGTAGATTTTAGAACACAAATCAAGGAAAAAAATAAATAGGCTTTCTATGGCCCACTCAGTGAGAGATGGCACACACAGGGATGGCACTGTAGCAGAAATGCCAATCTTAATCTTCCACAAAAAAAAAAAAAAAAAACAGGGACTGTCCTACAATTACTATCTCCCTGCAGTAATGTAAGCCAGGTATGGCAGGCAGCAATAGGAGTGGACTGATGCACAAATTAAATAAAAAGTGTGGACAAACAAAAAAGATAGCTGTGCAGAAAGGAAGGAACAAGAGGATATGTGCTTTGAAAAAAGCAGTTGGTTTGCACAGTGGCGTACACACAGCAATACAGCTATCACGGAGCCTTCTAGGGCAGCCCAATGAGCTACAGCGCTGAGGGAAAAAAAAAAATGTAGCTTCCAGTGTCCCTGCACACCGAAGGTGGTGTTGGACAGTGGAAATCGCTACAGCACAAGCGGTTTGGTGGTTAGTGGACCCTGCCTAACGCTATCCCTGCTTCTGACGAAGCGGCAGCAACCTCTCCCTAAGCTCAGATCAGCAGCAGTAAGATGGCGGTCGGCGGGAACGCCCCTTTATAGCCCCTGTGACGCCGCAGACAGCAAGCCAATCACTGCAATGCCCTTCTCTAAGATGGTGGGGACCAGGACCTATGTCATCACGCTGCCCACACTCTGCGTTCACCTTCATTGGCTGAGAAATGGCGCTTTTCGCGTAATTGAAACGCGACTTTGGCGCGAAAGTCGCGTACCGCATGGCCGACAAGCACAGGGGTCGGATCGGGTTTCATGAGACGCCGACTTAGCCAAAAGTCGGCGACTTTTGAAAATGAACGACCCGTTTCGCTCAACCCTACATATCACCCCCTATCACAACAGGCACTCTTCCTGGAATAAAAAACTTAATTTTTTCAAATAAAACTCTACGCTCCTGTTTATCCACAGGCGCATATACATTAATAACGCAAAAACGAACATTTCTAAACTCAAAATTAGCCAACACACACCTTCCAACCTCAATCACCATATAGTCACACAAACTCACATCATTTCCTTTCACCAAAAAACCCACACCATCATTTTTATTACAGGCACTCCCTGACCACACAGACGCACCATGAGGCCATTCACTCCCCTTCACACCATCCACAATCCCACACTCCTGCAGACAAAAAATTCCTGCATTCTGGGTTGCAAAAAAATCCAAAATGACTGCCCGCCGCCACCTGCTTTTAAAGACCCTCACATTATGTGATATGATTACAAAACCCATCACATACACAAAAAAATACTAAAAAAACAACCTACGAACATGACATTACTCAACTTACATGAAAAACACAAAAAAACAAAAAAACATTTTTAAAGGCAAATGATATATACAAAACCACCTAGCTACTGAAATAATAGCACATATCTACACAGCACCGCCACTGTCCTCCTCCACCATCTGCGCTGAGCAGCTTTCAGAGCCGCTGACCTCCATACACTCCTCCACACGTGCCTTCTTCTGCCCAGTAGAGTTGAGCGACTTTCATTTTTTTAAGATCGAGTCGGGTTTTGTGAAACCCGATTTTGTCCAGAGTCGAGTCGAGTGCAGTCGGCCGATTATCGCTAAAAGTCGGGGATCGACCGAAACACGAAACCCAATGCAAGTCAATGGGGAAGCATAGTCGGCAGTGAGTGGAGGCCAGGAAAACACCTACAGTGCCCATTTTAATGCCAAAAACATCCATTCTTGTTTCTGAAGCTTGTCAATCTTAATTAACTTTATAATAATAGTTGGGCATAGGGAATTGGGGGTCATTTGGCAAAAGTTGTGGGGGGAGTAGGGCCGGCTCAAGTTTTTCGTGGGCCCAGGAAATGCGGACTACGTCACGGCGGTGTTGCAGGGAAAGGTAAGTATTTCAACGTTGCAAGTGCTGTGATCCTGAGCAAGCAGGGGGGGCCCACTCGTTCGCATTGGCACTGGCACAGGGCCCCTCAAAGTACAGCGATGTGTGTTTGCATGGCGGGGGCGCCTCCCACCAGCAGCGACACTTTTGCGTACTCTGAGGGGCCCTGTGCCAGTGACGTCGCCAACGAGTATGCCCCCCCACCTGATGAAGGAACCTGCACTTTCATCTGCACCTTCCTCTCTGTCCCTGTGTAAGGTGGTATAACATGCGGGAAGGGGAACCTTACTTTCAGCAGGGTCAGATTCTGGCTGTGTAGAGTATAAGGGGAATGTAGTGGTCTAGGTCAATGTACCAGCAGACTCATCTAGCAGTGGCTGGGCAATGGGCAGGATGAGGAGGAAACAGATATAGGGCCAAAGAATAAAGTAGGCTAAATGCAGTTCAAAATTGGTAACAGGACTAAACAGGCGGCATTGCTTTGTTCAGTGGAGTAGCAAACCCAAGAGCAGCAGACACTGTTTCAAGGGCCTAACCACACTAGTAGGCCAAATGCAGTTTAATATCTGATAGTATAGGGCGAAAGCCAGAATGTGGAAGCTCAGCTTTGTTCAGTTGAGGACAACACCAGGCAGGGGCAGACAGACACTTTTAGTAGGCCGGAACAGCCAATTTTTTAAAAAAACAGCAGTTAGTAAGAGGCAGAAGGTAGAAGCTCAGCTTTATTCAGTTGAGGACAACACCAGGCAGGGGCAGACAGACACCTTTAGTAGGCCGGAACAGCCAATTGCATTTTTAAAAATGGTAATTTGGAACTGAAGGTTGAAGCTCAGCTTTATTCAGTTGAGGACAACACCAGGCAGGGGCAGACAGACACCTTTAGTAGGCCGGAACAGCCAATTTTTTAAAAAAACAGCAGTTAGTAAGAGGCAGAAGGTAGAAGCTCAGCTTTATTCAGTTGAGGACAACACCAGGCAGGGGCAGACAGACACCTTTAGTAGGCCGGAACAGCCAATGGCATTTTTAAAAATGGTAATTTGGAACTGAAGGTTGAAGCTCAGCTTTATTCAGTTGAGGACAACACCTGGCAGGGGCAGACAGACACCTTTAGTAGGCCGGAACAGCCAATTTTTTAAAAAAACAGCAGTTAGTAAGAGGCAGAAGGTAGAAGCTCAGCTTTATTCAGTTGAGGACAACACCAGGCAGGGGCAGACAGACACCTTTAGTAGGCCGGAACAGCCAATTGCATTTTTAAAAATGGTAATTTGGAACTGAAGGTTGAAGCTCAGCTTTATTCAGTTGAGGACAACACCAGGCAGGGGCAGACAGACACCTTTAGTAGGCCGGAACAGCCAATGGCATTTTTAAAAATGGTAATTTGGAACAGAAGGTAGAAGCTCAGCTTTATTCAGTTGAGGACAACACCAGGCAGGGGCAGACATTCACCTTTAGTAGGCCGGAACAGCCAATTTTTTAAAAAAACAGCAGTTAGTAAGAGGCAGAAGGTAGAAGCTCAGCTTTATTCAGTTGAGGACAACACCAGGCAGGGGCAGACAGACACCTTTAGTAGGCCGGAACAGCCAATTGCATTTTTAAAAATGGTAATTTGGAACTGAAGGTTGAAGCTCAGCTTTATTCAGTTGAGGACAACACCAGGCAGGGGCAGACAGACACCTTTAGTAGGCCGGAACAGCCAATGGCATTTTTAAAAATGGTAATTTGGAACTGAAGGTTGAAGCTCAGCTTTATTCAGTTGAGGACAACACCTGGCAGGGGCAGACAGACACCTTTAGTAGGCCGGAACAGCCAATTTTTTAAAAAAACAGCAGTTAGTAAGAGGCAGAAGGTAGAAGCTCAGCTTTATTCAGTTGAGGACAACACCAGGCAGGGGCAGACAGACACCTTTAGTAGGCCGGAACAGCCAATTTTTAAAAAAAACAGCAGTTAGTAAGAGGCAGAAGGTAGAAGCTCAGCTTTATTCAGTTGAGGACAACACCAGGCAGGGGCAGACAGACACCTTTAGTAGGCCGGAACAGCCAATTGCATTTTTAAAAATGGTAATTTGGAACTGAAGGTTGAAGCTCAGCTTTATTCAGTTGAGGACAACACCAGGCAGGGGCAGACAGACACCTTTAGTAGGCCGGAACAGCCAATGGCATTTTTAAAAATGGTAATTTGGAACAGAAGGTAGAAGCTCAGCTTTATTCAGTTGAGGACAACACCAGGCAGGGGCAGACATTCACCTTTAGTAGGCCGGAACAGCCAATTTTTTAAAAAAACAGCAGTTAGTAAGAGGCAGAAGGTAGAAGCTCAGCTTTATTCAGTTGAGGACAACACCAGGCAGGGGCAGACAGACACCTTTAGTAGGCCGGAACAGCCAATTGCATTTTTAAAAATGGTAATTTGGAACTGAAGGTTGAAGCTCAGCTTTATTCAGTTGAGGACAACACCAGGCAGGGGCAGACAGACACCTTTAGTAGGCCGGAACAGCCAATTTTTTAAAAAAACAGCAGTTAGTAAGAGGCAGAAGGTAGAAGCTCAGCTTTATTCAGTTGAGGACAACACCAGGCAGGGGCAGACAGACACCTTTAGTAGGCCGGAACAGCCAATTGCATTTTTAAAAATGGTAATTTGGAACTGAAGGTTGAAGCTCAGCTTTATTCAGTTGAGGACAACACCAGGCAGGGGCAGACAGACACCTTTAGTAGGCCGGAACAGCCAATGGCATTTTTAAAAATGGTAATTTGGAACTGAAGGTTGAAGCTCAGCTTTATTCAGTTGAGGACAACACCTGGCAGGGGCAGACAGACACCTTTAGTAGGCCGGAACAGCCAATTTTTTTAAAAAACAGCAGTTAGTAAGAGGCAGAAGGTAGAAGCTCAGCTTTATTCAGTTGAGGACAACACCAGGCAGGGGCAGACAGACACCTTTAGTAGGCCGGAACAGCCAATTGCATTTTTAAAAATGGTAATTTGGAACTGAAGGTTGAAGCTCAGCTTTATTCAGTTGAGGACAACACCAGGCAGGGGCAGACAGACACCTTTAGTAGGCCGGAACAGCCAATGGCATTTTTAAAAATGGTAATTTGGAACAGAAGGTAGAAGCTCAGCTTTATTCAGTTGAGGACAACACCAGGCAGGGGCAGACATTCACCTTTAGTAGGCCGGAACAGCCAATTTTTTAAAAAAACAGCAGTTAGTAAGAGGCAGAAGGTAGAAGCTCAGCTTTATTCAGTTGAGGACAACACCAGGCAGGGGCAGACAGACACCTTTAGTAGGCCGGAACAGCCAATTGCATTTTTAAAAATGGTAATTTGGAACTGAAGGTTGAAGCTCAGCTTTATTCAGTTGAGGACAACACCAGGCAGGGGCAGACAGACACCTTTAGTAGGCCGGAACAGCCAATTTTTAAAAAAAACAGCAGTTAGTAAGAGGCAGAAGGTAGAAGCTCAGCTTTATTCAGTTGAGGACAACACCAGGCAGGGGCAGACAGACACCTTTAGTAGGCCGGAACAGCCAATTGCATTTTTAAAAATGGTAATTTGGAACTGAAGGTTGAAGCTCAGCTTTATTCAGTTGAGGACAACACCAGGCAGGGGCAGACAGACACCTTTAGTAGGCCGGAACAGCCAATGGCATTTTTAAAAATGGTAATTTGGAACTGAAGGTTGAAGCTCAGCTTTATTCAGTTGAGGACAACACCTGGCAGGGGCAGACAGACACCTTTAAAAGGCCGGAACAGCCAATTTTTTAAAAAAACAGCAGTTAGTAAGAGGCAGAAGGTAGAAGCTCAGCTTTATTCAGTTGAGGACAACACCAGGCAGGGGCAGACAGACACCTTTAGTAGGCCGGAACAGCCAATTGCATTTTTAAAAATGGTAATTTGGAACTGAAGGTTGAAGCTCAGCTTTATTCAGTTGAGGACAACACCAGGCAGGGGCAGACAGACACCTTTAGTAGGCCGGAACAGCCAATTGCATTTTTAAAAATGGTAATTTGGAACTGAAGGTTGAAGCTCAGCTTTATTCAGTTGAGGACAACACCAGGCAGGGGCAGACAGACACCTTTAGTAGGCCGGAACAGCCAATTTTTTAAAAAAACAGCAGTTAGTAAGAGGCAGAAGGTAGAAGCTCAGCTTTATTCAGTTGAGGACAACACCAGGCAGGGGCAGACAGACACCTTTAGTAGGCCGGAACAGCCAATTGCATTTTTAAAAATGGTAATTTGGAACTGAAGGTTGAAGCTCAGCTTTATTCAGTTGAGGACAACACCAGGCAGGGGCAGACAGACACCTTTAGTAGGCCGGAACAGCCAATGGCATTTTTAAAAATGGTAATTTGGAACTGAAGGTTGAAGCTCAGCTTTATTCAGTTGAGGACAGCACCTGGCAGGGGCAGACAGACACCTTTAGTAGGCCGGAACAGCCAATTTTTTAAAAAAACAGCAGTTAGTAAGAGGCAGAAGGTAGAAGCTCAGCTTTATTCAGTTGAGGACAACACCAGGCAGGGGCAGAAAGACACCTTTAGTAGGCCGGAACAGCCAATTGCATTTTTAAAAATGGTAATTTGGAACTGAAGGTTGAAGCTCAGCTTTATTCAGTTGAGGACAACACCAGGCAGGGGCAGACAGACACATTTAGTAGGCCGGAACAGCCAATGGCATTTTTAAAAATGGTAATTTGGAACAGAAGGTAGAAGCTCAGCTTTATTCAGTTGAGGACAACACCAGGCAGGGGCAGACATTCACCTTTAGTAGGCCGGAACAGCCAATTTTTTAAAAAAACAGCAGTTAGTAAGAGGCAGAAGGTAGAAGCTCAGCTTTATTCAGTTGAGGACAACACCAGGCAGGGGCAGACAGACACCTTTAGTAGGCCGGAACAGCCAATTGCATTTTTAAAAATGGTAATTTGGAACTGAAGGTTGAAGCTCAGCTTTATTCAGTTGAGGACAACACCAGGCAGGGGCAGACAGACACCTTTAGTAGGCCGGAACAGCCAATGGCATTTTTAAAAATGGTAATTTGGAACAGAAGGTAGAAGCTCAGCTTTATTCAGTTGAGGACAACATCAGGCAGGGGCAGACATTCACCTTTAGTAGGCCGGAACAGCCAATTTTTTAAAAAAACAGCAGTTAGTAAGAGGCAGAAGGTAGAAGCTCAGCTTTATTCAGTTGAGGACAACACCAGGCAGGGGCAGACAGACACCTTTAGTAGGCCGGAACAGCCAATTGCATTTTTAAAAATGGTAATTTGGAACTGAAGGTTGAAGCTCAGCTTTATTCAGTTGAGGACAACACCAGGCAGGGGCAGACAGACACCTTTAGTAGGCCGGAACAGCCAATGGCATTTTTAAAAATGGTAATTTGGAACAGAAGGTAGAAGCTCAGCTTTATTCAGTTGAGGACAACACCAGGCAGGGGCAGACAGACACCTTTAGTAGGCCGGAACAGCCAATTGCATTTTTAAAAATGGTAATTTGGAACTGAAGGTTGAAGCTCAGCTTTATTCAGTTGAGGACAACACCAGGCAGGGGCAGACAGACACCTTTAGTAGGCCGGAACAGCCAATGGCATTTTTAAAAATGGTAATTTGGAACTGAAGGTTGAAGCTCAGCTTTATTCAGTTGAGGACAACACCTGGCAGGGGCAGACAGACACCTTTAGTAGGCCGGAACAGCCAATTTTTAAAAAAACCAGCAGTTAGTAAGAGGCAGAAGGTAGAAGCTCAGCTTTATTCAGTTGAGGACAACACCAGGCAGGGGCAGACAGACACCTTTAGTAGGCCGGAACAGCCAATTGCATTTTTAAAAATGGTAATTTGGAACTGAAGGTTGAAGCTCAGCTTTATTCAGTTGAGGACAACACCAGGCAGGGGCAGACAGACACCTTTAGTAGGCCGGAACAGCCAATTTTATAAAAAAAAAGCAGTTAATAAGAGGCAGAAGGTAGAAGCTCAGCTTGATTCAGTTGCAGCTTCTTGGCAATAATATAAAGAAGACGCGACAGGACAACACTCGGTGGATGCCATATCTGTGTTTTCAATGGAAAAAAACCTTTCAGTTAACTACTTGCAGGAGCAAGTTTTTGTAGCTGGTGGACAATTTTTTTTTAAAAAAGCAGTTAATAAGAGGCAGAAGGTAGAAGCTCAGCTTTATTCATTTGCAGCTTCTTGGCAATAATATAAAGAAGACGCGACAGGACAACACTCGGTGGATGCCATATCTGTGTTTTCAATGGAAAAAAACCTTTCAGTTAACTACTTGCAGGAGAAAGTTTTTGTAGCTGGTGGACAATTTTTTTAAAAAAAAGCAGTTAATAAGAGGCAGAAGGTAGAAGCTCAGCTTTATTCAGTTGCAGCTTCTTGGCAATAATATAAAGAAGACGCGACAGGACAACACTCGGTGGATGCCATATCTGTGTTTTCAATGGAAAAAAACCTTTCAGTTAACTACTTGCAGGAGCAAGTTTTTGTAGCTGGTGGACAATTTTTTTTAAAAAAAGCAGTTAATAAGAGGCAGAAGGTAGAAGCTCAGCTTTATTCAGTTGCAGCTTCTTGGCAATAATATAAAGAAGACGCGACAGGACAACACTCGGTGGATGCCATATCTGTGTTTTCAATGGAAAAAACCTTTCAGTTAACTACTTGCAGGAGAAAGTTTTTGTAGCTGGTGGACAATTTTTTTAAAAAAAAGCAGTTAATAAGAGGCAGAAGGTAGAAGCTCAGCTTTATTCAGTTGCAGCTTCTTGGCAATAATATAAAGAAGACGCGACAGGACAACACTCGGTGGATGCCATATCTGTGTTTTCAATGGAAAAAAACCTTTCAGTTAACTACTTGCAGGAGAAAGTTTTTGTAGCTGGTGGCCAATTTTTGTACTGTACCAGTTTTTTGTTGTATGTGTTTTTGTTTTTAATGTTAAAATGTCTGCATTTGATATCTCTCCAGTATTTTCTTATTTATAAGCAAAATACTGCAGTTTTACATCGGTTACATGGATACACAGGCAGCTTGGTGGTGAGTGGAGGAGTATTTAAAGTAGGGACCGCAGACAGGCTATCAAAGGCCTAAAATAACAAACAATAGGCTCATGGCAGCTTTACAGCGGTTACATGGATACACAGGCAGCTTGGTGGTGAGTGGAGGAGTATTTAAAGTAGGGACCGCAGACAGGCTATCAAAGGCCTAAAATAACAAACAATAGGCTCATGGCAGCTTTACAGCGGTTACATGGATACACAGGCAGCTTGGTGGTGAGTGGAGGAGTATTTAAAGTAGGGACCGCAGACAGGCTATCAAAGGCCTAAAATAACAAACAATAGGCTCATGGCAGTTTTACAGCGGTTACATGGATACACAGGCAGCTTGGTGGTGAGTGGAGGAGTATTTAAAGTAGGGACCGCAGACAGGCTATCAAAGGCCTAAAATAACAAACAATAGGCTCATGGCAGCTTTACAGCGGTTACATGGATACACGGGCAGGCAGCTGGTGATGAGTGGAGGAGTATTTAAAGTAGGGACCGCAGACAGGCTATCAAAGGCCTAAAATAACAAACAATAGGCTCATGGCAGTTTTACAGCGGTTACATGGATACACAGGCAGCTTGGTGGTGAGTGGAGGAGTATTTAAAGTAGGGACCGCAGACAGGCTATCAAAGGCCTAAAATAACAAACAATAGGCTCATGGCAGCTTTACAGCGGTTACATGGATACACGGGCAGGCAGCTGGTGATGAGTGGAGGAGTATTTAAAGTAGGGACCGCAGACAGGCTATCAAAGGCCTAAAATAACAAACAATAGGCTCATGGCAGCTTTACAGCGGTTACATGGATACACAGGCAGCTTGGTGGTGAGTGGAGGAGTATTTAAAGTAGGGACCGCAGACAGGCTATCAAAGGCCTAAAATAACAAACAATAGGCTCATGGCAGCTTTACAGCGGTTACATGGATACACAGGCAGCTTGGTGGTGAGTGGAGGAGTATTTAAAGTAGGGACCGCAGACAGGCTATCAAAGGCCTAAAATAACAAACAATAGGCTCATGGCAGTTTTACAGCGGTTACATGGATACACAGGCAGCTTGGTGGTGAGTGGAGGAATATTTAAAGTAGGGACCGCAGACAGGCTATCAAAGGCCTAAAATAACAAACAATAGGCTCATGGCAGCTTTACAGCGGTTACATGGATACACGGGCAGCTTGGTGGTGAGTGGAGGAGTATTTAAAGTAGGGACCGCAGACAGGCTATCAAAGGCCTAAAATAACAAACAATAGGCTCATGGCAGTTTTACAGCGGTTACATGGATACACAGGCAGCTTGGTGGTGAGTGGAGGAGTATTTAAAGTAGGGACCGCAGACAGGCTATCAAAGGCCTAAAATAACAAACAATAGGCTCATGGCAGTTTTACAGCGGTTACATGGATACACGGGCAGGCAGCTGGTGATGAGTGGAGGAGTATTTAAAGTAGGGACCGCAGACAGGCTATCAAAGGCCTAAAATAACAAACAATAGGCTCATGGCAGCTTTACAGCGGTTACATGGATACACAGGCAGCTTGGTGGTGAGTGGAGGAGTATTTAAAGTAGGGACCGCAGACAGGCTATCAAAGGCCTAAAATAACAAACAATAGGCTCATGGCAGTTTTACAGCGGTTACATGGATACACGGGCAGGCAGCTGGTGATGAGTGGAGGAGTATTTAAAGTAGGGACCGCAGACAGGCTATCAAAGGCCTAAAATAACAAACAATAGGCTCATGGCAGTTTTACAGCGGTTACATGGATACACGGGCAGGCAGCTGGTGATGAGTGGAGGAGTATTTAAAGTAGGGACCGCAGACAGGCTATCAAAGGCCTAAAATAACAAACAATAGGCTCATGGCAGCTTTACAGCGGTTACATGGATACACGGGCAGGCAGCTGGTGATGAGTGGAGGAGTATTTAAAGTAGGGACCGCAGACAGGCTATCAAAGGCCTAATATAACAAACAATAGGCTCATGGCAGCTTTACAGCGGTTACATGGATACACAGGCAGCTTGGTGGTGAGTGGAGGAGTAGTGCAAGGAGTGTCTGTCCCAGTACTCCCAAAATATAAATAGATGTTAATGTCTCGCAAAACAACCAAAACAAAAAAAAAGGTGGCATACTTAGGTACAGGGGTGGGCTCATCTACTGAGTTTCTGACATAGTAATTTGGCAGTAACTATTTAATGGTGCCAATATAGGACACAGACACAGACTACTTTAAGTTGCATCATAGATGTCTACAAATTTGTATTGTCAGTGCCAGACATTGAATGATGTCAGCGAATAGACTAAAGATTGGTGGAGCTGTGCGACATAATTTTGCACGTGGTAGAGCACATTTTGAGCTGGGGTAGGGGGGAACTCTCTTGAGGCCGGCGGGACCGCCCCAGGGCCCCTCATGTTACAACGGTGTGTCTGACGTTGGGTGCGCACCACCACCGCCAGAGACACTACATTGTACTATGAGGGACCCAGTAGCAATGCCGTCAACCAAAAGCGAGCACACCCACCTCTTCAGACAAACAGCAGTCTCACGGGTGCTTGCGCCAAGTCGCGATACCACGGCCCCGTGTGGGGAGTTTTGCCATTTAGGGAGGTGTAAACATGTCGTATGCTGTACAATCAGCTGCAGCAAATTAGACATTAGAAAAGTAATTCACAGGCAAGAGCTTTTCAAAGGAAAGCTAGGTGTCGGCCGGGCAAGGTGGGGCAAAAGATTTCGAAATCCAGTTGTGGTTCATTTTAATGAATGTTAGATCGTCAACATTTTGGGTAGCCAGACGAGTCCTTTTTTCGGTTAATATTGAACCTGCAGCACTGAATACTCTTTCTGATAGGACACTTGCTGCCGGGCAAGCAAGCTCCTGCAATGCATATTCTGCCAATTCTGGCCAGGTGTCTAATTTGGAGGCCCAGTAATCAAATGGGAATGACGGTTGAGGGAGAACATCGATAAGGGATGAAAAATAGTTAGTAACCATACTGGACAAATGTTGTCTCCTGTCACTTTCAATTGATGCAGCAGTACCTGTCCTGTCTGCGGTCATAGCAAAATCACTCCACAACCTGGTCAGAAAACCCCTCTGTCCAACGCCACTTCTGATGTGTGCACCCCTAACACTCCAAGTCTGCTGCCCCCTGGAGCTCGTGTGAGAACGATCACGTGCGCTGTGTGCTGGGAATGCCTGAAGCAAACGGTCAACAAGAGTTGATTGTTTGGTTGCTAATATTAGTTCCAAGTTCTCATGTGGCATAATATTTTGCAATTTGCCTTTATACCGTGGATCAAGGAGGCAGGCCAACCAGTAATCGTCATCGTTCATCATTTTCGTAATGCGTGTGTCCCTTTTTAGGATACGTAAGGCATAATCCGCCATGTGGGCCAAAGTTCCAGTTGTCAAATCTCCGGTTGTGATTGGTTGAGGGGCAGTTGCAGGCAAATCTACGTCACTTGTGTCCCTCAAAAAACCAGAACCCGGCCGTGACACGCAACCAATTTCCTGTGCCCCCGGGAAAGGTTCGGCATTAAAAATATACTCATCCCCATCATCCTCCTCGTCCTCCACCTCCTCTTCGCCCGCTACCTCGTCCTGTACACTGCCCTGACCAGACAATGGCTGACTGTCATCAAGGCTTTCCTCTTCCTCTGGTGCAGACGCCTGCTCCTTTATGTGCGTCAAACTTTGCATCAGCAGACGCATTAGGGGGATGCTCATGCTTATTACGGCGTTGTCTGCACTAACCAGCCGTGTGCATTCCTCAAAACACTGAAGGACTTGACACATGTCTTGTATCTTAGACCACTGCACACCTGACAACTCCATGTCTGCCATCCTACTGCCTGCCCGTGTATCCTCCCACAAATAAATAACAGCACGCCTCTGTTCGCACAGTCTCTGAAGCATGTGCAGTGTTGAGTTCCACCTTGTTGCAACGTCTATGATTAGGCGATGCTGGGGAAGGTTCAAAGACCGCTGATAGGTCTGCATACGGCTGGCGTGTACAGGCGAACGTCGGATATGTGAGCAAAGTGCAAGCACTTTGAGGAGCAGGTCGGAGAACCCAGGATAAGTTTTCAATAAGCACTGCACCACCAGGTTTAAGGTGTGAGCCAGGCAAGGAATGTGTTTCAGTTGGGAAAGGGAGATGGCAGCCATGAAATTCCTTCCGTTATCACTCACTACCTTGCCTGCCTCAAGATCTACTGTGCCCAGCCACGACTGCGTTTCTTGTTGCAAGAACTCGGATAGAACTTCCGCGGTGTGTCTGTTGTCGCCCAAACACTTCATAGCCAATACAGCCTGCTGACGCTTGGCAGTAGCTGGCCCATAATGGGACAACTGGTGTGCAACAGTGTCATCTGCCGATGGAGTGGTTGGCAGACTGCGTTCTGTGGAAGAGCTGTAGCTTCTGCAGGAGGACGAGGAGGAGGAGGAGGAGGGGGTGCGAACGCCTACAGCCAACTGTTTCCTAGACCGTGGGCTAGGCACAACTGTCCCTAAATTGATGTCGCCTGTGGACCCTGCATCCACCACATTCACCCAGTGTGCCGTGATGGACACATAACGTCCCTGGCCATGCCTACTGGTCCATGCATCTGTAGTCAGGTGCACCTTTGTACTCACAGATTGCCTGAGTGCATGGACGATGCGCTGTTTAACATGCTGGTGCAGGGCTGGGATGGCTTTTCTGGAAAAAAAGTGTCGACTGGGTAGCTCGTATCGTGGTTCAGCGTACTCCATCAGGGCTTTGAAAGCTTCGCTTTCAACTAACCGGTAGGGCATCATCTCTAACGAGATTAGTCTAGCTATGTGGGCGTTAAAACCCTGTGTACGCGGATGCGAGGATAAGTACTTCCTTTTTCTAACCAGAGTCTCATGTAGGGTGAGCTGGACTGGAGAGCTGGAGATCGTGGAACTTTCGGGTGTGCCGGTGTACATGGCAGACTGAGAGACGGTTGGAGACGGTATTGTTTCCGCCGGTGCCCTAGATGCAATATTTCCTCCTACAAAACTGGTGGTTCCCTGACCCTGACTGCTTTTGGCTGGCAAAGAAACCTGCACAGATACTGCCGGTGGTGCGGAAAATGGTGGCCTTACAGTGACGGAAGGGATGTTGCGTTGCTGACTAGCTTCATTGGCCGAGGGTGCTACAACCTTAAGGGACGTTTGGTAGTTAGTCCAGGCTTGAAAATGCATGGTGGTTAAGTGTCTATGCATGCAACTAGTATTTAGACTTTTCAGATTCTGACCTCTGCTTAAGCTAGTTGAACATTTTTGACAGATGACTTTGCGCTGATCAGTTGGATGTTGTTTAAAAAAATGCCAGACTGCACTCTTCCTAGACTCGGATCCCTTTTCAGGGATTGCAGACTGAGCTTTAACCGGATGGCCACGCTGTCCTCCAACAGGTTTTGGCTTTGACACACGTTTTGGGCCAGATACGGGCCCGGCAGATGGAACCTGTTGCGATGTTGATGCCTGCTGCGGCCCCTCCTCCACCTCCGCTTCTGAACTACTGCCGCCTGCACCCTGTTCCCCCAATGGCTGCCAATCGGGGTCAATAACTGGGTCATCTATTACCTCCTCTTCGAGCTCGTGTGCAACTTCGTCTGTGTCACTGTGTCGGTCGGTGGTATAGCGTTCGTGGCGGGGCAACATAGTCTCATCAGGGTCTGATTGTGGATCTGTACCCTGAGAAGGCAATGTGGTGGTCTGAGTCAAAGGAGCAGCATAGTACTCTGGCTGTGGCTGTGCATCAGTGCACTCCATGTCAGAATATACTTGTAATGGGCATGGCCTGTTAAATGTTTCACTTTCTAAGCCAGGGACGGTATGTGTAAAGAGCTCCATGGAGTGACCCGTTGTGTCGCCTGCTGCATCCTTCTCTCTTGTTGTAGTTTTTGCTGAGGAGGACAAGGAAGCGACTTGTCCCTGACCGTGAACATCCACAAGCGACGCGCTGCTTTTACATTTACCAGTTTCGGAAGAGGAGGCAAAAGAGCTGAAGGCTGAGTCTGCAATGTAAGCCAAAACTTGCTGTTGCTGCTCCGCCTTTAAAAGCGGTTTTCCTACTCCCAGAAAAGAGAGCGTTCGAGGCCTTGTGTAGCCTGACGACGAAACTGGCTCCACAGCTCCAGACTTAGGTGGAATATTTTTATCCCCACGACCACCTGATGCTCCACTACCACTACCATCATTACCAGCTGACAATGAACGCCCACGACGACCTCTTGCACCAGACTTCCTCATTGTTTTAAAATCTTAACCAAAGTAACTTTATTTGTTGCTGTCAAACAACTTACACGGTGAGCTATAACTTCAGTATGATTTCAATATCCCTTAACAGGTTGGTGAGACCACAAGGAAAATCAGGCACAATGTTACACACTCTGTTTTCTGTGGCACAAAATCACAGAGATGACACACACGCAGGACTGTCACTCAAGCACTAATGTCAATATTAATCTCCCACCTAATGTATTTATTTTTTTTTCTCAGGGAGACTTTAGAAACCAAATAATATTAAAAAAAAAACAAAAAAAAAAAGGCTTTCTATGGCCCACAATTAGAGAGAGAGAGGTGGCACACCCAGGAGTCAAGACTGGCGCACAAGCTGAAAGGGCAATATTACTCTCCCACTGTTTTTTTAAGTTTTTTTTCTTTTATTTTCAGGGAGACTTTAGAAACCAAATAATATTAAAAAAACCAAAAAAATAAATAGGCTTTCTATGGCCCACTGAATGAGAGAGAGAGGTGGCACACCCAGGAGTCAAGACTGGCACACAAGCTGAAAGGGCAATATTACTCTCCCACTGTTTTTTTTTTTTTTTTTTTTTTTCAGGGAGACTTTAGAAACCAAATAATAAGAAAAAAAATAAATAAATAAATAGGCTTTCTATAGCCCACTGAATGAGAGATAGCACACACAGCAGTGGCACACAAGCCCTGACTGAGGCCAATATTTTTCTCCCACTGATTGATGTAGTGTTTTTGTGTTGAGGTAGATTTTAGAACACAAATCAAGGAAAAAAAAATGCTTTCTATGGCCCACTGAATGAGAGAGGTGGCACACCCAGGAGTCAAGACTGGCACACAAGCTGAAAGGGCAATATTACTCTCCCACTGTTTTTTTATGTATTTTTTGTTTTTTAAGGGAGACTTTAGAAACCCAATAATATTTAAAAAAAAAAATAAATAGGCTTTCTATGGCCCACTGAATGAGAGGGAGAGAGGTGGCACACCCAGGAGTCAAGACTGGCACACAAGCTGAAAGGGCAATATTACTCTCCCACTGTTTTTTTATGTTTTTTTTTTTTTCAGGGAGACTTTAGAAACCAAATAATATTAAAAAAACCAAAAAAATAAATAGGCTTTCTATGGCCCACTGAATGAGAGAGAGAGGTGGCACACCCAGGAGTCAAGACTGGCACACAAGCTGAAAGGGCAATATTACTCTCCCACTGTTTTTTTTATGTATTTTTTGTTTTTTAAGGGAGACTTTAGAAACCAAATAATATTAAAAAAACCAAAAAAATAAATAGGCTTTCTATGGCCCACTGAATGAGAGAGAGAGGTGGCACACCCAGGAGTCAAGACTGGCACACAAGCTGAAAGGGCAATATTACTCTCCCACTGTTTTTTTATGTATTTTTTGTTTTTTAAGGGAGACTTTAGAAACCAAATAATATTAAAAAAACCAAAAAAATAAATAGCCTTTCTATGGCCCACTGAATGAGAGAGAGAGGTGGCACACCCAGGAGTCAAGACTGGCACACAAGCTGAAAGGGCAATATTACTCTCCCACTGTTTTTTTATGTATTTTTTGTTTTTTAAGGGAGACTTTAGAAACCCAATAATATTTTTTAAAAAAAATAAATAGGCTTTCTATGGCCCACTGAATGAGAGAGGTGGCACACCCAGGAGTCAAGACTGGCACACAAGCTGAAAGGGCAATATTACTCTCCCACTGTTTTTTTATGTTTTTTTTTTTTTCAGGGAGACTTTAGAAACCAAATAATATTAAAAAAAACAAAAAAATAAATAGGCTTTCTATGGCCCACTGAATGAGAGAGAGAGGTGGCACACCCAGGAGTCAAGACTGGCACACAAGCTGAAAGGGCAATATTACTCTCCCACTGTTTTTTTTACGTATTTTTTGTTTTTTAAGGGAGACTTTAGAAACCAAATAATATTAAAAAAACCAAAAAAATAAATAGCCTTTCTATGGCCCACTGAATGAGAGAGAGAGGTGGCACACCCAGGAGTCAAGACTGGCACACAAGCTGAAAGGGCAATATTACTCTCCCACTGTTTTTTTATGTATTTTTTGTTTTTTAAGGGAGACTTTAGAAACCCAATAATATTTAAAAAAATAAATAAATAGGCTTTCTATGGCCCACTGAATGAGAGAGGTGGCACACCCAGGAGTCAAGACTGGCACACAAGCTGAAAGGGCAATATTACTCTCCCACTGTTTTTTTATGTTTTTCTTTTTTTCAGGGAGACTTTAGAAACCAAATAATATTAAAAAAAACAAAAAAATAAATAGGCTTTCTATGGCCCACTGAATGAGAGAGGTGGCACACCCAGGAGTCAAGACTGGCACACAAGCTGAAAGGGCAATATTACTCTCCCACTGTTTTTTTTTTTTTGTTTTTTTTTCAGGGAAACTTTAGAAACCAAATAATATTAAAAAAACCAAAAAAATAAATAGGCTTTCTATGGCCCACTGAATGAGAGAGAGAGGTGGCACACCCAGGAGTCAAGACTGGCACACAAGCTGAAAGGGCAATATTACTCTCCCACTGTTTTTTTATGTATTTTTTGTTTTTTAAGGGAGACTTTAGAAACCAAATAATATTAAAAAAACCAAAAAAATAAATAGCCTTTCTATGGCCCACTGAATGAGAGAGAGAGGTGGCACACCCAGGAGTCAAGACTGGCACACAAGCTGAAAGGGCAATATTACTCTCCCACTGTTTTTTTATGTATTTTTTGTTTTTTAAGGGAGACTTTAGAAACCCAATAATATTTTTTTAAAAAAATAAATAGGCTTTCTATGGCCCACTGAATGAGAGAGGTGGCACACCCAGGAGTCAAGACTGGCACACAAGCTGAAAGGGCAATATTACTCTCCCACTGTTTTTTTATGTTTTTTTTTTTTTCAGGGAGACTTTAGAAACCAAATAATATTAAAAAAAACAAAAAAATAAATAGGCTTTCTATGGCCCACTGAATGAGAGAGAGAGGTGGCACACCCAGGAGTCAAGACTGGCACACAAGCTGAAAGGGCAATATTACTCTCCCACTGTTTTTTTTACGTATTTTTTGTTTTTTAAGGGAGACTTTAGAAACCAAATAATATTAAAAAAACCAAAAAAATAAATAGCCTTTCTATGGCCCACTGAATGAGAGAGAGAGGTGGCACACCCAGGAGTCAAGACTGGCACACAAGCTGAAAGGGCAATATTACTCTCCCACTGTTTTTTTATGTATTTTTTGTTTTTTAAGGGAGACTTTAGAAACCCAATAATATTTAAAAAAATAAATAAATAGGCTTTCTATGGCCCACTGAATGAGAGAGGTGGCACACCCAGGAGTCAAGACTGGCACACAAGCTGAAAGGGCAATATTACTCTCCCACTGTTTTTTTATGTTTTTCTTTTTTTCAGGGAGACTTTAGAAACCAAATAATATTAAAAAAACCAAAAAAATAAATAGGCTTTCTATGGCCCACTGAATGAGAGAGAGAGGTGGCACACCCAGGAGTCAAGACTGGCACACAAGCTGAAAGGGCAATATTACTCTCCCACTGTTTTTTTTTTTTTTTTTTTTTTTCAGGGAGACTTTAGAAACCAAATAATAAGAAAAAAAATAAATAAATAAATAGGCTTTCTATAGCCCACTGAATGAGAGATAGCACACACAGCAGTGGCACACAAGCCCTGACTGAGGCCAATATTTTTCTCCCACTGATTGATGTAGTGTTTTTGTGTTGAGGTAGATTTTAGAACACAAATCAAGGAAAAAAAAAAAATGCTTTCTATGGCCCACTGAATGAGAGAGGTGGCACACCCAGGAGTCAAGACTGGCACACAAGCTGAAAGGGCAATATTACTCTCCCACTGTTTTTTTATGTATTTTTTGTTTTTTAAGGGAGACTTTAGAAACCCAATAATATTTAAAAAAAAAAATAAATAGGCTTTCTATGGCCCACTGAATGAGAGGGAGAGAGGTGGCACACCCAGGAGTCAAGACTGGCACACAAGCTGAAAGGGCAATATTACTCTCCCACTGTTTTTTTATGTTTTTTTTTTTTCAGGGAGACTTTAGAAACCAAATAATATTAAAAAAACCAAAAAAATAAATAGGCTTTCTATGGCCCACTGAATGAGAGAGAGAGGTGGCACACCCAGGAGTCAAGACTGGCACACAAGCTGAAAGGGCAATATTACTCTCCCACTGTTTTTTTATGTATTTTTTGTTTTTTAAGGGAGACTTTAGAAACCAAATAATATTAAAAAAAAAACAAAAAAAAAAAGGCTTTCTATGGCCCACAATTAGAGAGAGAGAGGTGGCACACCCAGGAGTCAAGACTGGCGCACAAGCTGAAAGGGCAATATTACTCTCCCACTGTTTTTTTAAGTTTTTTTTCTTTTATTTTCAGGGAGACTTTAGAAACCAAATAATATTAAAAAAAACAAAAAAATAAATAGCCTTTCTATGGCCCACTGAATGAGAGAGAGGTGGCACACCCAGGAGTCAAGACTGGCACACAAGCTGAAAGGGCAATATTACTCTCCCACTGTTTTTTTTTTTTTTTTTTTTTTTCAGGGAGACTTTCGAAACCAAATAATAAGAAAAAAAAATAAATAAATAAACAGGCTTTCTATAGCCCACTGAATGAGAGATAGCACACACAGCAGTGGCACACAAGCCCTGACTGAGGCCAATATTTTTCTACCACTGATTGATGTAGTGTTTTTGTGTTGAGGTAGAATTTAGAACACAAATCACGGAAAAAATAAATAGGCTTTCTATGGCCCACTCAGTGAGAGATGGCACACACAGGGATGGCACTGTAGCAGAAATGCCAATCTTAATCTCCCACAAAAAAAAAAAAAAAAAAAAACAGGGACTGTCCTACAATTACTATCTCCCTGCAGTAATCTAAGCCAGGTATGGCAGGCAGCAATAGGAGTGGACTGATGCACAAATTAAATAAAAAGTGTGGACAAACAAAAAAGATAGCTGTGCAGAAAGGAACAAGAGGATATGTGCTTTGAAAAAAGCAGTTGGTTTCCACAGTGGCGTACACACAGCAATACAGCTATCACGGAGCCTTCTAGGGCAGCCCAATGAGCTACAGCGCTGAGGAAAAAAAAAAAAAAAATAGCTTCCACTGTTCCTGCACACCGAAGGTGGTGTTGGACAGTGGAAATCGCTACAGCACAAGCGGTTTGGTGGTTAGTGGACCCTGCCTAACGCTATCCCTGCTTCTGACGAAGCGGCAGCAACCTCTCCCTAAGCTCAGATCAGCAGCAGTAAGATGGCGGTCGGCGGGAACGCCCCTTTATAGCCCCTGTGACGCCGCAGACAGCAAGCCAATCACTGCAATGCCCTTCTCTAAGATGGTGGGGACCAGGATCTATGTCATCACGCTGCCCACACTCTGCGTTCACCTTCATTGGCTGAGAAATGGCGCTTTTCGCGTCATTGAAACGCGACTTTGGCGCGAAAGTCGCGTACCGCATGGCCGACAAGCACAGGGGTCGGATCGGGTTTCATGAGACGCCGACTTAGCCAAAAGTCGGCGACTTTTGAAAATGATCGACCCGTTTCGCTCAACCCTACTGCCCAGCCTTCCTCTGGGGCCCTCCACCTTCATCACAGATTTCCCCACCACCCTCCCTGGGACACTTTCGACCTCCAGGCTCCTCTTCTGAGGAAAAAACGCCAATGCTTTCTGGATCAGAATCAAGAATCAACGACGCAGCCATCTCCTCCGCCCCAGAAGTGTCAAAATCCATCAAACCACCCAACTCCTCATCTTTGGTAACTGGGGCCTCCTTTTTTTTCTTTTTATTTTTAACCATAGCACGCTCTTCTTGCTTTGCAGCTCTCCAGAATAACTTGTCCTCCAGCTCCTCCTTCCTCCTTTCAGCCTCCTTGTCCTCCTGCCGTCTATCCCGCCGTCTCTCAACCATGGAGGGCGGAATTACCTCAGCGCTTTGCTGCGCAGATGCCTTGCTTTCCTCCCGCTTCCTCTCCTCCTCCCGTTTCTTAACCTCCTCCTCTCTCTTTTTTTCCTCCTCCTGCCTCCGCTCCTCCTTACATTTCTTTTCTTCCTCCTCCCGCCTCTCCTCCTCTCTAGTTGGCCTCCTTGGCATACCATATGGACAGTCCTTATACAGGTGCCCTGTATTACCACACTGGTCACATTCACCTTGCATCGGACACTGAGCCGCCGCATGGCCTTCTTGCTTGCAGTTGCGACAAACCATGCTCTTCTCACACGTGTTCTGTAAGTGCCCAAATTGGAAACACTTCCTGCAGTATAGAGGCTGCCCTGCATATGACAGAAAGCCCCTATGACCCGCCACTGAAAAGTTCGCCGGGGGATGGGTAAAACCTCCCAAACAGCTTGGGTCTTTCCTCAGTTTCACACGAAACACATATTTACAATTAAAAATGCCCAAACAATTTCTCTGTTTCTCTCCACCTTTCACATATTCGCAGTACCGAGCCAGGAACTGCTCCAGCAGCCTTACTTCTGTGTAAGGATTATACACGGTAACAGTCACAATTTTCTCCATGAGCCCAAACAGAGGCTCCACCCGCACTCCCCCCAGGCTGGGGTCACCATCATGGCTTCTTAACCACTCGAAGACAGTTAGACAGCAAGGCTCACTCACAAAGGTAACGTCATATATACCTTGGTTGTGAAATTCATTCACACTGAAAATGTCAGTCCGATGAGCTCCAGCCTTTCCCTCCAGCAGGTCACGAACCACATACACCACGTTGTTTTTGGCACCATCCTCCATGACCAAACAAATTGTATTCTTGAGAAACATATTCAGTCTTCACTGCCGATACGAATACCGCAGACGAAAATTAGCAGCACGCTGCAAAGAAATACCCGCACCCTCTGACTGCGACACAAGATCGCAGCCAAAAGGCCGAGAGGCACTCCTACCCACAAACAGCTGATTCGGGGTGTTTACCCCTCATCAGTGTGGAGTAGGAAACTGGCTATTAGGAGCAGTGCCTGGTGAAAGGCTATGAAGGAACAGATGAATGACCTCCGGGAGACCAAAACATCCAACACTGTGGAGACACCATCACGTGTTTCTCAATGCAGTGATCCAGAACACTGCCCCCATCCCTTATGGGAAATATGCAAACGCATGTAAAGTAAGCTGCGGAGACACCATCACGTGTTTCTCAATGCAAGCAAAGAATAGCCAGGCCTTTCTCCGGGAAGGAACAACCACGGGAAGGGCAGCATCCAATAAAGGAGAATATCCAATAAAGGAAGACCACCTATGCCAAGCATGGTATCCATCCACAAACAGCTGTTTCAGGGTTTTTGCCCCTCATCAGTGTGGAGTAGGAAACTGGCTATTAGGAGCAGTGAAAAAACCACTAGATGGCAGCAGAGTCACTGTCATCCAAAGAGAAGCTAACCAAAAAATAGATTTAAAATCAATTTATTGAGAATAACATAACAATATAAATAAATATATATATAAAAAAAGCTACAGCAGATACTCTAGATAGTACCTCATGGGAGGAAAATGGGAAGCACAGTACAAACAATGTCCATAAGGACAGATGAATATGTGTATCCAAGAAGCACCTACCCACCTATGGTCTAAACTGGGCCTATAAATCTCTAGGTGCAGATCGCATCCACTATAGGAAAAATAATAGCAGGTCCCAAGTACATAGGCAGACTGAAGTCTCCGTACCTACCACTCCCCATATGCCTATAATGACAACAAATCGCACATGGCATGAGGAGAGGAAAGGTATACAGAAGTGCTCACCAAATCAAGAAGTGGCTGATGTGCGTCCTCCCACGTCTCCTTCCCAGCGCCCCGACGCGCGTTTCGCCCTGGCTTCTTCCGGGGGCGTGTCCGTACCCAGGTAGAGTGATTATTTATGGAATCCCTTAACCAATCCCGTGCCGAAAATCCCCCGCCAAATGACGTCGGCAAGTAACAAGCGGTCTTCTGAAATGACCTAGCGGCGCATGCGCAGATCCGGCTAACTCCGGATATAATAGCCCTTCATGACATCCGCCCGGTGAACCGCAGTGGAACACAAGCGGTTCGGTTACCACCTATGGCGCTGTCAGAAGCGCACGGAGATGGCGATCCGCGCATGCGCACAATCACACAGGAGACAAGGGAACTACAATACTAAATGACTAAGAGTCAAAATGAAAACAAAAACAGGAGGTAATAGCCCCAAGGGTAATAAGGCTCTCCATAGATGGATACATAGGCCAAACGCAACTGAAAAAATAAACCCCATAGAAACTAACAAATAAATAAGTAAATAAAGTGCATGGATGACAAAAGTGCATATAATAATTTAATAATTAATTTATTAAGTGAGTACAAAATATATAATGACCAAAGTTACCCAAGCTTATACTAATGTAGGCAAAAATGCCGTGTATATATACCCTCCAAAAAATAAATACAATGGATTGAAGAATATAAAGTGCATTAGTGAATAGATAAATATTATTAAAGTGCATAAGGCTATTTAGCAGCCAAAAGGCCAAATGGAGAGAAAGTGCCGTCCAAAAAGACGTAAAGTGAGGCATGCAAGGAAAAGGGGGCTAGCCTAACCCATCTAATAAACCCTATTGATAAATAAATATAATATATATATATAAAACAGTTGATAACAAGACATCCATCATTACACATAGAAAGCATATCCCACTCACATAGGTCTCCATAAAAAACATATAAATATACAACATAATTCCTCATAGACAACCTAATATATATATATACACACATAAAATGAAGAGAATACCCCCGAAAGGGCGATACACAACCATAGGTCCCAAGGACCATACACATACATACATGGATATCTTCTATTAATAATATCTATATATATAAGCAGCCATAACAACAATAAATGGATTCTTGAAAATTCTTCAACCGAAGCACCAGTGCGAAGGCCCAAGGAATATCTTCAGAACAACACGGAAGGGAAAACGAGACCCATAAATATATACTATAAATAAATCAAAAACAAAGTTAGCACACATATAAAACATACAAATACCAAAATAGAATAAAAACACCCTACCCCTAAAAAAATACCTCTGAATAATAACTACATTATATGATGTTGAAAGATAATATTATAGAAAATGTTATAAAAATGCTGAAAACCCAAAATTTTCATTAAGACCATTAGAACTAAGAGTACCTAGGCGAAAAATCCATCTACTTTCCATCTGAGCCAGATGCCTGGCCAGATCGCCCCCCCGGACACCCAATGTGACCTGATCTATGGCCTTCACCACTAGACCCCTTGTATTACATCCATGATGATATTTAAAATGCCTTGCAATGGGTTTAAGGGGCACATCACTACCTGCATTTTTAGCTCTTAAAATGTCACCAACGTGTTCTCTGGTTCTTACCTTTAGTTCCCTAGTGGTCAGCCCAATATATACTTTGCCGCACGGGCACTGAGCATGGTATACAACTCCTTGGGAATTACAGCTAAGATGTTTGCGGATTTGATATTCCCTAGATCCATCAAAGTTACAGAAGCTAGTTGATTTGGAATGATTAGCACACCCTTTACACATTCCGCATGGAAAGAATCCAGGTCTTCCTATATTACTCTTATTCCTTTTCCGCTCATAGTGGCTGTGAACCAAAGTATCCTTGAGATTAGCCGATCTTTTAGCAACAAACGATGGACGGTCCGGTAAAATTTTTTGAAGGGTAGGGTCCACCTGTAGGACTTTCCAATGCTTAAGAATAATTTCTTTTAGTTCATTCCATTTGTCACTATAGGTTGAAATGAAACGTACTTGTTCCGATTTTTCTTGTTTGTCAAGTGTAGCCGAATTCTTATACAGCAGTTGATTTCGTGAGGTCTTGGATGCCCTGAGATATCCTCTTTTAATCATTCTTTTACTGTATCCCCTTTCAATAAATCTTCTAGTCAAATCCACAGCTTGTTCCTCAAATTTGTTCTCATCTGAGCAAATTCTCCGAGCCCGGAGAAATTGTCCTACAGGGATACCACGGACTGTGGAGATGGGATGGGAGGAATCTGCACATAGAAAAGAATTAGTGGATGTGGGCTTTCTGAAAACATCTGTAGTTACCACACCATTAGGATCTACTGCCACCTTAATGTCCAAAAAATCAATTTCTCTTCCATGTTTATACGATAGTCTGATGTTCTTAGAATTGTTATTAAGGTGCTGCATCATACGTTCCAAGCCCTCAACTGGGCCCTCCCATATGAACAGAACATCATCGATGTATCTCATCCAGTTGTGGATATGACATATCCCCTGGATGAGATCATCATGAAAAACCTCCCTCTCCCAAGCCCCCAAAAACAAATTGGCATACGAGGGGGCACAAGAGGCCTCCATTGCAGTACCCTGTAACTGCAGATAGGTACGATCATTGAAAGTAAAGGCGTTATGGGTCAATAAAAATTCTAATAGAATTAAAATTAATTCTACCATATCCGCCTCTAAAGATCCAGAACTCAGAAAAAATCGTGCCACATTCAGCCCATCCTGATGGCGTATAGAGGTATAAAGAGATTCCACGTCGGCAGTTACAAACGTCATGTCATCCTCTAAACATAGTTGGTCCAGTCGTTGTAATGCCGACGTGGTATCCTGAATGTAGGAAGGCAGGTTGGTGACAAAAGGTCTTAAAAAATAATCAATAATGTTTCCAATCACTTCGCAAAGACCACCATTACCTGCCACGATAGGGCGACCTGGAGGGTCCAGTTGGTTCTTATGGATTTTCGGTATTAAGTAAAGGGTTGGTAATCTGGGATGGCTTTTCCGGATCTGTTCCACCAATTTTTTCGTAATCAGACCTTGGCTCAGAGCTCTTTCCAGGATCTCAGACAATTCGTCCTGAAAAGAGGACATAGGATTAAAAAATAATTGCCGATAGCATTTAGAATCGTTTAGCAACTTATTTGCCTGTTTCTCGTATTGACTAGTGGGCCAGATTACCAAGTTTCCCCCTTTATCGGCAGGTTTGAACACAATATCATCCCACTTTTGCACTTTTTTTTATATATATATTTATTTATATTGTTATGTTATTCTCAATAAATTGATTTTAAATCTATTTTTTGGTTAGCTTCTCTTTGGATGACAGTGACTCTGCTGCCATCTAGTGGTTTTTTCATGTATTTTGGAAGTACCATACGGTGTTTATGGTTGGACTTGTTGGTAATACTATTTAATACTGTTTTTGTAACAGATTGTCCGTTTAATATGGATTTGAAAGCTAGGGAGAGTGCCTGGCGGTCTAAAGCTACAGATATTTTTTCTCGAAGTACCCCAGTAGTTTCGCAAAATACCTCTCATGAACTCAAGGATTTAATATATAAATACAGATATACCTTCCAGCGTAAAACTAAATTATGGTGGAATAAGACTACACTTGAAAATTATTTGGACCAAAAAATTGTCCCCAGAGGGCTGAGAATCCAATTGTATCCTACGTATGAACTGGGAGATAAGGATTTAATTACAAGGTGGACGGCAGCAGCATCCAAATGCTCCTTAGAATTTATTCAAATACTAATTGAGAACAACACCTCTTCTTTGGTAGAATTGGATAAAGAATTGGAGTCTATCTCTCTGTCACTAACTAAGGATATGAGTGCGGACCAGTTTAATAAATGGTCCAAGGATTTAGAAACAGATGCTTTGAAATGGGAGGAGAAGATTAGTCAAGAAAAATCTAAGAAGTACCAACGTGACGTTGAGGACTATGACTCCAATAAAATCTTCAGATGGCAGCTAAAAGGGGCAAAAGGTGGCCCAAGAGGCAGGATTCGAACACAGTCTGATAGGTCCTTCACTTCAGAAGGGGACAGTGTAGCATCTACCAGTGATGTGGAAGGGTCACGTGACCTCCAATCTAAAGGAACGGAAAAAAGGAAGAAATTCCCTGAGATGTTCCAAAAAGCACATAAAGGTGGTAGACCAGTAGATCGATATCAGGTGATTAACTTATCTAAGCATGTGTTAACCTGGGAACAAATGGAGGTGTTACAATGTGGATTGACTTTCTCTCCCTCTAACAAATTAGACCCGTTCACATCGGTGAAGGATACTCACTTGTTTGCAAGGAAATTGGTGTTGAAAAAATTGCATGCTTCCAGAATTAACAGAGATTTTGTGTCTACAACCACTGAGGAGGAGGCCTTGGAGGCCTTGCTCGCTTTAGAGGAAGAAAATACAGGAACATCTAATGTGAGTATGATTCCTCAACATTTGTTTTCAAAATGTAAAACTTTCCCGGCATTAAATCTCTGCCCGGCAGTGGAAATTTTCACTAAGTTAGTGACACATGACATCGAAGATTTGGCACGAAAACATCAAAGTAATTTTAATCTCTCTAAACCTGAATGGCTGGCTTTGAGGGAAATGCAAAAGTGGGATGATATTGTGTTCAAACCTGCCGATAAAGGGGGAAACTTGGTAATCTGGCCCACTAGTCAATACGAGAAACAGGCAAATAAGTTGCTAAACGATTCTAAATGCTATCGGCAATTATTTTTTAATCCTATGTCCTCTTTTCAGGACGAATTGTCTGAGATCCTTGAAAGAGCTCTGAGCCAAGGTCTGATTACGAAAAAATTGGTGGAACAGATCCGGAAAAGCCATCCCAGATTACCAACCCTTTACTTAATACCGAAAATCCATAAGAACCAACTGGACCCTCCAGGTCGCCCTATCGTGGCAGGTAATGGTGGTCTTTGCGAAGTGATTGGAAACATTATTGATTATTTTTTAAGACCTTTTGTCACCAACCTGCCTTCCTACATTCAGGATACCACGTCGGCATTACAACGACTGGACCAACTATGTTTAGAGGATGACATGACGTTTGTAACTGCCGACGTGGAATCTCTTTATACCTCTATACGCCATCAGGATGGGCTGAATGCGGCACGATTTTTTCTGAGTTCTGGATCTTTAGAGGCGGATATGGTAGAATTAATTTTAATTCTATTAGAATTTTTATTGACCCATAACGCCTTTACTTTCAATGATCGTACCTATCTGCAGTTACAGGGTACTGCAATGGGGGCCTCTTGTGCCCCCTCGTATGCCAATTTGTTTTTGGGGGCTTGGGAGAGGGAGGTTTTTCATGATGATCTCATCCAGGGGATATGTCATATCCACAACTGGATGAGATACATCGATGATGTTCTGTTCATATGGGAGGGCCCAGTTGAGGGCTTGGAACGTATGATGCAGCACCTTAATAACAATTCTAAGAACATCAGACTATCGTATAAACATGGAAGAGAAATTGATTTTTTTGGACATTAAGGTGGCAGTAGATCCTAATGGTGTGGTAACTACAGATGTTTTCAGAAAGCCCACATCCACTAATTCTTTTCTATGTGCAGATTCCTCCCATCCCATCTCCACAGTCCGTGGTATCCCTGTAGGACAATTTCTCCGGGCTCGGAGAATTTGCTCAGATGAGAACAAATTTGAGGAACAAGCTGTGGATTTGACTAGAAGATTTATTGAAAGGGGATACAGTAAAAGAATGATTAAAAGAGGATATCTCAGGGCATCCAAGACCTCACGAAATCAACTGCTGTATAAGAATTCGGCTACACTTGACAAACAAGAAAAATCGGAACAAGTACGTTTCATTTTAACCTATAGTGACAAATGGAATGAACTAAAAGAAATTATTCTTAAGCATTGGAAAGTCCTACAGGTGGACCCTACCCTTCAAAAAATTTTACCGGACCGTCCATCGTTTGTTGCTAAAAGATCGGCTAATCTCAAGGATACTTTGGTTCACAGCCACTATGAGCGGAAAAGGAATAAGAGTAATATAGGAAGACCTGGATTCTTTCCATGCGGAATGTGTAAAGGGTGTGCTATTCATTCCAAATCAACTAGCTTCTGTAACTTTGATGGATCTAGGGAATATCAAATCCGCAAACATCTTAGCTGTAATTCCCAAGGAGTTGTATACCATGCTCAGTGCCCGTGCGGCAAAGTATATATTGGGCTGACCACTAGGGAACTAAAGGTAAGAACCAGAGAACATGTTGGTGACATTTTAAGAGCTAAAAATGCAGGTAGTGATGTGCCCCTTAAACCCATTGCAAGGCATTTTAAATATCATCATGGATGTAATACAAGGGGTCTAGTGGTGAAGGCCATAGATCAGGTCACATTGGGTGTCCGGGGGGGCGATCTGGCCAGGCATCTGGCTCAGATGGAAAGTAGATGGATTTTTCGCCTAGGTACTCTTAGTCCTAATGGTCTTAATGAAAATTTTGGGTTTTCAGCATTTTTATAACATTTTCTATAATATTATCTTTCAACATCATATAATGTAGTTATTATTCAGAGGTATTTTTTTAGGGGTAGGGTGTTTTTATTCTATTTTGGTATTTGTATGTTTTATATGTGTGCTAACTTTGTTTTTGATTTATTTATAGTATATATTTATGGGTCTCGTTTTCCCTTCCGTGTTGTTCTGAAGATATTCCTTGGGCCTTCGCACTGGTGCTTCGGTTGAAGAATTTTCAAGAATCCATTTATTGTTGTTATGGCTGCTTATATATATAGATATTATTAATAGAAGATATCCATGTATGTATGTGTATGGTCCTTGGGACCTATGGTTGTGTATCGCCCTTTCGGGGGTATTCTCTTCATTTTATGTGTGTATATATATATATTAGGTTGTCTATGAGGAATTATGTTGTATATTTATATGTTTTTTATGGAGACCTATGTGAGTGGGATATGCTTTCTATGTGTAATGATGGATGTCTTGTTATCAACTGTTTTATATATATATATTATATTTATTTATCAATAGGGTTTATTAGATGGGTTAGGCTAGCCCCCTTTTCCTTGCACGCCTCACTTTACATCTTTTTGGACGGCACTTTCTCTCCATTTGGCCTTTTGGCTGCTAAATAGCCTTATGCACTTTAATAATATTTATCTATTCACTAATGCACTTTATATTCTTCAATCCATTGTATTTATTTTTTGGAGGGTATATATACACGGCATTTTTGCCTACATTAGTATAAGCTTGGGTAACTTTGGTCATTATATATTTTGTACTCACTTAATAAATTAATTATTAAATTATTATATGCACTTTTGTCATCCATGCACTTTATTTACTTATTTATTTGTTAGTTTCTATGGGGTTTATTTTTTCAGTTGCGTTTGGCCTATGTATCCATCTATGGAGAGCCTTATTACCCTTGGGGCTATTACCTCCTGTTTTTGTTTTCATTTTGACACTTAGTCATTTAGTATTGTAGTTCCCTTGTCTCCTGTGTGATTGTGCGCATGCGCGGATCGCCATCTCCGTGCGCTTCTGACAGCGCCATAGGTGGTAACCGAACCGCTTGTGTTCCACTGCGGTTCACCGGGCGGATGTCATGAAGGGCTATTATATCCGGAGTTAGCCGGATCTGCGCATGCGCCGCTAGGTCATTTCAGAAGACCGCTTGTTACTTGCCGACGTCATTTGGCGGGGGATTTTCGGCACGGGATTGGTTAAGGGATTCCATAAATAATCACTCTACCTGGGTACGGACACGCCCCCGGAAGAAGCCAGGGCGAAACGCGCGTCGGGGCGCTGGGAAGGAGACGTGGGAGGACGCACATCAGCCACTTCTTGATTTGGTGAGCACTTCTGTATACCTTTCCTCTCCTCATGCCATGTGCGATTTGTTGTCATTATAGGCATATGGGGAGTGGTAGGTACGGAGACTTCAGTCTGCCTATGTACTTGGGACCTGCTATTATTTTTCCTATAGTGGATGCGATCTGCACCTAGAGATTTATAGGCCCAGTTTAGACCATAGGTGGGTAGGTGCTTCTTGGATACACATATTCATCTGTCCTTATGGACATTGTTTGTACTGTGCTTCCCATTTTCCTCCCATGAGGTACTATCTAGAGTATCTGCTGTAGCTTTTTTTATATATATATTTATTTATATTGTTATGTTATTCTCAATAAATTGATTTTAAATCTATTTTTTGGTTAGCTTCTCTTTGGATGACAGTGACTCTGCTGCCATCTAGTGGTTTTTTCATGTATTTTGGAAGTACCATACGGTGTTTATGGTTGGACTTGTTGGTAATACTATTAGGAGCAGTGCCTGGTGAAAGGCTATGAAGGAACAGATGAATGACCTCGGGGAGACCAAAACATCCAACACTGCGGAGACACCATCACGTGTTTCTCAACACAGTGATCCAGAACACTGCCCCCATCCCTTATGGGAATTATGCCAACGCATGTAAAGTAAGCTGCGGAGACACCATCACGTGTTTCTCAATGCAAGCAATGAATAGCCAGGACTTTCTCCGGGAAGGAACAACCACAGGAAGGGCAGCATCCAATAAAGGAGAATATCCAATAAAGGAAGACCACCAATGCCAAGCATGGTATCCATCCACAAACAGCTGTTTCGGGGTTTTTGCCCCTCATCAGTGCGGAGTAGGAAACTGGCTATTAGGAGCAGTGCCTGGTGAAAGGCTATGAAGGAACAGATGAATGACTTCGGGGAGACCAAAACATCCAACACTGCGGAGACACCATCACGTGTTTCTCAACGCAGTGATCCAGAACACTGCCCCCATCCCTTATGGGAAATATGCAAACGCATGTAAAGTAAGCTGCGGAGACACCATCACGTGTTTCTCAACGCAAGCAATGAATAGCCAGGCCTTTCTCTGGGAAGGAACAACCATGGGAAGGGCATCATCCAATAAAGGAGAATATCCAATAAAGGAAGACCACCTATGCCAAGCATGGTATCCATCCACAAACAGCTGTTTTGGGGTTTTTGCCCCTCATCAGTGTGGAGTAGGAAACTGGCTATTAGGAGCAGTGTGGATGGATACCATGCCTGGCATAGGTGGTCTTCCTTTATTGGATATTCTCCTTTATTGGATGCTGCCCTTCCCGTGGTTGTTCCTTCCCGGAGAAAGGCCTGGCTATTCATTGCTTGCATTGAGAAACACGTGATGGTGTCTCCGCAGCTTACTTTACATGCGTTTGCATATTTCCCATAAGGGATGGGGGCAGTGTTCTGGATCACTGCGTTGAGAAACACGTGATGGTGTCTCCCCAGTATTGGATGTTTTGGTCTCCCCGAGGTCATTCATCTGTTCCTTCATAGCCTTTCACCAGGCATTGCTCCTAATAGCCAGTTTCCTACTCCACACTGATGAGGGGCAAAAACCCCAAAACAGCTGTTTGTGGATGGATATCATGCTTGGCATAGGTGGTCTTCCTTTATTGGATATTCTCCTTTATTGGATGCTGCCCTTCCTGGAGAAAGGCCTGGCTATTCATTGCTTGCGTTGAGAAACACGTGATGGTGTCTCCGCAGCTTACTTTACATGCGTTTGCATATTTCCCATAAGGGATGGGGGTAGTGTTCTGGATCACTGCGTTGAGAAACACGTGATGGTGTCTCCGCAGTGTTGGATGTTTTGGTCTCCCCGAGGTCATTCATCTGTTCCTTCATAGCCTTTCACCAGGCACTGCTCCTAATAGCCAGTTTCCTACTCCACACTGATGAGGGGCAAAAACCCCGAAACAGCTGTTTGAGGATGGATACCATACTTGGCATAGGTGGTCTTCCATTATTGGATATTCTCCTTTATTGGATGCTTTCCTTCCCAGAGAAAGGCCTGGCTATTCATTGCTTGCGTTGAAAAACACGTGTGTTGTGAATTCTGTTCTCGAACTCCCTCCTGTGGTCATGAATGGTACTTCGGTGAGCGCTGTCTGTGGACTCCCTCTGGTGGCTGTGAGTGGAGCTGCTGGTTCTGAGATTCCTTCATCAGCTGCCCTCGTTTAGTGCTAGGCTGGCTTCTCTATTTAACTCCACTCAGATCGTTACTTCATGCCAGCTGTCAATGTCTTATCACTGGTTCAGATCTCTCCAGGATCTTTCTGATGACCTGTCTACTCCTTCAGAAGCTAAGTGCCTGCTAGTTAATTTGTTGTTTATTGTTTTCTAGTCCAGCTTGCTATCATGATATTGCCTTGCTAGCTGGAAGCTCTGGAATGCAGAGTGGCACCTCCACACCGTGAGTCGGTGTGGGGGTCTTTTTGCACACTCTGCGTGGTATTTTGTAGTTTTTTGTGCTGACCGCAAAGATACCTTTTCTATCCTCTGTCTGTTTAGTGAAGTCTGGCCTCCTTTGCTGAAACCTGTTTCATTCCTGTGTTTGTGACTTCCATCTTAACTCACAGTCAATATTTGTGGGGGGCTGCCTTTTCCTTTGGGGAATTTCTCTGAGGCAAGTTAAGGCTTTATTTCCTATCTGTAGGGGTAGTTAGCTCTTAGGCTGTGAAGAGGCGTCTAGGCAGAGTTAGGTACGCTCCACGGCTATTTCTAGTGTGTGTGATAGGATTAGGGTTTGCGGTCAGCAGAGCTCCCACTTCCCAGAGCTTGTCCTGTTCTTCAGTTTAACCATCAGGTCTTTCCTAGTGCTCCTAACCACCAGGTCCATAACAGTACAGCTGGCCTGTAAAGTGTTAATGCATCTCAATAGAGGGATAGGAGAAGTTCTGAGACCATTTTTTTTTCTCTGCAGTGTGTTTTGTCTTTCCTTTCCCTGTTATGGTTCTCAATGGCAAGAGAACATAGCCCAGCAAACATGAGTACTAGCTCTTGGAAGGATGGAAACTAAACTGACCATGAACTAAACCTGCCGCACAACTAACAGTAGCCGGGTAGCGTTGCCTACGTTTTTATCCCTAGACGCCCAGCGCCGGCCGGAGGACTAACTAATCCTGGCAGAGGAAAATATAGTCCTGGCTCACCTCTAGAGAAATTTCCCCGATAGGCTGACAGAGGCCCCCACATATATTGGCGGTGATTTAAGATGAAATGACAAACGTAGTATGAAAATAGGTTTAGCAAAATTGAGGTCCGCTTACTAGATAGCAGGAAGACAGAAAGGGCACTTTCATGGTCAGCTGAAAACCCTATCAAAATACCATCCTGAAATTACTTTAAGACTCTAGTATTAACTCATAACATCAGAGTGGCAATTTCAGATCACAAGAGCTTTCCAGACACAGAAACGAAACTACAGCTGTGAACTGGAACAAAATGCAAAAACAAACGAGGACAAAAGTCCAACTTAGCTGGGAGTTGTCTAGTAGCAGGAACATGCACAGAAAGGCTTCTGATTACAATGTTGACCGGCATGGAAGTGACAGAGGAGCAAGGTTAAATAGCGACTCCCACATCCTGATGGAAACAGGTGAACAGAGGGGATGATGAACACCAGTTCAATTCCACCAGTGGCCACCGGGGGAGCCCAAAATCCAATTTCACAACATTTCCCCTTAACCTCTGGGTGGTTCAGGACTCAGGTGCAGATATTGACATTCAGGGTCTGTCCTCTTGTGTGTATCAACTCACTGCAAGGGTACAAAGCATTCAAAATTATGTAGTTCAGAATCCGATGCTAGAGCCTAGAATTCCGATTCCTGATTTGTTTTCTGGGGATAGATCTAAATTCCTGAATTTCAAAAATAATTGTAGACTGTTTCTTGCTTTGAAACCCCGCTCCTCTGGTGACCCCATTCAGCAAGTAAAGATTGTTATTTCTTTGTTACGTGGCAACCCTCAAGACTGGGCATTTTCCCTTGCGCCAGGAGACCCTGCATTGCGTAATGTAGATGCGTTTTTTCGGGCGCTTGGATTGCTCTATGATGAACCGAATTCAGTGGATCAGGCAGAGAAAATCTTGCTGGCTTTGTGTCAGGGTCAGGATGAAGCAGAGGTATATTGTCAGAAGTATAGAAAGTGGTCTGTGCTTACTCAGTGGAATGAGTGTGCCCTGGCGGCAATTTTCAGAAAGGGTCTTTCTGAAGCCCTTAAGGATGTTATGGTGGGGTTCCCCACGCCTGCTGGTCTGAATGAGTCTATGTCCTTGGCCATTCAGATCGATCGGCGCTTGCGTGAGCGCAAAGCTGTGCACCATTTGGCGGTATCTTCTGAGCAGAGGCCTGAGCCTATGCAATGTGATAGGACTTTGACCAGAGCTGAACGGCAAGAACACAGACGTCAGAAGGGGCTGTGTTTTTACTGTGGTGACTCCACTCATGCTATCTCTGATTGTCCTAAGCGCACTAAGCGGTTCGCTAGGTCTGTCACCATTGGTACTGTACAGCCTAAATTTCTTTTGTCCGCTATTCTGATTTGCTCTTTGTCATCCTATTCTGTTATGGCATTTATGGATTCAGGCGCTGCCCTGAATTTGATGGACTTGGAGTTTGCCAGGCGCTGTGGTTTTTTCTTGGAGCCCTTGCAGTATCCTATTCCATTGAGGGAAATTGATGCTACGCCTTTGGCCAAGAATAAGCCTCAGTACTGGACTCAGTTGACCATGTGCATGGCTCATGCACATCAGGAGGATATTCGCTTTTTGATGTTGCATCATCTGCATGATGTGGTCGTGTTGGGTTTGCCATGGCTGCAGGTCCATAATCCTGTATTGGATTGGAAATCAATGTCTGTGTCCAGTTGGGGTTGTCAGGGGGTACATGGTGATGTTCCATTATTGTCAATTTCTTCCTCTACTCCTTCTGAAGTCCCTGAGTTTTTGTCGGATTACCGGGATGTGTTTGATGAGCCAAAGTCCAGTGCCCTACCTCCTCATAGGGATTGCGATTGTGCTATTAATTTGATTCCTGGTAGTAAGTTTCCTAAGGGCCGACTGTTCAATTTATCTGTGCCAGAACACGCCGCTATGCGGAGTTATATAAAGGAGTCCTTGGAGAAAGGGCATATTTGCCCGTCGTCGTCACCGCTGGGAGCAGGGTTCTTTTTTGTGGCCAAGAAGGATGGTTCTTTGAGACCTTGTATAGATTACCGCCTTCTCAATAAAATCACGGTCAAATTTCAGTACTAGGGTTGAGCGAAACGGGTCGACCATTTTCAGAAGTCGCCGACTTTTGGCAAAGTCGGGTTTCATGAAACCCGACCCAACCCCTGTGTGGGGTCGGCCATGAGGTCGGCGATCTTCTGAATCTGGTATCGGAATTCCGATACCGAGTTCCGATATGTTTGCGATATCGGAAATCGGTATCGGAATCCACATTTAAGTGTAAAATAAAGAATTAAAATAAAAAATATTGATATACTCACCTCTCCGATGCAGCCTGGACATCGCCGCTGGTAACCGGCATCTTCCGTTCCTAAGAATGGCGCTTGAAAGACCTTTCGATGACGTCACGGCTTGTGATTGGTCACAGCGGCCCACGTGACCGCTCAGCGACCAATCACAAGCCGTGACGTAATTCTCTCAGGTCCTAAATTCCTCATTCTAGGAATTTAGGCCATGAGAATTACGTCATGGCTTGTGATTGGTCGCTGAGCAGTCACGTGGGCCGCCGCGACCAATCACAAGCCGTGACGTCATCGAAAGGTCCTTCACGCGCTCATTCTTAAGAAGGAAGGCTGCCGGAAAGAAGCCGAGGGTGAGTATATTCCTATTAGGTATATACTCACCCTCGTACGCACCCTGCTTCTTTCCGGCAGCCTTCCTTCTTAAGAATGAGCACGTGAAGGACCTTTCGATGACGTCACGGCTTGTGATTGGTCGCGGCGGCCCACGTGACCGCTCAGCGACCAATCACAAGCCGTGACGTAATTCTCATGGCCTAAATTCCTAGAATGAGGAATTTAGGACCTGAGAGAATTACGTCACGGCTTGTGATTGGTCGCTGAGCGGTCACGTGGGCCGCCGCGACCAATCACAAGCCGTGACGTCATCGAAAGGTCTTTCAAGCGCCATTCTTAGGAACGGAAGATGCCGGTTACCAGCGGCGATGTCCAGGCTGCGTCGGAGAGGTGAGTATATCAATATTTTTTATTTTAATTCTTTATTTTACACTTAAATATGGATCCCAGGGCCTGAAGGAGAGTTTCCTCTCCTTCAGACCCTGGGAACCATAGTATCCCATTGCACTGCATTGGGTTTCGCGTTTCGGCCGACCCCGACCCCGACTTTTTTATAGGATCGGCCGTTTTCTCTCGAAACGACTTTTGAGAAAGTCGGGTTTCGTGAAACCCGACCCGATCCTATAAAAATAAAAGTCGCTCAACCCTATTCAGTACCCTTTGCCTCTGCTGTCTGATTTGTTTGCTCAGATTAAGGGAACTAGTTGGTTCACCAAGATAGATCTTCGAGGGGCATATAATCTTGTGTGTATTAAACAGGACGATGAGTGGAAAACTGCATTTAATATGCCTGAGGGCCATTTTGAGTACCTGGTGATGCCATTCGGGCTTTCTAATGCCCCATCTGTGTTTCAGTCCTTTATGCATGACATCTTCCGAAAGTACCTGGATAGATTCATGATTGTATATTTGGATGATATTGTGGTCTTCTCGGATGACTGGAAGTCTCATGTGAAGCAGGTCAGAATGGTGTTCCAGGTCCTTTGTGCTAATTCTTTGTTTGTGAAGGGGTCTAAATGTCTCTTCGGAGTTCAGAAGGTTTCATTTTTGGGCTTCATTTTTTCCCCTTCTACTATCGAGATGGATCCTGTTAAATTCCAGGCCATTTATGATTGGACTCAGCCTACATCTGTGAAGAGCCTTCAGAAATTCCTGGGCTTTGCTAATTTTTACCGTCGCTTCATCGCTATTTTTTCTAGTGTTGTTAAACCATTGACTGATTTGACCAAGAAAGGTGCGGATGTGGTGAATTGGTCCTCTGCGGCCATTGAGGCTTTTCAGGAGCTGAAACGTCGTTTCTCTTCAGCCCCTGTGTTGTGTCAGCCAGATGTTTCGCTCCCTTTTCAGGTCGAGGTAGATGCTTCAGAGATTGGAGCAGGGGCTGTTTTGTCTCAAAGAAATTCTGATGGTTCTGTGATGAAGCCATGTGCTTTCTTTTCTAGGAAGTTTTCACCTGCTGAGCGTAATTATGATGTTGGCAATCGGGAGTTGTTGGCTATGAAGTGGGCATTCGAGGAGTGGCGACATTGGCTTGAAGGAGCCAAGCATCGCGTGGTGGTCTTGACGGATCACAAGAATCTGACTTATCTCGAGTCTGCCAAGCGGCTGAATCCTAGACAGGCTCGTTGGTCGCTGTTTTTCTCCCGTTTCGATTTTGTGGTTTCATACCTTCCGGGTTCTAAGAATGTGAAGGCTGATGCCCTTTCAAGGAGTTTTGTGCCTGATTCTCCGGGAGTTCCTGAGCCGGTTGGTATTCTCAAAGAGGGGGTAATTTTGTCTGCCATCTCCCCTGATTTGCGGCGGGTGCTGCAGGAGTTTCAGGCTGATAGACCTGACCGTTGTCCAGCGGAGAAACTTTTTGTCCCTGATAGATGGACTAGTAGAGTTATCTCTGAGGTTCATTGTTCGGTGTTGGCTGGTCATCCGGGAATCTTTTGTACCAGAGATTTGGTGGCTAGGTCCTTTTGGTGGCCATCCTTGTCATGAGATGTGCGTTCTTTTGTGCAGTCCTGTGGGACTTTTGCTCGGGCTAAGCCCTGCTGTTCTCGTGCCTTGGGTTGCTTTTGCCCTTGCCAGTCCCGAAAAGGCCCTGGACGCACATTTCCATGGATTTTATTTCAGATCTCCCTGTCTCTCAAAGGATGTCGGTCATCTGGGTTGTTTGTGATCGCTTCTCTAAGATGGTCCATTTGGTACCCTTGCCTAAGTTGCCTTCCTCCTCTGATTTGTTTGCGTTATTTTTCCAGCATGTGGTTCGTTTGCACGGCATTCCGGAGAACATCGTGTCGGACAGAGGTTCCCAGTTTGTTTCAAGGTTTTGGCGGTCCTTTTGTGCTAAGATGGGCATTGATTTGTCTTTTTCTTCAGCTTTCCATCCTCAGACAAATGGCCAAACCGAATGAACCAATCAGACTTTGGAAACATATCTGAGATGCTTTGTTTTGGCTGATCAGGATGATTGGTTGACCTTCTTGCCTTTGGCTGAGTTCGCCCTTAATAATCAGGTCAGTTCGGCTACTCTGGTTTCACCTTTTTTTGTAATTCTGGTTTCCATCCTCGATTTTCTTCAGGGCAAGTTGAGCCTTCGGACTGTCCTGGTGTGGATTCCGTGGTGGACAGGTTGCAGCAAATTTGGACTCACATAGTGGACAATTTGACATTGTCCCAGGAGAAGGCTCAACGTTTCGCTAACCGCCGTCGCTGTGTTGGTCCCCGACTTCGTGTTGGGGATTTGGTTTGGTTGTCGTCTCGTTATGTTCCTATGAAGGTTTCTTCTCCTAAGTTTAAGCCTCGTTTCATTGGTCCTTATAAAATTTCTGAAATTCTCAATCCTGTGTCATTTCGTTTGGCCCTCCCAGCTTCTTTTGCCATCCATAATGTGTTCCATAGGTCGTTGTTGCGGAGATATGTGGCGCCTATGGTCCCCTCCGTTGACCCTCCTGCTCCGGTGTTGGTCGAGGGGGAGTTGGAGTATGTGGTGGAGAAGATCTTAGATTCTCGTATTTCGAGACGGAAACTTCAGTACCTGGTCAAGTGGAAGGGCTATGGTCAGGAAGATAATTCCTGGCTTGTTGCCTCTGATGTCCATGCGGCCGATTTAGTTTGTGCCTTTCATTTGGCTCGTCCTGATCGGCCTGGGGGCTCTGGTGAGGGTTCGGTGACCCCTCCTCAAGGGGGGGTACTGTTGTGAATTCCGTTCTCGAACTCCCTCCTGTGGTCATGAATGGTACTTCGGCGAGCGCTGTCTGTGGACTCCCTCTGGTGGCTGTGAGTGGAGCTGCTGGTTCTGAGATTCCTTCATCAGCTGCCCTCGTTTAGTGCTAGGCTGGCTTCTCTATTTAACTCCACTCAGATCGTTACTTCATGCCAGCTGTCAATGTCTTAGCACAGGTTCAGATCTCTCCAGGATCTTTCTGATGACCTGTCTACTCCAGCAGAAGCTAAGTCCCTGCTAGTTAATTTGTTGTTTATTGTTTTCTAGTCCAGCTTGCTATCATGATATTGCCTTGCTATCTGGAAGCTCTGGGATGCAGAGTGGCACCTCCACACCGTGAGTCGGTGTGGGGGTCTTTTTGCACACTCTGCGTGGTATTTTGTAGTGTTTTGTGCTGACCGCAAAGATACCTTTTCTATCCTCTGTCTGTTTAGTGAAGTCTGGCCTCCTTTGCTGAAACCTGTTTCATTCCTGTGTTTGTGACTTCCATCTTAACTCACAGTCAATATTTGTGGGGGGCTGCCTTTTCCTTTGGGGAATTTCTCTGAGGCAAGTTAAGGCTTTATTTCCTATCTGTAGGGGTAGTTAGCTCTTAGGCTGTGAAGAGGCGTCTAGGCAGAGTTAGGTACGCTCCACGGCTATTTCTAGTGTGTGTGATAGGATTAGGGTTTGCGGTCAGCAGAGCTCCCACTTTCCAGAGCTTGTCCTGTTCTTCAGTTTAACCATCAGGTCTTTCCTAGTGCTCCTAACCACCAGGTCCATAACACACGTGATGGTGTCTCCACAGCTTACTTTACATCCCAGTATTGCAGACACTGCTGGCTATGTGGGTGGGCGTGTCTACATCAATCTGCCGGAGAGGAGAGATGAGGTCAGCAGAGCCAGGGGGCCGGGACAGGAGGTATGTGACAGGGCTTCATCTGATTCCTGCCTGCATCTTATTTCTGCAGAGGCTCTATCTGCACTGTGAGATTAATTGCACCATCTTACACTTACATACAGATCGGGTCACGTGGTCAGTGGGGTCATCGGCTCCAGCGTCACCCCATCTGTATGTAAGCTGCAGCAATAACTCACAGTGATCGTCACCCTGCAATGTGTGACCCTGGACATCCTGCATTACATATCGGATATAGATATACAGTGCTTTATAATGTGAGGTCCTGCAGTCTGGTCCAGGAGTGCTCAGTCACTGCATGTAATACTGCACATACACCCAGTACAGAGATTTGTGTACGGCTTGTATACAACAGATTTGGATTGTAGGTAACTACTAGAGGTTCCCCGTTATTTTCTTCTTTAGCCTTGTAATGTACAGTTAGGTCCATATATATTTGGACAGAGACAACATTTTTCTAATTTTGGTTATAGACATTATGACAATGAATTTTAAACAAAACAATTCAAATGCAGTTGAAGTTCAGACTTTCAGCTTTCATTTGAGGGTATCCACATTAAAATTGGATGAAGGGTTTAGGAGTTTCAACTCCTTAACATGTGCCACCCTGTTTTTAAAGGGACCAAAAGTAATTGGACAGATTCAATAATTTTTAATGAAATGTTCATTTTTAGTACTTGGTTGAAAACCCTTTGTTTGCAATGGCTGCCTGAAGTCTTGAACTCATGGACATCACCAGACGCTGTGTTTCCTCCTTTTTGATGCTCTGCCAGGCCTTCACTGTGGTGGTTTTCAGTTGCTGTTTGTTTGTGGGCCTTTCTGTCTGAAGTTTAGTCTTTAACAAGTGAAATGCATGCTCAATTGGGTTGAGATCAGGTGACTGACTTGGCCATTCAAGAATATTCCACTTCTTTGCTTTAATAAACTCCTGGGTTGCTTTAGCTTTATGTTTTGGGTCATTGTCAATCTGTAGTATGAAACGACGACCAATCAGTTTGGCTGCATTTGGCTGGATCTGAGCACACAGTATGGCTCTGAATACCTCAGAATTCATTCGGCTGCTTCTGTCCTGTGTCACATCATCAATAAACACTAGTGACCCAGTGCCACTGGCAGCCATGCATGCCCAAGCCATCACACTGCCTCCGCCGTGTTTTACAGATGATGTGGTATGCTTTGGACCGTGAGCTGTACCACGCCTTTGCCATACTTTTCTCTTTTCATCATTCTGGTAGAGGTTGATCTTGGTTTCATCTGTCCAAAAAATATTCTTCCAGAACTGTGCTGGCTTTTTTAGATGTTTTTTTAGCAAAGTCCAGTCTAGCCTTCTTATTCTTGATGCTTATGAGTGGCTTGCACCGTGCAGTAAACCCTCTGTATTTACTTTCATGCAGTCTTCTCTTTATGGTAGATTTGGATATTGATACGCAGACCTCCTGGAGAGTGTTGTTCACTTGGTTGGCTGTTGTGAAGGGGTTTCTCTTCACCATGGAGATTATTCTGTGATCATCCACCACTGTTGTTTTCCGTGGGCGCCCAGGTCTTTTTGCATTGATGAGTTCACCAGTGCTTTCTTTCTTTCTCAGGATGTACCAAACTGTAGATTTTGCCACTCCTAATAATGTAGCAATTTCTCGGATGGGTTTTTTCTGTATTCACAGCCTAAGGATGGCTTGTTTCACCTGCATGGAGAGCTCCTTTGACCATATGTTTACTTAACAGCAAAACCTTTCAAATGCAAGCACCACACCTCAAATCAACTCCAGGCCTTTTATCTGCTTAATTGAGAATTACATATTGAAGGGATTGCCCACACCTGTCCATGAAATAGCCTTGGAGTCAATTGTCCAATTACTTTTGGTCCCTTTAAAAACAGGGTGGCACAGGTTAAGGAGCTGAAACTCCTAAACCCTTCATCCAATTTTAATGTGGATACCCTCAAATGAAAGCTGAAAGTCTGAACTTCAACTGCATCTGAATTGTTTTGTTTAAAATTCATTGTTGCAATGTCTATAACCAAAAGTAGAAAAATGTTGTCTTTGTCCAAATATATATGGACCTAACTGTAGCAGGTGATTCCTTGATATTCTGGTGGCTCTTGTGATCTGGTTTTCAGTTGTTCTTGGATGGTAGCCCTGATTCAAAAAGGTCTTTCTGAGGCGACCAAGGTGTTCATCCCTATCCATGGGGTTGGAGCATATATGACTGTATCTGATGGCTTGGCTGTAGACAATAGAGTTTTTTATATGTTTTGGATGGAAACTGTCCCATTAAAGGTATGTTGGACGATCGATTGGCTTCTGATACAGGGATGTCTCTATTTTATTGTATTTTTATTTACAATCCAAATCTGGAGGTGCTAAGGGGAGCTGCACTAAAATTACAACCTTTACTACAAAAAGATGCCTGCTTACAATCCATTTTCCAGACCCCCCACTACTGTGTTTTAGGCAGCCCCCAAATCTAAGAAGCATCATTGTCAGAAGCTCCCTGTCCTCTCCAACAGCTGCAGGGACCTTTCCTTGCAACCAGAAAAAATGTAAAACCTGTCCACTTATAATGACCACGGACAAGATAAAGATCCCCCAACTCACATCAGGACTACAAGATCCCAGGTACCTGCTGCATCATATCAAATGTGGTGTACTTAATTATTTGCACTAAATGGCCAACTGGGGGTCTGTATGTTGGGGAGACAGGGCAAAAACTGAGAACAAGGATAAATTCTCACTGCCATGCAATAAAAGAAAAAAAGAATGGATCTACCTGTGGCCAAACATTTTTGTATGCCTGATCATAGCACCATGGACCTGAAATTACTTGTATTGAAAGGTAGCTTCAAATCTCAGAGAGACAGGAGAATCTGGGAGTATAAACTTATGACAACCTTTGACACACTTAGTGCAGGAATGAATGTGTCGCATGGATTTATGTATTTTTACATCAGTTAAGGAATTTGCACTTCAGACCATGTGGGGTCATCACAACAGAACCAGACCCCAATCAGAGGACAACAAAACATTTACTCCTAGTCTAGGAACTTTCCAATATTTATGGACACAACTGTTTATCACTTATCACTCTCCCATAATGACAGTTCTGTGCTGTGTTGTGTATAAATATGTGATTCTTCAGAATTAGCTTTATTCTGTGCCTGATGAAGAGACCTGAGTACTCTCGAAAGCTTGCAATTTGTTACCATCTTTTCAGTTAGCCATTAAAAGGTATCAACCACTGAGGACTCTCAATTCTAATTATTTTTCAAACAATAATATAAATACTCACTTCTGGCTACAAAAAGTGTTTATGTGCTGTGATATTTTGAAAAAAAGGTGCTACTAGGTACTAACTTTGCAATGTGCCCAAACTTTCCTTTATTGTTATTTTTAAAATACAAATGATGAAAAAAATATATATATTTTTTTGCCTAAACTATAAATGAAATGTGTCATCTTTAAGTTTAGGCAATTTAGAGATTATGTCATCATCAACTTGCTTAACTGTTCAAAATAACAGTAATTTTGACCAGGGTTGCCTAAACTTTTACATGCCACTTTAAGTACACTCTCAACAATGGTTGAATACACTCTGTAGACAGGAGTATAGTAACACCAATTTGTTAATGTACTTACTAAGGCTGGGTTCAAATTACATTTAAGCAGTCTGTTAGATGGACTGCGTTACACCGCGGCATAACGCGATGTAACGCAGTCCATTAATGCTGCCATTAAGCACAATTTCGGGCGCATCGTTAGCGCACACCCAAAATGCGGGCTGCAGCGTTTCTGGGTCCGTCATCGCTAGCGCAGATAGAACGATGGCATGTCGGTACTTGCGTTAACGCAGCCTGTTTAACGCATGTGTTGAACGGGCTGCTTTAACGCAATATGAACCCAGCCTTATTTATATCCGGGAGGACAATGACACCTGCATAATATTTATTGTGTTACTGATACAAGTATTTGCTAATACAGATTCATCAGGAATGCTGACAGGTCTTTAATTCAAAACACTGCACATTCCGACATTCTGCATTAGGTATGTGCACAATAATACATTCTATAGAAATATAAAGGCTGCATTTTATGTAAGGAAAACACATCTATATTCCTAATATGAGGCATTCAGACTGTTCTTGAATGTGTCATCTAATAGATTTTTTTTCTTCTATTTCTTCATGTTATGCAACATTGATTAGTCTCACGTAAATTAATCTTTTCATACATGATGTGACATGATTAATATGCTTTACCTAAAACAGCTATTTGCTATTTCTACTAAGTGCTTTATTATGAACATCACATGTGTCAAATCCCTCATACATCATCGTATTTAGAGGTTGGATCTACTGAACAGATCATTTAGACTCATAAAAAGTAGTATTTTAATTTGTGTGTGATTGATGATCTACACAAGGATTGCTATATTGATGTAGATTCTTTATTCTGTAGCACGTGCTACTGAAATTATTCATTTTATTTTAACTTTTAAACCCACAGTGGCAGCAATGCAGTTTGTATACGGTAATTGTTTTAGCTAATAATTTTTAAAACCTATGGTGGATGAATACTGAATTCAGAATAAAATTCCAAATTTCTGCTGTTGAGGTGTCATGGATGCTGATGTCTGGTTATGGATTCCGATTGCAGAAAATCATAACAAAGGTGCTTTACTATGTACTAAAGACACCTGCCATGAAGGGGGTGAATAATTGTGAGACTGCAGTAGTCATTAAAAGTGGCATTTTGTGTTCGATTCAAACTATTTCTTATATTAGTTGTGTTGAGCTATTTAAAGGGAACCTGCCAACTGCTTAGTAAACACATAGCCGCATTGACGTTGTGATACCTTTAGTGAAGAAATGCGTTGCGCGGATTTTGTGTGATCAGGGATTGAAGTTTTCTTCTAATTATAGCTTTGTATATCAGGGTTGGACTATAGAGAGGCACTGTGGGTAGGGTTTTCAGCTCTGCCATGGACCCTCCTCTGCTCCTGTTGTTCTTATCGTCCTCCTGTTTTAAACTTTGCGCCACCACCATGTGAGCTGCGGGCAGTGCTTGCACACATTGATCTATTGGAAGTCTACATGAAAATGGTGCCGGTGGTGGTACTTGAGCAAATTGAACTTCCAGCAGTCTTTAGTAAAATGGCGCATGTGGTGGCACATGTGCAGATTGAGGCCTCAGCTCGTAATTGATCCGAAATCTAAATCTGCGCATGCACCACCACTGGTGCCATTTTCCCGAAGAATACAAGTGTCACGCAGTGACTGTGCATGATTGGGGAAAGGGGCCCTGAACTGTACCTTGGTTATGTCTTACACCTAGTTTGTTGTGGTGTTTAATGCCACACACCAACCCTTTTTTTCTTTCATAGGAATTCTATCTCACTTGCTTGGTCTTTTCTAACTATGACATATGCAAGAGATACAATGAGCTCTTTCTATAGTTTTTAACATTTCTTTGAGCGCATGCGTATTTTGCGGAATGCAGCGTCACTTGCGGTGGAATGCAATAGGACATTACACTTCTGTTATTAGAAATCAGAGTTCCCTTCTGTTCCGGTACTCACATATTCAGCTTCTCAGTCTCCACCATCGGAGTTATCAGCGTGCTCAGTATGCCAGACGCACAGCACATGGTAAAGGTACCAGGCTCTACCAGAAAGGAAATCTATGAATGAAACACCATTTATTAACAATATATTATGGCTTTGACTTTGTATTATATGGGCACAGTGTTTTATTCATACGGTATTTTCGGAATTGTGTGTGCACACTAGCACTTCTTAGTGCTTCTGTTACCTGATATGGAATGTCTCTTTGGGTCAAATACCTGTGCCTCCATATTGTCTTAGGTACACGTTGCGGATTGGAGTGCGTTTTTTTCCGCACTGTTTTTGCAAAATTCGCAGGTAAACCGCACAGATTTACCGTAGTTTTTGTTCGCTTTTGTGCGGATTCCACCTGCGTTTTAACACCTGCGGATTCCTATTGAGGAACAGGTGTAAACCGCTGTGGAATCCACACACAGAACTGAAATGCTGCGGAAAAAACACGGCTGCATTTCCACGTGGTTTTTTCTGCAGCATGGGCACTGCGGATTTTGGTTTCCATACGTTTACATGGTACTGTACAATGCATGGAAAACAGCTGCAGATCCACAGCATCAAATCCGCTGCAGATCCGCAGCAAAATCCGCAATGTATGCACATAGCCTAACATTGTGATAGTGTTGTCCCGATGGTCTCCATGGAGACCCCTGGCCCTAACATGGCCACGGGGTCCTTCTGCGTTCTGCAGGAAAGGTGACTTGTAAGCGCCTGTCACATTGCTGATCTGATACTCTGCAGTGAAAAAAATTAAGCTGCCATACAGCTCCGTCAGCAGAAAAGTAAAAAGTTATAGCTCTCAGAATAAAGCAATGCAAAAATAATTATTTTTTCTATAAAATAGTTTTTTTTGTGTAAAAGCGCCAAAACATGGAAAAAATATATAAATGAGGTATCATAAAAATCCTACTGACCTGAAGAATAAAGCAGTCTTACCAATTTTACCACATGCAGAATGGTATAAAAATAAAAACATAAAGCAGTTCCTAAATTGCTGGTTTTTATTCATTCCGTCTCCCAAAAATCAGAAAAGAAAGCTGTCAAAAAATGTCATGTGTCTAAAAATGGTAGTAATAAAAACGTTAGCTCATCCAGCAAAAAACAAGTCATCACATGACTGTCGGCCGAAATATGAAAAAATGATAGTTCTCAAAATATGGTGATGCAAAAACTAGTTTTCGCAATAAAAAGTGTCTTTTAGTGTGTGACAGCAGCCAAACATAAAACCCGATATAAATCTGGTATCACTGTAATCACACTGATCCAAAGAATAAAGTCGCCTAATCACTTATGCCGCACATGGAATGGTGCACAAAATAAATAAAACCAATTCTTTACATGCTGTTGATTTTTTCATTCTGCTTCCCAAAGATCGCAGTAAGGCTCGGCAAACATTTATCCTGTGCTTTATGCTGAGTGCTTACACCGGGGTTTCCGAGTAAATCTCTAAAATACGTGATTCAGACAGAACCCTCAGTAGAAAATTCCCTATAATGAGACAAATGGAGGCACTGTGTGTGCCGTAGGACATGTGATCCGGTGGTGTATGTCTTTTTAGGATTGCATAAAAGTGCCGACAGCCACAGTTTTGTGCACTTATGAAAAGAATACGTCTAAAGGCCAGATGGAGGCCAGACGGAGTCCAGAGTAAATCTGCTGCCTCATTATAGTGAACTAGATTGTGGCCCGATTCTAACGCATTGGGTATTCTAGAATATGCATGTCCCCGTAGTATATGGACAATGATGATTCCAGAATTCGCGGCAGACTGTGCCCGTCGCTGATTGGTCAAGGCAACCTTTATGACATCATAGTCGCCATGGCAACCATTATGACATCTACGTCGATACTGTGCCCGTCGCTGATTGGTCGAGGCGAATTTGCGGCAGACTGTGCCCGTCGCTGATTGGTCGAGGCAACCTTTATGACATCATCGTCGCCATGCTGTGCCCGTCGCTGATTGGTCGAGGCCTGGCGGCCTCAACCAATCAGAGACGCGGGATTTCCAAGACAGACAGACAGACAGAAAAACCCTTAGACAATTATATATATAGATGGATCCCTTGGGGGTTTCATCTGAATCATGTCACTCAGAGAGTTAGATGGAAACCCCAAAGTAAGTGGTCAATGTAGAGAACCAGATAAATGTGATCCCAAACGTTATGTAAAATGTTCACAATAAAAGCTTTCACTCAATCCACAAAAAAGCAAGTCCCCACTCAGATTTGTCATCTGTTATTGGAAATATTGGGGCTTCCACATTACTGGTAGCACAAAGCCTTTGGAAAAGCTAAATGGCTCCATGCTCTCCTAAAGAAATTCAGCAAATTCTCCAATCTTAAATCCAAATGCCCTCTCCCTTCTGGGCCTCAGTGTGCCTAAAAAACATTTAGAGCCCACATGGTTGCCATTTCTGTAGTGATGAGAGACCACCTAACTTACAGGTGCGTGTCTCCAGAAGCATGAGTTGGGCATAATGTAGTGGTAACTGCAACGTACTGGCCACTATCGCATACTGGTCACTACAATGGCAGTTTGCAATTTTCACTCAGCAACATCCACTGCTGCCTGTTTCTGGAAAACACTCATGGAGTCAAAATCATCACTACATCTGTAGATAAATTCACAAAGGGCTATAACTTCAAAAATGTGAGGGGTGATTCTGCTTTTGTAGCACTTAGGGGCTATTCATATGGAATCCACAAACTAGTTTAGGAAAATCTGTGCTCCAGGTGGCAAATAGAACTTCGTCCCTCCCGAGTCACTCCGTGTAGCAAAGTAGTACTGTACAGCCACATATGGGGTATTTCTACATTCAGCAGAAATTATGGGACAAATTACGGTCCTATTTTTACCCATGTTTTACATGAAAATGTAAAACTTGGGGCCAACACACAATCTTGGTGGTAAAAATGTTAATTATTTTTTCCTCTCTGCTCAATGGTATAAAAGTCTGTGACACACCTATGGTGTCAATATAATCAATTCACCCCTAGATGAATTCATTGAGAGGATTAATTGGTAAAATGGGGTCACATATGGGGGATTCTGCTGTTCTGGCACCTCAGGGGCTCTGCCAATGAAGAATGGCACCCTCAAACAAGTGCAGCAAAACCTGCACTGCTATATGATGCTACTTCCCTTCTGAGCCTTGCAGTGTGCCACAAAAGTAGTTTTTGACCACATATAAGGTATTGGTGAATTCAGGACAAATTGCACAACAAACTTTGGGGTCCATTTTCTCCTTTTGCCCTTGTGAAAATACAAAATGTATAGTTAAAAAAGATTTTTGTGTGAAAAATGTGATATTTTTTATTTTCACGGCTTAAAGTTATAAAGTTCTGTGAAGCACCTGAGGGTTCAAAGTGCTCAATACACATCTAAATAAGGTCCCAAAAGGGACTAGTTTTCAAAATGGTGTCATTTGTGGGGGTTTCCACTGTTTAGGCACATCGGGAGCTCTTCAAACGCGACATGGCATCCGCTAATTATTCCAGCAAATTTTGCATTCCAAAAGTCAAATGATTCTCCTTCTCTTCCAAGCCCTGCCATGCGCACAAACAATTGTTTTCCTCCACATGTTGGGTATCGGAGTAATAAGGAGAAATTGCTCCATAAATTGTATGGAGCAATTTCTCTTGTTATCCTTATGAAAATGCAAAATTTAGAGCTCTACGTTATAAACTTCTGCGAAGCACCTGGGGGTTCAAGGTGCTCAATACACATTTAGATAAGTAGATAGTTTCCAAAATTTTGTCACTTGTTGGGGTTTCCACTTTTTAGGCACATCAGGGGCTCTCCAAACATTCCTAGTGTTGTTGAATGTACTTGAGTGATTGAGCTATATAGCGCCAGATTGTGCCATCCAGCTCCAGGCATGAGTTTACTGCATCAATTTGCAGCGACCGCCAGTGCGGCACCGTGCGCAACTAGTGCGCTTTCCTAGCCCTAGATAGGGTGCTTAGTGGCATCTGTCTGTGCGGCAAATCTTTAATTAGTCCTGACAACCGGTCAGTGTAAGGTGGGAACTCCCGCTTGATCTCAGCATCTGACTCAGGGCGTCCTCAGGCGCAGGCTCAAAAGCCACCGAGGGTCAGAGTGAGATCAATCACCAGCATAGTGGGGGTGAATTTCAGGGATCCCACTAGCGTCCATCTGCTGCACCCTGTGATTGCTAACAGGGCACAACGTTTCCTTTCTTTCCCTGCGACTCTGTGAAGCAACAGAGTTCACATCAGTTCATACCGAGTGATGGAACCTGTGTTTATTCTGGCATAGTACCGCCATATAGTGCCGCCATTACCTAGCAGCAGGTTCCATCTCTGCATGGTGGACCCCGGGCTGCGAACGTACCTTATTGCTATCTTTATATTTATTCAGTGCATTCCGCCAGCCCTAACGGTTTTAGTTTTTTTAATTCTGCAATTTCCTTCTGAGCACAGTATATTTTGGCTGTGTGAGCCCCTATTTTGACAGCTCGTGTCATGGCTTTCCATGGTTTTTTGCACCTCTCTTTCATGTGTTTAGTACTTTTTCTCTGTGTCATTTGTCTTTATTACACATAACTTAATTTATTGACATTTCTAATTTTGTTTCTTTGCTTGTGGTGATTGGATGGGTTGTTACTCACATTTGGCGAGAATGTTATGTCCATAGCACTTTTAGAAATATATTTGCTTAGAAAATTGGTGACAAGTTCAATACTTATTTCACTCGCTGCTTATTTAATGCCAGATGTAGTTGTGATGGGAAAAACTAAAACAGATTTGCTTTAAATGGCATTTATTTTTTTATATGCATGTATAATGTAATATAAATTTGCTTTTTAAGTACTTTTTACTAGACTTGATAAATCCCCAGTTAAAACTTACAGTTGTTGACAAAAGTTTTGAGACTGACACACATTTTTGTTTTTACAGGGCTTGAAGCTTCAATGTTTTTAGATATTTTAGTCTGCTATTTCTATGGCTACTGGAGTACAATTATACAGTAAGTATCTCATAAGATTTTAATTTTTTATTAACAAATGCATCAAGTTTATGTAAAGTCTCAATATTTAGTGCTGACCCTTACTTTTCAAGATGTCTGCTATTCTTTGTGGCATACTGAATAGCAGGTTCTGGACAAGTCCTGATTGATGACAACCTAAATTAGCACCTTTATTTTATCATAATTTCAGTGATTTCTGGATTGTTTGAAGATTTGCCACAGCTTCTAAATGGTATTGAGATCTGGGGTGCTTAAGAGCCATTCACTGAAATTTTTAATGTTATGTTCACTTAGCCACTTAGTTATTATTTTTGCTTTGCAATAAAGTGTTCAGTCATGCTGAAAAAAAAAGCATAGTTCATTACCAAATTGCTCCTATGTCAGTGAAAGCACAGTTGGTAGAAGTGGCTCTTTTTTAACCCCTTAACGACCAACAATATGTTTTTTAATGGCGGCAGTTAAGGTTACTTATGCCTCAGTGATGCTTTTTAATGGCGCTGAGAAATAAGTATATAGCGCCCCCCAGAGTTGGATTTTGTCCGAGGTCTCGGCTACTGGGGGTAGCTGAGACCCCAGAGAACATGATTTGGGTCAATTTTTACCAACACCAGTGTTGCGATTGTTGTTATTAACGTTATAATTAGGCTGCAAAAAAAAATCTGATTTCCCATTTAATTTCTCTCTCCTCTGATGTGATTGCACATCTGAAGAGAGAGAAATAGGGTCCTCTGATTTCCCCACGGTACCTCTGGAGTCCTTGCATCCCTCTGTGAAGTGCCTCAGGCTGCCAGCATCTTCTTCTGGGAGAAAATGGCGGGCGCATGTCCAGCGCGCCCGCCGAGATCTGCCGTCCGGCACTGGGCAACAATAGGAAATGTTTCCTATTGGTTCATTTTGAGTGCTATGATAGAGATTATCACAGTGATCAAAATGAAAAAAAATGTAAATCAACCCCTCTTTATCACCCCCTTAGGTAAAAATAATAAAATAAGAAAAATGTATTTCCATTTTTTTGGGGGGGCTAAAATTAGGGTTAGGGTTGGGCTAAAGTGAGTTGGGCTAAAGTGACGGTAGGCTAAAGTTAGGGTTAGGTTTTAGGGTTAGGTTTGGGCTAAAGTGAGTTGGGATAAATTTAGGGTTGGGCTAAAGTTAGGGTTAGGGTTGGGCTAAAGTTAGGGTTAGGGTTGGGCTAAAGTTAGGGTTGTGGTTATGGATGGGATTACGGTTAGGGTTGGGATTAGGGTTAGGGTTATGTAAGGGTTAGGTTTGTTGTTAGGGTTATGGTTTCGATTAGGGTTAGGGGTGTCTTGGGGTTATTGTGGGTAGGGTTATGGTTAGGGTTGGGATTAGGGTTAGGAGTGTGTTGGGGTTAGAGTTGGAGGTAGAATTGGGGGATTCCACTGTTTAGGTACATTAGAGGGTCTTCAAATGAGAAATGGCGCCACCATTGATTCCAGTTAGTTTTGCGTTCAAAAAGTCAAATGGTACTCCCTCCCTTCTGAGCCCTGCCATGCACACAAACAGTGGCTTTTACCCACATATGGGGTATCGCCATACTGAGGAGAAATTGCACAACAAATTTTGTGGTCCATTTTCTCCTGATACCCTTGTGAAAATAAAATAAATGGTTCCAAAGTAAATTTTATGTGGAAAAAGTAATTGAATGTTGTTTTGCGCACCTTGAGGGGTGCAGTTTTAGAATGGTGTCACTTTTGGGTATTTTCTGTTATACTGACCCCCCCAAACTCACTTCAAATGTGAGGTGGTCCCTAAAGACATGTTTTGTAAATTTTGTTGGAAAAATTAGAAATCGCTGGTCCACTTTTAACCTTTATAATGTCCTAACAAAAAAATTATGTTTCCAAAATTGTGCTGATGAAAAGTAGACATGTGTGACACGACTCTCTGATTTCAGTGTACAAAAATTAAAATTGCAACATTTTCAAAATTTTGGACAATTTTTCGTTTTTTTTTTTAAATAAACACAAGTTATAGCGAAGAACTTTTACCACTTACATGAAGTACAATAGGTCATGAAAAAGCAGTCTCAGAATCAGTGGGATAGGTTCAAGTGTTTCAGAGCTACAACCTCATAAAGTCACAGTGGTCAGAATTGTAAAAATTGGCTTGGTCATTAAGTGCGATATTCGCTTTGTCATTAAGGGGTTAAATACCATTCTTTATTTATAGCAGAGTTATTAGGCAAGAGTAGCTGAACTAAGGTATTTATTTAAGTCCCATAGAAATTATAAGAAATTGTGGAAACAGAACAACACATCGAGCAGTATACAATTGGCTGTATGTATTATGCAGTCTGAGTTAAATCAGGATCAGGGACTGTCATAGGCCATAAGTCAAAGGTTGTACCACCAGCAACCACATTTTACCCCACTGACCAAGGCCATAACTCAAACTATAGAAAAAAGCATATCTTATAGATAAATTGTGTGACCAGATGGAGCATCACTGGAAATAATGTCTCTACAGAAAGAGTAAGGCAAAACTACATTTCACCATGACTGAAAAACATAAGCAGATGTTTGCATTATTTTCTGCTTGTTAGATATTCTCAGATGATTTACTGAAGACATTCTATATAATTTACAGAACTGCATAACAAATGACTTCATTAATAACATCGCTTAAGACGTCTCAACTAATATTTGAATTTTTATCTTAGAGATGTCTCATCGCTAGAGTTGAGCGACTTTCATTTTTTTAAGATCGAGTCGGGTTTTGTGAAACCCGATTTTGTCCAGAGTCGAGTCGAGTGCAGTCGGCCGATTATCGCTAAAAGTCGGGGATCGACCGAAACACGAAACCCAATGCAAGTCAATGGGGAAGCATAGTCGGCAGTGAGTGGAGGCCAGGAAAACACCTACAGTGCCCATTTTAATGCCAAAAACATCCATTCTTGTTTCTGAAGCTTGTCAATCTTAATTAACTTTATAATAATAGTTGGGCATAGGGAATTGGGGGTCATTTGGCAAAAGTTGTGGGGGGAGTAGGGCCGGCTCAAGTTTTTCGTGGGCCCAGGAAATGCGGACTACGTCACGGCGGTGTTGCAGGGAAAGGTAAGTATTTCAACGTTGCAAGTGCTGTGATCCTGAGCAAGCAGGGGGGGCCCACTCGTTCGCATTGGCACTGGCACAGGGCCCCTCAAAGTACAGCGATGTGTGTTTGCATGGCGGGGGCGCCTCCCACCAGCAGCGACACTTTTGCGTACTCTGAGGGGCCCTGTGCCAGTGACGTCGCCAACGAGTATGCCCCCCCACCTGATGAAGGAACCTGCACTTTCATCTGCACCTTCCTCTCTGTCCCTGTGTAAGGTGGTATAACATGCGGGAAGGGGAACCTTACTTTCAGCAGGGTCAGATTCTGGCTGTGTAGAGTATAAGGGGAATGTAGTGGTCTAGGTCAATGTACCAGCAGACTCATCTAGCAGTGGCTGGGCAATGGGCAGGATGAGGAGGAAACAGATATAGGGCCAAAGAATAAAGTAGGCTAAATGCAGTTCAAAATTGGTAACAGGACTAAACAGGCGGCATTGCTTTGTTCAGTGGAGTAGCAAACCCAAGAGCAGCAGACACTGTTTCAAGGGCATAACCACACTAGTAGGCCAAATGCAGTTTAATATCTGATAGTATAGGGCGAAAGCCAGAATGTGGAAGCTCAGCTTTGTTCAGTTGAGGACAACACCAGGCAGGGGCAGACAGACACCTTTAGTAGGCCGGAACAGCCAATTGCATTTTTAAAAATGGTAATTTGGAACTGAAGGTTGAAGCTCAGCTTTATTCAGTTGAGGACAACACCAGGCAGGGGCAGACAGACACCTTTAGTAGGCCGGAACAGCCAATTGCATTTTTAAAAATGGTAATTTGGAACTGAAGGTTGAAGCTCAGCTTTATTCAGTTGAGGACAACACCAGGCAGGGGCAGACATTCACCTTTAGTAGGCCGGAACAGCCAATTGCATTTTTAAAAATGGTAATTTGGAACAGAAGGTTGAAGCTCAGCTTTATTCAGTTGAGGACAACACCAGGCAGGGGCAGACAGACACCTTTAGTAGGCCGGAACAGCCAATTTTAAAAAAAAACAGCAGTTAGTAAGAGGCAGAAGGTAGAAGCTCAGCTTTATTCAGTTGAGGACAACACCAGGCAGGGGCAGACAGACACCTTTAGTAGGCCGGAACAGCCAATTGCATTTTTAAAAATGGTAATTTGGAACAGAAGGTTGAAGCTCAGCTTTATTCAGTTGAGGACAACACCAGGCAGGGGCAGACAGACACCTTTAGTAGGCCGGAACAGCCAATTTTTTAAAAAAACAGCAGTTAGTAAGAGGCAGAAGGTAGAAGCTCAGCTTTATTCAGTTGAGGACAACACCAGGCAGGGGCAGACAGACACCTTTAGTAGGCCGGAACAGCCAATTGCATTTTTAAAAATGGTAATTTGGAACAGAAGGTTGAAGCTCAGCTTTATTCAGTTGAGGACAACACCAGGCAGGGGCAGACAGACACCTTTAGTAGGCCGGAACAGCCAATTGCATTTTTAAAAATGGTAATTTGGAACTGAAGGTTGAAGCTCAGCTTTATTCAGTTGAGGACAACACCAGGCAGGGGCAGACATTCACCTTTAGTAGGCCGGAACAGCCAATTGCATTTTTAAAAATGGTAATTTGGAACAGAAGGTTGAAGCTCAGCTTTATTCAGTTGAGGACAACACCAGGCAGGGGCAGACAGACACCTTTAGTAGGCCGGAACAGCCAATTGCATTTTTAAAAATGGTAATTTGGAACTGAAGGTTGAAGCTCAGCTTTATTCAGTTGAGGACAACACCAGGCAGGGGCAGACAGACACCTTTAGTAGGCCGGAACAGCCAATTTTTTTAAAAAACCGCAGTTAGTAAGAGGCAGAAGGTAGAAGCTCAGCTTTATTCAGTTGAGGACAACACCAGGCAGGGGCAGACAGACACCTTTAGTAGGCCGGAACAGCCAATTTTTAAAAAAAACAGCAGTTAGTAAGAGGCAGAAGGTAGAAGCTCAGCTTTATTCAGTTGAGGACAACACCAGGCAGGGGCAGACAGACACCTTTAGTAGGCCGGAACAGCCAATTGCATTTTTAAAAATGGTAATTTGGAACAGAAGGTTGAAGCTCAGCTTTATTCAGTTGAGGACAACACCAGGCAGGGGCAGACAGACACCTTTAGTAGGCCGGAACAGCCAATTGCATTTTTAAAAATGGTAATTTGGAACTGAAGGTTGAAGCTCAGCTTTATTCAGTTGAGGACAACACCAGGCAGGAGCAGACATTCACCTTTAGTAGGCCGGAACAGCCAATTGCATTTTTAAAAATGGTAATTTGGAACAGAAGGTTGAAGCTCAGCTTTATTCAGTTGAGGACAACACCAGGCAGGGGCAGACAGACACCTTTAGTAGGCCGGAACAGCCAATTGCATTTTTAAAAATGGTAATTTGGAACAGAAGGTAGAAGCTCAGCTTTATTCAGTTGAGGACAACACCAGGCAGGGGCAGACAGACACCTTTAGTAGGCCGGAACAGCCAATTTTTTAAAAAAACAGCAGTTAGTAAGAGGCAGAAGGTAGAAGCTCAGCTTTATTCAGTTGAGGACAACACCAGGCAGGGGCAGACAGACACCTTTAGTAGGCCGGAACAGCCAATTGCATTTTTAAAAATGGTAATTTGGAACAGAAGGTAGAAGCTCAGCTTTATTCAGTTGAGGACAACACCAGGCAGGGGCAGACAGACACCTTTAGTAGGCCGGAACAGCCAATTGCTTTTTTAAAAATGGTAATTTGGAACAGAAGGTTGAAGCTCAGCTTTATTCAGTTGAGGACAACACCAGGCAGGGGCAGACAGACACCTTTAGTAGGCCGGAACAGCCAATTGCTTTTTTAAAAATGGTAATTTGGAACAGAAGGTTGAAGCTCAGCTTTATTCAGTTGAGGACAACACCAGGCAGGGGCAGACAGACACCTTTAGTAGGCCGGAACAGCCAATTGCTTTTTTAAAAATGGTAATTTGGAACAGAAGGTTGAAGCTCAGCTTTATTCAGTTGAGGACAACACCAGGCAGGGGCAGACAGACACCTTTAGTAGGCCGGAACAGCCAATTGCTTTTTTAAAAATGGTAATTTGGAACAGAAGGTTGAAGCTCAGCTTTATTCAGTTGAGGACAACACCAGGCAGGGGCAGACAGACACCTTTAGTAGGCCGGAACAGCCAATTTTTAAAAAAAACAGCAGTTAGTAAGAGGCAGAAGGTAGAAGCTCAGCTTTATTCAGTTGAGGACAACACCAGGCAGGGGCAGACATTCACCTTTAGTAGGCCGGAACAGCCAATTGCATTTTTAAAAATGGTAATTTGGAACAGAAGGTAGAAGCTCAGCTTTATTCAGTTGAGGACAACACCAGGCAGGGGCAGACAGACACCTTTAGTAGGCCGGAACAGCCAATTGCTTTTTTAAAAATGGTAATTTGGAACAGAAGGTTGAAGCTCAGCTTTATTCAGTTGAGGACAACACCAGGCAGGGGCAGACAGACACCTTTAGTAGGCCGGAACAGCCAATTGCTTTTTTAAAAATGGTAATTTGGAACAGAAGGTTGAAGCTCAGCTTTATTCAGTTGAGGACAACACCAGGCAGGGGCAGACAGACACCTTTAGTAGGCCGGAACAGCCAATTGCTTTTTTAAAAATGGTAATTTGGAACAGAAGGTTGAAGCTCAGCTTTATTCAGTTGAGGACAACACCAGGCAGGGGCAGACAGACACCTTTAGTAGGCCGGAACAGCCAATTGCTTTTTTAAAAATGGTAATTTGGAACAGAAGGTTGAAGCTCAGCTTTATTCAGTTGAGGACAACACCAGGCAGGGGCAGACAGACACCTTTAGTAGGCCGGAACAGCCAATTGCTTTTTTAAAAATGGTAATTTGGAACTGAAGGTTGAAGCTCAGCTTTATTCAGTTGCAGCTTCTTGGCAATAATATAAAGAAGACGAGACAGGACAACACTCGTTGGATGCCATATCTGTGTTTTCACTGGAAAAAAAACTGTCAGTTAACTACTTGTAGGAGAAAGTTTTTGTAGCTGGAGGCCACTTTTTGTATTGTACCAGTTTTCTGTTGTATGTTTGGAACTGAAGGTTGAAGCTCAGCTTTATTCAGTTGAGGACAACACCAGGCAGGGGCAGACACCTTTAGAAGGACGGAACAGCCAATTTTTTTAAAAACAGCAGTTAATCAGAGCCAGAAGGTAGAAGCTCAGCTTTATTCAGTTGAGGACAACTTGAATTAGGGACTGCAGACAGACTTTGCAGGCTGTCCCCTGTGTGGACCATGCATCCAATACATTAACCCATTTAGCCACAAAGGACACGTAACCTTCCGTGGCCAGGCCTACAGGTCCATGTGTCTGTTGTCAGGTATACCTTTGGACTGACAAATTGACAGAATGCAAGGACAATGCGGTCTTTAACATGCAGGTGGAGGGGTGGGATGGCTTTTCTCGCAAAAGAATTGTCAACTGGGTAGCTCATAGATTGGTATATCGTAGTTCATCCTGGCTTTATTAATATTAAATTAAATAAAAAAATAGGCTCTAGGCACTTTATTATTGGTTCCAGGGGTACACGGGCAGCAGTGGTCAGGTGAGTGGAGGCCTAGTGGAAGGAGGGACCTTAGACAGGCTTCGAAGGCCTAACATAATAAAATGGGCTGGCGGTAGGCACTTTATTATTGGTTCCAGGGGTACACGGGCAGCAGTGGTCTGGTCAGTGGAGGCCTAGTGGAAGGAGGGACCGCAGACAGGCTTCAAAGGCCTAACATAATAAAATGGGCTGGCTGTAGGCACTTTATTATTGGTTCCAGGGGTACACGGGCAGCAGTGGTAAGGTGAGTGGAGGCCTAGTGGAAGGAGGGACCGCAGACAGGCTTCGAAGGCCTAACACAATAAAATGGGCTGGCTGTAGGCACTTTAAAATTGGTTCCAGGGGTACACAGGCAGCAGTGGTCTGGTCAGTGGAGGCCTAGTGGAAGGAGGGACCGCAGACAGGCTTCGAAGGCCTAACACAATAAAATGGGCTGGCTGTAGGCACTTTAAAATTGGTTCCAGGGGTACACGGGCAGCAGTGGTCTGGTCAGTGGAGGCCTAGTGGAAGGAGGGACCGCAGACAGGCTTCGAAGGCCTAAAATAACAAACAATAGGCTCATGGCAGTTTTACAGCGGTTACATGGATACACGGGCAGCTTGGTGGTGAGTGGAGGAGTATTTAAAGTAGGGACCGCAGACAGGCTATCAAAGGCCTAAAATAACAAACAATAGGCTCATGGCAGTTTTACAGCGGTTACATGGATACACGGGCAGGCAGCTTGGTGGTCAGTGGAGGAGTATTTAAAGTAGGGACCGCAGACAGGCTATCAAAGGCCTAAAATAACAAACAATAGGCTTATGGCAGTTTTACAGCGGTTACATGGATACACGGGCAGGCAGCTTGGTGGTCAGTGGAGGAGTATTTAAAGTAGGGACCGCAGACAGGCTATCAAAGGCCTAAAATAACAAACAATAGGCTCATGGCAGCTTTACAGCGGTTACATGGATACACAGGCAGCTTGGTGGTCAGTGGAGGAGTATTTAAAGTAGGGACCGCAGACAGGCTATCAAAGGCCTAAAATAACAAACAATAGGCTCATGGCAGTTTTACAGCGGTTACATGGATACACGGGCAGCTTGGTGGTGAGTGGAGGAGTATTTAAAGTAGGGACCGCAGACAGGCTATCAAAGGCCTAAAATAACAAACAATAGGCTCATGGCAGCTTTACAGCGGTTACATGGATACACAGGCAGCTTGGTGGTGAGTGGAGGAGTATTTAAAGTAGGGACCGCAGACAGGCTATCAAAGGCCTAAAATAACAAACAATAGGCTCATGGCAGTTTTACAGCGGTTACATGGATACACGGGCAGGCAGCTTGGTGGTCAGTGGAGGAGTATTTAAAGTAGGGACCGCAGACAGGCTATCAAAGGCCTAAAATAACAAACAATAGGCTCATGGCAGCTTTACAGCGGTTACATGGATACACGGGCAGGCAGCTTGGTGGTCAGTGGAGGAGTATTTAAAGTAGGGACCGCAGACAGGCTATCAAAGGCCTAAAATAACAAACAATAGGCTTATGGCAGTTTTACAGCGGTTACATGGATACACGGGCAGGCAGCTTGGTGGTCAGTGGAGGAGTATTTAAAGTAGGGACCGCAGACAGGCTATCAAAGGCCTAAAATAACAAACAATAGGCTCATGGCAGCTTTACAGCGGTTACATGGATACACAGGCAGCTTGGTGGTCAGTGGAGGAGTATTTAAAGTAGGGACCGCAGACAGGCTATCAAAGGCCTAAAATAACAAACAATAGGCTTATGGCAGTTTTACAGCGGTTACATGGATACACGGGCAGGCAGCTTGGTGGTCAGTGGAGGAGTATTTAAAGTAGGGACCGCAGACAGGCTATCAAAGGCCTAAAATAACAAACAATAGGCTCATGGCAGCTTTACAGCGGTTACATGGATACACAGGCAGCTTGGTGGTGAGTGGAGGAGTAGTGCAAGGAGTGTCTGTCCCAGTACTCCCAAAATATAAATAGATGTTAATGTCTCGCAAAACAACCAAAACAAAAAAAAAGGTATCATACTTAGGTACAGGGGTGGGCTCATCTACTGAGTTTCTGACATAGTAATTTGGCAGTAACTATTTAATGGTGCCAATATAGGACACAGACACAGACTACTTTAAGTTGCATCATAGATGTCTACAAATTTGTATTGTCAGTGCCAGACATTGAATGATGTCAGCGAATAGACTAAAGATTGGTGGAGCTGTGCGACATAATTTTGCACGTGGTAGAGCACATTTTGAGCTGGGGTAGGGGGGAACTCTCTTGAGGCCGGCGGGACCGCCCCAGGGCCCCTCATGTTACAACGGTGTGTCTGACGTTGGGTGCGCACCGTGTTGTGAAATTGGATTCTGGGCTCCCCCGGTGGCCACTTGTGGAATTGTACTTGTGTGCATCATCCCCTCTGTTCACCTGCTCCTATCAGGATGTGGGAGTCGCTATATAACCTTGCTCCTCTGTCAGTTTCATGCCGGTCAACAATGTAATCAGAAGCCTTTCTGTGCATGTTCCTGCTACTAGACAACTCCCAGCTAAGTTGGACTTTTGTCCTTGTGTGTTTTTGCATTTTGTTCCTGTTCACAGCTGCTGTTTCGTTACTGTGTCTGGAAAGCTCTTGTGAGCGGAAATTGCCACTCTGGTGTTATGAGTTAATGCTAGAGTCTTAAAGTAATTTCTGGATGGTGTTTTGATAGAGTTTTCTGCTGACCATGAAAGTGCCCTTTCTGTCTTCTTGCTATCTAGAAAGCGGACCTCGATTTTTGCTAAACCTATTTTCATACTACGTTTGTCATTTCATCTAAAATCACCGCCAATATATGTGGGGGCCTCTGTCTGCCTTTTGGGAAAATTTCTCTAGAGGTGAGCCAGGACTGTCTTTTCCTCTGCTAGGATTAGGTAGTTCTCCGGCTGGCGCTGGGCATCTAGGGATAAAAAAACGTAGGCATGCTACCCGGCCACTTCTAGTTGTGCGGCAGGTTTAGTTCATGGTCAGTATAGTTTCCATCTTCCAAGAGCTAGTTCTCATATATGCTGGGCTATGTTCTCTCGTCATTGAGAATCATGACAGTTTGACCGGCCCAAAAAAAAAGGGTTAAATTACTGGCTGAGAAAGGAGAGAAAAAAGAAGTCTGCTACAATTTTTTTTTTTTTTTCCTCTAGTTCTGAGTGTGCTCTTAATTGAATCACTTGCTAGTCTGCCTATACTGCAGCCTTCCCCTCTTTCTCTCCTTCTAATCCTTGAATGGCTCTGTGTTCACCTGTTTCAAATGGATCTTCAGAGTGTAGCTACAGGTTTGAATAATCTCGCCACAAAGGTACAAAATTTGCAAGATTTTGTTGTTCATGCACCTATGTCTGAGCCTAGAATTCCTTTGCCTGAATTCTTCTCGGGGAATAGATCTCACTTTCAAAATTTTAAAAATAATTGCAAATTGTTTTTGTCCCTGAAGTCTCGCTCTGCCGGAGACCCTGCACAGCAGGTCAGGATTGTAATTTCCTTGCTCCGGGGCGACCCTCAAGACTGGGCTTTTGCATTGGCACCAGGGGATCCTGCGTTGCTCAATGTGGATGCGTTTTTTCTGGCCTTGGGGTTGCTTTATGAGGAACCTCATTTAGAGCTTCAGGCGGAAAAGGCCTTGATGTCCTTGTCTCAGGGGCAAGATGAAGCTGAAATATACTGCCAAAAATTCCGCAAATGGTCTGTGCTTACTCAGTGGAATGAGTGCGCCCTGGCGGCGATTTTCAGAGAAGGTCTCTCTGATGCCATTAAGGATAGTATGGTGGGGTTCCCTGTGCCTGCGAGTCTGAATGAGTCCATGACGATGGCTATTCAGATCGATAGGCGTCTGCGGGAGCGCAAACCTGTGCACCATTTGGCGGTGTCTACTGAGAAAACGCCAGAAAATATGCAATGTGATAGAATTCTGTCCAGAAGCGAGCGGCAGAATTTTAGACGAAAAAATGGGTTGTGCTTCTATTGTGGTGATTCAACTCATGTTATATCAGCATGCTTTAAGCGTACTAAGAAGCCTGACAAGTCTGTTTCAATTAGCACTTTACAGTCTAAGTTTATTCTATCTGTGACCCTGATTTGTTCTTTGTCATCTATTACCGCGGACGCCTATGTCGACTCTGGCGCTGCTTTGAGTCTTATGGATTGGTCCTTTGCCAAACGCTGTGGGTATGATTTGGAGCCATTGGAGGCTCCGATACCTCTGAAAGGGATTGACTCCACCCCATTGGCTAGTAATAAACCACAATACTGGACACAAGTGACTATGCGTGTTAATCCGGATCACCAGGAGGTTATTCGCTTTCTGGTGCTGTATAATCTACATGATGTTTTGGTGCTGGGATTGCCATGGCTGCAATCTCATAACCCAGTCCTCGACTGGAGAGCTATGTCTGTGTTAAGCTGGGGATGTAAAGGAACTCATGGGGACGTACCTTTGGTTTCCATTTCATCATCTATTCCCTCTGAGATTCCTGAATTCTTGTCTGACTTTCGTGACGTTTTTGAAGAACCCAAGGTTGGTTCACTACCTCCGCACCGGGAGTGCGATTGTGCCATAGACTTGATTCCGGGTAGTAAATACCCTAAGGGTCGTTTATTTAATCTGTCTGTGCCTGAACACGCGGCTATGCGAGAATATATAAAGGAGTCCTTGGAAAAGGGACATATTCGTCCTTCGTCATCTCCCTTAGGAGCCGGTTTTTTCTTTGTGTCTAAGAAAGACGGCTCTTTGAGGCCGTGTATTGATTATCGACTTTTGAATAAAATCACGGTTAAATATCAATATCCGTTACCACTGCTTACTGATTTGTTTGCTCGTATAAAGGGGGCCAAGTGGTTCTCTAAGATTGATCTCCGTGGGGCGTATAATTTGGTGCGAATCAAGCAGGGGGATGAGTGGAAAACCGCATTTAATACGCCCGAGGGCCATTTTGAGTATTTGGTGATGCCTTTTGGTCTTTCAAATGCCCCTTCAGTCTTCCAGTCCTTTATGCATGACATTTTCCGCGATTATTTGGATAAATTTATGATTGTGTATCTGGATGATATTCTGATTTTTTCGGATGACTGGGACTCTCATGTCCAGCAGGTCAGGAGGGTTTTTCAGGTTTTGCGGTCTAATTCCTTGTGTGTGAAGGGTTCTAAGTGTGTTTTTGGGGTTCAAAAGATTTCCTTCTTGGGATACATTTTTTCCCCCTCTTCCATCGAGATGGATCCTGTCAAGGTTCAGGCTATTGGTGATTGGACGCAACCCTCTTCTCTTAAGAGTCTTCAGAAATTTTTGGGCTTTGCTAACTTTTATCGTCGATTTATTGCTGGTTTTTCTGATGTTGTAAAACCATTGACTGATTTGACTAAGAAGGGTGCTGATGTTGCTGATTGGTCCCCTGATGCTGTGGAGGCCTTTCGGGAGCTCAAGCGCCGCTTTTCTTCCGCCCCAGTGTTGCGTCAGCCTGATGTTGCTCTTCCTTTTCAGGTTGAGGTCGACGCTTCTGAAATCGGAGCTGGGGCGGTGTTGTCGCAGAGAAGTTCCGACTGCTCCGTGATGAGACCTTGTGCTTTTTTTTCCCGTAAATTTTCGCCCGCCGAGCGGAATTATGATATTGGGAATCGGGAGCTTTTGGCCATGAAGTGGGCTTTTGAGGAGTGGCGTCACTGGCTTGAGGGGGCCAGACATCAGGTGGTGGTATTGACTGACCACAAAAATTTAATTTACCTTGAGTCTGCCAGGCGCCTGAATCCTAGACAGGCGCGCTGGTCGTTGTTTTTCTCTCGGTTTAATTTTGTGGTGTCTTACCTACCGGGTTCTAAGAATGTTAAGGCGGATGCCCTTTCTAGGAGTTTTGAGCCTGACTCCCCTGGTAATTCTGAGCCCACAGGTATCCTTAAAGATGGAGTGATATTGTCTGCCGTTTCTCCAGACCTGCGGCGGGCCTTGCAGGAGTTTCAGGCGGATAGACCTGATCGTTGCCCACCTGGTAGACTGTTTGTTCCTGATGATTGGACCAGTAGAGTCATCTCTGAGGTTCATTCTTCTGCGTTGGCAGGTCATCCTGGAATCTTTGGTACCAGGGATTTGGTGGCAAGGTCCTTCTGGTGGCCTTCCCTGTCACGAGATGTGCGAGGCTTTGTGCAGTCTTGTGACGTTTGTGCTCGGGCCAAGCCTTGTTGTTCTCGGGCTAGTGGATTGTTGTTACCCTTGCCTATCCCGAAGAGGCCTTGGACGCACATCTCGATGGATTTTATTTCGGATCTGCCTGTTTCTCATAAGATGTCTGTCATCTGGGTGGTGTGTGACCGTTTCTCTAAGATGGTCCATCTGGTTCCCTTGCCTAAGTTGCCTTCTTCTTCCGAGTTGGTTCCTCTGTTTTTTCAAAATGTTGTTCGTTTGCATGGTATTCCGGAGAATATCGTTTCTGACAGAGGGACCCAATTCGTGTCTAGATTTTGGCGGGCATTCTGTGCTAGGATGGGCATAGATTTGTCTTTTTCGTCTGCTTTCCATCCTCAGACTAATGGCCAGACCGAGCGGACTAATCAGACCTTGGAGACATATTTGAGGTGTTTTGTGTCTGCGGATCAGGATGATTGGGTTGCTTTTTTGCCTTTGGCGGAGTTCGCCCTCAATAATCGGGCCAGCTCTGCCACCTTGGTGTCCCCGTTTTTCTGTAATTCCGGGTTTCATCCTCGATTTTCCTCCGGTCAAGTGGAATCTTCGGATTGTCCTGGAGTGGATGCTGTGGTGGAGAGGTTGCATCAGATTTGGGGGCAGGTGGTGGACAATTTGAAGTTGTCCCAGGAGAAGACTCAGCTTTTTGCCAACCGCCGTCGTCGTGTTGGTCCTCGGCTTTGTGTTGGGGACTTAGTGTGGTTGTCTTCTCGTTTTGTCCCTATGAGGGTTTCTTCTCCTAAGTTTAAGCCTCGGTTCATCGGCCCGTACAAGATATTGGAGATTCTTAACCCTGTGTCCTTCCGTTTGGACCTCCCTGCATCCTTTTCGATTCATAATGTTTTTCATCGGTCATTGTTGCACAGGTATGAGGTACCGGCTGTGCCTTCCGTTGAGCCTCCTGCTCCGGTGTTGGTTGAGGGTGAGTTGGAGTACGTTGTGGAAAAGATCTTGGACTCTCGTGTTTCCAGACGGAAACTCCAGTATCTGGTCAAATGGAAGGGATACGGTCAGGAGGATAATTCTTGGGTCACTGCCTCTGATGTTCATGCCTCCGATCTTGTCCGTGCCTTTCATAGGGCTCATCCTGATCGCCCTGGTGGTTCTGGTGAGGGTTCGGTGCCCCCTCCTTGAGGGGGGGGTACTGTTGTGAAATTGGATTCTGGGCTCCCCCGGTGGCCACTTGTGGAATTGTACTTGTGTGCATCATCCCCTCTGTTCACCTGCTCCTATCAGGATGTGGGAGTCGCTATATAACCTTGCTCCTCTGTCAGTTTCATGCCGGTCAACAATGTAATCAGAAGCCTTTCTGTGCATGTTCCTGCTACTAGACAACTCCCAGCTAAGTTGGACTTTTGTCCTTGTGTGTTTTTGCATTTTGTTCCTGTTCACAGCTGCTGTTTCGTTACTGTGTCTGGAAAGCTCTTGTGAGCGGAAATTGCCACTCTGGTGTTATGAGTTAATGCTAGAGTCTTAAAGTAATTTCTGGATGGTGTTTTGATAGAGTTTTCTGCTGACCATGAAAGTGCCCTTTCTGTCTTCTTGCTATCTAGAAAGCGGACCTCGATTTTTGCTAAACCTATTTTCATACTACGTTTGTCATTTCATCTAAAATCACCGCCAATATATGTGGGGGCCTCTGTCTGCCTTTTGGGAAAATTTCTCTAGAGGTGAGCCAGGACTGTCTTTTCCTCTGCTAGGATTAGGTAGTTCTCCGGCTGGCGCTGGGCATCTAGGGATAAAAAAACGTAGGCATGCTACCCGGCCACTTCTAGTTGTGCGGCAGGTTTAGTTCATGGTCAGTATAGTTTCCATCTTCCAAGAGCTAGTTCTCATATATGCTGGGCTATGTTCTCTCGTCATTGAGAATCATGACAGCACCGCCACCGCCAGAGACACTACATTGTACTATGAGGGACCCAGTAGCAATGCCGTCAACCAAAAGCGAGCACACCCACCTCTTCAGACAAACAGCAGTCTCACGGGTGCTTGCGCCAAGTCGCGATACCACGGCCCCGTGTGGGGAGTTTTGCCATTTAGGGAGGTGTAAACATGTCGTATGCTGTACAATCAGCTGCAGCAAATTAGACATTAGAAAAGTAATTCACAGGCAAGAGCTTTTCATAGGAAAGCTAGGTGTTGGCCGGGCAAGGTGGGGCAAAAGATTTCGAAATCCAGTTGTGGTTCATTTTAATGAATGTTAGATCGTCAACATTTTGGGTAGCCAGACGAGTCCTTTTTTCGGTTAATATTGAACCTGCAGCACTGAATACTCTTTCTGATAGGACACTTGCTGCAGGGCAAGCAAGCTCCTGCAATGCATATTCTGCCAATTCTGGCCAGGTGTCTAATTTGGAGGCCCAGTAATCAAATGGGAATGACGGTTGAGGGAGAACATCGATAAGGGATGAAAAATAGTTAGTAACCATACTGGACAAATGTTGTCTCCTGTCACTTTCAATTGATGCAGCAGTACCTGTCCTGTCTGCGGTCATAGCAAAATCACTCCACAACCTGGTCAGAAAACCCCTCTGTCCAACGCCACTTCTGATGTGTGCACCCCTAACACTCCTAGTCTGCTGCCCCCTGGAGCTCATGTGAGAACGATCACGTGCGCTGTGTGCTGGGAATGCCTGAAGCAAACGGTCAACAAGAGTTGATTGTTTGGTTGCTAATATTAGTTCCAAGTTCTCATGTGGCATAATATTTTGCAATTTGCCTTTATAGCGTGGATCAAGGAGGCAGGCCAACCAGTAATCGTCATCGTTCATCATTTTCGTAATGCGTGTGTCCCTTTTTAGGATACGTAAGGCATAATCCGCCATGTGGGCCAAAGTTCCAGTTGTCAAATCTCCGGTTGTGATTGGTTGAGGGGCAGTTGCAGGCAAATCTACGTCACTTGTGTCCCTCAAAAAACCAGAACCCGGCCGTGACACGCAACCAATTTCCTGTGCCCCCGGGAAAGGTTCGGCATTAAAAATATACTCATCCCCATCATCCTCCTCGTCCTCCACCTCCTCTTCGCCCGCTACCTCGTCCTGTACACTGCCCTGACCAGACAATGGCTGACTGTCATCAAGGCTTTCCTCTTCCTCTGGTGCAGACGCCTGCTCCTTTATGTGCGTCAAACTTTGCATCAGCAGACGCATTAGGGGGATGCTCATGCTTATTACGGCGTTGTCTGCACTAACCAGCCGTGTGCATTCCTCAAAACACTGAAGGACTTGACACATGTCTTGTATCTTAGACCACTGCACACCTGACAACTCCATGTCTGCCATCCTACTGCCTGCCCGTGTATCCTCCCACAAATAAATAACAGCACGCCTCTGTTCGCACAGTCTCTGAAGCATGTGCAGTGTTGAGTTCCACCTTGTTGCAACGTCTATGATTAGGCGATGCTGGGGAAGGTTCAAAGACCGCTGATAGGTCTGCATACGGCTGGCGTGTACAGGCGAACGTCGGATATGTGAGCAAAGTGCACGCACTTTGAGGAGCAGGTCGGAGAACCCAGGATAAGTTTTCAATAAGCACTGCACCACCAGGTTTAAGGTGTGAGCCAGGCAAGGAATGTGTTTCAGTTGGGAAAGGGAGATGGCAGCCATGAAATTCCTTCCGTTATCACTCACTACCTTGCCTGCCTCAAGATCTACTGTGCCCAGCCACGACTGCGTTTCTTGTTGCAAGAACTCGGATAGAACTTCCGCGGTGTGTCTGTTGTCGCCCAAACACTTCATAGCCAATACAGCCTGCTGACGCTTGGCAGTAGCTGGCCCATAATGGGACAACTGGTGTGCAACAGTGTCATCTGCCGATGGAGTGGTTGGCAGACTGCGTTCTGTGGAAGAGCTGTAGCTTCTGCAGGAGGACGAGGAGGAGGAGGAGGAGGGGGTGCGAACGCCTACAGCCAACTGTTTCCTAGACCGTGGGCTAAGCACAACTGTCCCTAAATTGATGTCGCCTGTGGACCCTGCATCCACCACATTCACCCAGTGTGCCGTGATGGACACATAACGTCCCTGGCCATGCCTACTGGTCCATGCATCTGTAGTCAGGTGCACCTTTGTACTCACAGATTGCCTGAGTGCATGGACGATGCGCTGTTTAACATGCTGGTGCAGGGCTGGGATGGCTTTTCTGGAAAAAAAGTGTCGACTGGGTAGCTCGTATCGTGGTTCAGCGTACTCCATCAGGGCTTTGAAAGCTTCGCTTTCAACTAACCGGTAGGGCATCATCTCTAACGAGATTAGTCTAGCTATGTGGGCGTTAAAACCCTGTGTACGCGGATGCGAGGATAAGTACTTCCTTTTTCTAACCAGAGTCTCATGTAGGGTGAGCTGGACTGGAGAGCTGGAGATCGTGGAACTTTCGGGTGTGCCGGTGTACATGGCAGACTGAGAGACGGTTGGAGACGGTATTGTTTCTGCCGGTGCCCTAGATGCAATATTTCCTCCTACAAAACTGGTGGTTCCCTGACCCTGACTGCTTTTGGCTGGCAAAGAAACCTGCACAGATACTGCCGGTGGTGCGGAAAATGGTGGCCTTACAGTGACGGAAGGGATGTTGCGTTGCTGACTAGCTTCATTGGCCGAGGGTGCTACAACCTTAAGGGACGTTTGGTAGTTAGTCCAGGCTTGAAAATGCATGGTGGTTAAGTGTCTATGCATGCAACTAGTATTTAGACTTTTCAGATTCTGACCTCTGCTTAAGCTAGTTGAACATTTTTGACAGATGACTTTGCGCTGATCAGTTGGATGTTGTTTAAAAAAATGCCAGACTGCACTCTTCCTAGACTCGGATCCCTTTTCAGGGATTGCAGACTGAGCTTTAACCGGATGGCCACGCTGTCCTCCAACAGGTTTTGACTTTGACACGCGTTTTGGGCCAGATACGGGCCCGGCAGATGGAACCTGTTGCGATGTTGATGCCTGCTGCGGCCCCTCCTCCACCTCCGCTTCTGAACTACTGCCGCCTGCACCCTGTTCCCCCAATGGCTGCCAATCGGGGTCAATAACTGGGTCATCTATTACCTCCTCTTCGAGCTCGTGTGCAACTTCGTCTGTGTCACTGTGTCGGTCGGTGGTATAGCGTTCGTGGCGGGGCAACATAGTCTCATCAGGGTCTGATTGTGGATCTGTACCCTGAGAGGGCAATGTGGTGGTCTGAGTCAAAGGAGCAGCATAGTACTCTGGCTGTGGCTGTGCATCAGTGCACTCCATGTCAGAATATACTTGTAATGGGCATGGCCTGTTAAATGTTTCACTTTCTAAGCCAGGGACGGTATGTGTAAAGAGCTCCATGGAGTGACCCGTTGTGTCGCCTGCTGCATCCTTCTCTCTTGTTGTAGTTTTTGCTGAGGAGGACAAGGAAGCGACTTGTCCCTGACCGTGAACATCCACAAGCGACGCGCTGCTTTTACATTTACCAGTTTCGGAAGAGGAGGCAAAAGAGCTAGAGGCTGAGTCTGCAATGTAAGCCAAAACTTGCTGTTGCTGCTCCGCCTTTAAAAGCGGTTTTCCTACTCCCAGAAAAGAGAGCGTTCGAGGCCTTGTGTAGCCTGACGACGAAACTGGCTCCACAGCTCCAGACTTAGGTGGAATATTTTTATCCCCACGACCACCTGATGCTCCACTACCACTACCATCATTACCAGCTGACAATGAACGCCCACGACGACCTCTTGCACCAGACTTCCTCATTGTTTTAAAATCTTAACCAAAGTAACTTTATTTGTTGCTGTCAAACAACTTACACGGTGAGCTATAACTTCAGTATGATTTCAATATCCCTTAACAGGTTGGTGAGACCACAAGGAAAATCAGGCACAATGTTACACACTCTGTTTTCTGTGGCACAAAATCACAGAGATGACACACACGCAGGACTGTCACTCAAGCACTAATGTCAATATTAATCTCCCACCTAATTTATTTTTTTTTTTTTTCAGGGAGACTTTAGAAACCAAATAATATTAAAAAAAACCAAAAAAATAAATAGGCTTTCTATGGCCCACTGAATGAGAGAGAGGTGGCACACCCAGGAGTCAAGACTGGCACACAAGCTGAAAGGGCAATATTACTCTCCCACTGTTTTTTTTTTTTTTTTTTTTTTCAGGGAGACTTTAGAAACCAAATAATAAGAAAAAAAATAAATAAATAAATAGGCTTTCTATAGCCCACTGAATGAGAGATAGCACACACAGCAGTGGCACACAAGCCCTGACTGAGGCCAATATTTTTCTCCCACTGATTGATGTAGTGTTTTTGTGTTGAGGTAGATTTTAGAACACAAATCAAGGAAAAAAAAAAAATGCTTTCTATGGCCCACTGAATGAGAGAGGTGGCACACCCAGGAGTCAAGACTGGCACACAAGCTGAAAGGGCAATATTACTCTCCCACTGTTTTTTTATGTATTTTTTGTTTTTTAAGGGAGACTTTAGAATCCCAATAATATTTAAAAAAATAAATAAATAGACTTTCTATGGCCCACTGAATGAGAGAGGTGGCACACCCAGGAGTCAAGACTGGCACACAAGCTGAAAGGGCAATATTACTCTCCCACTGTTTTTTTATGTATTTTTTGTTTTTTAAGGGAGACTTTAGAAACCCAATAATATTTAAAAAAATAAATAAATAGGCTTTCTATGGCCCACTGAATGAGAGAGGTGGCACACCCAGGAGTCAAGACTGGCACACAAGCTGAAAGGGCAATATTACTCTCCCACTGTTTTTTTAAGTTTTTTTATTTTTATTTTCAGGGAGACTTTAGAAACCAAATAATATTAAAAAAACCAAAAAAATAAATAGGCTTTCTATGGCCCACTGAATGAGAGAGAGGTGGCACACCCAGGAGTCAAGACTGGCACACAAGCTGAAAGGGCAATATTACTCTCCCACTGTTTTTTTTTTTTTTTTTTTTTTTCAGGGAGACTTTAGAAACCAAATAATAAGAAAAAAAATAAATAAATAAATAGGCTTTCTATAGCCCACTGAATGAGAGATAGCACACACAGCAGTGGCACACAAGCCCTGACTGAGGCCAATATTTTTCTCCCACTGATTGATGTAGTGTTTTTGTGTTGAGGTAGATTTTAGAACACAAATCAAGGAAAAAAAAAAAATGCTTTCTGTGGCCCACTGAATGAGAGAGGTGGCACACCCAGGAGTCAAGACTGGCACACAAGCTGAAAGGGCAATATTACTCTCCCACTGTTTTTTTATGTATTTTTTGTTTTTTAAGGGAGACTTTAGAAACCCAATAATATTTAAAAAAATAAATAAATAGGCTTTCTATGGCCCACTGAATGAGAGAGGTGGCACACCCAGGAGTCAAGACTGGCACACAAGCTGAAAGGGCAATATTACTCTCCCACTGTTTTTTTAAGTTTTTTTTTTTTTATTTTCAGGGAGACTTTAGAAACCAAATAATATTAAAAAAACCAAAAAAATAAATAGGCTTTCTATGGCCCACTGAATGAGAGAGAGGTGGCACACCCAGGAGTCAAGACTGGCACACAAGCTGAAAGGGCAATATTACTCTCCCACTGTTTTTATTTATTTTTTTTTTTTTCAGGGAGACTTTAGAAACCAAATAATAAGAAAAAAAATAAATAAATAAATAGGCTTTCTATAGCCCACTGAATGAGAGATAGCACACACAGCAGTGGCACACAAGCCCTGACTGAGGCCAATATTTTTCTCCCACTGATTGATGTAGTGTTTTTGTGTTGAGGTAGATTTTAGAACACAAATCAAAGAAAAAAAAAAAAATGCTTTCTATGGCCCACTGAATGAGAGAGGTGGCACACCCAGGAGTCAAGACTGGCACACAAGCTGAAAGGGCAATATTACTCTCCCACTGTTTTTTTATGTATTTTTTGTTTTTTAAGGGAGACTTTAGAATCCCAATAATATTTAAAAAAAAAAATAAATAGACTTTCTATGGCCCACTGAATGAGAGAGGTGGCACACCCAGGAGTCAAGACTGGCACACAAGCTGAAAGGGCAATATTACTCTCCCACTGTTTTTTTAAGTTTTTTTTTTTTTATTTTCAGGGAGACTTTAGAAACCAAATAATATTAAAAAAAACAAAAAAATAAATAGGCTTTCTATGGCCCACTGAATGAGAGAGAGGTGGCACACCCAGGAGTCAAGACTGGCACACAAGCTGAAAGGGCAATATTACTCTCCTACTGTTTTTTTTTTTTTTTTTTTTTTCAGTGAGACTTTAGAAACCAAATAATAAGAAAAAAAATAAATAAATAAATAGGCTTTCTATAGCCCACTGAATGAGAGATAGCACACACAGCAGTGGCACACAAGCCCTGACTGAGGCCAATATTTTTCTACCACTGATTGATGTAGTGTTTTTGTGTTGAGGTAGATTTTAGAACACAAATCAAGGAAAAAAAAAAATGCTTTCTATGGCCCACTGAATGAGAGAGGTGGCACACCCAGGAGTCAAGACTGGCACACAAGCTGAAAGGGCAATATTACTCTCCCACTGTTTTTTTATGTATTTTTTGTTTTTTAAGGGAGACTTTAGAAACCCAATAATATTTAAAAAAAAAATAAATAGGCTTTCTATGGCCCACTGAATGAGAGAGGTGGCACACCCAGGAGTCAAGACTGGCACACAAGCTGAAAGGGCAATATTACTCTCCCACTGTTTTTTTAAGTTTTTTTTTTTTTATTTTCAGGGAGACTTTAGAAACCAAATAATATTAAAAAAACCAAAAAAATAAATAGGCTTTCTATGGCCCACTGAATGAGAGAGAGGTGGCACACCCAGGAGTCAAGACTGGCACACAAGCTGAAAGGGCAATATTACTCTCCCACTGTTTTTTTTTTTTTTTTTTTTTCAGGGAGACTTTAGAAACCAAATAATAAGAAAAAAAATAAATAAATAAATAGGCTTTCTATAGCCCACTGAATGAGAGATAGCACACACAGCAGTGGCACACAAGCCCTGACTGAGGCCAATATTTTTCTCCCACTGATTGATGTAGTGTTTTTGTGTTGAGGTAGATTTTAGAACACAAATCAAGGAAAAAAAAAAAATGCTTTCTATGGCCCACTGAATGAGAGAGGTGGCACACCCAGGAGTCAAGACTGGCACACAAGCTGAAAGGGCAATATTACTCTCCCACTGTTTTTTTATGTATTTTTTGTTTTTTAAGGGAGACTTTAGAATCCCAATAATATTTAAAAAAAAAAATAAATAGACTTTCTATGGCCCACTGAATGAGAGAGGTGGCACACCCAGGAGTCAAGACTGGCACACAAGCTGAAAGGGCAATATTACTCTCCCACTGTTTTTTTAAGTTTTTTTTTTTTATTTTCAGGGAGACTTTAGAAACCAAATAATATTAAAAAAACCAAAAAAATAAATAGGCTTTCTATGGCCCACTGAATGAGAGAGAGGTGGCACACCCAGGAGTCAAGACTGGCACACAAGCTGAAAGGGCAATATTACTCTCCCACTGTTTTTTTTTTTTTTTTTTTTTTCAGGGAGACTTTAGAAACCAAATAATAAGAAAAAAAATAAATAAATAAATAGGCTTTCTATAGCCCACTGAATGAGAGATAGCACACACAGCAGTGGCACACAAGCCCTGACTGAGGCCAATATTTTTCTACCACTGATTGATGTAGTGTTTTTGTGTTGAGGTAGATTTTAGAACACAAATCAAGGAAAAAAAAAAAATGCTTTCTATGGCCCACTGAATGAGAGAGGTGGCACACCCAGGAGTCAAGACTGGCACACAAGCTGAAAGGGCAATATTACTCTCCCACTGTTTTTTTATGTATTTTTTGTTTTTTAAGGGAGACTTTAGAATCCCAATAATATTTAAAAAAATAAATAAATAGACTTTCTATGGCCCACTGAATGAGAGAGGTGGCACACCCAGGAGTCAAGACTGGCACACAAGCTGAAAGGGCAATATTACTCTCCCACTGTTTTTTTAAGTTTTTTTTTTTTTATTTTCAGGGAGACTTTAGAAACCAAATAATATTAAAAAAACCAAAAAAATAAATAGGCTTTCTATGGCCCACTGAATGAGAGAGAGGTGGCACACCCAGGAGTCAAGACTGGCACACAAGCTGAAAGGGCAATATTACTCTCCCACTGTTTTTTTTTTTTTTTTTTTTTTCAGGGAGACTTTAGAAACCAAATAATAAGAAAAAAAATAAATAAATAAATAGGCTTTCTATAGCCCACTGAATGAGAGATAGCACACACAGCAGTGGCACACAAGCCCTGACTGAGGCCAATATTTTTCTACCACTGATTGATGTAGTGTTTTTGTGTTGAGGTAGAATTTAGAACACAAATCACGGAAAAAATAAATAGGCTTTCTATGGCCCACTCAGTGAGAGATGGCACACACAGGGATGGCACTGTAGCAGAAATGCCAATCTTAATCTCCCACAAAAAAAAAAAAAAAAAAAACAGGGACTGTCCTACAATTACTATCTCCCTGCAGTAATCTAAACCAGGTATGGCAGGCAGCAATAGGAGTGGACTGATGCACAAATTAAATAAAAAGTGTGGACAAACAAAAAAGATAGCTGTGCAGAAAGGAACAAGAGGATATGTGCTTTGAAAAAAGCAGTTGGTTTCCACAGTGGCGTACACACAGCAATACAGCTATCACGGAGCCTTCTAGGGCAGCCCAATGAGCTACAGCGCTGAGGAAAAAAAAAAAAAAAATAGCTTCCACTGTTCCTGCACACCGAAGGTGGTGTTGGACAGTGGAAATCGCTACAGCACAAGCGGTTTGGTGGTTAGTGGACCCTGCCTAACGCTCTCCCTGCTTCTGACGAAGCGGCAGCAACCTCTCCCTAAGCTCAGATCAGCAGCAGTAAGATGGCGGTCGGCGGGAACGCCCCTTTATAGCCCCTGTGACGCCGCAGACAGCAAGCCAATCACTGCAATGCCCTTCTCTAAGATGGTGGGGACCAGGATCTATGTCATCACGCTGCCCACACTCTGCGTTCACCTTCATTGGCTGAGAAATGGCGCTTTTCGCGTCATTGAAACGCGACTTTGGCGCGAAAGTCGCGTACCGCATGGCCGACAAGCACAGGGGTCGGATCGGGTTTCATGAGACGCCGACTTAGCCAAAAGTCGGCGACTTTTGAAAATGATCGACCCGTTTCGCTCAACCCTACTCATCACACTTCAATCATTTCTATATACACAACTCCCAAATCATGTGGAATCTTGGTTAAAAAGATTCTCCAGGAGTGTAATATAATGACCCCCATCATGTAAGTCAAACAATACTCTCTAGTCTTGTGTCTTAACTTACAGAGCTGTATTATAAGCACACTCTACCGCAACTGATAGAGACTCATCTCGCCAAGGATTGCAAGGTCAGTGTAAAATGCACAGAATGTGGCACCACAGACCATAACACTGCTCTACACCCTGGCCTGGCTCCATGGAGTGCACAAAACACGCCAGCTGACAGTGAGCATGGCGGGGAGGAAAAGAACACTGATACAGCTACGCCAGAGATCACTTCACAATGTACCGAGGTCTGCAAAGGGACAATAGACAGTAGGTCCTGTTCAAAAATATGCCTCGTCAGAGTGTACCCGAAGGGCCATAGAGACCAAGCTGTGAGACTGTATGCTATCTTGGATGATCAAAGTAATCGATCCTTGGCTAGATCAACTTTTTTTGAACTATTCAACATCAAAGGGTCAAGCACTCCCTACTCATTAAAGACATGTGCAGGTACTGTGACAACAGCGGGCAGGAAAGCTACAGACTACCAAATCGAGTCATTAGACGGACAATTCTGCCTACCGCTACCTACGATCATCGAATGTAACCAGATCCCAGACAACAGATCTGAAATCCCTACACCAGATGTAGCAATCCATCACGCTCACTTAAAACGAATAGCACACCTTATACCGGAACTCGACCAGCAGGCCCAGATAATTCTGCTGTTGGGGAGAGAGATCCTGCAGGTTCATAAAGTGAGATGTCATATCAATGGACTCCACAATGCTCCCTATGCCCAAAAGCTAGACCTAGGATGGGTCATAATTGGCAACGTATGCTTGGGACGCATGCACGCCCCATCTTCCGTGACAAGCATGCTGACAAATACATTGGAGAAAGGACGACCATCTCTGTTTCAACCTTGTAACAATGAGTTCCATGTCAGGGAACTGCCACACAGCATCCAACTGCCCAATCATTTAATAGACTTTACTCACGACAGCAGTATAGTGTCGGGAAGCTATGAGGATCAGTTAGGGTGCACAGTCTTCCAGAGAACTAAGCAGGACAACCAAGTGGCAATGTCAGTAGAGGACAAGTTGTTCTTAGAGGTACTGGACAAGGGACTCGTTAAAGATGAGACCAACAGCCGGGTCGCACCTCTTCCCTTCAAAACCCACAGACCACGTCTACCGAACAACAGAAATCAGGCATTACAACGTTTCTCCTCTCTCAAACGTAATCTGCAAAAGAAACCAGAGATGAAAGATCACTTTTTCTCCTTCATGTCAAAGATTTTTGAAAACTGTCACGCAGAACTAGCTCCCACTCTCAAAGACTCTGAAGAATGCTGGTTCCTACCCATGTTCGGAGTATACCACCCTAAGAAACCAGGCCAGATTAGAGTCATGTTCGATTCCAGTGCCAAATTTAATGATGTCTCCCTAAATGACGTTCTACTAACAGGACCAGACCTCAATAACAAACTGCTGGGAGTACTTATGCGCTTCCGTAAGGATTCCATTGCCTTCATCGCTGACATCCAGCAAATGTTCCATTGTTTCCTTGTGAGAGAGAGAGACAGGAACTTCCTAAGATTCTTCTGGTACAGAGACAATGATCCTGCTAAAGAAGTCACAGAGTATCGCATGAGAGTGCACATCTTTGGCAACAGTCCTTCCCCTGCCGTCGCCATTTACGGACTCAAAAGGTCAGCTCAGGAAGGAGAAGCAGAATACGGAGCAGATGTCAGATGATTCATAGAAAAGGACTTTTATGTCGACGACTGTCTGAAAGCCATGCCTTCAATTGAGACTGCCATCAGTCTCCTCAGGAGAGCCCAGGACATGCTTGCCTGCTCGAACCTTAGGCTTCATAAAATAGCCTCAAACAGCCAAGAACTCATGGAAGCGTTCCCTTCTCAGGACCTATGTAATGGTCTCAGAGACCTGGACCTGGGGTCAGACCCCGCACCAATGCAACGCAGCCTCGGGCTTCTCTGGAATCTACAGTCAGACACTTTCACCTTTCAGGTGAACCAGGAAGAAGGGCCTTTCACACGTAGAGGCGTCCTGTTTACCATCAACAGTCTGTACGATCCCTTGGGTTTCGCAGCTCCTGTTACTATACAAGGCAAGGCCCTACTAAGAGACTTAACTAGGGAAACATCTGACTGGGATGCACCTCTGCCACCTGATAAGAGTATCCAGTGGGAAGAGTGGAAGAACTTGTTAGCGGCACTCTCCAACCTGAATGTGCCAAGACCATACGCCCCTGTGCCATCTACTGAAATTCAAAGCCAAAAAAAAGGCACCCAGGCAGTATTGTAGTCCAAAATATCAAAATTGTTTATTATAATCAGTAAAATACCAACAACAGGTAGAGGGTGAACATAAGGGAGATATGCACACAGTGTAACACAATATGCCCACACGGAGCAACCGACGGTACATGGGGTAGATCAAATATAATGCATGGGGAGATTCCATATCACAAGGCTAACATAAAGCCACTAAGCTAATATACATGCAAGTGCAGAGCCCCACTCCCGTAGTGGAATATATTATCCCATTCATGTTATATAACGTAGAAGAACATAGCAGAGTGGGAGGGAACAGATCCCCAGGCTTACCGATAGTATGTACACCACCACCGCACCGTCGACCGCTCACCCCGACACGCGTTTCGGTGTGAAACCTTCCTCAGGGGGCGTCACGCCCCCTGAGGAAGGTTTCACACCGAAACGCGCGTCGGGGTGAGCGGTCGACGGTGCGGTGGTGGTGTACATACTATCGGTAAGCCTGGGGATCTGTTCCCTCCCACTCTGCTATGTTCTTCTACGTTATATAACATGAATGGGATAATATATTCCACTACGGGAGTGGGGCTCTGCACTTGCATGTATATTAGCTTAGTGGCTTTATGTTAGCCTTGTGATATGGAATCTCCCCATGCATTATATTTGATCTACCCCATGTACCGTCGGTTGCTCCGTGTGGGCATATTGTGTTACACTGTGTGCATATCTCCCTTATGTTCACCCTCTACCTGTTGTTGGTATTTTACTGATTATAATAAACAATTTTGATATTTTGGACTACAATACTGCCTGGGTGCCTTTTTTTTGTTTCAATGAATATATTGCAGTTTGTCCTGTGATTTGTCCTGGTTTCTTTGGGGTACTATCAGGACTGTTTTTGGGTGTCAGCCCATTGGTCATCTTGGTCCCCTTTTTATATATAATGTCACTGACTATATATCCTGAAATACAAAGCCAAAGACTGTACGTATTTGCAGATGCTTCTGTCAAAGCGATTGCCGCTGTTGCCTACCTGAGAACTGTAGACTCCAAAGGTCAGTGCCACATTGGTTTCATTATGGGAAAGGCCAAACTCGCACCACAACCAGAGCACACTATACCCAGGTTAGAGCTTTGTGCCGCAGTCCTAGCTGTTGAGTTAGCGGAGTTCATCACATCCGAAATGGATATCGACCTGACACAGGCCAAGTTCTACTCAGACAGCAAAGTAGTCCTGGGATATATCCACAACGAAACCAGGCGATTCTACTTTTATGTCAATAACAGAGTGCTACGTATCAGGAGATCAGTTCATCCGAAGCAGTGGCATTACATACCCTCGGTTCCAGTTCCTAACGACCCTGAGGAGCCCTTGCTATTGACTCCAGCTACTCTACTTACCAAGAAAACGGGACTGTCCAGTGCCCCTCCAGGAGGATTCGACGCTAAGGACCTCTACAAGCACCAATGGAGACAGGTACAAAGTCTTGCAAATACTTCTGGGACAGGTGGTGCAAACAATATTTGTCTATCCTGCAGCCACGTACGAATTGGCAATCTACTAAACCTAATTTGAACGTGGGTGACCTTGTTCTTGTGAAAGACTGTCAAATTCATCGGAACCAGTGGCCACTTGGTCTAGTTACCGCAACGTTCCCGAGCAAGGACGGCAACGTCCGCAAAGTTGAGCTAAGGATTACCAAAGGGAATGAACCTAAGACATTTTCCAGACCGGTATCTGAACTGGTCCTATTGTTGCCTTCGGAAGAAAGGAGTAGTGACATCCGTTGATGTTAGACAGGGAGTGTTCTGTCACCGCCATCTAAATTGTTACCTCCATTATCTGTTTGCATAATTTGGAGTTTCTCAGCCAGTATACAGGACTTGATATATTCATACCTTTATTTGTAGTGCTTTGGCTCCCTCTAGCGGTCAGAGTCATGTTGACAGTTGTATTTTTCTGCTATGTATTTTTTATGTCTGATTCTCCTTTGCAATGCATTATGGTAGCTCAGCCCACATTTCCCTCCAGTTTTCATTCACTTCCTCTAGTTTGCCTTCCAGGGAAGACGCTTACACTTCATCCCCCTTGCGATTGCATTGCCGGTATGTCTTTATCCTCTCTGTAGATATTTCTGCTCTATATTAGCCTAGCTTAACCAGTTGCACTCCTAGTTCAGTTATTAGCCTTCTAAATGTAATGCATAACGTTAATCATGTGTAGTATGTATTTGTTCCCTACCATGTACTGATTCCATGTATATCATTGTTCACAGTTTCACTGCATCAATATACCACTACGTTTAATAAAGCACAGACTCAACCACAGTCTCCTTATTGGACCCCGGTATAGCGGTTTAGCTGACTGGATAGCTACATATGAGCCTGTCTCATTTAGTGAGGACAGAACACTGACAGAAGAAGAAAAACATGTTATTGTACTCAAACTGTATCTCATTTCCTTGAATTGGGATGCATATACTTGGTTTTGACTATTGCTGCTCACCTCTTATCAACCAGCCATTTCTCTTGAACTTCTAACAGTGAGTCCACTTTGTCATTGTACCTTGTTTTTGTTGAACCGCAAGATGATTTTGAACAAGAAGGTTCTTTATTCCCTGTGAGGACACCACCCTCTCTCCCCAAATTGGCAGTTTATTTGTTTCTTGTTCCTCCCCTGATGATTTGAAGAAATGAAACGCGTTGGGAGGCCATGGGGTTAATATTTGATATCTGAGAATCCTAGTGGTGGGTTTGAAGTTTATGGCATCTGATGCGTGTAAGGAGGTAAAACACAAGAAGAGTCTGGGGGCAGTTACCTTCTCGGCTCTGTGCCTGGAACCATTGAGCTGTGCTGCAGGTTCCCCAAGGAGCAGACTTAGAGACTGGGACAGGAAGGAAGCGGGCAGAGAGCGGGAATGGCACGCACGCAGGGGACAGAGCAGCGTGAGCAGCGGTCAGAGCAGGGTGCAGCTGCGCTCCAGGAGAGAGAGAGCTCCCGGTCTGAGGACAAATAGAGGGAGACTGCCCAGAAAGACTGCATCTTGTGAGTACATGAAAGCGAACTCTGCTGTGACTCGAGAGGGGCGCTTTGAGACCCGTGTAGAGACATTGGCCCATGCAGAGACTTCAACCCCCTGGTCCCCACGGTATCAGTACAGAGACTGTGATTCCTGATACAGTGACTTAACAGTGCAGAGCCCCTGATTCCTGGTACAGAGACTAAACAGTGCAGAGCCCCTGATTCCTGGCTGTGCTGTAGAAGCTAAAGACTCAGAGCCTGTGCATAACCCATTAACTCCCGAAACCCCAGGCAGCAGGCTTCTAGAGACTACTCAGCCCACGGATAACAGAGGGACGACAAGTGCCGCTGTTTCTCGGCGCCTATGTTGGAGAAGACGACCCTTCAAGCAAGTCCTCATCAGACTGATAAGTGTTCTTTTCTCAAGAAATCTTGCTTACTTCTGTTACATTGTTTGACTCCCATATTTTTGCACTGTTTTATTGCTAGTTATTTTCCATTGCTTACTCCCTGCGAGGAGAACCTGATTCCTTTTATTAAACCCCTCAACTGTTGGTCTGTCTGTTCCGTGGTGACATACTCAGTACCTGCATACTATTACATTTGGCATATTCAGCAGGATGTCACATGGTAGCGCGGACAGGGCAGACCAAGCAGCTGGGGAAGTTCCCAGGTCTAGCATTTCCCTGGGAGCCATGTTGAATAATTTGCCAAGGTTCACTGGGAACAATATAATGCTGTGGAGTTGGACGGAGCATATCCGGGGAATGGTGCAGATACATCCCATGACACCAGCCCTGGAGGCAGAAATTGCATTGATGGCCCTGGAGGGGGAGGCACAGGATTCTGTCATGTATAGGTCCCCCTGGGAGAGAGATACCCTGGACAAAGTGCTGTGCATACTTGAGGCGACGCATGGGGACCCCACTGACGTAGGGGAACTTCGCATGCGACTGTTTCACCGGGTACAAAGGGAGGGGGAGACCGTGACCCAATTCATGAATGCCCTACAAGAGCTTCACACTGCTATCAGATGAAAGGATGGTGTAGGGGTTGGGTCAGTTGATATGGTGCTCAGAGATCAGCTGGTGATGGGACTGTGTGACACAATGATGAAACAGGCACTGTGAGAGCGCATGCGAGTAAAGCCAGACATGACTTTCTCTGAGGTTGGCAGTGAGGCGCGTGTGCGAGAACAAGAACAGGGAGTGACGGGGCTGGTGGGAAGGGTGCAGAGTGGGGAGGTAACCCCCACTGCAGGCAATATCCCCCAGTGGGTGGAGGACCTGAGAATGGAGATTAGACAGGTCCGTGAAGAAATGGCGGCCTCCAGAAGAACTCTGGCAGAAGGGCCCGGCCCTCTGGTGTGAGACAGAGAAGCTGCCCCCCGAAGGGAGGGTGAAACTACCAGGAGGAGAAGCCCTTTTACATGCTACACTTGTGGAGAATCCGGCCACATTGCTCGATGGTGGCCCCGGCGGAGCCGACCATCCCCGCGCCTTCCTTTAAACTAGGTGGCTCTGAGCTTGAGGGGCACCGCTCAGAACGTGAAGAACAGAGTAGGAGTAGTAAAAGTCCACACAGCCTTGTTTCCACGTGCCCTCTGGTCTGGGCAGAAATCAATGGAAGAGCAGTGCGATGCTTGATAGACACCGGCTCACAAGTGACCACCATGCCTGAGAGATATTTCCGCCGTCACTTCACAGAGGCGCTACGGCCCGAATGTGGCCCTGTGATCAAACTTATGGCGGCCAATCACTTGCCCATCCCGCTCGCAGGGGTGGTATGTATGAACATAGAGGTCTGTGGAAAAGACCTCGGGAGAAGACGAGTACTGGTGGATGGAGAGGTAGCTAAAGACCATACCGTGACCCTGGGCATGAATGTGTTAAAAGACCTCGGAAGCCTTGTTTTCAACAAGTCCCCGGAACAGTTCTTGCAACAATGGAGTGACCAAACCCCCCAGAGAAGGGTCTTTCAACAACTGATATGGACCGCCCAGGTCCAGGAAGCATACAGCGACGGAAAGGAACTTGGCAAAGTCGTCGCCCCCGCCTCAGTCAATCGAGTGTTGCCCCCTGGGCAGACGGTGCTTCGCCTGCCTGTATGAGCTGGCATCCCGCTGGAAGGGGTCGAAGTCCAAATTGAGCCCAGCAGAGTCAACCAGCTGCCATCAGGAATATTGGTCCCTGGCTACAGTGCGGGATGAAACTGTCCTTGTGCACTGCATCAATTTGGGGGAGACAGATACAACTTTGCCCCCTAGAAGCAAAGTCACTCAAGTCCTGGGCCTCCCAGATGAGTTGGTCCCCACTGAGGCGGTACAGCTGACAGCAAGGCCAGAAGATCCGTGGCTGGTGACCGTCAAAGTGGAGGCAGCTCCGGACCCCAGATTACTGCAAGAAGGGCGCCAGATACTGAAACACATGAGGGCGGAGCTCTCAAAACTTACTCTAGCAGTAGGTACCTCAGGTGGAAGCCGTATTGGGGAAATTTCAGGAGGTGAAGGGAATGCTGTCACACATGCTGAAGAAGGGAGATACACGCGAGAGTCAGAGCCCGTGGGCTGCCCGTATAGTCTTGGTGAGAAAGAAAGATGGGTCCCTGTGGTTCTGTGTGGACTATTGCTGGCTCAATGCTTGCACAGTGCGGGACTCATACCCACTGCCCAGGATAGAGGAGTCCCTGATGGCACTAGGGAATGCCAGATATTTCTCCACGTTAGACTTGGCCAGCGGCTACTGGCAGGTGCCCATGTCTGAGCAAGTCCGAGCCAAGACGGCTTTCATCCTTCCGATGGGACTGTATGAGTTCGACCGGATGCCCTTCGGCCTAGCAAATGCCCCAGGAACATTTCAGCAACTCATGGAGAGATGTCTGGGAGACCTGAACTTTGAAGCCACTTTGATCTTCTTGGATGATATCATCATTTTTGTCCCCACCTTTGAGGAGCATCTGCAGAGACTAGAGCAAGTTCTGAGTCGGCTACAGAAGTATAGCTTGAAAGTGAAACCCCAGAAATGTCACCTCTTCCGTACCGAGATTGAATACTTGGGACATGTTGTCTCCGCTGAGGGGGTGAGGCCTTCCCAGGAGAAGATCGCTGTGGTACAAGAGTGGCCAACTCCAAAAACTGTGAAAGATGTATGTGCATTCCTGGGACTCACAGGATACTTCAGACGCCTTGTAAAAGACTTTACCCACCTTGCTAATCCACTCCAGGAGTTGTTGAGGGGAGTGCCCACTTGCGCCAAAAACAGGAACATACAGTGGGGGAAGTGTCAGGAGGAGGCATTCTTGGCTTTGAAGAAGGCTTTGACGGAGGCCCCCATGCAGGCCTACGCTGACTTCACACAACCGTTCATCTTGCACACTGATGGGAGCCTGCAGGGTCTCGGGGCCGTACTATCGCAGATGCAGGACAGGAAAGAGCGCGTCATCGCATACGCCAGTCGGTCTTTGCATGACTCGGAAAGGAATCCAGAAAACTACAGTTCATTTAAGCTGGAGTTGTTGGCGCTGGTGAGGGCAATAACTGAGAAGTTCGCGGAATATCTGGCTGGCTCAGAAGTTCATGTACACACCAATAACAATCCGTTGGCCCATCTCGAGAATTCCAAGTTAGGTGCCCTAGAACAACGTTGGGTAGCCTGAATGGCCAAGTTCTGATACAGAATTTCGTATAAAAGAGGAGCTGAGAATGTTCATGCGGATGCCCTCTCCCAAGTAAACTATCACAAACCAGCACCCAGCCAGGATGAAGAACTGGAAGATGTGGAGGTTCCAGGTTTTGGAGAGACTGCCAGGATGGTGGCAGCAGCGTGGGAAATTGAACAGGAAGAGGCCTGTGTGAATTTGCTGGAGCAGCCCCGCGATGAGTGGGTCCGAGTGCAGCAGGAGGATCCGGAGCTAGCTCAGTTGTGAAGGTGGGTCGTATCTGAACAAATGCCAAATCAGCACGAGAGGAGGTCCACCATGTCACCTGAAGTACTGAAGATGCTACGCCAGTGGGAGAGGCTCCAGTTGCAGGATGGTATCCTGTACCGGAAGGTATTCCTGCAAACAGAACTCAGTCTTGTATGGCAGACGGTGATTCCCTCTTCCTTGATAGGCCAGGTGGCTAAGGAAGCACATGAGAAAAGAGCACACTTTGGGCCAGAAAAAACTTTTCAGTCATTACAGCACCAATTTTATCACCCCCACTTAAGGACCATTGTGGAGAAAGTATGTCAGCAATGCAGAAGTTGTGAGCTGGTCAAACCACCAGAACAACGAGCTCCCACAGAGACGGTGAGGTCTTCTGGCCCCATGGACCTACTGGCAATAGATTACTTGACAATTGGACCAGCACACCAAGGCTATGAGCATTGTTTAGTAATGATAGACCACTTTACTAAATTTGCCATAGTGACGCCCACACGGGACTAGACTGCCGAGTCTGCTGCTCACGCAATCTGCAAACACTGTAAGGGTGTCCGGGTGTCCCAAGCACATCCATTCTGATCAAGGGGCCTGCTTCCTCGGAAGAGTGATGGAGGAGCTGCACCAGCTGTACAAAATCGATAAGTCCCGGACCACCCCTTATCATACACAGGGGAATGGGGCTTGTGAAAGATTTAACCGCACTCTGATTCAAATGCTGAGGACCCTGGAAGAGGACCAGAAGGCGAAGTGGACTGAGTCCATCCCTGAATTGGTGTGGGCGTATAACAATCAGAAACATAGCACTACCAGATGCACCCCCTACTCTCTGTTCTTTGGCTGACCCGGGAAGGGACTGGCAGAGCTGGCGCTGGAACCCGAGGAGGACTACCCTCGGACGGGGGTGTACTCCTGGGTTCAAGAACATCGTCATCGGCTGCAGACAATTCAACATCTAGTGCAGAACCGGCTGCAAGAATTGGAGTATCCTCAGGTAGCTCCTCAAAAGGGGACAACCCTGCGGCCTGGAGACCGAGTCTTAGTGAGGGAAAAGCGCCCACACAACAAACTAGAGTACCGGTGGGAGAAAATGCTGTACCAAGTGAAGCAGCGGCACGGCAACAGGGGTCCTGTTTATGAGGTCCAGCCTGAAACGGAAGAGGGGACTCCCACCCGCACACTGCACAGGAATATGTTGTATCCATGTTTGTCTCGAGATCCTGAATCAGTCTAATTGGCTCCAGCGCCCCCATCGGCTACGCCAGTGATCAATGTAGATGTGGAAGACAAGGAAGACTCCCAATCTCTCCCAGGGAACCCAGGAACAGGGCTGGTGCCTGAAACTACCAACGTATCGGAGGAAGCCTAGACTCCTTCCACAGCAGTTGACACCACCGCCCCTGCTGGCTTGAGACGCTCTGAACGTTCAATGGCTGGTGTACCCCCTGTTTGCTACAATCAGGACAAGTTTATCTGGCAGCAGATTGTGCAAGGACTGGAAGCTTGCCAACAGGAACTCCTGAAGATCTCGCCCGTGGAATGGCGAGCAGAAAGAGGGGGGGAATGTAAGACGGTAAAACACAAGAAGAGTCTGGGGGCAGTTACCTTCTCGGCTCTGTGCCTGGAACCATTGAGCTGGGCTGCAGGTTCCCCAAGTGGCAGACTTAGAGACTGGGACAGGAAGGAAGCGGGCAGAGAGCTGGAAAGGCATGCGCGCAGGGGACAGAGAAGCATGAGCAGGGGTCAGAGCAGGGTGCAGCTGCGCTCCGGGACAGAGAGAGCTCCCGGTCTGAGGACAAATAGAGGGAGACTGCCCAGAAAGACTGCATCTTGTGAGTACATGAAAGCGGAATCTGCTGTGACTCGAGAGGGGCGCTTTGAGACCTGTGTAGAGACATTGGCCCATGCAGAGACTTCGACGCCCTGGTCCCCACAGTATCAGTACAGAGACTGTGATTCCTGGTACAGCGACTTAACAGTGCAGAGCCCCTGATTCCTGGTACAGAGACTTAACAGTGCAGAGCCCCTGATTCCTGGCTGTGCTGTAAAAGCTAAAGACTCAGAACCTGTGCATAACCCATTAACTCCCGAAACTCGAGGCAGCAGGCTCCTAGAGACTACTCAGCCCACGGACAACAGAGGGACGACAAGTGCCGCTGTTTCTCGGCGCCTACGTTGGAGAAGACGACCCTTCAAGCAAGTCCTCATCAGACTGATAAGTGTTCTTTTTTCAAGAAATCTTGCTTACTTCTGTTACATTGTTTCACTCCCATATTTTTGCACTGTTTTATTGCTAGTTATTTTCCATTGCTTCCTCCCTGCAAGGAGAACCTGATTCCTGTTTTTAAACCCCTCAACTGTTGGTCTGTCTTTTCCGTGGTGACATACTCAGTACCTGCATACTATTTCATGCACACCCATCCCCCACCCCCGGATCAACAGAGCAATTTCTTTGGAGCTGTTCTCAAGACCAGGAGGAATCGATGTATATGAACCAGGGTGAGAATGTTCCATTATCTGAGCAGATGTCTTTTCTCTGTATATAATTATGGCTACTATGCAATAAGTGATATTTATATAGTACAGTGATGTTTCTTATTCACACGTGATATGAAAAGCAACTGCATAGTGCCAAAAGTCACTGCTAGGATATTGCTTTAATTGTATGAGTCTACTGGCTGAGAGACTAAGATTTGGGCACTCATCTGAGCAATATCGGAATTTTAATATACCCATAGAATTTGTGTATTTAATATTGGGTGTATAGTGTTGTTTGTAGTGTAGTGTTTGGTTTGTTGTTCTTGTCCTAATTGGCTTTTAATATTATTATTAAAAGTTACATTTTAGTCCAATTTAGTACCATTACTACCCTGCTGTAAGCAAACCTTTTGGATTGGTAGATTTTTTTGAGATTACCTTGTTTTTGCTGAAAACAAATATTCAAGCTCCAGTGCCCTTTGTCATAGGTACATTTCAACTGTGTTACGCCCACAGGGTGTGACAAAGTATAGTGGACTCAATACACCACTGATGGTGCAGTGTCAGCTGCATACCCGATACTCAAAAGACAGGAGAGTGGATCTCATAAACCAAAACATATTTATTAACAAGGTTAAACAAAAAGGGAAAAGGTGTCAGACGGAAGGAATCTCTGGATTACAACACTTTACCACATAGTGGAGCACCAGGCAAGGTGTACCCCAATACAGGGATTCCCCCGTCACAACACCAGGTGGCCTGAATGCCACAAATCCAGGACCAGAGGATGACTCGTATTGACAGACTAGAAACACTGTAGAATACTTTGCTCTGCTGGTGGAGAGAATCTCGGAAGCTCCATGAAATCCCAGAAAAGTTGATCCCACTGGTAGCAGTATCTGGAGGGTTCTGTGAAGATAGACTAAGTCAGCTTGGAGTGGGAATCGGAGAGACCAGAGGGATCCAGGATAGGAATCACCAGTAGAGGACTCTATGAAAATAGAGATGTCAGTATAGTGCAGAGCACAGCAGAGCGTGGCCTGAAGTTGAGGAAACAATCCCAGAGAATGAACACATTGCCCAGGCACCTCCCTTAAGGGGAGGGGAGGATGCTTTTTATACACAGAGCATCATAGCACAGGATAGGAATCACCAGTAGAGGACTCTATGAAAATAGAGATGTCAGTATAGTGCAGAGCACAGCAGAGCGTGGCCTGAAGTTGAGGAAACAATCCCAGAGAATTAACACATTGCCCAGGCACCTCCCTTAAGGGGAGGGGAGGATGCTTTTTATACACAGAGCATCATAGCACAGGTGCCCTGCTGTTTTAAGTATGTGCAGGAAGCAGGGCATGGCTTCTAAAAGCATTTCCAAGGGGCCTGCCAAGAGGATGCAGGTTCTTAGCAGAGAAAGGAGCCGCTGATTGTCTGGAGCCATGGACAGGGTAAGTAAGGCTGTGTGATAGGCGCCAGTCTCCCTGTGCAGCGGAGACTGAGCCTGCGGCTAAGGGCATGACAAACTGTAAGAGACAGAATCTAAAAATAAAAACCAGAAAATCACATTGTCTGATTTTTAATTAATTATAGCATTTTATAATATGAAATAAGTATTTGGTCACCTACCAACCAGCAAGAATTCTGGCTTTCACAGGCCTGTTGTTTTTTCTTTAAGAATCCCTCCTACTCTATATTCAATACCTGTATTAATTGCACCTGTTTAACTAATTCCTTGTATAAAAGACACATGCCCACAAACTCAATGACACCCCAACCTCTCCATCATTGCCAAAACCAAAGAGCTGTCTAAGGACACCAGGGACAAAATTGTAGACCAGCACAAGGCTTGAATGGGCTAAATAACAATAGGCAAGCAGCTTAGTAAAAAGGCAACTACTAGGGTTGAGCGACTTTTACTTTTTTAGGATCGAGTCGGGTTTCGTGAAACCTGACTTTCTCAAAAGTCGGATCGTGTGAAATCGGCCGATCATTGTGAAAAGTCGGGGGCCGACCGAAACACGAAACCCAATGCAAGTCAATGTGGATTTTTATTTATTTATTTTTTCTTCTCTCTCTCTCTCTCCTCAGACTGTGTAAATCGCTACATCCAAAACGGTAATATGGCGTTTATTCCCCCACCCCCTGTGACGCCGCAGAAAGCAAGACAAGACCTATGTCATCACACTGCCCACACTCGATCATTGGCTGAAAAAATGTCGGTTAAAGTGTCATACGAAATGCGACTTTGGCGCAAAGATCGCCGACTGCATGGCCGATCCCACACTGGGATCTGCTCGGGTTTCACGAAACCCGACTTTGCCGAAAGTCGGCGACTTATGAAATTGACCGATCCGTTTCGCTCAACCCTAGCAACTACTGCTGGCACAATTTTTAGAAAATGGAAGAAACACAAGATGACTGACAATCTTCTTTGGTATGGGTCTAAGAAAGGGCAGGAATCAGCCCAGAACTACAAGGGAGAACCTGAACAAAATGGTCAAATAAATGATAGTGCAGACAAATAATTGTAAGTAATAAAATACAAAGTTTATTGAGATAAAAAAAGGAGAGGGGTAAAAATACGGTACTAACAACACTGTTTATTTGACCATTTAGTTCAGGTGTTCCTCAATAGTAGTACTAATGTTTCCAAATGGTCTGTCATTTATTCCATAAGAAATCAATTGAATATACTTATATTGTTGTGTCAAACATCACACAGGATATACGTTATCTTTATTTATTTTTTGCTTTGCTCAGTGTGTAATTTTTCTCAAGGGAGAACCTAGTCAATTACCTTAAGAGAGCTGGGACCACAGTCTCAAAGTCTCAAACATTATTGTTAGTAACACACTAGGCCGTCATGGATTAAAATCCTGCAGGGCATGCAAACTCCCTCTGCTGACGAAAGCACATGTCCAGTCCCATTTGAAGTTCACCAATGATCATATGAATTATTCAAAGGAGGCATGGGAGAAGGTCATGTGATCAGATGACTGGGTCTTCTAGCAAGACAATGACCGAAAACACACAGCCAGGAAAACTAAGTAGTAGCTCTGTAGAAGCATTACAAGTAGTGTTGAGCGAAAGTATCGGTATCGGATAGTATCAGTCGATACCCGAAAAGTATCGGATATCGCCGATACCGATACCCGATACCAATACAAGTCAATGGGACACCAAGTATCGGAAGGTATCCTGGATGGTTCCCAGGGTCTAAAGGAGAGGAAACTCTCCTTCAGGCCTTGGGATCCATATTAATGTGTAAAATAAAGAATAAAAAAAAAAAATATTGATATACTCACCTCTCCGACGGAGCCTGGACCTTACCGATGTAACCGGCAGCCTCCGTTCCTAAGAATGAGTGCTTGAAAGACCTTCGATGACGTCGCACGCTCACGTGACCAATCACAAGCCGTGACGTCATCGAAAGTCTTTCAAGCACTCATTCTTAGGAATGGAGGCTGCCGGTTACATCGGTAAGGTCCAGGCTCCGTCGGAGAGGTGAGTATATCAATATTTTTTTTTTTTATTCTTTATTTTACACATTAATATGGATCCCGATACTGATTCCCGATATCACAAAAGTATCGGAACTTGGTATCGGAATTCCGATACCGCAAATATCCGTCGATACTTGCGGTATCGGAATGCGCAACACTAATTACAAGGCACTGGAGTAGTCTAGCAAGTCTCCAGACCTGAACCCGATAGAAAATCTATGGCTAGAGCTGAAACTCAATATTACCCAGTGACAGCCCTGAAACTTGAAAGATCTGGAGAAGATCTGTATGGAGGAGTGGGCCAAAATCCGTGTTGCCGTGTCTGCAAACTTCGTCAAGAACCACACTAAAAGTCTGGCTTCCATAATTACAAACAAAGGTTTATGTACCAAATGTTAAGCTCTGTTTTTCTATTGTATCAAATATTTAGATCATGCAATAAAATTCAATTTAACTATATGTAAAAATCATACAATGTGATTTTCTGGATTTTTTTTAAAGATTTTGCCTTTCACAGTTGACAATAACATTACAGACCTCCCTGTTCTTTGTAGGTGGGAAAACTTGCAAAATCACCAGTTTATCAAATTCTTATTTTCCACACTGTGTGGGTATATATATATACTAGATGGTGGCCCGATTCTAACGCATCGGGTGTTCTAGAATATGCATGTCCACGTAGTATATTGCCCAGTTACGTAGTATATTGCCCAGTCACGTAGTATATTGCCCAGCCACGTAGTATATTGCCCAGTTACGTAGTATTTAGTATATTGCCCAGCGACGTAGTATAGCGACGTAGTATATTGGCCAGCGACGTAGTATATTGCTCAGTGCTGTAGTATATTGCCCAGTTACGTAGTATACAGCACAGAGCCATGTAGTATATTGGCTAGCGACGTAGTATAGCGACGTAGTATAGCGACGTACTATATTGCTCAGCGCTGTAGTATATTGCCCAGTTAGGTAGTATATTGCCCAGCGACGTAGTATATTGCCCAGCGACGTAGTATATTGCCCAGCGACGTAGTATATTGCCCAGCGATGTAGTATATTGCCCAGTTACGTAGTATATTGCTCAGTGACGTAGTATACAGCACAGAGCCACGTAGTATATTGCACAGCGAAGTAGTATAGAGCAGAGCCACGTAGTATATTGCCCAGTTACGTAGTATATTGCCCAGCGACGTAGTATAGCGACGTAGTATATTGGCAGCGACGTAGTATATTGCTCAGCGCTGTAGTATATTGCCCAGTTACGTAGTATACAGCACAGAGCCATGTAGTATATTGCCCAGCGACGTAGTATAGCGATGTACTATATTGCTCAGCGCTGTAGTATATTGCCCAGTTACGTAGTATATTGCCCAGGCACGTAGTATATTGCCCAGTTACATAGTATATTGCCCAGTGACGTACTATACAGCACAGAGCCACGTAGTATATTAGCCAGTCACGTAATATGTTGCCCAGTTACGTAGTATATTGCCCAGTGACGTACTATACAGCACAGAGCCACGTAGTATATTGCCCAGGGACGTAGTATATTGCCCAGCCACAGGTTAAAAAATAAAAAATAAACATATACTCACCTGTCCGAAGGCCCCTTGTAGTCCACGGCAGCTTCCGGTCCCAGGCTTTGTCTGTGCACTGCGCACTGCGCAGGTCTTGTGATGACGTCACGGTCACATGACCGTGTAGCGGTCACGTGACCGTGACGTCACATCAGGTCCTTGCCGCGCAGGCGCGCAGGACTTGTCTTGACGTCGCGGTCACATGACCGTGACGTCATGGCAGGTCCTGCTGCCATACCATCTTTGCCACCGCAAGCTGCAACGGAAGATGGCGGGCGACGCGAGCGGCTCAGCGGACTACAGAGGGTGAGTATAGCAGGTTTTTTTTTTTTATTTATTATTTTTAACATTACATTTTGTACTATTGATGCCGCATAGGCAGCGTCAATAGTACAAAGTTGGGGACACACAGGGTTAATAGCGGCGGTAACGGAGTGCATTACCCGCGGCATAATGCGGTCCGTTACCGCCGGCATTAACCCTGTGTGAGCGGTGTATGCGGGCGCCGGGCAGTGAGTGCGGGGAGTAAGCGGCCATTTTTTTTTTTTCTGTGCGCGTCGCTGATTGGTCGCGTCAGCCATGACAGGCAGCTGCCGAGACCAATCAGCGAACGAATAGCCGTTACGGAAGTTGAGAACAGACAGAAGTGCCCTTAGGCAATTATATAGTAGATATATATATACACATGTTAGGGGTCGAGTTACTGCCTCTGCACAGGGGGAATCTCGGTCCATCTCCACTGCAGTCTCCAATTCTTCTCCTGCCGCAGTGGAGTCTGCTCAGTGGAGACGTTGGTCCCAGTGTCTCGCTCAGTCTGACTCTGTGCAAAGGGTTACTGATGTTTTTCCAGCTTCTGCCATTGAAGCCAGTGCTGGGCAGCGGTGAGCAGATGCTTTTGGGACTAAGTCCCGCTTTTCTCCTTCTGAGCATGCCCAGGGTAAGATCTCTCATTGGAGATCGAGGGTCACATGCTTAGATACTGCAGCAAAGGCCATTGGTTCTCCTGGAAGGTCCTGAAGGTGCTCAGGCTTTGTGGCAGCTTCTCATTAGTCCTTCTAGGAAGGTCTTGTTCGTGCTTCAGCTATAAAAGGCTCGCATCGCCACACGGCCATGCGCTAGTATCAATTCAAATATGTGCTTTGCGCCAGTATGGTTATGCATGAATGTGTTCAGGGACCCGGCTGAAATAAGCCCCTAGAATACCGGCTTCTCCGGTGAGGAGATTGTGTGTGTGCATAACTACTGACTGCTATCAGTCCGGCGCAAGCTTGCACTCCTGTGAGGCTAACAGGGCACAGTGCTTTCCTCTCACAGCTGCTCTGTGAGGTAACAGAGCTAGTCTATACCGCCAAACAGTGCCACCATTCACTAGCAGCAGGTTCTCCTGCACGGTGGACCCCGGGCTGCGAACGCACCATCTATATATATAATTGTTTAAGGGTTTTTCTGTCTGTCCTGGAACTCCCGCGTCTCTGATTGGTCGAGGCCACCTGGGCCTTGACCAATCAGCGACGGGCACAGTATCGACATAGATGTCATAATGGTTGCCATGGCGATGGTGATGTCATAAAGGTTGCCTTGACCAATCCGAGACGGGCACAGTCTGCCGCGAATTCTGGAATCATCATTGTCCATATACTGCGGGGACATACATATTCTAGAATACCCGATGCATTAGAATCGGGCCACAATCTAGTTTATAATAAACATCTATTTTTACTCAGTGCGTTCCGCTAGCCCTAACATATATATATATATATATATATATATATATATATATATATATATATATATATACACATATATATTTTGTATATATACAGGTTCTTCTGATACATTTAGAATATCATCACAAAGTTAGTTAATTTCAGTTCTTCAATGCAAAAAGTGAAACTAATATATTATATAGAGTCATTACAAACAGATTGACCTGTTTCTTCAAGTGTTTATTTCTATTATTGTTGAAGATTTTGGCTTATTGCCAATGAAAACCCCAAAGTCATTATCTCAGTAAATTAGAATAATTAAAAAAAATCTGCAGAGACTTCCTAAAAGTTTAAAAATGTCCCTTAGTCTGTTTCGGTAGGCTACACAATCATGGATAAGACTGCTGACTTGACAGATGTTCAGAAGGCAGTCATTGACACACTCCACAAGGAGGGTAAGCCACAAGGAGATGACTGCTGCTGGAGTCATTGCATCAAGAGCCACCACACACAGACTGGGGCTATACAGTAAGTGTCCCAGTCTTTATGTCAAGCCACTCATGACCAATAGACATCGACAGAAGCGTCTTACCTTGGCCAAGGATAAAAAGTTCAAGACTGTTGCTCAGCGGTCGAAGGTGATGTTTTCAAATGAAAGTACATTTTGCATTTCATTTGGAAATCATGGTCCCAGAGTCTGGAATAAGAGTGGAGAAGCACACAATCCAAGCTGCTTGAGGTCTAGTGTGATGATCCACAATCAGTGATTGTTTTGGGAGCCATGTCTTCTGCTGGTGTAAGTCCACTCTGTTTTGGTAAGACCAAAGTACCAATCTATATAGATTCCAGAGATTGGAGGCAGCATGCTTGAGAAAGGTTCTCACTAATGAACTGAAATGTCGCCATGATTGGCCATTAAACAGACGTTTTTTTCACTCTGAATGGTATGCTGACCCCAATCTCTGGAAACATATTGATGGTTTGGTGGATACCTGGGGGCTTGGAACCCTAATAGTGTATACTAGTTCTGCTCTTGTTTTTTCTTTTTATATATGCAAACAGATAGATTGTCTTATTCAAAGGTGTATATGGCTTGGGAATTTATTGGGGTTGCTTTTCTTACAAGAAAATCAATATTTGACACCAGTCCATCACTGAAATATACAAGGGTTTTGGATAACATTTAGATTTCATACACAAAATGAAATGTAGGATCATGTGTGAAGCTCTCAACAGAGGAAGAGGATGGAAATCATAATGTACTAAGTGTTTTATTGTCTTTCAAAGGAATATGTTACTAGGTCTTTGGCTATGTAATTTGAGAGCAGCATGAAGCAGGGGCAAACACCCTTATTCCAGTGATGTATCACTGGTCTGCATGCTGTCATTTTGATAAAATTAATTGTTTTCTCTTGGCAGCTGTATGTGAACATTGCATTGGCAGAAATATGCTAATTAGTGGTTTGGGATTGGTTACACAGCAGGACTACATGGCACAAGACAAATAGTCCTCTAGTGATAATCTCCTGCTGATAAAATTGTGTCTTTTTAAACTTCCAACAGTACAGTAAGCGACACTTAATTGGAATCAGAATCCCTGCCCCTACATCATGCTGCTCTATGATTTTACAACCCCTGGCAAAAACTATGGAATCACTAGCCTTGGAAGATGTTCATTCAAGTGTTTAATTTTGTAGAAATAAAGCAGATCACAGACATGGCACAAAACTAAAGTCATTTCAAATGGCAACTTTATGGCTTTAAGAAACACTAAAAGAAATCAAGAACAAAATATTGTGGTAGTCAATAATGGTTACTTTTTGTAACCAAGCATAGGGGAAAAATTATGGAATCACTCAATTCTGAGGAAAAAATTATGGAATCACCCTGTAAATTTTCATACCCAAAATAACACCTGCATCAAATTAAATCTGCTCGTTAGTCTGCATATAAAAAGGAGTGATCACACCTTGTAGAGCTGTTGCACCAAGTGGACTGACATGAATCATGGCTCCAACACGAGAGATGTCAATTGAAACAAAGGAGAGGATTATCAAACTCTTAAAAGAGGGTAAATAATCACAAAATGTTGCAAAAGATGTTGGTTGTGTCTAAAATCTGGACCAAATACAAACAACATGGGAAGTTTGTTAAAGACAAACATACTGGTAGACCAAGGAAAACATCAAAGCGTCAAGACCAGAAACTTAAAGCAATATGTCTCCAAAACAGGAAATGCACAACAAAACAAATGAGGAACGAATGGGTGGAAACTGGAGTCAACGTCTGTGACCGAACTGTAAGAAAATGGAAATGGGATTTACATACAGAAAAGCTAAATGAAAGCAATCATTAGCACCTAAACAGAAAAAAACAAGGTTACAATGGGCTAAAGATAAGCAATTGTGGACTGTGGATGACTGGATGAAAGTCATATTCAGTGATGAATCGCAAATCTGCATTGGGCAAAGTGATGATGCTGGAACTTTTGTTTGGTGCCGTTCCAATGAGATTTATAAAGATGACTGCCTGAAGGGAACATGCAAATTTCCACAGTCATTGATGATATGGGGCTACATGTCAGGTAAAGGCACTGGGGAGATGGCTGTCATTACATCTTCAATAAATGCACAAGTTTATGTTGATATTTTGGATACTTTTCTTACCCCATCAATTAAAAGGATGTTTGGGGATGATGAAATCATTTTCCAAGATGATAATGCATCCTTCCATAGAGCAAAAACTGTGAAAACATTCCTTGAAAAAAGACACATAAGGTCAATGACATGGTCTGCAAATATAGTCCGGATCTCAATCCAATTGAAAATCTTTGGTGGAAGTTGAAGAAAATGGTCCATGACAAGGCTCCAACCTGCAAAGCTGATCTGGCAACAGCAGAGAAAGTTGGAGCCAGATTGATGAAGAGTACTGTTTGATGCTCATTATGTCCATGCCTCAGAGACTGCAAGCTGTTATAAAAGCCAGAGGTGGTGCAACAAAATACTAGTGATGTTTTGGAGTGTTTTTTTGTTTGTTTGTTTTTCATGATTCCATCATTTTTTTCTCAGAATTGAGTGATTCCATAATTTTTCCCCTATGCTTGGTTAAAAAAGTAACCATTACTGACTGACACATTTTTTTGTTCTTGATTTCTTTAGTGTTTCTTAACCCCTTCACCCCAAAGCCTGTTTTCACCTAAGTGACACGGCCAATTTTTAGAATTCTGACCACTGTCACTTTATGAGGTCATAACTCTAAAACGCTTCAATGGATCCTGGTGATTCTGACCTTGTTTTCTCGTGACATATTGTACTTCATGATAGTGGTAAAACTTCTTCGATATGACTTGCATTTATTTGTGAAAAAAACAAAAATTTGTCGAAAATTATGAAAATTTAGCAATTTTCAAATTTTAGTTTTTATGCCCTTAAATTAGAGAGTTATATCTCATAATATAGTTAATAAACAACATTTCCCACATGTCTGCTTTACATCAGCACAATTTTGGAAACATAATTTTTTTTTGTTAGGGAGTTATAAGGGTTAAAAGTTGACCAGCGATTTCTCATTTTTGCAACAAAATTTGCAAAACCATTTTTTTTACGGACCACCTCACACTTGAAGTGACTTTGAGGGGTCTATATGACAGAAAATGCCCAAAAGTGACACCATTCTAAAAACTGCACCCCTCAAGGTACTCAAAACCACATTCAAAAAGTTTATTAACCCTTCAGGTGCTTCACAGGAATTTTTGGAATGTTTAAAAAAAATTGAACATTCAACTTTTTTTTCACAAAATTTTTACTTCAGATCCAATTTGTTTTATTTTACCAAGGTTAACAGGAGAAATTGGACCTAAAAAGTCGTTGTACAATTTGTCTTGAGTACGCCGATACCCCACATGTTGGGGTAAACCATTGATTGGGCACATGGCAGAGCTCGGAAGGGAAGGAGCGCCATTTGACTTTTCAATGCAAGATTTGCTGCAATTGAGATCGGAACCCATGTCGCAATTGGAGAGCCCCTGATGTGCCTAAACAGTGGAAACCCCCACAAGTGACACCATTTTGGAAAGTAGACCCTCTAAGGAACTAATCTAGATGTGTGGTGAGCACTTTGAACCTCCAAGTGCTTCACAGAAGTTTATAATGTAGAGCCGTAAAAAAAAAATACATATTAATTTTCACAAAAAATGATTTTTTGCCCCAATTTTTTTATTTTCCCAAGGGTAACAGGATAAATTGGACCCCAAAAGTTGTTGTACAATTTGTCCTGAGTACGCTGATATTTCATATATGGGGATAAACCACTGTTTGGGCGCATGGCAGAGCTCGGAAGGGAAGGAGCGCCATTTGACTTTTCAATGCAAAATTGGCTGGAATTGAGATCGGAACCCATGTCGTGTTTGGAGAGCCCCTGACGTGCCTAAACAGTGGAAACCCCCACAAGTGACACCATTTTGGAAAGTAGACCCTCTAAGGAACTAATCTAGATGTGTGGTGAGCACTTTGAACCTCCAAGTGCTTCACAGAAGTTTATAATGTAGAGCCGTAAAAAAAATTCATATTAATTTTCACCAAAAATGATCTTTTTGCCCCAAATTTTTTATTTTTCCAAGGGTAACAGGATAAATTGGACCCCAAATGTTGTTGTGCAATTTGTCCTGAGTACGCTGATACTTCATATATGGGGATAAACCACTGTTTGGGCGCATGGCAGAGCTCGGAAGGGAAGGAGCGCCATTTGACTTTTCAATGCAAAATTGGCTGGAATTGAGATCGGAACCCATGTCGTGTTTGGAGAGCCCCTGACGTGCCTAAACAGTGGAAACCCCCACAAGTGACACCATTTTGGAAAGAAGACCCCCGAAGGAACTTATCTAGATGTGTGGTGAGCACTTTTAACCCCCAATTGTTTCACTAAAGTTTAGAATGTAGCGCTGTGAAAATTAAAAAATAATTTTTTCTTTCCACAAAATGATGTTTTAGCCCGCAATTTTTTTTCCCAAGGGTAACTGGAGAAATTGGAACACAAAAGTTATTGTCCAATTTGTCCTGAGTACGCTGATACCCCATACATTGGGGGGAACCACTGTTTGGGCACACGGCAAAGCTCGGAAGGGAAGGAGCGCCATTTGAATTGCAGACTTAGATGGATTGGTCTGCAGGTGTCATGTTGCATTTGCAAAGCCCCTGATGTACCCAAACAGTAGAAACCCCGCACAAGTGACCCCATATTGGAAACTAGACCCCCCAGGGAACTTATCTAGATGTGTTGTGAGAACTTTGAACCAACAAGTGTTTCATTACAGTTTATCACGCAGAGCCGCGAAAATAAAAAATATTTTTTTTTCCACGAAAATGATATTTTGGCCCCCACGTTTTTATTTTTCCAAGGGTAACAGGACAAATTGGACCCCAAAAGTTGTTGTCCAACTTGTCCTGAGAACGCTGATACCCCATATGTTGGGGGGAACCACTGTTTGGGCGCACAGGAGAACTCGGAAGGGAAGGAGCACTGTTTTAGTTTTTCAAAGCAGAATTGGCTGGAATTGAGATCAGACGCCATGTAGCGTTTGGAGAGCCCCTGATGTGCCTAAACAGTGAAAACTCCCCAATTCTAACTGAAACCCTAACCCCAACCCTAACCCCAGCCCTAACCCTAGCCCTAACCCCAACCCTAGCCCTGACCCTAGTCCTAACCCTAGCGCTACTTTCACACTAGCGTTTTTTTTGCATACGTCGCAATGCGTCGTTTTGGCAAAAAACGCATCCTGCAAAGTCATCTGCAGGATGCGTTTTTTCCCCATAGACTAACATTAGCGACGCATTGCGACTTATTGACACACGTCGCAACCGTCATGCGACGGTTGCGTCGTGTTGTGGCGGACCGCCGGCAGCAAAAAACGTTACATGTAACTTTTTTTGTGCCGACGGACCACCATTTCCGATCGCGCATGCGCGGCTGGAACTCTGCCCCCACCTCCCCGCACCTCACAATGAGGCAGCGGATGCATGGAAAAACAGCATCCGCTGCCCCCATTGTGCGGCGCTTGCACAGCATGCGTCGGTACGTCGGGCCGACGCAGCGCGACAGCCCCATACCGACGCTAGTGTGAAAGTAGCCTATCGGGAAAATGGAAATAAATATATTTTTTTAAATTTTATTATTTTTCCCTAACTAAGGGGGTGATGAAGGGGGATTTGATTTACTTTTATAGCATTTTTTAGCGGATTTTTATGGTTGGCAGCCATCACACACTAAAAGACGCTTTTTATTGCAAAAAATAGTTTTTGCATCACCACATTTTGAGAGCTATAATTTTTCCATATTTTGGTCCACAGAGTCATGTGAGATCTTGCTTTTTGTGGGACGAGTTGACGTTTTTATTGGTACCATTTTCGGGCACATGACATTTTTTGATCGCTTTTTATTCCAATTTTTGGGAGGCGGAATGAACAAAAACCAGCAATTCCTGAAATTCTTTTAGGGGGGGCGTTTATACCGTTCCGCGTTTGGTAAAAAGGATAAAGCAGTTTTATTCTTCGGGTCAGTACGATTACAGCGATACCTGATTTATGTAATTTTTTTATGTTTTGGCGCTTTTACACAATAAAAACTATTTTATATAAAAAAAATAATTGTTTTTGCATCGCTTTATTCTGAGAGCTATAACTTTTTTATTTTTCTGCTGATGATGCTGTATGGTGGCTTTTTTTTGAGGGACAAGATGACGTTTTCAGCGGTACCATGGTTATTTATATCCGTCTTTTTGATCGTGTGTTATTCCACTTTTTGTTTGGCGGTATGAGAATAAAGCGTTGTTTTTTGCCTCGTTTTTTGTTGTTTTTTTTACGGTGTTCACTGAAGGGGTTAACTAGTGATATAGTTTTATAGGTGGGGTCATTACGGACGCGGCGATACTAAATATGTGTACTTTTATTGTGTGATTTTTTTTTATTTAGATAAAGAAATGTATTTATGGGAATATTTTTTTTTCTTTATTTAGGAATTTTTTATTTTTTTTTTACACATGTGGACATTTTTTTAAAACTTTTTTACTTTGTCCCAGGGGGGGACATCACAGATCGATGATCTGACAGTGTGCACAGCACTCTGTCAGATCACCGAGCTTAGAGGCACGTTACAGAGGCTTGCCGGTGCCTGCTATGAGGAATTCTCAGCAGACGCCGGCAAGCAGGGTCATCTCATGACCCGGAAGGAGTCCCGCGGCCATCTTGGATCCGGGGACTCCTTCCAAGTCACCGGAGCAGCGTGATCTCATCGCGCTGCTCCGGTGGGAGAGCGCAGGGAGCCCCCGTCCCTGCGTGATCCCCCTCTATGCCGCTGTCACTATTGACAGCGGCATCAGAGGGGTTAAATGCCCGCGATCGGCGATAGCGCTGATCGTGGGCATTGCTGCGGGGTGTCAGCTGTCATATACAGCTGACACCCGCACCCGATCACCGCAGCGCTCAGCGTGAGACCGCGGTGATCGAGGCGCCGTACTAGTACTGCGGCTGGCACTAATGCTGTGCCGGCAGCACAGTACTAGTACGGCGCATGTCGGGAAGGGGTTAAAGCCATTGAGCCAAGTTGCCATTTGAAATGACTTTAGTTTTGTGCCATGTCTGTGATCTGCTTTTTTTCTACAAAATTAAACAAATGAATGAACATCCTCCAAGGCCAGTGATTCCATAAATTGTGCCAGGGGTTGTATAACCAAAAAATTGTGACTGATTGCTTTCAAGGGAACACTGAATGTTAAGTCACTAGCTAATAAAAGTGTATTTTCTAGGAAAGACATTGTTCACACATCCTGTCCATAATCATATTGAGAAAAAAATACTCAGTTTTTCCATAGCCTAAAATGACTAGACAGCTTTTAGCCGACAACAGATGACATTAAGTTATATAATTGAAAACAAAGATAAGATTTGGGGCCCGACCTCCCAAGTTATGCAGTGATTAGATATTTCCTTTACTACATGTCCTGTATTATGATTGGTCCTGTATGCTGCACTGATTAACTCCAACACACCACAGCTATATGTCATTCTGGTATACACACTGGTCGCTGGTAGAAGAATTAATTGGTAGCTGAGGAGGAGACCATTAGAAGATTCAAAAGAGAACTTGAAGGGAAAATGCAGAGCAGTAGCTTACAATGTATTATTTTATTTTTAAGTTATAAATAAAAATTAGTTTTATAAGTGGAGCTAGAATGTAAATGAATAGATTTATAGACCTCACATATAATACATACTAACACTTCTGTGCTAGATGAAGGAGCCAGTTATGCACAGCACAATCCTCTATGCCTTTTTATAATAAAGCTTTTCAAAACCTTCATTTGAAAAGTTCATTTTGAAACCAACTATCCTAACAGAATCGAATAGCATAACTTACACTTATATTAGTGAGTGAATTTTACATGCTCAAGGTAGGTTAAGTAACATTATTTTCCAATTACTTCCTCAGCAGCAGATCCGAGCTGTGCGCCAGTGTAATTCAGGTTCTGCCTCTAGAAAAATTCAGGTGGTTAATGACTTCCTTCATTTGTCATTACCCAAATGTGCGCTACTCCGCATTGAATATAAATGATGCTCCTTTTATGCAAATAAGCATTAATGTGTACATACATTATTTACTGTCTTGGCTTGTTTCATTCAGAATAAGAAATTCGTAAACAATTAATTTGTTATGGGCGCCAACAGTAGATATCAATAGCAGTAATGAGGAAACACATTTTTATTTAAAAAAAAATAATTTAATAAAAAGAAATATTTTTTTTCTTTTTGCAAAAATAAGATTTAGTAGGAGTGTACTAGTAAATAAACATTAATTTATTATGGATTTGCAGTACGATTGCTATTAAAAGACTATATGAAATGCTTTGAAATATTTTGATTACAATAGACAAATAATAATTCAATGTTTGTTATAGGAAAGAACTGAAGATTTTAGTTTATTGATATTAAAGGTATGATATGGTGACAATAAGTTATCATTTAACCAGTGGATAGGTGATAAGTGTAAATGCCATTGCAGGTTAGCCTGCGTGGCTCACTTGCTCTCTCTATGTTGAGATGCCGACACAGTCACCACCCCGGCTGCGGCAATGTCCTTGTGCTCCTCCTCATTCCGTCTTCTGGCATCGTGCCTAGTGTGCTTGTGCTTCCCTGCAAACAATTGCTGTGAGGCATCTTGTATTTAAAGAACCCTCTCCAATAGGGAGGTGTCTGGGCAACCCCTATAGTTAGTTTGTTAATGGTTTTGGTGTGTGCAACTGTATGTTGCCAGGTCCCCCATCCTTAGTCTGTTATAGTTATTCCCTTATCCTTTGTCGTGCCATTAGTCTTGTATAGTGTGTATGTATTCCTATGGCTGCTTTGGCGGTATCTGAACTCTGAAACCACCGTAAACTGTAATATCTGAACTGTTTCCTGATTAACTGTGTGTCTGAACAAGAATCTATCTCCAAGATCCAAGATATCCGGAAAGCCTGCCAGTCTCCGAATCCTGCTTGCCAGTGACTCTAGTCAGATCTTTACATCCAGTAAATGGCAGCTACAGTACTGGGGAGTACCTGCCCCTTCCAGGTAAGCCTGGGCATAATGGCACAGTGGGTCCACAAACCATGTTCACCACCTTCAAGTGTGACAGTTTGCTCAGGCCATGGATCCCGTTGATCCCATCATTTCCAAAGCCTTGGAGCTGTACCAAGAGATGACCCATCAGCAAGATCAGCTGGAATTTTTTTTTCATATCTACTAACTTAGTAGACCGCATGCCCATGGAGACCATCAATGCATGCCATAACCATAAAAGGGGAGAATGAGGAGAGCACAAGAAGAGGGGAAGCCTAGTTTCTGGGCAATCACACCACAAAAGCAACAGCCCCACCTTACATCTTGTGAAAACTACCCTTCTCCTCTGTAGTCTGGGAGACTAATATGTTATCTATATTGTGTCAGTGGGCAAGATAGCAATAAAGTCAATAACAATTGTAGTGGGGATTATAGAAAACCAATATTGCACATAGAATCCCCTTTAAAACGTAACTTTTAATATTATCAGAATAAAACCCTGACCCAAAACAAACCTTGGTTAAATAACCAATAATAAAATACCACCAATAGGTAACCTGTTGAGGTGCTACAATACAGCCTACTGCTCACCACTGCCTTGCTGTGGAGGTTGGCACCCTAAGAATCGATTATTTGGCGCCCCCACTCAACGTAGGCTATCCCTAACTTCCCTATAAAATCCCTATCAATGTAGGTGGGAAAACAAAATAGTGGAGAGCAGTGGTGAAAAAAAGTGGAACAAACAACCCCAACAAAAATTAACAAACACCCCCACTTAGGATATTATTAATAACAATACTGCAGCACATCGCTCAATAGCAAACCATGTCACAACAATGTCTTCAGTCAAAAGATAACCGTATCGGTCCCCTGTTTCTCATTTTTTAGCATGCTATTCATCTTCATGGCATGCGGCAACATCGGTCACCACACTATCTCCTCCTGATGAACCGTGTAAACGGGGAAACGCGTCGGGTTGATGTCAGCACACGCTAAGTGATCTCCTGCCATTCTTTATCACAAAACTTTGGTCTGCTATTCCAGTCCCTACTGGATCTGTATGTTTAATCAATGTATATCTATGAGAAACAGGGGACCGATACGGTTATCTTTTGACTGAAGACATTGTTTGTGACATGGTTCGCTATTGAGCGATGTGCTGCAGTATTGTTATTAATAATATCCTAAGTGGGGGTGTTTGTTAATTTTTGTTGGGGTTGTTTGTTCCACTTTTTTTCACCACTGCTCTCCACTATTTTGTTTTCCCACCTACATTGATAGGGATTTTATAGGGAAGTTAGGGATAGCCTACGTTGAGTGGGGGCGCCAAATAATCGATTCTTAGGGTGCCAACCTCCACAGCAAGGCAGTGGTGAGCAGTAGGCTGTATTGTAGCACCTCAACAGGTTACCTATTGGTGGTATTTTATTATTGGTTATTTAACCAAGGTTTGTTTTGGGTCAGGGTTTTATTCTGATAATATTAAAAGTTACGTTTTAAAGGGGATTCTATGTGCAACAAGATAGCAATAATAAATACTCGCATTTCAGTGAGCAAGATAACATGAATGCAAACATATCCAAATAGTTCAAAAAATCATTAGCATATCACTGATAGATTAATATGTGGCTGACCCTGTACATGAAAGGTGGTATAGGAGTACATTTTTAAATAATCTGTTTGACATAGTACCCGGTGTTACTCCCTAATAAGTAGTGTTAAGTATTCCGATACTGCAATATCAGGTATCGGCTGATGTTCGCGGTATCGAAGTTCCGATACTGAGTTCCGATACTTTTACAATATCGAATACCGGAATTGGAAGTTTCCATAATGCAATGAGCCAGTTTGATTTAATTCAGCCAATGAGGAATCCTAAGAAGTGTGGGCACATCCTGTTATGCATGTTAGGCATGTAACTAATGGCATGGCTGTGATTGGGTGCTGAAATGAAGTCATGATGCACTATAAAAGCCGCCGCCATTTTGAGTTCACTCTGCTGTGAATTCAGTTAGGGACAGGACACTGCTGTTGTGACTGAGGGACAGTTTGAGATAGCGATTTGCTTCATTGTGCTTTACCCAGGCTACTTTAGCAACCGCTGTGTGAGAAGCTTTTTTTTGCCTTGCAGCGCTGTTCACAGCTGTCTGCGAGGTCTCTGTGTATGAGTGCAGCTCACGCTGTAGTGTGTTCTGCAGCCACATCTGGTTGTAGTCCGCTCAGCGTGCGTCACTGCCTCATACTGTTACATTGTCCTTTTTTGCATTAGTGCTGCTGCACATTTTTCCTGATTTCTCCTATTAGTGTGTTTCCATCCGTAGCCATCTAGATTGTGTGCAAACACACATGCATGAACCGGCACATGCACAATCAACATGCCATGGTGTAGGAATGTCACTATGATATAATGCGAACTTGTAAGCCTCACCAGTTACTGGCCATCCCATAAACCCCATCTGCTTCCTCTTCCTCCTCCGTCATGATGTTTTCAAGTCTTCACACACGTCTCCGGCCACAGAAACTATAAATGTTTACCCACCATAGGCGGGGTGAATGAGAGCCGGTCAGCTGTTACGGATATAGAAATGATTGCTGCTTTTGTGTCACCTAGCACAACACATCTTTCTCAATCCACCATAACACCTCTGCCAACACCTCACCACTAATGGTCCAGCAGTTTGTCCTGTTCTCCCTACTCCACCCTCTCTCAGCACAGCAGCCAGCCCTTGGTCCGAAGTGGTGGTCACAGAAAAGATTTTCTCCCACACATGCCAAACCTAAGAGCTTGAACTTCACCATCTCCAATCTGTTAACAACGTAAATTCTGCCTTTCCACCTGGCGGACACAGATAGTTTCTGAAGGTTGATGGCTCTCGCAGTCCCCCAGTACCAGGTGCCCAGACGCCATTACTTCTCTAAGAAAGCAGTGTCTGTGCTACACCAGCATGTCACTGACAACATCACCCATTCCCTGAAAAAAATCTGTCTGCCAGGGTGCATTTCACCACTGACACCTGGACAAGCAAACATGGGCAGGGGCGTTCCATCTTGCTGACTAGGAACTGAGAGACTCTGGTGGCTTTGGGGGCAAACCTCTGTATCTAACAGTGCCTCCACTGATTCTGCCTTGTCCACCTTCTCTAGGGCCTCCATCTGTGCATTCAACCTCTCTGTTAATCAGACACGTGTTCCAACAGTGCAGAGAAAATCTCCCCCACCTTCATTCTGCGCAGCCATGGCTCACCACAATCTGGCAGTGTTTAAATTAATATGCCTTGGAAATTGCAGTCACACAGCTCAAGAGCTGTGGACAAGTTGAGCCAGGGAAGGACATGTGCAATAAAGGTGCAAACCTGGTGGTGGCCATACACCGAGGCAACCTTGCACACATGCCTTGCATGGCTCATGTCCTCAACCTAGTGGTAAAGCAATTTCTTCTCCACTCTCACTGCCTGGATGCGCTGCTGCAGAAAGCATGGTCACTGAATGCTCATTTCCAACAATCACACCCCACAAGTCATAGACTTGCATTGTTACAGATGTCTTTCTGTTTTAGCTGCGATGAGCCCTGGAGCAGTATGTACTTTTGAATTGTCTGGGCTAGGGTTGAGCGAAACGGATTGGTCATTTTCATAAGTTGCCGACTTTTGGCAAAGTCGGGTTTCATGAAACCCGACCTGATCCCTGTGTGGGGTCGGCCATGCGGTACGCGACTTTCGCACCAAAGTCGCGTTTCAATGACGCTAAAAGTGCTATTTCTCAGCCAATGAAGGTGGATGCAGAGTGTGGGCAGCATGATGACATAGATCTCAGTCCCCACCATCTTAGGGAAGGGCATTGCAGTGATTGGCTTGCTTTCTGCGGTGTCACAGGGGCTATAAAGGGGCGTTCCCGCTGACCGCCATCTTACTGCTGCTGATCTGAGCATAGGGAGAGGTGCCGCTTCGTCAGAAGCAGGGATAGTGTTAGGCAGGGTACATTCACCCCCAAACCGCTTGTGCTGTAGCGATTTCCACTGTCCAACACCACCTTTTGTTTGCAGGGACAGTGGAAGCTACTTTTTTTTTTCCTCAGCGCTGTAGCTCATTGGGCTGCCCTAGAAGGCTCCCTGATAGCTGCGTTGCTGTGTGTGTACGCCGCTGTGCAAACCAACTGCTTTTTTCAAAGCACAAATCCTGTTGTTCCTTCCTTTTTGCACAGCTATCTTGTTTGTTTGTCCACACTTTTGTGTGCAGCAGTCCTTTTTATAGCTGCCTGCCATACTTTTCTGAAATTACTGCAGGGAGATAAAGATTGGCAAGTCTGCCTCTGTGCCAGTGCTGTGTGTGGCATCTGTCTCTCATTGTGTGCCACAGAAAACCAGTGTGTAATACTTGGCCATTTTTTTTAATTCTCCCTAAAAAAAATAAATAAATATTGGGAGATAAAGATTGGCAAGTCTGCCTCTGTGCCAGTGCTGTGTGTGGCATCTGTCTCTCATTGTGTGCCACAGAAAACCAGTGTGTAATACTGGGCCATTTTTTTTTAATTCTCCCTGAAAAAAAAAAAATAAATAGTGGGAGATAAAGATTGGCAAGTCTGCCTCTGTGCCAGTGCTGTGTGTGGCATCTGTCTCTCATTGTGTGCCACAGAAAACCAGTGTGTAATACTGGGCCATTTTTATTTTAATACTCCCTGAAAAAAAAAATAAATAGTGGGAGATGAAGATTGGCAAGCCTGCCTCTGTGCCAGTGCTGTGTGTGGCATCTGTTTCTCATTGTGTGCCACAGAAAACCTAGTGTATAATACTGGCCATTTTTTTTTAATTCTCCCTGAAAAAAAAAAAATAAATAGTGGGAGATAAAGATTGGCAAGTCTGCCTCTGTGCCAGTGCTGTGTTTGGCATCTGTCTCTAATTGTGTGCCACAGAAAATCTAGTGTGTAATACTGGACAATTTTTTTTTAATTCTCCCTGAAAAAAAATAAATAAATAGTGGGAGATAAAGATTGGCAAGTCTGCCTCTGTGCCAGTGCTGTGTGTGGCATCTGCCTCTCATTGTGTGCCACAGAAAACCTAATGTGTAATACTGGGCCATTTTTATTTTTTTTTAATTCTCCCTGAAAAAAAAAAAATAAATAGTGGGAGATAAAGATTGGCAAGTCTGCCTCTGTGCCAGTGCTGTGTGTGGCATCTGTCTCTCATTGTGTGCCACAGAAAACCAGTGTGTAATACTGGGCAATTTTTTTATTTTTTTTTAATTCTCCCTGAAAAAAAATAAATAAACAGTGGGAGATAAAGATTGGCAAGTCTGCCTCTGTGCCAGTGCTGTGTGTGGCATCTGTCTCTCATTATGTGCCACAGAAAACCTAGTGTGTAATACTGGGCAATTTTTTTTTAATTCTCCCTGAAAAAAAATAAATAAGTAGTGGGAGATAAAGATTGGCAAGTCTGCCTCTGTGCCAGTGCTGTGTGTGGCATCTGTCTCTCATTGTGTGCCACAGAAAACCAGTGTGTAATACTGGGCCATTTTTTTTTTAATTCTCCCTGAAAATAAAATAAATAAATGGTGGGAGATAAAGATTGGCAAGCCTGCCTCTGTTCCAGTGCTGTGTGTGGCATCTGTCTCCCATTGTGTGCCACAGAAAACCTAGTGTGTAATACTGGGCATTTTGTTTTTATTTCTCCCTGAAAAAAAAATAGTGGGAGATAAAGATTGGCAAGTCTGCCTCTGTGCCATTGCTGTGTGTGGTATCTGTCTCTCATTGTGTGCCACAGAAAACCAGTGTGTAATACTGGGCATTTTTTTTTAATTCTCCCTGAAAAAAAAAAATAGTGGGAGATAAAGATTGGCAAGTCTGCCTCTGTGCCAGTGCTGTGTGTGGCATCTGTCTCTCATTGTGTGCCACAGAAAACCAGTGTGTGATACTGGGCAATTTTTTTTTTTTAATTCTCCCTGAAAAAAAAAATAGTGGGAGTTAAAGATTGGCAAGTCTGCCTCTGTGCCAGTGCTGTTTGTGGCATCTGTCTCTCATTGTGTGCCACAGAAAACCAGTGTGTAATACTGGGCCATTTTTTTTTAATTCTCCCTGAAAATAAAATAAATAAATGGTGGGAGATAAAGATTGGCAAGCCTGCCTCTGTTCCAGTGCTGTGTGTGGCATCTGTCTCTCATTGTGTGCCACAGAAAACCTAGTGTGTAATACTGGGCATTTTGTTTTTAATTCTCCCTGAAAAAAAAATAGTGGGAGATAAAGATTGGCAAGTCTGCCTCTGTGCCATTGCTGTGTGTGGTATCTGTCTCTCATTGTGTGCCACAGAAAACCAGTGTGTAATACTGGGCATTTTTTTTAAATTCTCCCTGAAAAAAAAAATAGTGGGAGATAAAGATTGGCAAGTCTGCCTCTGTGCCAGTGCTGTGTGTGGCATCTGTCTCTCATTGTGTGCCACAGAAAGCCAGTGTGTAATATTGGGCCATTTTTTTTTTAATTCTCCCTGAAAAAAAAAAATAGTGGGAGATAAAGATTGGCAAGTCTGCCTCTGTGCCATTGCTGTGTGTGGCATCTGTCTCTCATTGTGTGCCACAGAAAACCAGTGTGTAATACTGGGCAATTTTTTTTTTTTTTAATTCTCCCTGAAAAAAAAAATAGTGGGAGTTAAAGTTTGGCAAGTCTGCCTCTGTGCCATTGCTGTGTGTGTGGCATCTGACTCTCATTTTGTGCCACAGAAAACCAGTTTGTAATACTGGGCCATTTTTTTTTATTCTCCCTGAAAAAAAATAAATAAATAGTGGGAGATAAAGATTGGCAAGTCTGCCTCTGTGCCAGTGCTTTATGTGGCATCTGTCTCTCATTGTGTGCCACAGAAAACCTAGTGTGTAATACTGGGCATTTTTTTAAATTCTCCCTGAAAAAAAAATAAATAGTGGGAGATAAAGATTGGCAAGTCTGCCTCTGTGCCAGTGCCGTGTGTGGCATCTGTCTCTCATTGTGTGCCACAGAAAACCAGTGTGTAATACTGGGCTATTTTTTTTTAATTCTCCCTGAAAAAAAAAATTGTGGGAGATAAAGATTGGCAAGCCTGCCACTGTGCTAGTGCTGTGTGTGGCATCTGTCTCTCATTGTGTGCCACAGAAAACCTAGTGTGTAATACTGGGCAATTTTTTTTTAATTCTCCCTGAAAAAAAAAAATAAATAGTGGGAGATAAAGATTGGCAAGTCTGCCTCTGTGCCAGTGCTGTGTGTGGCATCTGTCTTTCATTGTGTGCCACAGAATATCAGTGTGTAATACTGGGCTTTTTTTTTTAAATCTCCCTGAAAAAAAAAAATAGTGGGAGATAAAGATTGGCAAGTCTGCCTCTGTGCCATTGCTGTGTGTGTGGCATCTGTCTCTCATTGTGTGCCACAGAAAACCAGTGTGTAATACTGGGCAATTTTTTTTTTAATTCTCCCTGAAAAAAATAAATAAATAGTGGGAGATAAAGATTGGCAAGTCTGCCTCTGTGCCAGTGCTGTGTGTGGCATCTGTCTCTCATTGTGTGCCACAGAAAACCAGTGTGTAATACTGGGCCCTTTTTTTTTTAATTCTCCCTGAAAATAAAATAAATAAATGGTGGGAGATAAAGATTGGCAAGCCTGCCTCTGTTCCAGTGCTGCGTGTGGCATCTGTCTCTCATTGTGTGCCACAGAAAACCTAGTGTGTAATACTGGGCATTTTGTTTTTAATTCTCCCTGAAAAAAAAATAGTGGGAGATAAAGATTGGCAAGTCTGCCTCTGTGCCATTGCTGTGTGTGGTATCTGTCTCTCATTGTGTGCCACAGAAAACCAGTGTGTAATACTGGGCATTTTTTTTTTAATTCTCCCTGAAAAAAAAATAGTGGGAGATAAAGATTGGCAAGTCTGCCTCTGTGCCATTGCTGTATGTGGTATCTGTCTCTCATTGTGTGCCACAGAAAACCAGTGTGTAATACTGGGCATTTTTTTTTAATTCTCCCTGAAAAAAAAAATAGTGGGAGATAAAGATTGGCAAGTCTGCCTCTGTGCCAGTGCTGTGTGTGGCATCTGTCTCTCATTGTGTGCCACAGAAAACCAGTGTGTAATATTGGGCCATTTTTTTTAAATTCTCCCTGAAAAAAAAAAAATAGTGGGAGATAAAGATTGGCAAGTCTGCCTCTGTGCCATTGCTGTGTGTGGCATCTGTCTCTCATTGTGTGCCACAGAAAACCAGTGTGTAATACTGGGCAATTTTTTTTTTTTTTTAATTCTCCCTGAAAAAAAAAATAGTGGGAGTTAAAGATTGGCAAGTCTGCCTCTGTGCCATTGCTGTGTGTGTGGCATCTGACTCTCATTTTGTGCCACAGAAAACCAGTTTGTAATACTGGGCCATTTTTTTTAATTCTCCCTGAAAAAAAATAAATAAATAGTGGGAGATAAAGATTGGCAAGTCTGCCTCTGTGCCAGTGCTTTGTGTGGCATCTGTCTCTCATTGTGTGCCACAGAAAACCTAGTGTGTAATACTGGGCATTTTTTTAAATTCTCCCTGAAAAAAAAATAAATAGTGGGAGATAAAGATTGGCAAGTCTGCCTCTGTGCCAGTGCTGTGTGTGGCATCTGTCTCTCATTGTGTGCCACAGAAAACCAGTGTGTAATACTGGGCTATTTTTTTTTAATTCTCCCTGAAAAAAAAAATTGTGGGAGATAAAGATTGGCAAGCCTGCCACTGTGCTAGTGCTGTGTGTGGCATCTGTCTCTCATTGTGTGCCACAGAAAACCTAGTGTGTAATACTGGGCAATTTTTTTTTAATTCTCCCTGAAAAAAAAAAATAAATAGTGGGAGATAAAGATTGGCAAGTCTGCCTCTGTGCCAGTGCTGTGTGTGGCATCTGTCTTTCATTGTGTGCCACAGAATATCAGTGTGTAATACTGGGCTTTTTTTTTTTTAAATCTCCCTGAAAAAAAAAAAATAGTGGGAGATAAAGATTGGCAAGTCTGCCTCTGTGCCATTGCTGTGTGTGTGGCATCTGTCTCTCATTGTGTGCCACAGAAAACCAGTGTGTAATACTGGGCAATTTTTTTTTTAATTCTCCCTGAAAAAAATAAATAAATAGTGGGAGATAAAGATTGGCAAGTCTGCCTCTGTGCCAGTGCTGTGTGTGGCATCTGTCTCTCATTGTGTGCCACAGAAAACCAGTGTGTAATACTGGGCCCTTTTTTTTTAATTCTCCCTGAAAAAAAATAAATAAATATTGGGAGATAAAGATTGGCAAGTCTGCCTCTGTGCCAGTGCTGTGTGTGGCATCTGTCTCTCATTGTGTGCCACAGAAAACCAGTGTGTAATACTGGGCCATTTTTTTTTTAATTCTCCCTGAAAAAAAAAATAGTGAGTGATTAAGATTGGCATTTCTGCTTGAGTGTCGGTCCTGTGTGTGCCATCTGTCTCAAATTATTGGGGCACAGAAAACCTAGTGTATAACATTGGGCCTGATTTTCCTTTCAGTGACAGGCACCTATAAAGGTATATATAAATCCTACAGAAGTTTGAGTTCACCTTATAAGTTGTTTAACAGTAACAAAAAGTGTTACTTTGGTTACGTTTTGCAAAAAATAAGGAAGTCTGGTGCAAGAGGTCGTGGCCGTGGGCGGTCATTGTCAGCTGCTAATGATGGTAGTGGTGGTGGAGCATCAGGTGGTCATGGTAAAAGCAGTACAGCACCTAAATCTCGAGTTGTTGAGCCAGGTTCGTCGTCTGGCTACACAAGGCCTCGAACACTCCCTTTTCTGGGAGTAGGAAAACAGCTTTTAAAGCCGGAGCAGCAGGAACAAGTTTTGGCTTTCCTTGCTGACTCAGCCTCTAGCTCTTTTGCCTCCTCTTCTGAAAGTGCTAAATGTAAAAGCAGCGCATCGTTAGTGGATGTTCACAGTCAGGGACAAGTCGCTTCCTTGTCTTCTTCACCCAGAACAAGAGAGAAGGATGCGTCAGGCGACACAACGGGTTACTCCATGGAGCTCTGTTATGACCCCAATGGCAGAGGGTCTCAGAATGTATTACCAAGTCTGCAAACACAAAAAACCAGCTCATAGGGCAGTGGTAACTAGGCTGACCGTATACCTGAACCTAGCACAACAAATAGCAGCAGCCGGGGAACGTACCTACGTTGGTTCTAGATGTCTCGTGCCAGCCGGAGAACTAACTAACCCTAGAAGGGAAAATACAGACCTTTCTTGCCTCCAGAGAAAAGACCCCAAAAGTTGGATACAAGCCCCCAACAAATAATAACGGTGAGGTAAGAAGAAAAGACAAACGTAAGGATGGACTAGGTTTTTAGCAAAGAGAGGCCCACTGACTAATAGCAGAATATAGGAAGATGACTTATACGGTCAGCAAAAACCCTATCAAAATTTCCACGCTGGATATTCAAGAACCCCTGAACCGTCCAACGGCACGGGGGGAGAATATCAGCCCCCTAGAGTTTCCAGCTATATCAGGAATCACATTTGTTACAAGCTGGACAGAAATAAGAGCAAATGCAAATAACCAAAAAATAAGGAAGCAGGACTTAGCTTATTTTGCAAGAACCAGGACAGCAGACAGGAGCAAACAGAAAGGAACTGATTACAACGATGCCAGGCACCAGTCTGAAAATCCAGGAAGCTTAAATAGCAACACCTCTGGACTAACGAGCCAGGTGGGTACCAAGCTAGAGAAAGAAGCTCAAAGTGTCATGTTGCTAGTGACCACAAGAGGGAGCCAAAAAGTCCAATTCACAACAGTACCCCCCCTTAAGGAGGGGTCACCGAACCCTCACCAAGACCACCAGGACAATCAGGATGAGCAGTGTGAAAGGCACGAACTAAATCGGCCGCATGAACATCAGAGGCGACCACCCAGGAATTATCCTCCTGACCATAGCCCTTCCACTTGACCAGATACTGAAGCCTCCGTCTAGAGAGATGAGAATCCAAGATCTTCTCCACCACATACTCCAACTCGCCCTCAACCAACACCGGAGCAGGAGGCTCAAGAGAAGGAACCACAGGCACAACGTAGCGCCACAACAAAGACCTATGGAACACGTTGTGAATGGCAAACGACACCGGAAGATCCAAGCGAAAGGACACTGGATTAAGGATTTCCAAAACCTTATAAGGACCGATGAAGCGAGGCTTAAATTTAGGAGAGGAGACCTTCATAGGAACAAACCGAGAAGACAGCCACACCAAATCCCCAACACGAAGTCGGGGACCCACACCGCGGCGGCGGTTGGCAAAACGCTGAGCCTTCTCCTGTGACAACTTTAGGTTGTCCACCACATGATTCCAGATCCGCTGCAACCTATCCACCACAGAATCTACCCCAGGACAGTCAGAGGGCTCAACATGTCCCGAGGAAAAACGAGGATGAAAACCAGAGTTGCAGAAAAATGGCGAAACCAAAGTAGCGGAACTAGCCCGATTATTAAGGGCAAATTCAGCCAATGGCAAGAAGGTCACCCAATCATCCTGATCTGCAGAAACAAAACACCTCAAATAAGCCTCTAGAGTCTGATTTGTTCGCTCCGTTTGGCCATTAGTCTGAGGATGAAAGGCAGACGAAAATGACAAATCAATGCCCATCTTAGCACAAAAGGATCGCCAGAACCTGGAAACAAACTGAGATCCTCTGTCAGACACGATATTCTCAGGAATGCCATGCAAGCAAACCACATTCTGAAAGAATAAAGGAACCAGATCGGAAGAGGAAGGCAGCTTAGGCAAAGACACCAAATGGACCATTTTGGAAAAGCGATCACATACCACCCAGATGACAGACATGCCCTGAGACACCGGAAGATCTGAAATGAAATCCATGGAAATGTGTGTCCAAGGCCTCTTCGGGACAGGCAAAGGCAAGAGCAACCCGCTGGCACGAGAACAGCAAGGCTTAGCTCGAGCACAAGTCCCACAGGACTGCACAAATGACCGCACATCCCGTGACAAGGAAGGCCACCAAAAGGACCTAGCCACCAAATCTCTGGTGCCAAAAATTCCCGGATGCCCTGCCAACACCGAGGAATGAACCTCGGAAACGACTCTGCTGGTCCATTTATCAGGAACAAACAGTCTGTCAGGTGGACAAGAGTCAGGTCTACCAGCCTGAAATCTCTGCAACACACGTCGCAAATCCGGAGAAATGGCTGACAAGATTACTCACTCTTTAAGAATACCAGCTGGCTCTGAAACTCCAGGAGAGTCAGGCACAAAGCTCCTTGAAAGAGCATCAGCCTTCACATTCTTTGAACCTGGTAGGTACGAGACCACAAAGTCAAAACGGGAGAAAAACAATGACCAACGGGCCTGTCTAGGATTCAGGCGTTTAGCAGACTCGAGATACATCAGATTCTTGTGATCAGTCAAGACCACCACACGATGCTTAGCACCCTCGAGCCAATGACGCCACTCCTCAAATGCCCACTTCATGGCCAACAACTCCCGATTGCCAACATCATAGTTCCGCTCAGCAGGCGAAAACTTCCTAGAAAAAAAAGCACATGGTCTCATTACAGAGCAACCAGGGCCTCTCTGTGACAAAACGGCCCTTGCCCCGATCTCAGAAGCATCCACTTCAACCTGAAAGGGAAGTGAGACATCAGGCTGGCACAAAACAGGCGCCGAAGTAAACCGGCGCTTCAGCTCTTGGAAAGCTTCCACGGCTGCAGGATCCCAGTTAGCAACATCAGAACCTTTCTTGGTCATATCCGTCAAAGGTTTAACAACGCTAGAAAAGTTAGCGATAAAACAACGGTAGAAGTTAGCAAAACCCAAGAACTTCTGAAGACTCTTAACTGACGTGGGTTGAGTCCAATCATGAATAGCTCGGACCTTGACTGAGTCCATCTCCACTGCAGAAGGGGAAAAAATAAAACCCAAAAAGGGAACCTTCTGTACTCCAAAGAGACACTTTGAGCCCTTAACGAACAAAGCATTCTCACGCAAAACCTGAAACACAGTCCTGACCTGCTTAACATGGGAGTCCCAATCATCAGAAAAAAACAGAATATCATCCAGATAAACAATCATAAGTTTATCCAGATACTTCTGGAAGATATCATGCATAAAGGACTGAAAAACTGAAGGAGCATTAGAGAGCCCAAAAGGCATCACCAAGTACTCAAAATGACCTTCGGGCGTATTAAATGCAGTTTTCCATTCATCTCCTTGCTTAATGCGCACAAGGTTGTACGCACCACGAAGATCTATCTTGGTGAACCACTTGGCACCCTTAATCCGGGCAAACAAGTCTGACAACAGAGGCAAAGGATACTGAAATTTAACAGTGATTTTATTCAGAAGCCGATAGTCTATACAAGGTCTCAAAGATCCGTCCTTCTTGGCCACAAAAAAGAATCCCGCACCAAGAGGGGAAGAGGATGGACGGATATGCCCCTTCTCCAGAGACTCCTTGATATACGAACGCATTGCGGTATGCTCAGGTACAGACAGATTAAATAATCTTCCCTTAGGAAATTTACTACCTGGAATCAAATCTATAGCGCAGTCACAATCCCTATGAGGAGGAAGAGCACTGGACTTGGACTCGCTGAAAACATCCTGATAATCAGACAAATACTCAGGAACTTCCGAAGGAGTAGAGGAAGCAATAGACACCGGCGGGGAATCACCATGAATTCCCTGACAGCCCCAACTTGACACTGACATTGCCTTCCAATCCAAAACTGGATTATGGGTCTGTAACCATGGCAGACCCAAAACGACCAAATCATGCATTTTATGCAGAACAAGAAAACGAATCACCTCCCGATGTTCAGGAGTCATGCACATGGTTACCTGTGTCCAAAACTGCGGCTTATTTTCCGCCAATGGCGTAGCATCAATACCTCTAAGAGGGATAGGATTTACCAACGGCTCAAGTACAAAACCACAGCGCTTGGCAAATGACAGATCCATAAGACTCAGGGCAGCACCTGAATCCACAAACGCCATAGCAGGGTAGGAAGACAATGAGCAAATTAAAGTCACAGACAAAATAAATTTAGGTTGCAGATTACCAATGGTGACAGGACTAACAACCCTTGTTAGACGTTTAGAGCATGCTGATATAACATGTGTGGAATCACCACAGTAAAAACACAACCCATTCAGACGTCTATGATTTTACCGTTCATTTCTAGTCTGAATTCTACCACATTGCATTAAATCAGGTGTTTGTTCAGACAACACCACCAGAGGATTAGCGGCTTTGCGCTCCCGCAAACGCCGGTCAATCTGAATAGCCAGCGCCATGGAATCATTTAGACTTGTAGGAATGGAGAAACCCACCATCACATTCTTAATGGCTTCAGAAAGGCCATTTCTGAAATTTGCGGCCAGAGCACACTCATTCCACTGAGTAAGCACGGACCATTTCCGAAATTTTTGGCAATACACTTCAGCTTCATCCTGGCCCTGAGAGATAGCCAGCAAGGCTTTTTCTGCCTGAATTTCAAGATTGGGTTCCTCGTAAAGCAACCCGAGCGCCAGAAAAACCGCATCAATATTTGCCAATGCCGGATCTCCTGGTGCTAACAAGAAAACCCAATCCTGAGGGTCGCCCCGCAAGAAAGAGATAACAATTTTAACTTGCTGAGCTGAGTCTCCAGACGAACGGGGTCTCAGAGATAGAAACAATTTACAATTATTCCTGAAATTCCTAAACTTAAATCGGTCTCCAGAAAACAGTTCAGGAATAGGTATTTTAGGTTCTGACATAGGACTACTGGTAACAAAATCTTGAATACCCTGCACTCGAGCAGCAAGCTGATCCACACTAGTAATCAAGGTCTGGACATTCATGTCTGCAGCAAGCTCAAGCCACTCTGAGGTAAAGGGGAGGAAGAAAGAAAAAAAAAAAAACTCAGAATTTCCTTTCTTATTATCCCACTTCTGCAATGCATTAAACATTCACCTTCGGCCTGGCATACTGTTATGACCCCAATGGCAGAGGGTCTCAGAATTTATAACCAAGTCTGCAAACACAAAAAAACAGCTCATAGGGCAGTGGTAACTAGGCTGACCGTATACCTGAACCTAGCACAACAAATAGCAGCAGCCGGGGAACGTACCTACGTTGGTTCTAGATGTCTCGCGCCAGCCGGAGAACTAACTAACCCTAGAAGGGAAAAGACAGACCTTTCTTGCCTCCAGAGAAAAGACCCCAAAAGTTGGATACAAGCCCCCAACAAATAATAACGGTGAGGTAAGAAGAAAAGACAAACGTAAGGATGAACTAGGTTTTTAGCAAAGAGAGGCCCACTGACTAATAGCAGAATATAGGAAGATGACTTATACGGTCAGCAAAAACCCTATCAAAATTTCCACGCTGGATATTCAAGAACCCCCGAACCGTCCAACGGCACGGGGGGAGAATATCAGCCCCCTAGAGCTTCCAGCTATATCAGGAATCACATTTGTTACAAGCTGGACAGAAATAAGAGCAAATGCAAATAACCAAAAAATAAGGAAGCAGGACTTAGCTTATTTTGCAAGAACCAGGACAGCAGACAGGAGCAAACAGAAAGGAACTGATTACAACGATGCCAGGCACCAGACTGAAAATCCAGGAAGCTTAAATAGCAACACCCCTGGACTAACGAGCCAGGTGGGTACCAAGCTAGAGAAAGAAGCTCAAAGTGTCATGTTGCTAGTGACCACAAGAGGGAGCCAAAAAGTCCAATTCACAACAGAGCTCTTTACACATACCGTTCCTGGGTTAGACAGTGAAACAGTTAACAGGCCATGCCCATTAGAAGTTGGATCGGACATGGAGTGCACAGATGCACAGCCACAGCCAGATTACTATGCTGTTCCTTTGACTCAGACCAGAACATTGCCCTTGCAGTGTACTGAGCCAGAATCAAACCCAGCGGAGACTATGGTGCCCCGTCATGAACGCTATACCGCCGGCTTACACGGTGACACAGACGAAGTTGCACCCGATATACAAGAGGAGGTCTTAGATGACCCAGTTGCTGACCCCCATTGGCATCCATTGGGGGAACAGGGTGCAGGCGGCAGTAGTTCTGAAGCGGAGGAGGAGGAGCAGCAGCAGGCATCAACATCACAACAGGTTCCATCTGTCGTGCCCCTATCTGGCCAAAAACGCTTGGCAAAAACAAAACCAGTTGGAGGACAGCGTGGCCATCCGGTTAAAGAAGCTCAGTCTGCAATGCCTGAAAAGGTATCCGATAGTAGAAAGAGTGCAGTCTGGCATTTTTTTAAACAACATCCCAATGATCAGCGCAAAGTCATCTGTCAAAAATGTTCAACTACCTTAAGCAGAGGTCAGAATCTTAAAAGTCTAAATACAAGTTGCATGCATAGACATTTAACCACCATGCATTTGCAAGCCTGGACTAACTACCAAACGTCCCTAAAGGTTGCAGCACCCTCGGCCAATGAAGCTAGTCAGCAACGCTACATCCCTTCCCTCCCTGTAAGCCCACCATTTCCCGCACAACCTGCAGTATCTGTGCAGCTTTCGTCGCCAGGCCAAAGCAGTCATGGAATCACCAGGTTAGTAGTAGGAAACACTGCATGTAGGGCACCGGCAAGAATACCATCTCCAACCCTCTCTCAGTCACCCATGTCCACCTGCACCCCCGCTAGTTCCACCGTATGCAGCTCTCCAGTCCAGCTCACCCTTCATGAGACTCTCGTTAGGAAAAGGAAGTACTCATCCTCGCATCCACGTACACAGGGTTTGAACACCCACATTGCTAGACTCATCTCATTAGAGATGATGCCCTACCGGTTAGTTGAAAGCGAAGCTTTCAAAGCGCTGATGGACTATGCTGTACCACGCTACGAGCTACCCAGTCGACACTTCTTTTCGAGAAAAGCCATCCCAACCCTCTACCACCATGTTAAAGAGCGCATCGTCCATGCACTCAGGCAATCTGTGACTACAAAGGTGCACCTGACAACAGATGCATGGACCAGTAGGCATGGCCAGGGACATTACGTGTCCATTACGGCGCAATGGGTTAATGTGGTGGATGCATGGTCCACAGGGGACAGCCTACTAAGTCTGTCTGCAGTCCCTAATTCAAATTGTCTTCAATTCAGGTTTTGGTTTTTTTTAAAAATAGGAAACTGCATTTGGGATACTAGTTTGGTTGGGGCCTACTAGTGATGTCTGCCGCTCCTGGGTGTTCTCCGCCTCCATGGTGTTCTCTTCCAGGTTTATAAAGCTGAGCTTCAACCTTCTGGCTCTCATTAAGTAGTTGTTTTTAAAAATTGGTGGTTGGGGCCTACTAACGGTGTCTGCCGCTCCCTGGTGTTGTCCTCCACTGAATAAAGCTGAGCTTCAACCTTCTGGCTCTCATTAAGTAGTTTTTTAAAAATTGGTGGTTGGGGCCTACTAACGGTGTCTGCCACTCCCTGGTGTTGTCCTCCACTGAATAAAGCTGAGCTTCAACCTTCTGGCTCTCATTAAGTAGTTGTTTTTAAAAATTGGTGGTTGGGGCCTACTAACGGTGTCTGCCGCTCCCTGGTGTTGTCCTCCACTGTATAAAGCTGAGCTTCAACCTTCTGGCTCTCATTAAGTAGTTGTTTTAAAAAATTGGTGGTTGGGGCCTACTAACGGTGTCTGCCGCTCCCTGGTGTTGTCCTCCACTGAATAAAGCTGAGCTTCAACCTTCTGGCTCTCAATAAGTAGTTGTTTTTAAAAATTGGTGGTTGGGGCCTTCTAACGGTGTGTGCCGCACCTTGGTGTTGTCCTGTGTTATTTTCCTGACCTTTAATCTTCAGGCTTTTGGCCTTCATTTGTAATATTAAACTGCATAGGGCCTACTAGTGTGGTTCAGCCCTACTAACGGTGTCTGCCGCTCCTGGGTTTTCTACTCCACTGAACTAAGCAATGCCACCTGGTTAGTCCTGTTACCAATTTTGAACTGCATTTTACCCACTTTATTATTTGGGCTTATATCAGTGTTTCCTCCTCATCCTGCCCATTGCCCAGCCGGTGCTAGATGAGTCTTGTGGTACTTTGACCCAGACCACTACATTCCCCTTCCACGCTACACAGCCAGAATTTGACCCTGCTGAATGTCTGGTTCCCCTTCCCGCATACTATTAAACCTTACACGGGGACAAAGAGGAAGGTGCCGATGAAAGTGCAGGTTTCTTCAACAGGTAGGGGGGCATACTCGTTGGCGACGTCACAGGCACAGGGCCCCTCAGAGTACGCAAAAGTGTCGCTGCCGGTGGGAGGCGCCCCCGCCGTGCAAACACACCGCCGTACTTTGAGGGGACCTGTGCCAGTGCCAATGCCAACGAGTGGGCCTCCCTGCTTGCTCAGGATCACAGCACTTGCAAAGTTGAAATACTTACCTCTCACTAGGGTTGAGCGAAACGGGTCGTTCATTTTCAAAAGTCGCCGACTTTTGGCTAAGTCGGCGTCTCATGAAACCCGATCCGACCCCTGTGCTTGTCGGCCATGCGGTACGCGACTTTCGCGCCAAAGTCGCGTTTCAATGACGCGAAAAGCGCCATTTCTCAGCCAATGAAGGTGAACGCAGAGTGTGGGCAGCGTGATGACATAGGTCCTGGTCCCCACCATCTTAGAGAAGGGCATTGCAGTGATTGGCTTGCTGTCTGCGGCGTCACAGGGGCTATAAAGGGGCGTTCCCGCCGACCGCCATCTTACTGCTGCTGATCTGAGCTTAGGGAGAGGTTGCTGCCGCTTCGTCAGAAGCAGGGATAGCGTTAGGCAGGGTCCACTAACCACCAAACCGCTTGTGCTGTAGCGATTTCCACTGTCCAACACCACCTTCGGTGTGCAGGGACAGTGGAAGCTACATTTTTTTTTTTTCCCTCAGCGCTGTAGCTCATTGGGCTGCCCTAGAAGGCTCCGTGATAGCTGTATTGCTGTGTGTACGCCACTGTGCAAACCAACTGCTTTTTTCAAAGCACATATCCTCTTGTTCCTTCCTTTCTGCACAGCTATCTTTTTTGTTTGTCCACACTTTTTATTTAATTTGTGCATCAGTCCACTCCTATTGCTGCCTGCCATACCTGGCTTACATTACTGCAGGGAGATAGTAATTGTAGGACAGTCCCTGTTTTTTTTTTTTTTTTTGTGGAAGATTAAGATTGGCATTTCTGCTACAGTGCCATCCCTGTGTGTGCCATCTCTCACTGAGTGGGCCATAGAAAGCCTATTTATTTTTTTCCTTGATTTGTGTTCTAAAATCTACCTCAACACAAAAACACTACATCAATCAGTGGGAGAAAAATATTGGCCTCAGTCAGGGCTTGTGTGCCACTCCTGTGTGTGCCATCTCTCATTCAGTGGGCCATACAAAGCCTATTTATTTTTTTGTTTTTTTTAATATTATTGGGTTTCTAAAGTCTCCGTGAAAAAAAAAAATACATAAAAAAACAGTGGGAGAGTAATATTGCCCTTTCAGCTTGTGTGCCAGTCTTGACTCCTGGGTGTGACACCTCTCTCTCTCTCTAATTGTGGGCCATAGAAAGCCTATTTATTTTTTTGCTTTGTTTAATATTATTTGGTTTCTAAAGTCTCCCTGAAAAAAAAATACATAAAAAAACAGTGGGAGAGTAATATTGCCCTTTCAGCTTGTGTGCCAGTCTTGACTCCTGGGTGTGCCACCTCTCTCTCTCTAATTGTGGGCCATAGAAAGCCTATTTATTTTTTTGCTTTGTTTAATATTATTTGGTTTCTAAAGTCTCCCTGAAAAAAAAAAAATACATAAAAAAACAGTGGGAGAGTAATATTGCCCTTTCAGCTTGTGTGCCAGTCTTGACTCCTGGGTGTGCCACCTCTCTCTCTCTAATTGTGGGCCATAGAAAGCCTATTTATTTTTTTGCTTTTTTTAATATTATTTGGTTTCTAAAGTCTCCCTGAAAAAAAAAAAGTACATAAAAAAACAGTGGGAGAGTAATATTGCCCTTTCAGCTTGTGTGCCAGTCTTGACTCCTGGGTGTGCCACCTCTCTCTCTCTACTTGTGGGCCATAGAAAGCCTATTCATTTTTTTGCTTTGTTTAATATTATTTGGTTTCTAAAGTCTCCCTGAAAAAAAAAAAAACATAAAAAAACAGTGGGAGAGTAATATTGCCCTTTCAGCTTGTGTGCCAGTCTTGACTCCTGGGTGTGCCACCTCTCTCTCTCTAATTGTGGGCCACAGAAAGCCTATTTATTTTTTTGCTTGATTTGGGTTCTAAAATCTACCTGAAAAAAAAACACTACATCAATCAGTGGGAGATTAATATTGTCCTCGGGGCTTGTGTGCCACTCCTGATCCTGACTCCTGTGCGCGCCATCTCTCACTCAGTGGGCCATAGAAAGCCTATTTATTTTTTTGCTTGATTTGGGTTCTAAAATCTACCTGAAAAAAAACACTACATCCATCAGTGGGAGATTAATACTGTCCTCAGGGCTTGTGTGCCAATCCTGATCCTGACTCCTGTGAGCGCCATCTCTCACTCAGTGGGCCATAGAAAGCCTATTTATTTTTTTGCTTGATTTGGGTTCTAAAATCTACCTGAAAAAAAAACACTACATCCATCAGTGGGAGATTAATGCTGTCCTCAGGGCTTGTGTGCCACTCCTGATCCTGACTCCTATGCGCGCCATCTCTCACTCAGTGGGCCATAGAAAGCCTATTTATTTTTTTGCTTGATTTGGGTTCTAAAATCTACCTGAAAAAAAAAAAACACTACATCCATCAGTGGGAGATTAATACTGTCCTCAGGGCTTGTGTGCCACTCCTGATCCTGACTCCTGTGCGCGCCATCTCTCACTCAGTGGGCCATAGAAAGCCTATTTATTTTTTTGCTTGATTTGGGTTCTAAAATCTACCTGAAAAAAAAAACACTACATCCATCAGTGGGAGATTAATATTGTCCTCGGGGCTTGTGTGCCACTCCTGATCCTGAATCCTGTGCGCGCCATCTCTCACTCAGTGGGCCATAGAAAGCCTATTTATTTTTTTGCTTGATTTGGGTTCTAAAATCTACCTGAAAAAAAACACTACATCAATCAGTGGGAGATTAATATTGTCCTCAGGGCTTGTGTGCCACTCCTGATCCTGACTCCTGTGCGCGCCATCTCTCACTCAGTGGGCCATAGAAAGCCTATTTATTTTTTTGCTTGATTTGGGTTCTAAAATCTACCTGAAAAAAAAACACTACATCCATCAGTGGGAGATTAATACTGTCCTCAGGGCTTGTGTGCCACTCCTGATCCTGACTCCTGTGAGCGCCATCTCTCACTCAGTGGGCCATAGAAAGCCTATTTATTTTTTTGCTTGATTTGGGTTCTAAAATCTACCTGAAAAAAAAAACACTACATCCATCAGTGGGAGATTAATGCTGTCCTCAGGGCTTGTGTGCCACTCCTGATCCTGACTCCTGTGCGCGCCATCTCTCAATCAGTGGGCCATAGAAAGCCTATTTATTTTTTTGCTTGATTTGGGTTCTAAAATCTACCTGAAAAAAAAAACACTACATCCATCAGTGGGAGATTAATACTGTCCTCAGGGCTTGTGTGCCACTCCTGATCCTGACTCCTGTGCGCGCCATCTCTCACTCAGTGGGCCATAGAAAGCCTATTTATTTTTTTGCTTGATTTGGGTTCTAAAATCTAACTGAAAAAAAAACACTACATCCATCAGTGGGAGATTAATACTGTCCTCAGGGCTTGTGTGCCACTCCTGATCCTGACTCCTGTGCACGCCATCTCTCACTCAGTGGGCCATAGAAAGCCTATTTATTTTTTTGCTTGATTTGGGTTCTAAAATCTAACTGAAAAAAAAATCACTACATCCATCAGTGGGAGATTAATACTGTCCTCAGGGCTTTTGTGCCACTCCTGATCCTGACTCCTGTGAGCGCCATCTCTCACTCAGTGGGCCATAGAAAGCCTATTTATTTTTTTGCTTGATTTGGGTTCTAAAATCTAACTGAAAAAAAAATCACTACATCCATCAGTGGGAGATTAATACTGTCCTCAGGGCTTGTGTGCCACTCCTGATCCTGACTCCTGTGAGCGCTATCTCTCACTCAGTGGGCCATAGAAAGCCTATTTATTTTTTTGCTTGATTTGGGTTCTAAAATCAACCTGAAAAAAAAACACTACATCAATCAGTGGGAGATTAATATTGTCCTCGGGGCTTGTGTGCCACTCCTGATCCTGACTCCTGTGCGCGCCATCTCTCACTCAGTGGGCCATAGAAAGCCTATTTATTTTTTTGCTTGATTTGGGTTCTAAAATCTACCTGAAAAAAAAACACTACATCCATCAGTGGGAGATTAATACTGTCCTCAGGGCTTGTGTGCCACTCCTGACCCTGACTCCTGTGCGCGCCATCTCTCACTCAGTGGGCCATAGAAAGCCTATTTATTTTTTTGCTTGATTTGGGTTCTAAAATCTAACTGAAAAAAAAATCACTACATCCATCAGTGGGATATTAATACTGTCCTCAGGGCTTGTGTGCCACTCCTGATCCTGACTCCTGTGAGCGCCATCTCTCACTCAGTGGGCCATAGAAAGCCTATTTATTTTTTTGCTTGATTTGGGTTCTAAAATCTACCTGAAAAAAAAACACTACATCCATCAGTGGGAGATTAATACTGTCCTCAGGGCTTGTGTGCCACTCCTGATCCTGACTCCTGTGCGCGCCATCTCTCACTCAGTGGGCCATGGAAAGCCTATTTATTTTTTTGATTGATTTGGGTTCTAAAATCTAACTGAAAAAAAAACACTACATCCATCAGTGGGAGATTAATACTGTCCTCAGGGCTTGTGTGCCACTCCTGATCCTGACTCCTGTGCGCGCCATCTCTCACTCAGTGGGCCATAGAAAGCCTATTTATTTTTTTGCTTGATTTGGGTTCTAAAATCTAACTGAAAAAAAAATCACTACATCCATCAGTGGGAGATTAATACTGTCCTCAGGGCTTGTGTGCCACTCCTGATCCTGACTCCTGTGAGCGCCATCTCTCACTCAGTGGGCCATAGAAAGCCTATTTATTTTTTTGCTTGATTTGGGTTCTAAAATCTACCTGAAAAAAAAACATTACATCCATCAGTGGGAGATTAATACTGTCCTCAGGGCTTGTGTGCCACTCCTGATCCTGACTCCTGTGCGCGCCATCTCTCACTCAGTGGGCCATAGAAAGCCTATTTATTTTTTTGCTTGATTTGGGTTCTAAAATCTACCTGAAAAAAAAAACACTACATCCATCAGTGGGAGATTAATACTGTCCTCAGGGCTTGTGTGCCACTCCTGATCCTGACTCCTGTGCGCGCCATCTCTCACTCAGTGGGCCATAGAAAGCCTATTTATTTTTTTGCTTGATTTGGGTTCTAAAATCTAACTGAAAAAAAAATCACTACATCCATCAGTGGGAGATTAATACTGTCCTCAGGGCTTGTGTGCCACTCCTGATCCTGACTCCTGTGAGCGCCATCTCTCACTCAGTGGGCCATAGAAAGCCTATTTATTTTTTTGCTTGATTTGGGTTCTAAAATCTAACTGAAAAAAAAATCACTACATCCATCAGTGGGAGATTAATACTGTCCTCAGGGCTTGTGTGCCACTCCTGATCCTGACTCCTGTGAGCGCCATCTCTCACTCAGTGGGCCATAGAAAGCCTATTTATTTTTTTGCTTGATTTGGGTTCTAAAATCTAACTGAAAAAAAAAATCACTACATCCATCAGTGGGAGATTAATACTGTCCTCAGGGCTTGTGTGCCACTCCTGATCCTGACTCCTGTGAGCGCCATCTCTCACTCAGTGGGCCATAGAAAGCCTATTTATTTTTTTGCTTGATTTGGGTTCCAAAATCTACCTGAAAAAAAAAACACTACATCAATCAGTGGGAGATTAATATTGTCCTCGGGGCTTGTGTGCCACTCCTGATCCTGACTCCTGTGCGCGCCATCTCTCACTCAGTGGGCCATAGAAAGCCTATTTATTTTTTTGCTTGATTTGGGTTCTAAAATCTACCTGAAAAAAAAAACACTACATCCATCAGTGGGAGATTAATACTGTCCTCAGGGCTTGTGTGCCACTCCTGATCCTGACTCCTGTGCGCGCCATCTCTCACTCAGTGGGCCATAGAAAGCCTATTTATTTTTTTGCTTGATTTGGGTTCTAAAATCTAACTGAAAAAAAAATCACTACATCCATCAGTGGGAGATTAATACTGTCCTCAGGGCTTGTGTGCCACTCCTGATCCTGACTCCTGTGAGCGCCATCTCTCACTCAGTGGGCCATAGAAAGCCTATTTATTTTTTTGCTTGATTTGGGTTCTAAAATCTACCTGAAAAAAAAACACTACATCCATCAGTGGGAGATTAATACTGTCCTCAGGGCTTGTGTGCCACTCCTGATCCTGACTCCTGTGCGCGCCATCTCTCACTCAGTGGGCCATAGAAAGCCTATTTATTTTTTTGCTTGATTTGGGTTCTAAAATCTAACTGAAAAAAAAACACTACATCCATCAGTGGGAGAATAATACTGTCCTCAGGGCTTGTGTGCCACTCCTGATCCTGACTCCTGTGCGCGCCATCTCTCACTCAGTGGGCCATAGAAAGCCTATTTATTTTTTTGCTTGATTTGGGTTCTAAAATCTAACTGAAAAAAAAATCACTACATCCATCAGTGGGAGATTAATACTGTCCTCAGGGCTTGTGTGCCACTCCTGATCCTGACTCCTGTGAGCGCCATCTCTCACTCAGTGGGCCATAGAAAGCCTATTTATTTTTTTGCTTGATTTGGGTTCTAAAATCTACCTGAAAAAAAAACACTACATCCATCAGTGGGAGATTAATACTGTCCTCAGGGCTTGTGTGCCACTCCTGATCCTGACTCCTGTGCGCGCCATCTCTCACTCAGTGGGCCATAGAAAGCCTATTTATTTTTTTGCTTGATTTGGGTTCTAAAATCTAACTGAAAAAAAAACATTACATCCATCAGTGGGAGATTAATACTGTCCTCAGGGCTTGTGTGCCACTCCTGATCCTGACTCCTGTGCGCGCCATCTCTCACTCAGTGGGCCATAGAAAGCCTATTTATTTTTTTGCTTGATTTGGGTTCTAAAATCTAACTGAAAAAAAAACATTACATCCATCAGTGGGAGATTAATACTGTCCTCAGGGCTTGTGTGCCACTCCTGATCCTGACTCCTGTGCGCGCCATCTCTCACTCAGTGGGCCATAGAAAGCCTATTTATTTTTTTGCTTTATTTGGGTTCTAAAATCTAACTGAAAAAAAAAACACTACATCCATCAGTGGGAGATTAATACTGTCCTCAGGGCTTGTGTGCCACTCCTTATCCTGACTCCTGTGTGTGCCATCTCTCACTCAGTGGGCACTGGGCCATAGAAAGCTTTTTTTTTTTTATTATTATTATTTGGTTTCTTAATTGTCCCTAAAAAAACAATTTATCTTATTTGGTTTCTAAAGTCTCCCTGAGGGAAAAAAAAAAAAATAGGTGGGAGATTAATATTGACATTAGTGCTTGAGTGACATTCCTGCGTGTGTGGCATCTCTGTGATTTGGTGCCACAGAAAACAGAGTGTGTAACATTGTGCCTGATTTTCCTTGTGGTCTCACCAACCTGTTAAGGGATATTGAAATCATACTGAAGTTATAGCGCACCGTGTAAGTTGTTTGACAGCAACAAATAAAGTTACTTTGGTTAAGTTTTTAAAACAATGAGGAAGTCTGGTGCAAGGGGTCGTCGTGGGCGTTCATTGTCAGCTGGTAATGATGGTAGTGGTAGTGGAGCATCAGGTGGTCGTGGGGATAAAAATATTCCACGTAAGTCTGGAGCTGTGGAGCCAGTTTCGTCGTCTGGCTACACAAGGCCTCTAATGCTCTCTTTTCTGGGAGTAGGAAAACCGCTTTTAAAGGCGGAGCAGCAACAGCAAGTTTTGGCTTACATTGCAGACTCAGCCTCTAGCTCTTTTGCCTCCTCTTCTGAAACTGGTAAATGTAAAAGCAGCGCGTCACTTGTGGATGTCCACGGTCAGGGACAAGTCACTTCCTTGTCCTCTTCAGCAAAAACTACAACAAGAGAGAAGGATGCAGCAGGCGACACAACGGGTTACTCCATGGAGCTCTTTACACATACCGTCCCTGGCTTACAAAGTGAAACACTTAACAGGCCATGCCCATTACAAGTTGATTCTGACATGGAGTGCACTGATGCACAGCCACAGCCAGAGTACTATGCTGCTCCTTTGACTCAGACCACCACATTGCCCTCTCAGGGTACTGATCCACAATCAGACCCTGATGACACTATGTTGCCCCGCCACGAACGCTATACCACCGACCGACACAGTGACACAGACGAAGTTGCACACGAGCTCGAAGAGGAGTTAATAGATGACCCAGTTATTGACCCCGATTGGCAGCCATTGGGGGAACAGGGTGCAGGCGGCAGTAGTTCAGAAGCGGAGGTGGAGGAGGGGCCACAGCAGGCCTCAACATCGCAACAGGTTCCATCTGCCGGGCCCGTATCTGGCCCAAAACGCGTGTCAAAGCCAAAACCTGTTGGAGGACAGCGTGGCCATCCGGTTAAAGCTCAGTCTGCAATCCCTGAAAAGGGATCCGATGCTAGGAAGAGTGCAGTCTGGCATTTTTTTAAACAACATCCAATTGATCAGCGCAAAGTCATCTGTCAAAAATGTTCAACTAGCTTAAGCAGAGGTCAGAATCTGAAAAGTCTCAATACTAGTTGCATGCATAGACACTTAACCACCATGCATTTTCAAGCCTGGACTAACTACCAAACGTCCCTTAAGGTTGTAGCACCCTCGGCCAATGAAGCTAGTCAGCAACGCAACATCCCTTCCGTCACTGTAAGGCCACCATTTTCCGCACCACCGGCAGTATCTGTGCAGGTTTCTTTGCCAGCCAAAAGCACTCAGGGTCAGGGAATCACCAGTTTTGTAGGAGGAAATATTGCATCTAGGTCACCGGCAGAAACAATACCATCTCCAACTGTCTCGCAGTCTGCCATGTCCACCGGCACACCCGCAAGTTCCACGATCTCCATCTCTCCAGTTCAGCTCACACTACATGAGACTCTGGTTAGAAAAAGGAAGTACTTATCCTCGCATCCGCGTACACAGGGTTTTAACGCCCACATAGCTAGACTAATATCGTTAGAGATGATGCCCTACCGGTTAGTTGAAAGCGAAGCTTTCAAAGCCCTGATGGAGTACGCTGAACCACGATACGAGCTACCCAGTCGACACTTTTTTTCCAGAAAAGCCATCCCGGCCCTGCACCATCATGTTAAACAGCGCATCGTCCATGCACTCAGGCAATCTGTGAGTACAAAGGTGCACCTGACTACAGATGCATGGACCAGTAGGCATGGCCAGGGACGTTATGTGTCCATCACGGCACACTGGGTGAATGTGGTGGATGCAGGGTTCTCAGGGGACATCAATTTCGGGACAGTTGTGCCTAGCCCACGGTCTAGGAAACAGTTGGCTGTAGGCGTTCGCACCCCCTCCTCCTCCTCCTCCTCGTCCTCCTGCAGAAGCTACAGCTCTTCCACAGACCGCAGTCGGCCAACCACTCCATCGGCAGATGACACTGTTGCACACCAGTTGTCCCATTATGGGCCAGCTACTGGCAAGCGTCAGCAGGCTGTATTGGCTATGAAGTGTTTGGGCGACAACAGACACACCGCGGAAGTTCTGTCAGAGTTCTTGCAACAAGAAACGCAGTCGTGGCTGGGCACAGTAGATCTTGAGGCAGGCAAGGTAGTTAGTGATAACGGAAGGAATTTCATGGCTGCCATCTCCCTTTCCCAACTGAAACACATTCCTTGCCTGGCTCACACCTTAAACCTGGTGGTGCAGTGCTTATTGAAAACTTATCCTGGGTTCTCCGACCTGCTCCTCAAAGTGCGTGGACTTTGCTCACATATCCGACGTTCGCCTGTACACACCAGCCGTATGCAGACCTATCAGCGGTCTTTGAACCTTCCCCAGCATCGCCTAATCATAGACGTTGCAACAAGGTGGAACTCAACACTGCACATGCTTCAGAGACTGTGCCAACAGAGGCGGGCTGTTATGTTTTTGTGGGAGGATACACATACACGGGCAGGCAGTAGGATGGCAGACATGGAGTTGTCAGGTGTGCAGTGGTCGAAGATACAAGACATGTGTCAAGTCCTTCAGTGTTTTGAGGAATGCACACGGCTGGTTAGCGCAGACAACGCCGTAATAAGCATGAGCATCCCCCTAATGCGTCTGCTGATGCAAAGTTTGACGCACATAAAGGAGCAGGCGTCTGCACCAGAGGAAGAGGAAAGCCTTGATGACAGTCAGCCATTGTCTGGTCAGGGCAGTGTACAGGACGAGGTAGCGGGCGAAGAGGAGGTGGAGGACGAGGAGGATGATGGGGATGAGTATATTTTTAATGCAGAACCTTTCCCGGGGGCACTGGAAATTGGTTGCGTGTCAAGGCCGGGTTCTGGTTTTTTGAGGGACACAAGTGACGTAGATTTGCCTGCAACTGCCCCTCACCCAATCACAACCGGAGATTTGACAACTGGAACTTTGGCCCACATGGCGGATTATGCCTTACGCATCCTAAAAAGGGACACACGCATAACGAAAATGATGAACGATGACGATTACTGGTTGGCCTGCCTCCTTGATCCACGCTATAAAGGCAAATTGCAAAATATTATGCCACATGAGAACTTGGAACTAATATTAGCAACCAAACAATCAACTCTTGTTGACCGTTTGCTTCAGGCATTCCCAGCACACAGCGCACTTGATCGTTCTCACACGAGCACAAGGGGGCAACAGACTAGGAGTGTTAGGGGTGCACACATCAGAAGTGGCGTTGGACAGAGGGGTTTTCTGACCAGGTTGTGGAGTGATTTTGCTATGACCGCAGACAGGACAGGTACTGCTGCATCAATTGAAAGTGACAGGAGACAACATTTGTCCAGTATGGTTACTAACTATTTTTCATCCCTTATCGATGTTCTCCCTCAACCGTCATTCCCATTTGATTACTGGGCATCAAAATTAGACACCTGGCCAGAATTGGCAGAATATGCATTGCAGGAGCTTGCTTGCCCGGCAGCAAGTGTCCTATCAGAAAGAGTATTCAGTGCTGCAGGTTCAATATTAACCGAAAAAAGGACTCGTCTGGCTACCCAAAATGTTGACGATCTAACATTCATTAAAATTAACCACAACTGGATTTCAAAATCTTTTGCCCCACCTTGCCCGGCCGACACCTAGCTTTCCTATGAAAAGCTCTTGCCTGTGAATTACTTTTCTAATGTCTAATTTGCTGCAGCTGATTGTACAGCATACGACATGTTTACACCTCCCTAAATGGCCAAACTCCCCACACGGGGCCGTGGTATCGCGACTTGGCGCAAGCACCCGTGAGACTGCTGTTTGTCTGAAGAGGTGGGTGTGCTCGCTTTTGGTTGACGGCATTGCTACTGGGTCCCTCATAGTACAATGTAGTGTCTCTGGCGGTGGTGGTGCGCACCCAACGTCAGACACACCGTTGTAACATGAGGGGCCCTGGGGCTGTCCCGCCAGCCTCAAGAGAGTTCCCCCCTCCCCCAGCTCAAACTGTGCTCTACCACGTGAAAAATTATGTCTCACAGCTCCACCAATCTTTAGTCTATTCGCTGACATCATTCAATGTCTGGCACTGACAATACAAATTTGTAGACATCTATGATGCAACTTAAAGTAGTCTGTGTCTGTGTCCTATATTGGCACCATTAAATAGTTACTGCCAAATTACTATGTCAGAAACTCAGCAGATGAGCCCACCCCTGTACCTAAGTATGCCAACTTTTTTTTTTTTTTGGTTGTTTTGGCGAGACATTAACATCTATTTATATTTTGGGAGTACTGGGACAGACACTCCTTGCAATACTCCTCCACTGACCACCAAGCTGCCTGCCCGTGTATCCATGTAACCGATGTAAAACAGCCATGAGCCTATTGTTTGTTATTTTAGGCCTTTGATAGCCTGTCTGCGGTCCCTACTTTAAATACTCCTCCACTGACCACCAAGCTGCCTGTGTATCCATGTAACCGATGTAAAACTGCCATGAGCCTATTGTTTGTTATTTTAGGCCTTTGATAGCCTGTCTGCGGTCCCTACTTTAAATACTCCTCCACTGACCACCAAGCTGCCTGCCCGTGTATCCATGTAACCGATGTAAAACAGCCATGAGCCTATTGTTTGTTATTTTAGGCCTTTGATAACCTGTCTGCGGTCCCTACTTTAAATACTCCTCCACTGACCACCAAGCTGCCTGTGTATCCATGTAACCGATGTAAAACTGCCATGAGCCTATTGTTTGTTATTTTAGGCCTTTGATAGCCTGTCTGCGGTCCCTACTTTAAATACTCCTCCACTGACCACCAAGCTGCCTGCCCGTGTATCCATGTAACCGATGTAAAACAGCCATGAGCCTATTGTTTGTTATTTTAGGCCTTTGATAACCTGTCTGCGGTCCCTACTTTAAATACTCCTCCACTGACCACCAAGCTGCCTGCCCGTGTATCCATGTAACCGATGTAAAACTGCCATGAGCCTATTGTTTGTTATTTTAGGCCTTTGATAGCCTGTCTGCGGTCCCTACTTTAAATACTCCTCCACTGACCACCAAGCTGCCTGCCCGTGTATCCATGTAACCGATGTAAAACAGCCATGAGCCTATTGTTTGTTATTTTAGGCCTTTGATAGCCTGTCTGCGGTCCCTACTTTAAATACTCCTCCACTGACCACCAAGCTGCCTGCCCGTGTATCCATGTAACCGATGTAAAACAGCCATGAGCCTATTGTTTGTTATTTTAGGCCTTTGATAGCCTGTCTGCGGTCCCTACTTTAAATACTCCTCCACTGACCACCAAGCTGCCTGTGTATCCATGTAACCGATGTAAAACAGCCATGAGCCTATTGTTTGTTATTTTAGGCCTTTGATAGCCTGTCTGCGGTCCCTACTTTAAATACTCCTCCACTGACCACCAAGCTGCCTGCCCGTGTATCCATGTAACCGATGTAAAACTGCCATAAGCCTATTGTTTGTTATTTTAGGCCTTTGATAGCCTGTCTGCGGTCCCTACTTTAAATACTCCTCCACTGACCACCAAGCTGCCTGCCCATGTATCCATGTAACCGATTTAAAACTGCCATGAGCCTATTGTTTGTTATTTTAGGCCTTTGATAGCCTGTCTGCGGTCCCTACTTTAAATACTCCTCCACTGACCACCAAGCTGCCTGCCCGTGTATCCATGTAACCGATGTAAAACAGCCATGAGCCTATTGTTTGTTATTTTAGGCCTTTGATAGCCTGTCTGCGGTCCCTACTTTAAATACTCCTCCACTGACCACCAAGCTGCCTGCCTGTGTATCCATGTAACCGATGTAAAACTGCCATGAGCCTATTGTTTGTTATTTTAGGTCTTTGATAGCCTGTCTGCGGTCCCTACTTTAAATACTCCTCCACTGACCACCAAGCTGCCTGCCCGTGTATCCATGTAACCGATGTAAAACAGCCATGAGCCTATTGTTTGTTATTTTAGGCCTTTGATAGCCTGTCTGCGGTCCCTACTTTAAATACTCCTCCACTGACCACCAAGCTGCCTGCCCGTGTATCCATGTAACCGATGTAAAACAGCCATGAGCCTATTGTTTGTTATTTTAGGCCTTTGATAGCCTGTCTGCGGTCCCTACTTTAAATACTCCTCCACTGACCACCAAGCTGCCTGCCCGTGTATCCATGTAACCGATGTAAAACTGCCATAAGCCTATTGTTTGTTATTTTAGGCCTTTGATAGCCTGTCTGCGGTCCCTACTTTAAATACTCCTCCACTGACCACCAAGCTGCCTGCCCGTGTATCCATGTAACCGATGTAAAACAGCCATGAGCCTATTGTTTGTTATTTTAGGCCTTTGATAGCCTGTCTGCGGTCCCTACTTTAAATACTCCTCCACTGACCACCAAGCTGCCTGTGTATCCATGTAACCGATGTAAAGCTGCCATGAGCCTATTGTTTGTTATTTTAGGCCTTTGATAGCCTGTCTGCGGTCCCTACTTTAAATACTCCTCCACTGACCACCAAGCTGCCTGTGTATCCATGTAACCGATGTAAAGCTGCCATGAGCCTATTGTTTGTTATTTTAGGCCTTTGATAGCCTGTCTGCGGTCCCTACTTTAAATACTCCTCCACTGACCACCAAGCTGCCTGTGTATCCATGTAACCGATGTAAAGCTGCCATGAGCCTATTGTTTGTTATTTTAGGCCTTTGATAGCCTGTCTGCGGTCCCTACTTTAAATACTCCTCCACTGACCACCAAGCTGCCTGCCCGTGTATCCATGTAACCGATGTAAAACAGCCATGAGCCTATTGTTTGTTATTTTAGGCCTTTGATAGCCTGTCTGCGGTCCCTACTTTAAATACTCCTCCACTGACCACCAAGCTGCCTGCCCGTGTATCCATGTAACCGATTTAAAACTGCCATGAGCCTATTGTTTGTTATTTTAGGCCTTTGATAGCCTGTCTGCGGTCCCTACTTTAAGTACTCCTCCACTGACCACCAAGCTGCCTGCCCGTGTATCCATGTAACCGATGTAAAACTGCAGTATTTTGCTTATAAAAAAGAAAATACTGGAGAGATATCAAATGCAGACATTTTAACATTAAAAACAAAAACACATACAACAAAAAACTGGTACAGTACAAAAATTGGCCACCAGCTACAAAAACTTTCTCCTGCAAGTAGTTAACTGAAAGGTTTTTTTCCATTGAAAACACAGATATGGCATCCACCGAGTGTTGTCCTGTCGCGTCTTCTTTATATTATTGCCAAGAAGCTGCAACTGAATAAAGCTGAGCTTCTACCTTCTGCCTCTTATTAACTGCTTTTTTTAAAAAAAATTGTCCACCAGCTACAAAAACTTTCTCCTGCAAGTAGTTAACTGAAAGGTTTTTTTCCATTGAAAACACAGATATGGCATCCACCGAGTGTTGTCCTGTCGCGTCTTCTTTATATTATTGCCAAGAAGCTGCAACTGAATAAAGCTGTGCTTCAACCTTCTTTTCCAAATTACGAATTTTAAAAATGAAATTGGCTGTTCCGGCCTACTAAAGGTGTCTGCCCCTGCCTGGTGTTGTCCTCAACTGAATAAAGCTGAGCTTCTACCTTCTGCCTCTTATTAACTGCTTTTTTTTTTATAAAATTGGCTGTTCCGGCCTACTAAAGGTGTCTGCCCCTGCCTGGTGTTGTCCTCAACTGAATAAAGCTGAGCTTCAACCTTCAGTTCCAAATTACCATTTTTAAAAATGCAATTGGCTGCTCCGGCCTACTAAAGGGGTCTGCCCCTGCCTGGTGTTGTCCTCAACTGAATAAAGCTGAGCTTCTACCTTCTGCCTCTTACTAACTGCTGTTTTTTTAAAAAAATTGGCTGTTCCGGCCTACTAAAGGTGTCTGTCTGCCCCTGCCTGGTGTTGTCCTCAACTGAACAAAGCTGTGCTTCAACCTTCTGTTCCAAATTACCATTTTTAAAAATGCCATTGGCTGTTCCGGCCTACTAAAGGTGTCTGTCTGCCCCTGCCTGGTGTTGTCCTCAACTGAATAAAGCTGAGCTTCAACCTTCAGTTCCAAATTACCATTTTTAAAAATGCAATTGGCTGTTCCGGCCTACTAAAGGTGTCTGTCTGCCCCTGCCTGGTGTTGTCCTCAACTGAATAAAGCTGAGCTTCAACCTTCAGTTCCAAATTACCATTTTTAAAAATGCAATTGGCTGTTCCGGCCTACTAAAGGGGTCTGCCCCTGCCTGGTGTTGTCCTCAACTGAATAAAGCTGAGCTTCTACCTTCTGCCTCTTACTAACTGCTGTTTTTTTAAAAAAATTGGCTGTTCCGGCCTACTAAAGGTGTCTGTCTGCCCCTGCCTGGTGTTGTCCTCAACTGAACAAAGCTGTGCTTCAACCTTCTGTTCCAAATTACCATTTTTAAAAATGCCATTGGCTGTTCTGGCCTACTAAAGGTGTCTGTCTGCCCCTGCCTGGTGTTGTCCTCAACTGAATAAAGCTGAGCTTCAACCTTCAGTTCCAAATTACCATTTTTAAAAATGCAATTGGCTGTTCCGGCCTACTAAAGGTGTCTGTCTGCCCCTGCCTGGTGTTGTCCTCAACTGAATAAAGCTGAGCTTCAACCTTCAGTTCCAAATTACCATTTTTAAAAATGCAATTGGCTGTTCCGGCCTACTAAAGGTGTCTGTCTGCCCCTGCCTGGTGTTGTCCTCAACTGAATAAAGCTGAGCTTCAACCTTCAGTTCCAAATTACCATTTTTAAAAATGCAATTGGCTGTTCCGGCCTACTAAAGGTGTCTGTCTGCCCCTGCCTGGTGTTGTCCTCAACTGAATAAAGCTGAGCTTCAACCTTCAGTTCCAAACATACAACCAAAAACTGGTACAATACAAAAAGTGGCCTCCAGCTACAAAAACTTTCTCCTACAAGTAGTTAAATGACAGTTTTTTTTCCAGTGAAAACACAGATATGGCATCCAACGAGTGTTGTCCTGTCTCGTCTTCTTTATATTATTGCCAAGAAGCTGCAACTGAATAAAGCTGTGCTTCAACCTTCAGTTCCAAATTACCATTTTTAAAAATGCAATTGGCTGTTCCGGCCTACTAAAGGTGTCTGTCTGCCCCTGCCTGGTGTTGTCCTCAACTGAATAAAGCTGAGCTTCAACCTTCAGTTCCAAACATACAACCAAAAACTGGTACAATACAAAAAGTGGCCTCCAGCTACAAAAACTTTCTCCTACAAGTAGTTAAATGACAGTTTTTTTTCCAGTGAAAACACAGATATGGCATCCAACGAGTGTAGTCCTGTCTCGTCTTCTTTATATTATTGCCAAGAAGCTGCAACTGAATAAAGCTGTGCTTCAACCTTCAGTTCCAAATTACCATTTTTAAAAATGCAATTGGCTGTTCCGGCCTACTAAAGGGGTCTGCCCCTGCCTGGTGTTGTCCTCAACTGAATAAAGCTGAGCTTCTACCTTCTGCCTCTTACTAACTGCTGTTTTTTTTAAAAAATTGGCTGTTCCGGCCTATTAAAGGTGTCTGTCTGCCCCTGCCTGGTGTTGTCCTCAACTGAATAAAGCTGAGCTTCAACCTTCAGTTCCAAATTACCATTTTTAAAAATGCAATTGGCTGTTCCGGCCTACTAAAGGTGTCTGTCTGCCCCTGCCTGGTGTTGTCCTCAACTGAATAAAGCTGAGCTTCAACCTTCAGTTCCAAACATACAACCAAAAACTGGTACAATACAAAAAGTGGCCTCCAGCTACAAAAACTTTCTCCTACAAGTAGTTAAATGACAGTTTTTTTTCCAGTGAAAACACAGATATGGCATCCAACGAGTGTTGTCCTGTCTCGTCTTCTTTATATTATTGCCAAGAAGCTGCAACTGAATAAAGCTGTGCTTCAACCTTCAGTTCCAAATTACCATTTTTAAAAATGCAATTGGCTGTTCCGGCCTACTAAAGGTGTCTGTCTGCCCCTGCCTGGTGTTGTCCTCAACTGAACAAAGCTGAGCTTCCACATTCTGGCTTCCGCCCTATACTATCAGATATTAAACTGCATTTGGCCTACTAGTGTGGTTAGGCCCTTGAAACAGTGTCTGCTGCTCTTGGGTTTGCTACTCCACTGAACAAAGCAATGCCGCCTGTTTAGTCCTGTTACCAATTTTGAACTGCATTTAGCCTACTTTATTCTTTGGCCCTATATCTGTTTCCTCCTCATCCTGCCCATTGCCCAGCCACTGCTAGATGAGTCTGCTGGTACATTGACCTAGACCACTACATTCCCCTTATACTCTACACAGCCAGAATCTGACCCTGCTGAAAGTAAGGTTCCCCTTCCCGCATGTTATACCACCTTACACAGGGACAGAGAGGAAGGTGCAGATGAAAGTGCAGGTTCATTCATCAGGTGGGGGGGCATACTCGTTGGCGACGTCACTGGCACAGGGCCCCTCAGAGTACGCAAAAGTGTCGCTGCCGGTGGGAGGCGCCCCCGCCATGCAAACACACCGCTGTACTTTGAGGGGCCCTGTGCCAGTGCCAATGCGAACGAGTGGGCCCCCCCTGCTTGCTCAGGATCACAGCACTTGCAACGTTGAAATACTTACCTTTCCCTGCAACACCGCCGTGACGTAGTCCGCATTTCCTGGGCCCACGAAAAACTTGAGCCAGCCCTACTCCCCCCACAACTTTTGCCAAATGACCCCCAATTCCCTATGCCCAACTATTATTATAAAGTTAATTAAGATTGACAAGCTTCAGAAACAAGAATGGATGTTTTTGGCATTAAAATGGGCACTGTAGGTGTTTTCCTGGCCTCCACTCACTGCCGACTATGCTTCCCCATTGACTTGCATTGGGTTTCGTGTTTCGGTCGATCCCCGACTTTTAGCGATAATCGGCCGACTGCACTCGACTCGACTCTGGACAAAATCGTGTTTCACAAAACCCGACTCGATCTTAAAAAAATGAAAGTCGCTCAACTCTACCTCTCACTGCTCCACCGCCGTGACGTAGTCCACGTTTCCTGGGTCCACTAAAACCTTGAACCAGCCCTACCCCCCACAACTTTTGCCAAATGACCCCCAATTTCCAATGCCCAACTATTATTATAAAGTTAATTAAGATTGACAAGCTTCAGAAACAAGAATGGATGTTTTTGGCATTAAAATGGGCACTGTAGGTGTTTTCCTGGCCTCCACTCACTGCCGACTATGCTTCCCCATTGACTTGCATTGGGTTTCATGTTTCGGTCGATCCCCGACTTTTCGCGATAATCGGCCGACCTCACTCGACTCGACTTTGGACAAAGTCGGGTTTCACAAAACCCGACTCGATCTTAAAAAAATGAAAGTCACTCAACCCTAGTCTGGGCTAATGCATTACGGACATGGTGCAAATCATGCTTGCACAGTGGGCGCAGATGAAGGGCCACTGCACACTTCTTCACGGTTTTGAAATGACTGCTAAGATGATTATCGCTGACCATGCCATCATCAGTATCATTATTCTGTTCAGCTACATGCTAAAGCAAACTTTGAATAGTTTGGGTGAGGAGATAATGGTCCCAAGGGAAAAGCTGGAAGCACAAGAAGATGCTGAAGGGATAACAATATCTCAAATTTCTGGACTCTTGTCACACATGCGGGTGCCATGGGAGGGTGGTTTACAGCAATCAAGGGGGCTCATGGTATCAGACAAACTGTTAGTGAAGATGCAGGAGCCAAAGAATAAAATGAGGACAACGAGGTGATAGATGTGCAACAGTCAGGAGATGAAGAGGAAAATGATCCACTCTCTGTTGTCCATGGTTGGTGGGAAGGGATGGAGGAAGCCACCTTGAATGGTACCCCACCTCTGACACACCAAATGACTTGGACCTCATGGAAGCACCCTACATGCATTCTTTCTGCACAATGCCCGTATACTTTGGTTTAGAAATAGTGCTAACTACTCGGTTACCACTCTGTTATATTTACGGTACAGGAGTAAATTTAATTTAGTCATTTGCTTCCCCCCCTGAAAAGGGATGCACGCATGTTGTAGTATCGAAATACACTTGCAAACAATCTTAAGAGTGGTTTTCCCCAAGATAGCAGTGATGCACACAGTGTGCATCCCAGTTCTAGATGTCCAACCCTGGGAAAGTCAAGACGTCATTGCCAAAACATTAGCTGCAGCAGCAGTCTAAGTGGCATAAGCAATCTCTGTGAGTCATTTAACATATTTTTTAGTCCAGCCGTGCACCAGCAGAACAGAGTATAAGTCTAATACGCTGTGAATGACTGGAGAGGATGTTGCAGGAGTATCTGGAGCTCAATATCAATGCCATCAGAGGGGGTTTGGACCCTTTAACATTTTAGTCTTCTAAAATGTAAAAGTGACCTGAGCTCACCAGTCACGCCTTGGAAATGTCATGCCTGTCAGCCAGCGATCTCTCAGAATATGTCTTCAGCGCTACAGGTAGTGTCCTGATGGATAAGCGCATCCGGCTGTCCGTTCAAAATGTAGAAAGCCAAAATTTCATCAGAATGAACGGGTCATGGATCTCCGATGACTTTTACTCCCCAGTCGCAGATTGGGCAGACTAGGCAATGGTATAGTTTTTAGTGTCATGTATTGATCTCGCGTTAATGAAGTTATTGAACTCTGTGCCATCTTTGTGGTGTCTTCTGTGCCTGTTGTTGATCCTGCTGCTATTACAAAATTTTTTTTGAAATGTGGAGACTCCAAGTTTGGTCTCCATCTGATGGGTTGACTGTAATAGAAGGTGTATCAGAGGCTTATTACACTGTTTCTACTTTGTGAAAATTGATGCCAATTTAGTGGTGAGTGACAATTATTTTTTTAAATGTAGAGAAAAGTTTGGTCTCCATCTAGTGGGTTGCTTGTGTAAGTGGGGTTCCCAGAAAGGCAGGCCTGCGCTTACTTTAACCCCTTCATGACCCAGCCTATTTTGACCTTAATGACCTGGCCATTTTTTGCAATTCTGACCAGTGTCCCTTTATGAGATAATAACTCAGCAATGCTTCAACGGATCTCAGCGATTCTAAGAATGTTTTTTTCATGACTAGTGTTTAGCGATACCTTCCGATATTCAAAACTATCGGTATCGGATTGGATCGGCCGATATTCAAAAAATATCGGATATCGCCGATACCGATACCCGATACCAATGCAAGTCAATAAGACACAAATATCGGAACGTAAATAAGCCCTTTCTGTCCTTCTTTATGCTGTTCCGGAGGGGGGAAGAGTGTGGGCGGTGCGTGGGTGGACACTGAGTGTCTGTGTGTGCGGGCGGGGTCTGTGTAGGCCTGCCAGGGATCTGTATGTGCCTACCGGGGTTGTATGCGGGCCTGCTCGGGCTCTATGCAGCGTGCCGGGGCTATATGTGGGCTGCCCGGGCTCTATGCGGCGTGCCAGGGCTGTATGTGGGCTGCCTGGGATCTATGCGGCATGGGGGGTCTCTGTGTGGTGTGGGGGGTCTCTGTGCGGCGTGCTGGGGGTCTCTGTGCAGCATGCTGGGGGTCTGTGTGTGTGTGCAGGCATTGTCCGATGGGACTACAAGTCCCATCAGATGATGCCTGCTACACTGACAGTGATTGACACATTAACCAATGATGGGACAGTAGTAGTCCCATCATCCGGCTAATGTGTTGAATGAAACAAAAAAATACTCCATACTCCATACATACGTACTACATACATACTACATACATACTACATACATACTACATACATACTACATACATACATACATACATACTACATACATACTACATATATACTACATACATACTATATACATACTACATACATACTATATACATACTACATACATACTACATACATAAATACATACTACATACATACTACGTACATACATACATACTGCATACATACATACTGCATACATACATACTACATACATACATACTACATACATACTACATGCATACATACATACTACATACATACTACATACATACATACATACTGCATACATACTACATACACACATACATACATACTACATACATACTACATGCATACTACATACAGTACATTCATACATTACATACATGACATACATATAGACATACAATACATTAAACATAGATTAAATACTCACCATTACTTGTCATTTTGATCCCCGAAGCCAGTATCAACCTGTAAAAAATATGAAAAAAACAAACAACCAATATACTCCCTGTCCGCAGAAATCCACGAGTGTCCCACGACGATCTCCCATGGAGAGCAGCAGCATCAGATAATGCGACTGCTCTCTAGGGGCTCCAGAAACACAATGACGGGAGGAAGGTATTCATCTGCCGCTGTAAAAAAAAGTCCCTAGTCTGACTTATGGCATTGCTGGGTGAGATATTTTCCCAGGCAGCAATTGCCATAAAGTAAGACTTTGAACTTTAGTAACCTCAGTGATGCACTGCAGGAGCCATTGTCTCCTGTCAGTGTGTCACTGAGGGTCCTATAGAGCAGTGACATCACCCGATGTCACTGTTCTATAGGGGAGATCGTCGTGGGACACTCGTTATTAATTGGACTACGGCGGACAGGTAGTATACGGTTTATTATTTTACGTTTTTTGCAGGCGCTGAAGTATGGTAAGTATGATTAAATGAAGAATATTAAAATACTTTTTCCTAATGTGTGCGTGTTTTATTAACCCTTTCTTACTATTGGATTGATAATGGATACGCGTCTTATTGACGCCTCTCCGTTATTAACCCAGCTTAATGTCACCTTACAATAGCAAGGTGACATTAAACCCTTATTACCCCATATCCCACCGCTACACGAGAGTGGGAAGAGAGGGGCTAAGTGCCAGAATTGGCGCATCTTACAGATGTGCAATTTCTGGGGCGGCTGCGGACTGGTATTTGTAGCCGGGGGGGGCAATATCCATGGCCCCTTTCTAGGCTATTAATATCAGCTCGCAGCTGTCTGTGTAGCCTTTCTGGCTATATAATATTGGGGGACCCCATGTCATTTTTTTTGGGGGGGTCCCCCCTATTTTAATCTACAGGAGACTGGGACAGCAATGGGAAGTAAAATGGCCCCACAGTATGCAAATCTTTTCATGGCCAAGATTCAAAGCGACTTTTTGTCCTCATGTCCCATCAGGCCTTTGGCGTACTACCGCTACATTGATGACATTTTGATCATCTGAACGGAGTCTGAACCACAGCTACAGATGTTCCATGAACAGTTTAATCAATTTCACCCTACCATCAACTTGACACTCAACTACTCCTGTACTGAAATTAACTTTTTGGACACCATCATTAAGCTGCAGAACAATAAAATAGAGACATCCCTGTATCAGAAGCCAATCGACCGTCCAACATACCTTAAATGGGACAGTTTCCATCCAAAACACATAAAAAACTCCATTGTCTACAACCAAGCCATCAGATACAATCGTATACTGTATGTTCCAACCCCATGGATAGGGATGAACACCTTGATCGCCTCAGAAAGACCTTTTTGAATCAGGGCTACCATCCAAGAACAATTGAAAACCAGATTACAAGAGCCACCAGAATATCAAGGAATCACCTGCTACATTATAAGGCCATGTTCACACTTTGCGGTTTTTACCGTGGATCCACGGCGATTTTGATGCTGCGGGTCCGCAGCAGTTTCCATAGCGTTTACATTTACATGTAAACCCTATGGAAACCGCAAACCGCTGTGCACATGCTGCGGGAAAAATCACGCAGAAACGCAGCGGTATACAACCCACAGCATGTCACTTCTTTGTGCAGAATCGCTGCGATTCTGCACCCATAGGAATTCATTGATCTGCTAACTTCCCGCATGGAGCTGTGCCCACGTTGTGGGAAGTAAGCGGATCATGTGCAGATGGTACCCGGGGTGGAGGAGAGGAGACTCTCCTCCAGGCCCTGGGAACCATATTAGTGTAAAAAAAAAGAATTAAAATAAAAAATAATGATATACTCACCTCTCAGAGCTGCACGCGGCTGTCCGGTCTCAGGGTTGGTGTGCGACCAGGACCTGCGGTGATGTCGCGGTCACATGAACATGATGACGCCGTGTTTACATGACCGTGACGTCACAAAGGTCCTTCTCGCATAGCATCTTTGGAACCGGATCGCCGCGTGCAGCGCCGAGGAGATCCGGACGTCAGAGGGTGAGTATAAAGCATTTTTTATTATTTTTAATATTACTATTGATGCTGCATATTGCTGCATATGCAGCAGCAATAGTATAGAAGTAAAACCTGCAGCAGAAACCGCAAAACAAGCCGCGATAAATCTGCAGGGATAACCGCAGCGGTTTTGCCCTGAAGATTTATCAAATCCGCTGCGGGAGAACCCGCAGAGCACACCGCAAAGTGTGCACATAGCCTTAAGCTAAAGAAGAAAATAACCGGGCACCTCTAGTGGTCACCTACAATCCAAATCTGTAGGTGCTAAGGGGAGCTGCATGGAAATTACAACCTTTAGTACAAAAAGATGCCCAATTACAATCCATTTTTCCAGACCCCCCCACTACTGTGTTTTAGAGAGCCCCCAAATCTAAGTAGCATCATTGTCAAGAGCTCCCTGTCCTCTCCAACAGCTGCAGGAACCTTTCCCTGCAATCAGAAAAAATGTAAAACCTGTCCATTTATAATGACCACGGACAAGATAAAGATCCCCAACTCACATCAGGACTACAAGATCCCAGGTACTTTCAGCTACGTCACTTCTAATGTGGTGTACTTAATTATTTGTACTAAATGTCCAACTGGGGGCCTGTATGTAGGGGAGACAGGGCAGAAACTGAGAACAAGTATGAATTCTCACCGCCACACAATAAGAGAAAAAAGAATGGATCTACCTGTGGCAATACATTTTTGTCTCCCAAATCATAGCATTATGGACATGAAATTACTTGTATTGAAAGGTAACTTCAAAACTCAGAGAGACAGAAGAGTCTGGGAATATAAACTGATGACGACCTTTGACACTCTCACTGCAGGAATAAATGTGTCACATGGATTTATGTCTTTTTACATCAACTAAGGAACTTGCCTCTCAGACTATAAGGGGTCATCACAACAGAGACCCCAATCAGGACAATAAAACATTCATTATCTAAGAACTGGCCCAACATTTATGACATAACTGTTTATCACTCATGGTAATTCTGCTTCATGCTACCTGTCTTATCCATGGTTTTTTTTTTTCTTTTTTTGTGCTATGTTGTGCATAAATATGTGATTCTTCAGAATTTGTATTAGTCTATGCCTGATGAAGAGACCTGTGTAGTCTCGAAAGCTTACCCCTAAAAGCATCAATCTTTATTATAAATTCCGTACAATGCCACAATATAAAAACAAAAATAAAAAAACACATCCCTATAGGGACCCTCCAGGGAATAGAGATACAACTTGTTCAAAGTACCATCTATGTAGATTGATAATAGTTCCCCCCAAAAAAACACAAATAGAAAAAAAAAAAGAAAATGTGAAAAAGAAGAATAAAAGATTATCAAAAAATGAAACAATCAAAAATCAGAAAAAAAGAGGAGCTTCTCGAATACAATATGCCTCTACTAGCCTAATAGGCCCTGGAATCTATTATCCTTCCTAACAGCGGATGTTGGCACCCTATAATGCGATATGGCGCCCCCGCTCCACGGCGGCTCTCCCTTCTATCCCTGGATAGTCCCTAAAATCTAAAAACCACAGACAAAACCAACAAATATGGATCAATTCAGATCCATAGTAACCCCAATGGATACACCTCTATATGTTCCTCACCCTAGACTACCATTATTCTGTCCAGAGGTACTTCCAGTGGTTATATTGTGGAGTCTTAGCTAGATATACACAACTGAACCAGCACATCAGCCTCTAGGTCTCCAATAGAGTTTTTAAGCACAAGTTCTAACTATAATAAAGTGTACTGACTCTATGCTGTCCCACTAATAATGCAAGTAAATATACAGATAACTATGCAAGAGACTATACTCATGTAAGGACAGCTGGCTGTATGATATAGATATGTAAACATATACTCATACGAAAAATATATGTGAAAAAACGCGACCACAGTAGATCAAAGTGACCTTAATTGATACACTGTTTATATTCACCTGACTCCACAGATAATCAGAACATATTTAAATAAAGTGCTTCATGTGCTGCATCAATAGCGTATAATATTTATAACTCATCAATGTCACTTAGCTCATTGTTGCTAGGCTTTCCCTTCCGACGGCCATGCAGGTGCATTGGCTCACACACTGTCCCGACGCGTTTCTCCCCTGCACTATCATGAACGGGGGTTCATCAGGGGAGCTCAAAAATTATCAGTCCTTAATAGGCCATAAAGCTGGAGACAGACGAGATCATCCTGTCTGATAAGACAGACTCTTATCAGACAGGATGATCTCTGTTATGATCCTTAGTGGCTTAGGGTACCGTCACACAGTGGCATTTTTATCGCTACGATGGCACGATTCGTGACGTTCTAGCGATATCGTTACGATCTCGCAGTGTCTGACACGCTACTGCGATCAGACACCCTGCTGAGAATCGTACGTCGTAGCAGATCGTTTGAAACTTTCTTTCGTCGCTGGATCTCCCGCTGTCATCGCTGGATCGTTGTGTGTGACAGCGATCCAGCGATGCGTTCGCTTGTAACCAGGGTAAACATCGGGTTACTAAGCGCAGGGCCGCGCTTAGTAACCCGATGTTTACCCTGGTTACCAGCGTAAAAGTAAAAAAAACAAACAGTACATACTCACCATCTGATGTCCGTCAGGTCCCTTGCCGTCCGCTTCCCGCTCTGACTGTCTGCCGGCCGGAAAGTGAGAGCAGATCACAGCGGTGATGTCACTGCTGTGCTGTGCTCTCACTGTACGGCGGCGCTCAGTCAGAGCAGGAAGCAGACGGCAAGGGACCTGACGGACATCAGATGGTGAGTATGTACTGTTTTTTTTTTTTTACTTTTACGCTGGTAACCAGGGTAAACATCGGGTTACTAAGCGCGGCCCTGTGCTTAGTAACCCGATGTTTACCCTGGTTACCAGCGAACCTCGGCATCGTTGGTCGCTGGAGAGCAGTCTGTGTGACAGCTCCCCAGCGACCACACAACGACTTACCAACGATCACGGCCAGGTCATATCGCAGGTCGTGATCGTTGGTAAATCGTATAGTGAGATGGTACCCTTAGGATCACAAATCTGACCAGCTAAGTAAGAGAACAAAGGACGAGCTCTGGGGATGTGGTAACTGGACTGACCGCAAACCTGATCCTAACCGCACACACTATAGGCAGCCATGGAACGTTACCTAAAATCCTAGACATCTCTTCACAGCCTGAGAAACTGACTACCCCTAGAGAGAAATAGAAGCCTCACTTGCCTCAGAGAAATAACTCCAAAGTTTAGAACAGCCCCCCACAAATAATAACGGTGAGTAAGGAGAAGGCACAAACGCAGTAATGAAAACAGGTTCAGCAAAGGAGGCCCGCTAATCACTAAATAGAAAGAGGACAGTAAAGAATCTATGCGGTCAGTACAAAACCCTATGCAAAAATATCCACGCAGAGGATGCAAGAACCCCCACACCAACTAACGATGTGAGGGGAGAACCTCAGCACCCCAGAGCTACCAGCAAGCGAAAAGATCACATATTAGAAAGCTGGACTGAACTCATCATATACTGAGAAAACATATTGAACACAGATGAGCAAAAATGAACTAGCAAAAACTTAGCTTCTCTTGGAGAGCCAGATCACGAATGAAGTCAGGAGAGATCACGACCAGCACTGAATACAACGACAGCAGGCAAGGAGTGAAGGTCCAGGTGAGTTAAATAGAAAATCTGAATAGCAGGTGACGAGGCAGCTGATCCCAGCCACAGACCCGCAGAATAACAAAAGAGCCACCAGAGGGAGCCCAAAGATAGAACTCACACAGTACCACTCACGACCACAGGAGGGAGTCCGAAAACAGAGTTCACAACAGATCTCGTCTGTCTCCAGCTCTATGGCCTATTAAGGACTGATAATTTTTGAGGTCCCCTGATGAACCCCTGTTCATGATAGTGCAGGGGAGAAATGCGTCGGGACAGTGTGTGAGACGATGCACTCGCATGGCTGTCGGAAGGGAAAGCCTAGCAACAATGAGCTAAGTGACATTGATGAGTTATAAATATTATACGCTATTGATGCAGCACATGAAGCACTTTATTTAAATATGTTCTGATTATCTGTGGAGTCAGGTGAATATAAACAGTGTATCAATTAAGGTCACTTTGATCTACTGTGGTCGCGTTTTTTCACATATATTTTTCGTATGAGTATATGTTTACATATCTATATCATACAGCCAGCTGTCCTTACATGAGTATAGTCTCTTGCATAGTTATCTGTATATTTACTTGCATTATTAGTGGGACAGCATAGAGTCAGTACACTTTATTATAGTTAGAACTTGTGCTTAAAAACTCTATTGGAGACCTAGAGGCTGATGTGCTGGTTCAGATGTGTATATCTAGCTAAGACTCCACGATATAACCACTGGAAGTACCTCTGGACAGAATAATGGTAGTCTAGGGTGAGGAACATATAGAGGTGTATCCATTGGGGTTACTATGGATCTGAATTGATCCATATTTGTTGGTTTTGTCTGTGGTTTTTAGGTTTTAGGGACTATCCAGAGATAGAAGGGAGAGCCGCCGTGGAGCTGGGGTGCCATATCGCATTATAGGGTGCCAACCTCCACTGTTAATAAGGATAATAGATTCCAGGGCCTATTAGGGCTAGTAGAGGCATATTGTATTCGAGAAGCTCCTCTTTTTTTCTGATTTTTGATTGTTTCATTTTTTTATAATTTTTTATTCTTCTTTTTCACATTTTCTTTATTTTTTCTATTTGTGTTTTTTTTTGGGGGGAGCTATTATCAATCTACATAGATGGTACTTTGAACAAGTTGTATCTCTATTCCCTGGAGGGTCCCTATAGGGATGTGTTTTGATTTTTGTTTTTATATTGTGGCATTGTACGAAATTTATAATAAAGTTTGATGCTTTTAGGGGTAGGTTTTGTTTCTGTTTTGGTTGGCCTAGTCATATACTCCCCTTTCAAATAATTGGTAGGATAGTTGTAGTAGTCTTGAAAGCTTGCAATTTGTTACCATCTTTTCAGTTAGCCATTAAAAGGTATCAACCACTGAGGACTCTCAATTCTAAACATCTTTCTATCTACTGGCTAGCACTGTATCAAGATATATATCTTTCCTCTACATCAACTAAGGAACTTGCCCCTCAGACTATGAGGGGTCATCACAACAGAGACCCCAATCAGAGGACAATAAAACATTCCTTATCTAAGAACTGGCCCAACATTTATGGACATAACTGTTTATCACTCATGGTTATTCTGCTTCATGCCACCTGTCTTATCCATGTTTTTTTTTTCTGTGCTATGTTGTGCATAAATACGTGATTCTTCAGAATTTGTATTAGTCTATGCCTGATGAAGAGACCCGTGTAGTCTCGAAAGCTTGCAATTTGTTACCATCTTTTCAGTTAGCCATTAAAAAGGTATCAACCACCGAGGAATCTCAATTCTAAATATTTTTCTATCTACTGGCTAACACGGTACCTAGATATATATCTTTCCTGTAACAAGCTGTTGTGCAAATGGAATAGACAACAGATGGAAATTATTGGCAATTATCAAGACACACTCAATAAAGGAGTGGTTCTGCAGGTGGGGGCAACAGATCACATCCCAGTAACAACCAGGAGACAGGCCAGTACACCAGAAGACATGGAGGGGACCATAGGAGGACAACAACCCAGCAGCAGGACCGTTACCTCAGCCTTTGTGCAAGGAGAAACAGGAGGAGCACTGCCAGAGCCCTGTAAAATGACCTCCAGCAGGCCACAAATGTACGTGTCTGCACAAACGGTTAGACACTGACTCCATGAGGATGGTCTGAGTGCCTGACGTCCACAAATGGGGTTGTGCTCACACCATGTGGGACGCTTTGTATTTGCCACAGAACACCAGGATTGGCAAATTCGCCACTGGCACTCTGTGCTATTCACAGATGAAAGCAGGTTCACACTGAGCACATGTGACAGAGTCTGGTGTTATGACCCCAATGGCGAGGGTCTCAGAGGAACGTGGAATTCTGCAGAATGCAAAAATCCAGCTCATAGGGCAGTGGTAACTGGGTTGACCATATATCTACTCCTAACGCCAACACTAGAAGTAGCCGGGGATCATTCCTACGTTGATTCTAGATGACACGCGCCAGCCGGAGAATCTAGCTACCCCTAGTAGAGGAAAACAAAGACCTTTCTTGCCTCCAGAGAAGGGGACCCCAAAGCTGGATAGAAGCCCCCCACAAATAATGACGGTGAGGTAAGAGGAAATGACAAACACAGAAATGAACCAGGTTTAGCACAGAGAGGCCCGCTTACTGATAGCAGAATAAAGAAAGGTAACTTATATGGTCAACAAAAACCCTATCAAAATCCACACTGGAAATTCAAGAACCCCCGAACCGTCTAACGGTCCGGGGGGAGAACACCAGCCCCCTAGAGCTTCCAGCAAAGGTCAGGATATAGATTTGGAACAAGCTGGACAAAAATACAAAACCAAAACAAATAGCAAAAAGCAAAAGGCAGACTTAGCTGATATAACTGGAACCAGGATCAGTAGACAAGAGCACAGCAGACTAGCTCTGATAACTACGTTGCCAGGCATTGAACTGAAGGTCCAGGGAGCTTATATAGCAACACCCCTAACTAACGACCCAGGTGCGGATAAAAGGAATGACAGAAAAACCAGAGTCAAAAAACTAGTAACCACTAGAGGGAGCAAAAAGCAAATTCACAACAGTACCCCCCCCTTAGTGAGGGGTCACCGAACCCTCACCACGACCACCAGGGCGATCAGGATGAGCGGCATGAAAGGCACGAACTAAATCGGCCGCATGAACATCAGAGGCGACCACCCAGGAATTATCCTCCTGACCATAGCCCTTCCACTTGACCAGGTACTGAAGCCTCCGCCTGGAGAGGCGAGAATCCAAGATCTTCTCCACCACGTACTCCAACTCGCCCTCAACCAACACCGGAGCAGGAGGCTCAGCAGAAGGAACTACAGGCACAATGTACCGCCGCAACAAGGACCTATGAAATACATTGTGAATAGCAAACGACACAGGAAGATCCAGACGAAAAGATACAGGATTAAGGATTTCCAATATCTTGTAAGGCCCAATAAAACGAGGTTTAAATTTGGGAGAGGAGACCTTCATAGGAACAAAGCGGGAAGAAAGCCACACCAAATCCCCAACGCGTAGTCGGGGACCCACACCGCGGCGGCGGTTGGCAAAGCGCTGAGCCTTCTCCTGTGACAACTTCAAGTTGTCCACCACATGATTCCAGATCTGCTGCAACCTATCCACCACAGAATCCACCCCAGGACAGTCAGAAGGCTCCACATGACCCAAAGAAAAGCGAGGATGGAAACCAGAGTTGCAGAAAAAAGGCGAAACCAAGGTGGCGGAACTAGCCCGATTATTAAGGGCAAACTCAGCCAACGGCAAGAATGTCACCCAATCGTCCTGATCAGCAGAGACAAAACACCTCAAATAAGCCTCCAAAGTCTGATTGGTTCGCTCCGTCTGTCCATTAGTCTGAGGATGGAAAGCAGACGAAAACGACAAATCAATGCCCATCCTACTACAAAAGGATCGCCAGAACCTGGAAACGAACTGGGATCCTCTGTCTGACACAATATTCTCAGGGATGCCGTGCAAACGAACCACGTTCTGGAAAAACACAGGAACCAGATCGGAAGAGGAAGGCAGCTTAGGCAAAGGAACCAAATGGACCATCTTGGAGAAGCGATCACATATCACCCAGATAACGGACATGCCCTGAGATAGCGGAAGATCAGAAATGAAATCCATGGAGATATGTGTCCAAGGTCTCTTCGGGACAGGCAAGGGCAAGAGCAAACCGCTGGCACGAGAACAGCAAGGCTTAGCTCGAGCACAAGTCCCACAGGACTGCACAAATGACCGCACATCCCTTGACAAGGAAGGCCACCAAAAGGACCTGGCCACCAGATCTCTGGTGCCAAAAATTCCCGGGTGACCTGCCAACACCGAGGAATGAACCTCGGAAATGACTCTACTGGTCCACTTATCCGGGACAAACAGTCTGTCAGGTGGACAAGACTCAGGCCTATCAGCCTGAAATCTCTGCAACACACGTCGCAGATCCGGAGAAATAGCTGACAAGATAACTCCATCTTTAAGAATACCAACAGGATCAGCGACTCCAGGAGCATCAGGCACAAAGCTCCTAGAAAGAGCATCGGCCTTCACATTCTTTGAACCTGGTAAATACGAGACAACAAAATCAAAGCGGGAGAAAAACAATGACCAGCGGGCCTGTCTCGGATTAAGGCGTTTAGCAGACTCGAGATACATCAGATTTTTGTGATCAGTCAAGACCACCACACGATGCTTAGCACCCTCGAGCCAATGACGCCACTCCTCAAATGCCCATTTCATGGCCAACAACTCCCGATTGCCCACATCATAATTTCGCTCGGCAGGCGAAAACTTCCAAGAGAAAAAGGCACAAGGTTTCATAACAGAGCAACCAGGGCCTCTCTGCGACAAAACGGCCCCTGCCCCAATCTCCGAAGCATCCACCTCAACCTGAAAGGGAAGTGAGACGTCAGGCTGGCACAAAACAGGCGCCGAAGTAAACCGGCGTTTCAACTCCTGGAAAGCCTCCACGGCAGCAGGAGCCCAGTTAGCTACATCGGAGCCCTTCTTGGTCATATCCGTCAAAGGTTTCACAATGCTAGAAAAATTAGCGATAAAACGACGGTAGAAGTTAGCGAAGCCCAAGAACTTCTGAAGACTCTTAACTGACGAGGGCTGAGTCCAATCAAGAATAGCTCGGACCTTGACTGGGTCCATCTCCACCGCAGAAGGGGAAAAAATGAACCCCAAAAAGGGAACCTTCTGTACACCAAAGAGACACTTTGAGCCCTTGACAAACAAAGAATTTTCACGCAAAATTTTAAAGACCAACCTGACCTGCTCCACATGCGAATCCCAATTATCAGAAAAAACCAAAATATCATCCAGATAAACAATCAAAAATTTATCCAGATACTTCCGGAAAATGTCATGCATAAAGGACTGAAAAACTGAAGGCGCATTGGAGAGCCCAAAAGGCATCACCAAGTACTCAAAATGACCTTCGGGCGTATTGAATGCGGTTTTCCATTCATCACCTTGCTTAATGCGCACAAGGTTGTACGCACCACGAAGGTCTATCTTGGTGAACCACTTGGCACCCTTAATCCGGGCAAACAAGTCAGACAACAGCGGTAAAGGATACTGAAATTTGACAGTGATCTTATTCAAAAGCCGATAATCAATACAAGGTCTCAAAGATCCGTCCTTTTTTGCCACAAAAAAGAATCCCGCACCAAGAGGGGAAGAAGACGGACGAATATGTCCTTTTTCCAGAGACTCCTTGATATATGAACGCATAGCGGTATGTTCAGGTACCGACAGATTAAACAGTCTTCCTTTAGGAAATTTACTGCCTGGGATCAAATCTATAGCACAGTCACAGTCCCTATGAGGAGGCAGTGCACTGGACTCAGACTCACTGAAGACATCCTGATAATCAGACAAATACTCCGGAACTTCCGAAGGCGTAGAAGAAGCAATAGACACAGGCAGGGAATCCTCATGAATACCACGACAGCCCCAACTTGAGACTGACATAGCCTTCCAGTCCAGGACTGGATTATGGGTCTGTAACCATGGCAGCCCTAAAACAACCAAATCATGCATTTTATGTAAAACCAGGAAACGTATCACCTCGCGGTGTTCAGGAGTCATGCACATGGTAACCTGAGTCCAATACTGCGGTTTATTTGCTGCCAATGGTGTAGCATCAATACCCCTAAGAGGAATAGGATTTTCTAATGGTTCAAGAGTAAATCCACAGCGCTTAGCAAATGAGAGATCCATGAGACTCAGGGCAGCACCTGAATCTACAAACGCCATGACAGGATAAGATGACAGTGAGCAAATCAAAGTTACAGACAGAATAAATTTAGGTTGCAAATTACCAACGGTGACAGGACTAACAACCTTAGCTATACGTTTAGAGCATGCTGAGATAACATGTGTAGAATCACCACAGTAGTAGCACAAGCCATTCCGGCGTCTATGAATTTTCCGCTCATTTCTAGTCAGGATTCTATCACATTGCATTAAATCAGGTGTCTGTTCAGACAACACCATGAGGGAATTTGCGGTTTTGCGCTCCCGCAACCGCCGGTCAATTTGAATAGCCAGTGCCATAGTATCATTCAGACCTGTGGGAATGGGAAAACCCACCATAACATTCTTAATGGCTTCAGAAAGGCCATTTCTAAAATTAGCGGCCAGTGCACACTCGTTCCAATGTGTCAGCACGGACCATTTCCGAAATTTTTGGCAATACACTTCAGCCTCGTCCTGCCCCTGAGACATAGCCAGCAAGGCCTTTTCAGCCTGAATCTCAAGATTGGGTTCCTCATAAAGTAAACCGAGCGCCAGAAAAAACGCATCAAGATCAGCCAATGCCGGATCTCCTGGCGCCAGCGAAAAAGCCCAATCCTGAGGGTCGCCCCGTAAGAACGAAATAACAATTTTTACTTGCTGAGCAGAATCTCCAGATGAACAGGGTCTCAGGGACAAAAACAATTTACAATTATTCACGAAATTCCTAAACTTAAACCTGTCTCCGGAAAACAGTTCAGGAATCGGTATTTTAGGTTCTGACCTAGGATTTCTGATAACATAGTCTTGTATGCCCTGCACACGAGTAGCCAGCTGGTCCACACTTGTAATCAAGGTCTGGACATTCATGTCTGCAGCAAGCATAGCCACTCTGAGGTAAAGGGGAAGGAGAAAGAAAAAAAAAAAACTCAGAATCTTCTTTCTTATAATCCCTCTTCTGCAATGCATTAAACATTTAATACTGGCCTGGCAAACTGTTATGACCCCAATGGCGAGGGTCTCAGAGGAACGTGGAAGTCTGCAGAATACAAAAATCCAGCTCATAGGGCAGTGGTAACTGGGTTGACCATATATCTACTCCTAACGCCAACACTAGAAGTAGCCGGGGATCATTCCTACGTTGATTCTAGATGACACGCGCCAGCCGGAGAATCTAGCTACCCCTAGTAGAGGAAAACAAAGACCTTTCTTGCCTCCAGAGAAGGGGACCCCAAAGCTGGATAGAAGCCCCCCACAAATAATGACGGTGAGGTAAGAGGAAATGACAAACACAGAAATGAACCAGGTTTAGCACAGAGAGGCCCGCTTACTGATAGCAGAATAAAGAAAGGTAACTTATATGGTCAACAAAAACCCTATCAAAATCCACACTGGAAATTCAAGAACCCCCGAACCGTCTAACGGTCCGGGGGGAGAACACCAGCCCCCTAGAGCTTCCAGCAAAGGTCAGGATATAGATTTGGAACAAGCTGGACAAAAATACAAAACCAAAACAAATAGCAAAAAGCAAAAGGCAGACTTAGCTGATATAACTGGAACCAGGATCAGTAGACAAGAGCACAGCAGACTAGCTCTGATAACTACGTTGCCAGGCATTGAACTGAAGGTCCAGGGAGCTTATATAGCAACACCCCTAACTAACGACCCAGGTGCGGATAAAAGGAATGACAGAAAAACCAGAGTCAAAAAACTAGTAACCACTAGAGGGAGCAAAAAGCAAATTCACAACAGTCTGGAGAAGCTGTGGAGAGCGATCTGCAGCCTGTAACATCCTTCAGTATGACTGGTTTTGCAGTGGATCAGTAATGATGTGGGGTGGCATTTTTTTTGGAGGGCCGCACAGCCCTCCGTGTGCTCGCCAGAGGTAGCCTGACTGCCATTAGGTACCAAGATGAGATCCTCAGACCCCTTGTGGGACCATATGCTGGTGCGGTTGGCCCTGGGTTCCTCCTAATGCAGAACAATGCCAGACCTCGTGTGGCTGGAGTGTGTCAGCAGTTCCTGCAAGATGAAGGCATTGAAGCTATGGACTGGCCCACCCGTTCCCCAGACCTAAATCCGATTGAACACATCTGGGACATCATGTCTCGCACCATCCACCAATGTCACGTTGCACCACAGACTGTCCAGGAGTTGGTGGATGCTTTAGTCCAGGTCGGGGAGGAGATCCCCCAAGAGACCAACCATCGCCTCATCAAGAGCATGCCCAGGCGTTGTAAGGAGATCATAAAGGCACAGAGTCCACACACACTACTGAGCATCATTTCCTTGTCTTGAGACATTTCCACTGAAGTTGCATCAGCCTGTAACTTCATTTTCCACTTTGATTTTGAGCATCATTTCAACTCAAGACCTCCGTGGGATATTAGTTGTGATTTACGTTGATCATTCTTAGGTTTTATTGTTCTCAATACATTCCACTATGTAATGAATAAAGATATACAACTGGAATATTTCATTCAGTGACATCTAGGATGTGGGATTTTAGTGTTCCCTTTATTTTTTTGAGCAGTGTATATAAGATTCTATTGTGTAAAATCTGCAAAACATTAATAATGACATCAATATGTTATCACTGTAATCAATATGACCTGGAAAATAAAGTTGCCTGATCACGTTTACCAAACGGTGTAAGGTGTAAAAATATAAATCACAACAATTCTTAAACTGCTGCTATTCATTTTTCTTCCCGAAGATTGCAATGAGGCTTGGTTCACATGTATCCTATGCTCTACATTGAGGGCTTCCATCTGGGTTTCTGCATAAATCGCTGAATACATGACTAAAATCAAAGCCCCAATGAAAAAATTACCTATAATGAGTCAAATAGAGTAAGTTTGGACTCCATTTGGTCTAAAATCCAACTGTGTACATATTTTTATTAATGCACAAAAGTGTTGTTGACCACAGTTCTGAGCACCACTTAAAAGACGAACACCACTGAACGGAGTCTAAAGTAACCTGCATACCTCATTAAAGTGCATGAATCCATCAGGTGGTGCATCTAAATCAGGTATTTTAGGAGATTACATGGAAACCCTGATGCTCAGCACCGAGAACAGGATAAATGTGAACCAAACATTATACGTGATTCAAAAAATTCTGTACCCCAAATTGCTGACAACAAAAAATTCAACTCAACCAATAAAAAACAAACTCCCAATCAGTTAAGTCATCTGTTAATGAAAATATAGCATGTTTCCAAATTATTGGTTGTGCAAAGGCTCTGGAATAGTGATATTGCTCTCCCCCAATGAAATCTAGTGAAGCCTGCGCTCCAAAATCGAAATTCCTTTTCCCTTCAGAGCCCCACAGTGTGCCTAAATGTAGTTAACACCCACATGTTTGCCATTAATTTATTGGGTATGTGTCTCCAGAAGAACATATTAGCAATTTTTACTCTGCAACATCCAATGCATGCGCCAATCCCATAGACTTATTGCACAATGGACCACACTCAGCAAGGCATCTACTTTATGTCCATCATGTCATCTATATTTTAGTACTCCTGCTGCTGGGACTATGAAGTGTACTGTGTTAAGGGTAGGCAAACATGAAACAGCTCCCAAAATGGGGAAATATTTTTAAAAGGCTTGTTGACAAGTCATTTCTTTTTTCACTTTAAAAACAGCTAACATGTTCCTGCTCTATAAAAAAAGGAATATATTTGAATGGCTTGATACAAAGCCTTTTTAGATTCTTACTAATTTTGTGAATAGCAAACCTGCTGCGGTTTCCAAAAAAGGATAATTTTTTTGTTGTAGTTAAGAAGCCACTTTTTTCGGTTCAAAAAGAGATAATTTTTTAAAGAAAAACCTAATACCTCTTCATTTAGCAAAGAACAAAGCTCTTGATACTCCCCAAAGATGGATAATTTTTCACTCCCTGTGTAAAAGTCACAGCTTCTTGCGTTTGCAATGCCTGTCTATAAACACCAGAATGACAGGCCTGTGCACACAAAAAGGGATAATTTTTAATTATTTTATACAATTTAAGTAGTCTACAAATTATGAAACTGCACTGTGTTACCAAAGTATTTAGGGTGCTGATTACCAGAGTTATCATCTGTTTTCTACTAGCTAGATAGGTTGAGGTTACATGAACATTAATAAGGCTATGCTTGTATTACACAGCTCAAAACGGGTTCAATATACACCTAGAAGACCTCAGAGTGTTTTACACATATATTGAGGGCAAGTAAAGGCTTTTCACTATTGCAATTTGTAGCAAACTTATTTGATGCAAATCTAATTTTTGAGGAAAATTCAGCAAAGTCAGTGAATTCGAATTTCAAACAATCCGCTCATCTGTAAAAAGTCTACGTTATCATTAAAGAGCTCAAAAGGGGTTCAATACAGACCTATAGTTAAAGGCTTTGAGATTCAGGGCGAATCGATTCACCGTGTTCCATTTTTTAAATTATTTGTCAAATTAAGTGAATTCACGTTTCAAAAGATTTGATTATCTCTACTTTCTATGCATCATAGGACTCTGTCAGCCTGATTTAAGTGTAATAGAAATTATATATGATTACCCTTATGCTTGAAATTTTATTGATTAATTGTAATTCTATTTTAATTTTTCAACCTCATAAATTATGCAAAAAGTCATAACTATAAGAAAAATGTGCAAACACAGCATGAACATGTAGATAATTGTAAATTGTATTATAACTCATATAGACCACAGCTAAACGACAAATTAAATAGCATAAAAGAGGCTAAATGAAATAAGTGAGCATTCTCATTCTTATAAAGTCTTTTACTTCAAATATGAAGAAGTATTTTAGATGTACTGCATCAAGTTGTGGCACAATTGCTATTCAACAACTAATTGATCAGCCATCACTTATCAAAGGGTTTAAGGCAGGTTACTCTGAAAACATCTGTTTGCATGGGAAAATGGGCAGAAATAATTAGGCTGCTCACAATGAGTCATTTTTAACTAATATTGACATTTTTAATTCTCTGTCTTGTAAAATAACAAGAAATAAGAGCTTTTCCAAGCACCATCTCTCTAGTGAAAACTACACTAGACATATTCAAGAAAGGGTACACTTAATAAATGACTTCTTCTTGTAAACATATTAGGACCACTTAGAATAATTGATTCAATGTACTTTCACATAACTGATTTCAATGTGTTTCACAACAAATTAGATTAGATATAATTATAAAAACTATTTCATTAAACACACCTTTAGATAGAAGTAATTAGATGAAAACTTCAAATCAACACGCTTGCAGAAAATTACCATTACTGGACCATTACTGAATAACATTCATTAATTATCATAATGCGATGTAATGTTTCCCCCATCTCACCCAAGCAAATTAAGAAAAATGCACAGACAAAAATATCTGGACTTAATATGGAAAAAATTTAAAGGGGTTGTACAGACCTTTCTTTAAAAGAATATATGAAGGGGATCAGGGCACCAGTACAGAGGGACAGCGTAGTATCGTTACATGAGTGTATATATATTTGATAGAAGAATCAAAGAAGACCTAATTCTTACTCCTGTGGGAGCAAATTCTTTAGCTGTGACCCAGAAATCATCTATCCAAAATAAGTAGGCAACACCCCTTTGCTTGACAAAGGTTCATTTGAGACAAAATATTGCTGCCATTCAAGCTTTGTTAAGCATATTGAAGACTATAAGAGTGCTGTCTGTTTCTTTTAGATCTACATTGGCAAAACATTTTTTAGACCGACACAAATTTTGATTTTCATAAGTTAGCCGTTACAGTTTTTATAGTGGTAATTTTAATTCATTAGAATTTATAATTTTCATTAATTATAATTTATAATTTTCATGTGGAGTGATCTTATGAATTGCAAAAAAACTGAAAATTCATCAATTGCCTCAAAATTAACTTAATCACAAAAAGATTTCTATAAAATTTCAGCACTGCTACAAAATGGCCTGCCTGCATAATTTTATTCATTTTCTCGCTTACTCACGAGAAAGTGTGAATGTGTCATAAATGTGTCATGTCCTCCTGGGAGATCTGGGGATTGGCAAACTTTACGTACAGTTAATGGCAGGTCTTCCTTTTAGCCTGTGTGTTTTGTTCCTCATATTAAATGGACGTTGTTTCCTTTAGCGCTGAAGAGGTTAACAATTATTTATATGCTGATTAGAGATATGCAGCTCCATCTCACAGCTGCTCCTGACCTGCTCATTTTCTCTGTCTATAAAACCTTGTCAGACCTTCTCATTTCTGCCTGTGAAAGTTTACTTCCTGGCTTGCTGGAGTTGGTGTGCTGAAGTTGGAGTTCATTGTTGCTGCTGGAGACTGTTGCTTGTACATTTCTACCCTTCCCTTTATTCCTCTTTCCCTTGGTGAGTTGCTTTTTTTGTTATTCCTGTTTGTCTTACGTGTTCATACACTAACATATCTTTTCCAGACCTCCTTGGGGAGGGAGGGGAGACAGCATAGGACACTTAACAGGAGCACAAAAAGGTCAGAGACTAAACTTCTCTACCTTCAAAAGTACCCTCAGGACAGGGATAGCTAGGGTCCCAGTTACAGGAACAGTTTGAGGCCCCCCGTCCTTACCAAAGACCATTACAGCATGACAGAATGAAGATAAGTCAGCTAATATCATACTGTCATGCTGGTTGAATTATAAAAACAAACTAGTTGCTTTAAAAGGCTGGAACTTGGAAATAATTCTCTGTTAACCATAGTTCCATCCACAGGTAAAGGCATTGCTACTTAAAAAGGATCATTTATCAGATCATCAAGAACTTCAAAGAGTGAGATAAAATTGCTGCGAAGATTTCAGGATGCCCAAGAAAGTCTAGAAAGTACAGTGACTGTCTCCTACAGAGGATTTAATTATGAGATCGAAAAAAAACCACAAAGAAAGAAAATCCACACCATCAGCTGGTTAAATCAGAGACGCTGGGTTTCAGTGCTGTATTGGGCGTGTGTGCTATCAGGGCTCAAGGACGGGGTGCTCCACAAGTAAATCCATTTGTGATGGATTAAAATTCATTTTAACACACAATGCCTTCCAATTCGATTCTACTTGGTTTTGGCAAATAGAAGGGACTGCAATGGGTACGCCCATTGCATGTACCCTAGCCAACCTTTTTTTGGCAGTCTTTGAAAAGCGTTATGTCTATGCGGATACTAATCCGTTTTTGGGCAATATAAAATTATTTCTAAGGTTTGTGGATGACGTCTTCATTGTTTGGGACGGGTCTGAGGAGGAGTTTCAGGAATTTGTGTATTATTTAGAGCAAGTTAATACTATGAACATGAAAATTACATCTATTTTTGGAGGGTTGAGTTTAGTATTCTTAGACGTAAAACTCTGGATTAGCGATGGTTCTGTACAAAGCGAAGTTCATAGAAAACTGTCTTCTACTAATTCCCTCCTACATTATAATAGCGCACATCCCCAGTACACAAAAAATTCCCTCCCATATAGCCAATTTTTGAGGGTTAAGAGATTAAATAGTAAAAAAGAAGGTTACATCAGACAATCCTAAGAGCTATATGATAGATTCAGAGCACGAGATTACCCCCAGTCCTTGTTAAGAAAAGCAAAAACAAGAGCAGAGGCACATGAAATTACTAATGTTACAAAGGATAATGCGACACGCAAAAGGTTTATTTTTAGTTTCAAATTTAGCCCCATGGATAACTGTATTAGATCGGCCATCAGAAAGAGTTGGCACATTTTGGAGAGAGATCCCGTCCTTGCAGAACTTACCAGTCGGGGGCCTTTGTTTTCTTGTCGGAGAAGCAGGAACTTAAAAGATATTTTGGTATGAAACAGGGTAGTTACCCATAACCATAATTGGCTACAGGCAGGGATTCCGCGAGGAAACTTTAAATGCGGACACTGTAACTTCTGTGAATACCATTTGGTTGACAAGACAATTCATATAGGGCCGGTTTATCACACAGTCAGAGATTTTATATCTTGTAGAACGACGCATATAGTGTACGTAGTGTTTTGCCCTTGCGGTTTTTATTATGTGGGTAAAACTATCTGCCCCCTCTTTGTAAGATTTAGAGAACATTTTAATTAAAAAAAAACAGGTAAGGGGGTCCCCTGTTGTGAAATTGGATTTTGGGCTCCCCCGGTGGCCACTGGTGGAATTGAACTGGTGTGCATCATCCTCTCTGTTCACCTGTTTCCATCAGGATGTGGGAGTCGCTATTTAGCCTTGCTCCTCTGTCACTTCCATGCCGGTCAACATTGTAATCAGAAGCCTTTCTGTGCATGTTCCTGCTGCTAGACAACTCCCAGCTAAGTTGGACTTTAGTCCTTGTTTGTTTTTGCATTTTGTTCCAGTTCACAGCTGTAGTTTTGTTTCTGTGTCTGGAAAGCTCTTGTGATCTGAAATTGCCACTCTGATGTTATGAGTTAATACTAGAGTCTTAAAGTAATTTCAGGATGATGTTTTGATAGGGTTTTCAGCTGACCATGAAAGTGCCCTTTCTGTCTTCCTGCTATCTAGTAAGCGGACCTCAATTTTGCTAAACCTATTTTCATACTACGTTTGTCATTTCATCTAAAATCACCGCCAATATTTGTGGGGGCCTCTGTCTGCCTTTCGGGGAAATTTCTCTAGAGGTGAGCCAGGACTATATTTTCCTCTGCCAGGATTAGTTAGTCCTCCGGCCGGCGCTGGGCGTCTAGGGATAAAACGCAGGCTACGCTACCCGGCTACTGTTAGTTGTGCGGCAGGTTTAGTTCATGGTCAGTTTAGTTTCCATCCTTCCAAGAGCTAGTTCTTATGTTTGCTGGGCTATGTTCTCTTGCCATTGAGAACCATAACAGTTTGACCGGCCATAAAGGGTTAAATTAATTGACAGAGAAAGGAGAGAAAAGAGAAGTCTGCTGAAGATTTTTTTTTTTTTTTTTCAGTTCTAGTGTGCTTGTAATTGAATCTTTTGCAAGTCTGCCTATATTGCAGCCTTTCTCTCTCTCTCTCCTTCTAATCCTGGAATGGCTCTGTGTTCACCTGTTTAAAATGGATATTCAGAGTTTAGCTGCAGGTTTGAATAATCTCACCACGAAAGTTCAAAATTTACAAGATTTTGTTGTTCATGTTCCTATATCTGAACCTAGAATTCCTTTGCCTGAATTTTTCTCGGGGAATAGATCTTGCTTTCAAAATTTCAAAAATAATTGCAAGTTGTTTTTGTCCCTGAAATCTCGCTCTGCTGGAGATCCTGCTCAGCAGGTCAGGATTGTGATTTCCTTGCTCCGGGGCGACCCTCAGGATTGGGCTTTTGCATTGGCTCCAGGGGATCCTGCGTTGCTCAATGTGGATGCGTTTTTTCTGGCCTTGGGGTTGCTTTATGAGGAACCTCAGTTAGAACTTCAGGCGGAAAAGGCCTTGATGTCCCTATCTCAGGGGCAAGACGAAGCTGAAATATATTGCCAGAAATTCCGTAAATGGGCTGTGCTTACTCAGTGGAATGAGTGCGCCCTGGCGGCGAATTTCAGAGAGGGTCTCTCTGATGCCATTAAGGATGTTATGGTGGGGTTCCCTGTGCCTGCGGGTCTGAATGAGTCCATGACAATGGCTATCCAGATCGATAGGCGTCTGCGGGAGCGCAAACCTGTGCACCATTTGGCGGTGTCTACTGAGAAGACGCCAGAGAATATGCAATGTGATAGAATTCTGTCCAGAAGTGAACAGCAGAATTTTAGACGAAAAAATGGGTTGTGCTTCTATTGCGGTGATTCAACTCATGTTATATCAGCATGCTCTAAGCGTACTAAGAAGCTTGATAAGTCTGTTTCAATTGGCACTTTACAGTCTAAGTTTATTCTATCTGTGACCCTGATTTGTTCCTTATCATCTATTACCGCGGATGCCTATGTCGACTCTGGCGCCGCTTTGAGTCTTATGGATTGGTCCTTTGCCAAACGCTGTGGGTATGATTTAGAGCCTCTTGAAACTCCTATACCCCTGAAGGGGATTGACTCCACCCCATTGGCTAGCAATAAACCACAATACTGGACACAAGTAACTATGCGGATTAATCCGGATCACCAGGAGATTATTCACTTTCTTGTGCTGTATAACCTACATGATGTGTTGGTGCTTGGATTGCCATGGCTGCAATCTCATAACCCAGTCCTTGACTGGAAAGCTATGTCTGTGTTAAGCTGGGGATGTAAGGGGACGCATGGGGACGTACCTGTGGTTTCCATTTCATCATCTATTCCCTCTGAGATTCCTGAATTCTTGACTGAATATCGTGACGTTTTTGAAGAACCTAAGCTTGGTTCATTACCTCCGCACCGGGAGTGCGATTGTGCCATAGATTTGATTCCGGGTAGTAAATACCCTAAGGGTCATTTATTTAATCTGTCTGTGCCTGAACATGCTGCTATGCGAGAATATATAAAGGAGTCCTTGGAAAAGGGACATATTCGTCCTTCGTCATCTCCCTTAGGAGCCGGTTTTTTCTTTGTGGCTAAGAAAGATGGCTCTTTGAGGCCGTGCATTGATTATCGGCTTTTGAATAAAATCACGGTTAAATATCAATATCCGTTGCCACTGCTGACTGATTTGTTTGCTCGCATAAAGGGGGCCAAGTGGTTCTCTAAGATTGATCTCCGTGGGGCGTATAATTTGGTGCGAATTAAGCAGGGGGATGAGTGGAAAACCGCATTTAATACGCCCGAGGGCCACTTTGAGTATTTGGTGATGCCTTTTGGTCTTTCAAATGCCCCTTCAGTCTTTCAGTCCTTTATGCATGACATTTTCCGTGATTATTTGGATAAATTTATGATTGTGTATCTGGATGATATTTTGATTTTTTCGGATGACTGGGACTCTCATGTCCAGCAGGTCAGGAGGGTTTTTCAGGTTTTGCGGTCTAATTCCTTGTGTGTGAAGGGTTCTAAGTGCGTTTTTGGGGTTCAAAAGATTTCCTTTTTGGGATATATTTTTTCCCCCTCTTCCATCGAGATGGATCCTGTCAAGGTTCAGGCTATTTGTGATTGGACGCAACCCTCTTCTCTTAAGAGTCTTCAGAAATTTTTGGGCTTTGCTAACTTTTATCGTCGATTTATTGCTGGTTTTTCTGATGTTGTTAAACCATTGACTGATTTGACTAAGAAGGGTGCTGATGTTGCTGATTGGTCTCCTGCTGCTGTGGAGGCCTTTCGGGAGCTTAAGCGCCGCTTTTCTTCCGCCCCTGTGTTGCGTCAGCCTGATGTTGCCCTTCCTTTTCAGGTTGAGGTCGACGCTTCTGAAATCGGAGCTGGGGCGGTTTTGTCGCAGAGAAGTTCCGATTGCTCCGTGATGAGACCTTGTGCCTTTTTCTCGCGTAAATTTTCGCCAGCCGAGCGGAATTATGATGTTGGGAATCGGGAGCTTTTGGCCATGAAGTGGGCTTTTGAGGAGTGGCGTCATTGGCTTGAGGGGGCTAGACATCAGGTGGTGGTATTGACTGACCACAAAAATCTAATTTATCTTGAGTCCGCCAGACGCCTGAATCCTAGATAGGCGCGCTGGTCGTTGTTTTTCTCTCGGTTTAATTTTGTGGTGTCCTACCTGCCGGGTTCTAAGAATGTTAAGGCGGATGCCCTTTCTAGGAGTTTTGAGCCTGACTCCCCTGGTAATTCTGAACCTACAGGTATCCTTAAGGATGGAGTGATATTGTCTGCCGTTTCTCCAGACCTGCGGCGGGCCTTGCAGGAGTTTCAGGCGGATAGACCTGATCGTTGCCCACCTGGTAGACTGTTTGTTCCTGATGATTGGACCAGTAAAGTCATTTCTGAGGTTCATTCTTCTGCGTTGGCAGGTCATCCTGGAATCTTTGGTACCAGGGATTTGGTGGCAAGGTCCTTCTGGTGGCCTTCCTTGTCTCGAGATGTGCGAGGCTTTGTGCAGTCTTGTGACGTTTGTGCTCGGGCCAAGCCTTGTTGTTCTCGGGCTAGTGGATTGTTGTTGCCCTTGCCTATTCCGAAGAGGCCCTGGACGCACATCTCGATGGATTTTATTTCGGATCTTCCTGTTTCTCAGAAGATGTCTGTCATCTGGGTGGTGTGTGATTGTTTCTCTAAGATGGTCCATTTGGTTCCCCTGCCTAAGTTGCCTTCTTCTTCCGAGTTGGTTCCTCTGTTTTTTCAAAATGTGGTCCGTTTGCATGGTATTCCGGAGAATATCGTTTCTGACAGAGGTACCCAATTCGTGTCTAGATTTTGGCGAGCATTCTGTGCTAGGATGGGCATAGATTTGTCTTTCTCGTCTGCTTTCCATCCTCAGACTAATGGCCAGACCGAGCGGACGAATCAGACCTTGGAGACATATTTGAGGTGTTTTGTGTCTGCAGATCAGGATGATTGGGTTGCTTTTTTGCCTTTAGCGGAGTTTGCCCTCAATAATCGGGCCAGCTCTGCCACCTTGGTGTCTCCCTTTTTCTGTAATTCGGGGTTTCATCCTCGATTTTCTTCTGGTCAGGTGGAATCTTCGGATTGTCCTGGAGTGGATGCTGTGGTGGAGAGGTTGCATCAGATTTGGGGGCAGGTAGTGGACAATTTGAAGTTGTCCCAGGAGAAGACTCAGCTTTTTGCCAACCGCCGGCGTCGGGTTGGTCCTCGGCTTTGTGTTGGGGACTTGGTGTGGTTGTCTTCTCGTTTTGTCCCTATGAGGGTTTCTTCTCCCAAGTTTAAGCCTCGGTTCATCGGCCCGTACAAGATATTGGAGATTCTTAACCCTGTGTCCTTCCGTTTGGACCTCCCTGCATCTTTTTCTATTCATAATGTTTTTCATCGGTCATTATTGCGCAGGTATGAGGTACCGGTTGTGCCTTCCGTTGAGCCTCCTGCTCCGGTGTTGGTTGAGGGCGAGTTGGAGTACGTTGTGGAAAAAATCTTGGACTCCCGTGTTTCCAGACGGAAACTCCAGTATCTGGTCAAATGGAAGGGATACGGTCAGGAGGATAATTCTTGGGTGACTGCCTCTGATGTTCATGCCTCCGATTTGGTCCGTGCCTTTCATAGGGCTCATCCTGATCGCCCTGGTGGTTCTGGTGAGGGTTCGGTGCCCCCTCCTTGAGGGGGGGGTACTGTTGTGAAATTGGATTTTGGGCTCCCCCGGTGGCCACTGGTGGAATTGAACTGGTGTGCATCATCCTCTCTGTTCACCTGTTTCCATCAGGATGTGGGAGTCGCTATTTAGCCTTGCTCCTCTGTCACTTCCATGCTGGTCAACATTGTAATCAGAAGCCTTTCTGTGCATGTTCCTGCTGCTAGACAACTCCCAGCTAAGTTGGACTTTAGTCCTTGTTTGTTTTTGCATTTTGTTCCAGTTCACAGCTGTAGTTTTGTTTCTGTGTCTGGAAAGCTCTTGTGATCTGAAATTGCCACTCTGATGTTATGAGTTAATACTAGAGTCTTAAAGTAATTTCAGGATGATGTTTTGATAGGGTTTTCAGCTGACCATGAAAGTGCCCTTTCTGTCTTCCTGCTATCTAGTAAGCGGACCTCAATTTTGCTAAACCTATTTTCATACTACGTTTGTCATTTCATCTAAAATCACCGCCAATATTTGTGGGGGCCTCTGTCTGCCTTTCGGGGAAATTTCTCTAGAGGTGAGCCAGGACTATATTTTCCTCTGCCAGGATTAGTTAGTCCTCCGGCCGGCGCTGGGCGTCTAGGGATAAAACGCAGGCTACGCTACCCGGCTACTGTTAGTTGTGCGGCAGGTTTAGTTCATGGTCAGTTTAGTTTCCATCCTTCCAAGAGCTAGTTCTTATGTTTGCTGGGCTATGTTCTCTTGCCATTGAGAACCATAACAGTCCCCCGCTTGATTAATCACTTATGTACTTATCATGACGGTAACGCAACAGTTTTGCGCTTTGCCGGTTTGGAACGAGTCACACTCCCGCTACAAGGTGGAGATCACAATAAATTGTTGCTTCAGAGGGAGGGCAGGTGGATATTAAGGGTTAACGCCACAGGCCCTACAGGCTTAAATGAGAGAACAGATATGTCTATGTTCCTATAAGTTCTATAATTTTGTGTATTTCTATAACAGCTATTATTAGAGAGGTGTTTTTGTGAATATGTATATTATTTGTTTTTAATGACTGTTCTTTTAATTGAGTAGTAAGTAACAGGTTGTCCTATGTGATGCTGGTTTAGAGGTGGGGTTGTGGCGGCGTTACAGCTGCTATTAATCCTCTTCCTTCCAGTCTCACTTTAGACCAGTAGAAGCGCACAAGCGCGAAACGGTCCGTCGTCTCATGACACCTTTTGTTCTCCTGTAAGACCTTGCTACTACCACTTTTTTAGCCACAATAAAGGACTGAATAAAGGCTTTGGACGGTGAGTGCCCTTATTTTTTACTTCTTTCTACATGCAATGGACTGTGATTTACTTGTGGAGCACCCCGTCCTTTAGCCCTGATAGCACACACGCCCAATACAGCACTGAAACCCAGCGTCTCTGATTTAACCAGCTGATGGTGCGGATTTTCTTTCTTTGTGTTTTTTTTGGATTGGACTCTACATTTGTCCGGCACACAGCTAATAGGTTTATTTCATTGAGCAGTAATTCTGGGTATTCGTGAAAAGCTGTTTTTTTTCCAATATGGATTCAGTTACGGTGCCAGTGTCCGGTGGCCTTTTAGCAGGCAGGGAGAACGTTGATTCTTATTTCTCAGAGATAGAACAACGCGAAGATATTTATTCCCTCAGCACAAAAACATTGGAACAGAAACTGTTTAGTTTGGCTGAATGCGAAGTAAACCTTTTTTGGACTAACAATTCGTTAAAGTCTTATTCAGACTGTGGAAGAGTCCCTAGGGGCCTCCGAGTATTTAAAGATCTATCCCAGTTTAAGGACAATGCACAATTTGTAAAAGAATGGGAGACAATATTGCTAAAATGTTCACAAGATTTACTTCAGCTAGTTCTACAACAGAACATCGCCAATTATGATACAGTGAATATGGAATTGACAAAAACAAAAGAGGAAATGAAAACAAGACTGTCTAACAATCAGTGGTCCTCGCTGGAAAAGAAATTGGACAATAAAATGGTGATACTCAAAGCCAATATTAAACAAAGGAAAAGGGACAAATTTATCCGGGACAAAGCGGATTTTGACTCCAACCAGATTTTTTCTTGGAATAAAAACAAAAATAACAAAAACTACCGTAGATTTCCACGGTCAAGGGGAAATAGATACAATAGACCAAGGAAGTATAATACAAGAGATTATGTAACAACAGACTCTGACTCGAGTATTAATGATGAATGCCCGGTACATTCTATTGCCTCCACTAGTGATTCCACCACACAGCAGGCAGCCACTTTAGGCGGAGAACGCGCCGAGGTGGCAGAAAACACAGAGTCCGACTACCAACGCAAGAGGAAAACGGTCTCGTGGAGACGGACTTATCAGCCAACGTATCGGCAACAACGATAGTTAATTTATCCTCGCACGAGTTAAACACGGCACATTTCTCTGTTTTGTCAAAAGGATTAAGCTACAGTTTGCCTGAAAGGTTTGATATTGTTGACTTTAAAATAGACCTTTTTAAAGCAGTAAGAAAGATTCATTTGTTTAAACATTTTTCTTCGGTTACAGATGTCACCATGTCTAAATTTCCAGGCGAAGTCCCGTGTACTGTAGGCCCTTTTGGCTTTATGGTAGATCGTAATGATGATGGGGCTTTTCTTAATGATGTTCAACTACTGCTTAGCCTTAATAACGATGAGGCGAGTCCAACTAGTGTCAAACCGGTCAACGTGACTCCGTTTACTGGAGGTGTACCCTCCGTTTATATGCCACCTGTAACACCAGGCAATCTGATAGATGCATTTGAAAATCAGGTTATTAAGGAAGTAGAGACTCTTGTTTATAAACAGTCACCTTCTAATTTAACTATAGCAGAAACCACAGCGCTAAGAGAAATACAAAATTGGTCTGATATAGTGATACGGATGGCAGACAAAGGAGGCAACACCGTCCTGTTGTCAAAACAGTTTTATATGAAAGAGGCCCATAATCAATTAGCTAAAACCGAGACATATTTTAAACTTAAGGCTGATCCTACAGTAAAATATAAAAATGAATTACGTACATTTTTGAGAGTTTATGTAGAAGGCAACCATTTCAGAAAAACAAGCAGACAAGTTGCTCCCTAATTTTCCATTAAAGCCACACTGGTACCACGTACCAAAAATCCACAAATCACTAACAGCTCCACCAGGCCGCCCCATTGTTTCTGGGGTAGGCTCTTTGACTGAACCATTATCAAGATATTTAGATTGGCTTTTACATCCTCTTCTACCTGACATTCCGTCTTATATACGTGATACAAAAGATTTTTTGAGAGTGTTGAGAGGTTTTAGGAAAGCTTTGTTATGGCTTCAATTGATATTGAAAGCCTTTATACCCGCATACCGCAAGGATTGGGAGTGGAAGCGGTTTGAGAAATTTTGTCCTACACTGCAACTGAAACAAAATGGTCAATTTTATTTGTGATGTATTAAAATTCATTTTAACACACAATGCCTTCCAATTCGATTCTACTTGGTTTTGGCAAATAGAAGAGACTGCAATGGGTACGCCCGTTGCATGTACCCTAGCCAACCTTTTTTTGGCAGTCTTTGAAAATCGTTATGTCTATGCAGATACTAATCTGTTTTTGGGCAATATAAAATTATTTCTAAGGTTTGTGGATGACGTCTTCATTGTTTGGGACGGGTCTGAGGAGGAGTTTCAGGAATTTGTGTATTATTTAGAGCAAGTTAATACTATGAACATGAAATTTACATCTATTTTTGGAGGGTTGAGTTTAATATTCTTAGACGTAAAACTCTGGATTAGCGATGGTTCTGTACAAACCGAAGTTCATAGAAAACCGTCTTCTACTAATTCCCTCCTACATTATAATAGCGCACATCCCCAGTACACAAAAAATTCCCTCCCATATAGCCAATTTTTGAGGGTTAAGAGATTAAATAGTAAAAAAGAAGGTTACATCAGACAATCCCAAGAGCTATATGATAGATTCAGAGCACGGGATTACCCCCAGTCCTTGTTATGAAAAGCAAAAACAAGAGCAGAGGCACATGAAATTACTAACGTTACAAAGGATAATGATTTAGAGAACATTTTAATTCAATAAAAACAGGTAAGGGGGTCCCCCGCTTGATTAATCACTTACGTACTTATCATGATGGTAACGCAACAGTTTTGCGCTTTGCCGGTTTGGAACGAGTCACACTCCCGCTACAAGGTGGAGATCACAATAAATTGTTGCTTCAGAGGGAGGGCAGGTGGATATTAAGGGTTAAAGCCACAGGCCCTACGGGCTTAAATGAGAGAACAGATATGTCTATGTTCCTATAAGTTCCATAATTTTGTGCATTTCTATAACAGCTATTATTAGAGAGGTGTTTTTGTGAATATGTATATTATTGTTTTTAATGACTGTTCTTTTAATTGAGTAGTAAGTAACAGGTTGTCCTATGTGACGCTGGTTTAGAGGCGGGGTTGTGGTGGCATTACAGCTGCTATTAATCCTCTTCCTTCCAGTCTCACTTTAGACCAGTAGAAGCGCACAAGCGCAAAACGGTCCGTCGTCTTATGACACCTTTTGTTCTCCTGTAAGACCTTGCTACTACCACTTTTTTAGCCACAATAAAGGACTGAATAAAGGCTATGGACGGTGAGTGCCCTTATTTTTTACTTCTTTCTATTAACTATGAGAACGATTTGTAAGTAAGAAGTAAGTGAAATTATCAATGTTGGACGAAATAGCCCATCAGTCTCATGTGTTTGGATTCCTGGCTCCACTGTTGGTCCACACTGGCATTTGTAATCCAAAAATGCATGGCATATATGGAGTAAAAAATATATATTCTTTATTTGAACCATATAAAAAACAAGTACCACGTAAGATCACATGGCAGACTGAATAATTTTTAGCGCACATTACCATTACTCACAACCTAACATACACCATGAATGGAATACAATCTAAAAAGAATCAAAATCAATGATGTGTGAACACAGGTACGTTCGTGTGAAAAAGTCCTTGCCCAATTCCTATTATTTTGATTGTTTGTCACACTTAAATGTTTCTGTAACCACAAAATGTTGTTTTTAAATGAAGGTCTTTATTATTAAGGGAAAAATAAATCAAAACCTACATGCCCTGTCTGAAAAAGTGATTGCCCCCTTTTTAAAACATACATTAACTGTGGTGTACCACATCTTTGGGAAGCTGACTTCAAATTCACTAGCTACACCCAGGCCTGATCACTGCCACATCTGTTTTCAATTAAAAAATCACTTAAATAGGACCTACCTGACAAAGTGAAGTAAGCCAAAAGTTTCTAAAAAGCTAAACATCATGCACCGATCCAAAGAAATTCTGGAACAAATGAGAAACAAAGTAATTGTAATCTATCAGTCTTAAAAAGGTCATAAAGCCATTCTTAAAGCTTTGAGACTCCAGAAAACCATAGTGAGAGACATTATTCACAAACAGAACAGTGTTGAACCTGCCCAGGAGTGGCCAGCAGACCAAAATAACCCCAAGAGTGCAGCGATTACTCATCCAAGAGGCTACAAAAGACCATATAACAACATCCAAAGAACTGCTGGCCTCATTTGCCTCAGTTAAGATCACTGGTTATGACTATATCATAAGAAAGAGACTAGGAAAAAAATGGCCTGCATGGAAGAGTTCCAAGATGAAAACCTCTGCTGAGCAATAACTACATAAGGACTCATCTCAGTTTTGCAAGAAACCATCTTGATAAACCCAAAGATTTCTGGAGAATACTGATCAGATAAAAGTTGAACTTTTTGGTAGGTCAATGTTCCATTACATCTGGCATAGAAGTAACACAGCATTTCAGAAAAGTAACATCAAACCAACAGTAAACTATGATGGTGGTAGTGTGATGGTCTTGGGCTGTTTTGCTGCTTCAGGACCTGGAAGACTTTCTGTGGTAAATGGAACAATGAATTCTGCTGACTAGCAAAAATTCCTGAAGGAAAATGTCCGGCCATCTATTTGTGACTTCAAATTGAAGCGCACTTGTGTTATGGAGCAGAACAATGATTCAAAACACATCAGAAAATCCACCTCTGAATGGCTGAGTGGGACAAAATTCCTCCATATCATTGTAAAAGACTGATTGTCAGTTATAAAAAACACTTGATTGCAGTTGTTGCTGCTAAGCGTGGCCCAACCAATTATTAGGTTTAGGTAGAAATCACTTTTTCACACAGTGACCTGTAGGTTTGGATTTCTTTTTCCCTTAATAATAAAAATCTTCATTTAACCCCTTAGTGACAGAGCCAATTTGGTACTTAATGACCGAGCCAATTTTTACAATTCTGACCAGTGTCACTTTAAGAGGTTATAACTCTGGAACGCTTTATCGGATCCCACTGATTCTGAGTTTGTTTTTTCATGACATATTGTACTTCAAGTTAGTGGTAACATTTCTTCGATATTACTTGCGATTATTTATGAAAAAAATGGAAATATGGCAAAAATTTTTAAAATTTTGCAATTTTCAAACTTTGTATTTTTATGCCCTTAAATCAGAGAGATATGTCACAAAAAATAGTTAATAAATAACATTTCCCACATGTCTACTTTACATTAGCACAATTTTGGAAACAATTTTTTTTTTTGTTAGGGAGTTATAAGGGTTAAAAGTTGACCAGCAATTTCTCATTTTTACAACACCATTTTTTTTTAGGGACCACATCTCATTTGAAGTCATTTTGAGGGGTCTATATGATAGAAAATAACCAAGTGTGACACCATTCTAAAAACTGCACCCCTCAAGCTGCTCAAAACCACATTCAAGAAGTTTATTAACCCTTTACGTACTTCACAGGAACTGAAACAATGTGGAAGAAAAAAATGAACATTTAACTTTTTTTTGCAAACATTTTACTTCAGAACCATTTTTTTTAATTTTCACAAGTGTAAAAACAGAAATTTAACCACAAATTTTGTTGTGCAATTTTCCTGAGTACGCCGATAGCCCATATGTGGAGGTAAACCACTGTTTGGGCGCACCGCAGAGCTTGGAAGTGAAGGAGCACCGTTTGACTGTTTCAATGCAGAATTGGCTGGAATTGAGATCAGACGCCATGTCGCGTTTCGGGAGCCCCTAATGTGCCTAAACAGTGGAAACCCCCCACAAGTGATACCATTTTGGAAACTAGACCCCTTAAGGAACTTATCTAGATGTGTGGTGAGCACTTTGAACCCCCAAGTGCTTCACAGAAGTTTATAACGTAGAGCCGTGAAAATAAAAAATCGCATTTGTTTTCACAAAAATGATTTTTTCGCCCACAAATTCTTATTTTCTCAAGGGTAACAGGAGAAATTAGACCACAAAAGTTGTTGTGCAATTTCTCCTGAGTACGTCAATACCCCATATGTGGGGGTAAACCACTGTTTGGGCGCACCGCAGAGCTTGGAAGAGAAGGAGTGTCGTTTTACTTTTTCAATGTAGAATTGGCTGGAATTGAGATCGGACGCCATGTCACGTTTGGAGAGCCGCTGATGTGCCTAAACAGTGGAAACCCCCCACAAATGACACCATTTTGGAAACTAGACCCCTTAAGGAACTTATCTAGATGTGTGGTGAGCAATTTAAACCCCCAGGTGCTTCACAGAAGTTTATAACGTAGAGCCGTGAAAATAAAAAAATCGCATTTTTTCTACAAAAATGATCTTTTTGCCTCCAAATTTTTATTTTACCAAGGGTAACAGGAGAAAATGGACACCAGAAGTTGTTGTACAATTTGTCTTGAGTACGCCGACACCCCGTATGTGGGGGTAAACCTCTGTTTGGGTGCATGGCTGAGCTCGGAAGCAAAGGAGCGCCATTTGACTTTTCAATGCAAAATTGACTGGAATTGAGATCGGACGCCATGTCGCGTTTGGAGAGCCCCTGATGTGCCTAAACAGTAGAAACCCCCCAAAAGTGACCCCATTTTGGAAACTAGACCCCCCATGGAACTTATCTAGATGTGTAGTGAGAACTTTGAATGCCCAAGTGCATCACAGAAGTTTATAATGCAGAGTCATGAAAATAAAAAATATTTTTTTTTAACAATAAAGATTTTTTAGCCCCCAAGTTTTTATTTTCACAAGGGTAACAAGAGAAATTGGACCCCAAAAGTTGTTGTCCAATTTGTCCTGAGTATGCTGGTACCCCATATGTGGGGGTAAACCACTGCTTGGGCGCACGGCAGAGCTCGGAAGGGAAGGAGCGCCATTTTGGAATGCAGACTTTGATAGAATTGTCTGCGGGCATTATGTTGCGTTTGCAGACCCCTAATGTACCTAAACAGTAGAAACTCCCAACAAGTGACCCCATTTTGGAAAATAGACCCCCCAAGGAACTTATCTAGATATGTGGTGAGAACTTTGAATGCCCAAGTGCTTCACAGAAGTTTATAATGCATAGTAGTGAAAATAAAAAATATTTTTTTTCCCACAAAAAAGATTTTTTTAGCCCCCAAATTTTTATTTTCACAAGGGTAACAAGAGAAATTGGACCCCAAAAGTTGTTGTCCAATTTGTCCTGAGTATGCAGGTACCCAATATGTGGGGGTAAACCACTGTTTGGGCGCATGGCAGAGCTCGGAAGAGGAGCGCTATTTTGGAATTCAGACTTTGATAGAATTGTCTGTGGGTGTTATGTTGCGTTTGCAGAGCCCCTGATGTACCTAAACAGTAGAAACCCCCCACAAGTGACCAAATTTTGGAAACTAGACCCCCTAAGGAACTTATCTAGATATGTGGTGAGAACTTTAAATGCTCAAGTGCTTCACAGAAGTTTATAATGCATAGTAGTGAAAATAAAAAAATATTTTTTTTTCCCACAAAAAAGATTTTTAGCCCCCAAGTTTTTATTTTCACAAGGGTAACAGGAGAAATTGGACCCCAAAAGTTGTTGTCCAATTTGTCCTGAGTATGCAGGTACCCAATATGTGGGGGTAAACCACTGTTTGGGCGCACGGCAGAGCTCGGAAGAGGAGCGCTATTTTGGAATTCTGTCTTTGATAGAATTGTCTGTGGGTGTTATGTTGCGTTTGCAGAGCCCCTGATGTACCTAAACAGTAGAAACCCCCCACAAGTGACCAAATTTTGGAAACTAGACCCCCTAAGGAACTTATCTAGATATTTGGTGAGAACTTTGAATGCTCAAGTGCTTCACAGAAGTTTATAATGCAGAGTAGTGAAAATAAAAAAATATTTTTTTTCCCACAAAAAAGATTTTTAGCCCCCAAGTTTTTATTTTCACAAGGGTAACAGGAGAAATTGGACCCCAAAAGTTGTTTTTCATTTTATCCCGAGTACGCTGATGCCCCATATGTGGGGGTAAACCACTGTTTGGGCGCACGGCAGAGCTCAGAAGGGAGGGAGCACCATTTGACTTTTTTAGCGCAAAATTGGCTGTCGTGTTTGGAGACCCCCCCTGATGTACCTAAACAGTGGAAACCCCCAAATTATAACTCCAACCCTAACTCCAACACACCCCTAACCCTAATCTTAACCCGATCCATAATCCTAATCACAACCCTAACGATAATCACAACCCTAACCCCAAAACAGCCCTAATCTCAACCCTAACCATAACCCTAATCAAAACCCTAAATCCAACACACCCCTAACCCTAATCCCAAACGTAACCCTAATCCCAACCCTAATCCAAACCCTAATCCCAACTCTAACCCTAACTTTAGCCCCAACCCTAACCCTAACTTTAGCCCCAACCCTAACCATAACTTTAGCCCCGTCGTCACAAAAAAAGTTCAATGTAACCTTTTTTTTGTACGTCGTGTCCGCCATTTCCGCGCATGCGTAGCCGTAACTCTGCCCCCTCCTCCCCAGGACATAGACTGGGCAGCGGATGCGTTGAAAAACTGCATCCGCTGCCCACGTTGTGCACAATTTTCACAACGTGCGTCGGTACGTCGGGCCGACGCATTGCGACCGCCCCGTACCGACGCAAGTGTGATAGAAGCCTAAGGCTACTTTCACACTAGCGTCGTACTCGGCCCATCGCAGTGTACCGGGCCGACGTACCGACGCTAGCGTTGTAAGCGCCGCACAACGGGTGCAGCGGATGCTGTTTTTTCAATGCATCCGCTGCCCCATTGTGAGGGGAGGCGGGGGCGGAGTTCCGGCCGCGCATGCGCGGTCGGAAATGGCGGACACGTCGCACAAAAAGTTACATGTAGCTTTTTTTGTGCCGACGGTCCGCCAAAGCACGACGCATCCGTCGCACGACGGATGTGACATGTGGCAATCCGTCGCAATGCGTCGCTAATGCAAGCCAATGGAGAAAAAACGCATCCTGCAAGCACTTTTGCAGGATGCGTTTTTTCTCCGACGCATTGCGACGGAAGCCAAAAAACGCTAGTGTGAAAGTAGCCTAACCCTAACCCTAGCCCTAACCCTAACCCTAAATTTAGCCCCAACCCTAACCCTAGCCCTAACCCTAACTCTAGCCCTAACCCTAGCCCTAACCCTAACCCTAACCCTAACTCTAACCCTAACTCTAACCCTAACCCTAACCCTAACTCTAAACCTAACCCTAACTAACCCTAACCCTAACTCTAACCCTAACCCTAACCCTAACCCTAATTTTAGCCCCAACTCGTCTTCTCCTGCCGGCCGGCAGATGGCAGCAGATGGCGGGCGCACTGCGCATGCGCCCGCCATAAGGAAAAAGCCGGCTGGCAGGAGAAGACAGAAGAGGACCCAGGGACACCGGGTGAGTATGTTAGGGTCCCCGAATCCCCCTATTTCTCTGTCCTCTGATGTGTGATCACATCAGAGGACAGAGAAATACAGATCGCTTTTTTTTTTTTTGCGGTCGCCGGTAAACTGTTAATTACCGGCGATCGCAAAACAGGGGTCGGTGCAAACCGACCCCGATCATGTTCTTTGGGGTCTCGGCTACCCCCGGCAGCCGAGACCCCAAAGATCTTCCGGGTGCCGGGCGGCGGGCGTACTGCGCGTGCGCCCGCCATTTTTTCCCAGAAAAAAGATGGCGGCGCCCATGGGGACCCACGAGGAGCACCGGGGGAGGTAGGTAAGTATCGGGGGGCTATTGGGGGCCATCGGGGACCCTATTTCTCTGTCCTCCGATGTGCGATCACATCGGAGGACAGAGAAATTAAACGGCACATCGCGTTTTTTTTTTTTTTGTTGCGACCGCCGGTAAACGGTTAATTACCGGCGATCGCAACTCGGGGGTCGGTAAAAAACCCCCGAATCATGTTCTCTGGGGTCTCGGCTACCCTCGGCAACCGAGACCCCAGAGAAAATCCGACTCTGGGGGGCGCTATTCACTTTTTCCACAGCGCCGTTAATTAACGGCGCTGTGGTTTAAGTACCCTTAGCGGCCGCCGTTAAAAGGCGTATCGGCGGTCGTTAAGGGGTTAAAAACTACATTTTGTGTTTACTTGTGTTATCTTTGCAAATATTTAAATATGTTTGGTGATATGATACATTTAAGTGTGATAAACATCCAAAAGAATAGGAAATCACGAAGGGGGCAAACACTTTTTCACACAACTGCATATTCTAAAAATATAATTGAGTTAACCCAATGACTTATCCAAAAAACAAGCTAAATCAAAACATTAATGAAAGACAATTCCTTTTTATAATTGATACCCTTCAATCACTTAGTATCCAATGTGAGTATCCAATTTGCCTCTCGAAACAATAGATTCCATTGCCAATTTACTTCTCTAGTGAGACATTTAGCACGTTCAATGCTAAAGTGCTAAAAATCACTAGCATAGCATTTAAGAAATTAACAAACATTTTTTCATTTTAAAAACAGTATGATCGGTATAGCGTCAGTGTAGAGTTGCTCAGGAATGGCAGTAGGTTGGTGTCAGTGAGTGTCTGTGAGGCAAAAGCTTTTGGAGGCTGGCTTGAATCAAGAAGGACAGCAAAAAAGCTATTTCTATTGAAGAAAACAATAAAGACAGAGTGAAATTCTGCCAGTACAGTACTTGGACTGCAGAGGACTGGAATAAAGGTATTTTTCTGATGAAGACGCAGGCTGTTTGGGACATCTGGAAAAATGATTGTCCAGAGAAGAAAAGGTGAGCGCTACCATGAGTCCTGTGCCATGCTTAGATTAAAGCATCCTGAGAACATTCATGTGTAGGATGGAATTTCATCCAAGTGAGTAGGCTTACTCACAATTTTGTCAAAAAATATTGCCATGAATAAAGTATGGGATCTAAACATCCCCCAAGAGCAACCACTGCTTATAATACACGAGCAATTTGGTTATGAATAATGCTTTTTCCAGCACGATAAAGCACAGTGCCACAAAGCAAAAATGACAACTAAGTGACATAATGAACTAGATATTGAAATTTTGTGTCCATGGCCAGAAAGCTCCACAGATCTCAATTCTATTGAGATCCTGTCGCCAATCCTCAAAAAAGAAGATGGACAAGCAAAAATACAGAAATTGTGGTAAACTTCAAGCACCGCTTAGGCAAGAATGGGTTATTCAATCAGGATTTGTCTCCGAAACTGGTATTCATCATGCCAATGAGAATGGCAGAAGTCTTGAAAAATAAGCAGCAACACTGTAAATATTTAGTCCTTTATATATAGTATATAGCTTATACAATTTGAAAAAAAAATGCAGTAACAAGACAAGCCTCTCCTTGCTTCTCTCCTAAGCAATAAGCATTTTTCTGTAGCAAGGTCAAGAAGGGGATTTTAAGTGCTTGTGTATAAAAATGAATGGTATGAATAAAAGATTGATCTTACAACGTTATGTGTCAGAGCAGCACTTCTTTAAATCTTTTCATTGACTTTTCTTCACTTTTGTATGGATTCACCATCTCTGAGGTTGTAAAAGTACAGGGAATAAGCAGCTTAAGTGACTGAATCAGTTACATTGTTTCACCTAACCTAATCCTACTCTTAGGGTACTGTCACACAGTGCCATTTTCATCGCTACGACGGCACGATTCGTGACGTTCTAGCGATATCGTTACGATATCGTTGTGTCTGACACGCTACTGCGATCTGGATCCCCGCTGAGAATCGTACGTCGTAGCAGATCGTTTGAAACTTTCTTTCGTCGTCTAGTGTCCCGCTGTGGCGGCATGATTGCATCGTGTGACACAGGTTGTATACAATGTGCGCACAGTAACCAACGGCTTCTACATCGCAAATACGTCATGAAATTATCGCTCCAGCGCCGTGTATTGCAACGTGTGACCGCAGTCTACGAGGCTGGAGCGATAATCATACGACGCTGCAACGTCACGAATCGTGCCGTCGTAGCGATGAAAATGGCACTGCATGACGGTACCCTTAGAATATATTACCCTGAGGGCACCAAATCTATGTGTTCTTATCTAGAGCACTTTCTGCAGTACAAATATAGAATCAGGCATGGATTGGCCCATTAGCATCTACCAATTGGTCCTCTAGTAGGCACAGGTTCTTACATAATAAAAAATCACAAATATCTAAGGCTACTTTCACACTAGCGTCGTGCACTTTGCCGACGCAAACTGTGAAAGCGCCGCACAACGGTGGCAGCGGATGCATTTTTACAACGCATCTGCTGCCCCATTGTGATGTGCGGGGAGGCGGGGGCGGAGTTCCAGCCGCTCATGCGCGGTCGGAAAAGAAACGTTACATGTAACTTTTTTTGTGGCGACAGTCTGACGCAACACGACGCAACCGTCGCACGACAGTTGTGACGTGTGGCAATGCGTCGCACTGCGTCGCTAATGCAAGTCTATGGAGAAAAAACGCATCCTGCAAGCAATTTTGCAGGATGCGTTTTTTCTACAAAACGACGCATAGCGACGTGCAGTCCTACAAAATGACATAACTCTACACCAGGATCACAAGTGCTTGCATCCAAATGTTCAGTTATATACTAGAAATAATCTGGCAACATAATGAAGCACATGGTAAAAGTGCTGTGATGACAGTTGTAATAGACAGCACAATTTTTCAGTAAGAGACAATATTTAAGTACTTTTGAGTAGAAAATCACTGTGATTGATCAATCACATCAATATTACAAAGTCACGCGAGCCCCAGGAGAGCCAGTGCCCTTGGACGGTGCCCGCACGAGAGGGGAATATAGATGTTCTTATTTTAATTGCGGGAAACAAAGTGATTGAGAAAGGGTTATCCGAGTAGTGGACAACCAAATTTGATCCCTGTTACTTCTATAAGTTCGAGAGCTCCTTTTTTTTCTATTTGTTAAAAAGGAAACAAAAATACACTAAAAAAGCTGTCTAAAATGTTAACTAGTAAAAGTGAGATCTATTTATCCAGTAAGGAAGCTCAATATATCAGGGTTTACCATTAAAGAACTTTGATAGTGGTTGACATTAGAGTCAATTTTTTCTCTATAATATGTTGGACATTATATAGATAATTTATTATGAATAGTTTTAAAGACATTCTGTTAGAAATAGTTCATAGAGTGTTTGGTTTAAGCTTACATTAAAAAAAAGTATTAATATCTATATATATTTATCTCTGTATGTATGTAACATATTTATTGCATGCAAAATTATTTCCATCACCCCTCCAGACCTCTATTTATCCTGATTATAATGTGTCATAATAATTACTCACCCCTAAGATCTATCCACTGACTGAAATATATACAGTGTATATACTGTGGGGAAAATAAGTATTTGATTCACTACACTAAAAAGAATGTCTGTAATTAAAAAAAGAGATCTGTAATTTTTATCATAGGCACACTTCAAGTGTGAGAGAAAGAATCTAAAATTAAAAAACAGAAAATCACATTGTATGAGTTTTAAATAATTAAATAGCATTTTATTGCATGAAATATGTATTTAATCATATATCAACCATCAAGAATTCTGTCTGTCACCTGTTAGTTTTTATTTAATCCCTCCCACTCTGCACTCAATACCAGTATCGATTGCACCTGTTTGAAGTCAGTCCTGTATAAAAGACATCTGTCCTGACATTCAATCACTCACACTCAATCCTTTTCACCATGGCCAAGACCAAAGAGCTATCTAAGGACACCAGAGACAAAATTGTAGACCTGCACAAAGCTGGGATGTGCTACAGGACAATAGGCAAGCAGCTTGTTGAGAACGCAACAACTGTTGGCACAATTATTAGAAATTGGAAAAAATGCAAGATGACTATCAATTTTCCTCAGTCTGATGATCCATGCAAGGTCTTACCTCATGGATTAAGGATGATTCTGAGAAAGGTCAGAGAACATCCCAGAACTACATGGGAGGACCTGGTCAATAGCCTGAAGAGAGCTGGGAACACAGTCTCAAACATTACCACTTGTAACACACTACGCTGTCAGGAATTAAAATCCTTCAGGGTACTTTAGTTCCTTCTGCTCATGCCAGGACAAGTCCAGGCCCTTTTGAAGTTAGCCAATGACCATCTGGATGATCCAATGGAAGCATGGGAGAAGGTCATGTGTTCAGATGAGACCTAAATAAAACTTTTTGATTTTAACTCCAGTCGCCATGTTTGGAGGGAGAAGATGGATGAGTACACCATCCCAACTGTGAAACATGGTGGGAGAAACATTATGCTTTGGAGTTGCTTTTCTGCAAAGGGGAAGGACAACTGCACTGTATTGAAGGGAGGATAAATGTGGGTCATGTATTGCAAGATTTTGGCCAACATCATCCTTCCCTCAGTAAGAGCATTGAAGGTGGGTTGGAGATGGGTCTTCTATCATGACAATGACCCAAAACACACAGCCATGGCAACTAAGGAGTGGCTCTGTAGGAAGCATTTCAAGGTCCTGGAGTAGCCAAGCCAGTCTTCAGACCTGAACCCAATAGAAAATCTTTGGAGGGTGCTGAAACTCAATGTTGAACAACAGCAACCTCGAAACCTGAAAGATCTGTAGAAGATCTGTTTAGAGGAGTGGGCAGAATCCCTGCTGCAGTATATGCAAACTTGGTAAAGAACTACCGGAAACGTCTGATCTCTGGAATTACAAAGGTTTCTGTACCAAATATTATGTTCTATTTTTCTATTATATCAAATACTTATTTCATGCAATAATATGCATATTTATTATGTAAAATCAAACAAATGCAATTTTCTGTGTTTTTTTAAGATTCTGTCTCTTACAGTTGAAGTATACCTACTATAAAAATTACAGACCTCTCCATTCTCTGTAAGTGGGAAAACTTTGACAAAATCAGCAGTGTATCAAATACTGTATGAAATACTTATTTTCCCAACTGTATGTACTGTATATGTGTATTAAAACTTATTAAACCTGACAGGGCACACCTGTGAAATGAAAACCATTCCCGGTGACTACCTCTTGAAGCTCATCAAGAGAATGTTAAGAGTGTGCAAAGCAGTCATCAAAGCAAAAGGTGGCTACTTTGAAGAACCTAGAATATAAGACATATTTTCAGTGGTTTCACACTTTTTTGTTAAGTATATAATTCCACATGTGTTAATTCATAGTTTTGATTAGGGTTGAGCGAAACGGATCGGACAAATTCAAAAATCGCCGACTTTCAGCAAAGTCGAGTTTCATGAAACCCGACCCAATCCTAGTGTGGGATCGGCCATGAGGTCGACAATCTTCGCTCCAAAGTTGCGTTTCGTATGGCGCATTCAGCGCCATTTCTCAGCCAATGAAGGAGGACGCAGAGTGTGGGCAGCGTGATGACATAGATCTCGGTCCCCACCATCTTAGAGAAGGGCATGACAGTGATTGGCTTGCTTTCTGCGGCATCACAGGGGCTATAAAGGGGCATGCACGCCGACCGCCATCTTACTCCTGCCGATCTCAGCATAGGGAGAGGTTGCTGCAGCTTCATCAGAAGAAGGGATATAGTTAGGGAGGGAAGATTAACCCACAAACTGCTTGTGCTGTAGCGATTTCCACTGTCCAACACCACCTTTTTTTGCACGGACAGTGGAGGCTATTTTTTTGTGCATCAGCTCTGTAGCTTATTAGGCTGCCTTATAAGGCTCCCTGATAGCTGCATTGCTGTTTGCACGCTGCTGTGCAAACCAACTGCTTTTTTAAAAGCAAAAATCCTGTTGATCCTTTCTGCAGTTATCTTGTTTATTTGTCCACACTTTTGTGTGCAGCAGTCCTTTTTGTTGCTGCCATACTTGTCCTGAGATCATTGTAGGGAGATTGAAATTGTACTACAGTCCTTGGATTTTTTCAGATATCTTCCAGCCACTTTCTGCCACTTACATTGTGTTGTGTTACACACTGAGCCTGAGTTGTGGTGCAGTCTCCCCCCAAAAAAAAGGGAGATTCAAATTGTCACAAAGTGGATATACGTCAGTTCTGTTAGTTTGTCGTATATCAGCCAGCCACGTTCGGACACTTACATTGTGTTGTGTTATACACTGGGCCTGAGTTGTGGTGCAGTCTCCCCCCCAAAAAAGGGTGTTTCAAATTGTCACAAACAGGGGTGGATTAAGGGTAGCCAGGGCCCCGGGCTGTTCAGACACTGTGGGCCCCCCCGGTCATGTGACGGGGGGGGGTGTCATGTGACAGGGGGGGGTCATGTGACGGGGGGGTCATATTATACCCGAACCAGATTATTCCAGAAAAATGGCCGGGCCCTACTCTACTGTAACCTATTAAATATTTGTTAAAATCTGCAATATAATTTAGGTATATTTTGACCAATAATATCACATACAAGGAACAAATACCACCGCGCCATGACCAGACCACAAATTACAAACACAGTGATCGAATAATATCACATACAAGGAACAAATACCACCGCACCAGGTCAAGACCACATATTACCACCACTTGGTGACCAAATAGCACATTCAAGGGACAAATACCACAACACCATTTCCAGACCACATATTACCACCACATAGTGACTGAATACTACAATACTGATACTGATCAGTGATAATAAAAAAAACAAAACACAATACTATCACCATAAGTGCTAGTATTCACAGGAGATCTGTACTTGGTATGCAGTGTCTGTGTAGAGGTAATACAGAGATCACTGGTGACATTGTACACAGGACCTCTGTATATAGTATAGTGTATAGTGTCAATGTATAGGTAACACTGACTCACCAATGACGTCTCTAGGTGAAGTCCTTCATCTTTCATCCAGCACAGACCGCCATCATTTCTTCCAGCCAGGACTCGTTTCTGCAGGAAATGACACAGTTATCTCGAGCTCTGCTTGCAGAACACATTACTTAATTTTTCACAACTTCTACATTACACATGGAGAAAAAAAGGCGATATAGAGTCACTCTGCACAGTAACAGGACCGCCCCCCATTTAAAACAGTATACTCAAAAAATAAAATAAATACATCACTGCAGTAATAATATCCCTTAATTAGCCCCTATTGTAATAATATTCCCACACCCTGGCCCCGTGTGTCTCACTCCTGGCTCCTGCCATATGTTCTCCCATCCTGCACTCATGAGTATCCATTCTACCCCATGTGATCTCCCCATCCAGCCCCATCTGTCTCCATCGTATTCTCCTGACCCATGATCCAATCCTGCCCCATGTCTTTCATTCTGCCCCGTGTCTCCAATCATGCCCCGTCTCTACATTCTGCCCATGCTTCCAACCCTGCCCCCAGTGTGTCCAGCAATCTGCCCCAGTGTGTCCAGCATATTACCCCCAGTGTGTCCAGCAATCTGCCCCAGTATGTCCAGCATATTGCCCCAGTAATCAGCAATCTGCCCCAGACAGTGTCTCCAGCAATCTGCCCCAGTGTCTGACTCCAGCACATTGCCCCCAGACAGTGTGTTCAACAATCTGCCCCAGTATGTCCAGCATATTGCCCCAGTGTGTCCAGCATATTACCACCAGTGTGTCCTGCAATCTGCCCCAGTATGTCCAGCAATCTGCCCCAGTGTCTCCAGCAATCTGCCCCAGTGTGTCCTCGAGCATTGCCCCAGTGTGTCCTCGAGCATTGCCCCAGTGTGTCCAGCAATCTGCCCCAGTGTCTCCAGCATTGCCCCAGTGTCTCCAGCAATCTGCCCCAGTGTCTCCAGCAATCTGCCCCAGTGTCTCCAGCAATCTGCCCCAGTGTCTCCAGCAATCTGCCCCAGTGTCTCCAGCATTGCCCCCAGTGTCTCCAGCAATCTGCCCCAGTGTCTCCAGCATTGCCCCCAGTGTGTCCAGCAATCTGCCCCAGTGTCTCTAGCATTGCCCCAGTGTCTCCAGCATTGCCCCAGTGTCTCCAGCATTGCCCCAGTGTCTCCAGAAATCTGCCACAGTGTCTCCAGCAATCTGCCCCAGTGTCTCCAGCAATCTGCCCCAGTGTCTCCAGCAATCTGCCCCAATGTCTCCAGCAATCTGCCCCAATGTCTCCAGCAATCTGCCCCAGTGTCTCCAGCAATCTGCCCCAGTGTCTCCAGCAATCTGCCCCAGTGTCTCCAGCATTGCCCCCAGTGTCTCCAGCAATCTGCCCCAGTGTCTCCAGCAATCTGCCCCAGTGTCTCCAGCAATCTGCCCCAGTGTCTCCAGCATTGCCCCCAGTGTCTCCAGCAATCTGCCCCAGTGTCTCCAGCAATCTGCCCCAGTGTCTCCAGCAATCTGCCCAGTGTCTCCAGCAATCTGCCCCAGTGTCTCCAGAAATCTGCCCCAGTGTCTCCAGCGTTGCCCCAGTGTCTACAGCAATCTGCCCCAGTGTCTCCAGCATTGCCCCAGTGTCTCCAGCAATCTGCCCCAGTGTCTCCAGCATTGCCCCAGTGTCTCCAGCAATCTGCCCCAGTGTCTCCAGCAATCTGCCCCAGTGTCTCCAGCAATCTGCCCAGTGTCTCCAGCAATCTGCCCCAGTGTCTCCAGAAATCTGCCCCAGTGTCTCCAGCATTGCCCCAGTGTCTACAGCAATCTGCCCCAGTGTCTCCAGCATTGCCCCAGTGTCTCCAGCAATCTGCCCCAGTGTCTCCAGCATTGCCCCAGTGTCTCCAGCAATCTGCCCCAGTGTCTCCAGCAATCTGCCCCAGTGTCCCAAGCAATCTGCCCCAGTGTCTCCAGCAATCTGCCCGTGTCTCCAGCATTGCCCCCATTGTGTCCAGCAATCTGCCCCAGTGTCTCCAGAAATCTGCCCCAGTGTCTCCAGCATTGCCCCAGTGTCTACAGCAATCTGCCCCAGTGTCTCCAGCATTGCCCCAGTGTCTCCAGCAATCTGCCCCAGTGTCTCCAGCAATCTGCCCCAGTGTCTCCAGCAATCTGCCCGTGTCTCCAGCATTGCCCCCATTGTGTCCAGCAATCTGCCCCAGTGTCTCCAGAAATCTGCCCCAGTGTCTCCAGCATTGCCCCAGTGTCTACAGCAATCTGCCCCAGTGTCTCCAGCATTGCCCCAGTGTCTCCAGCAATCTGCCCCAGTGTCTCCAGCAATCTGCCCCAGTGTCTCCAGCATTGCCCCCAGTGTGTCCAGCAATCTGCCCCAGTGTCTCCAGCATTGCCCCAGTGTCTCCAGCATTGCCCCAGTGTCTCCAGCAATCTGCCCCAGTGTCTCCAGCAATCTGCCCCAGTGTCTCCAGCAATCTGCCCCAGTGTCTCCAGCAATCTGCCCCAATGTCTCCAGCAATCTGCCCCAGTGTCTCCAGCAATCTGCCCCAGTGTCTCCAGCATTGCCCCCCAGTGTCTCCAGCAATCTGCCCCAGTGTCTCCAGCAATCTGCCCCAGTGTCTCCAGCAATCTGCCCCAGTGTCTCCAGCAATCTGCCCCAGTGTCTCCAGCGCCCGCACCTCAATAGGAAAGCGCCGCAGCGCCGGAAGGGGCCCGGTGAGCAGATGAGAAGGGGCCCGATGCGGACCCCCTCTCTCTGCCCACCGGGTCCGGGGGGCGGGGCACATAAATGCCGGCGGGCCGGGCACACTCCGGCGAGATTATCAGAGGGTCAATCTGCGGTGGCCCAGGGCCCCCCAAGCCACTGGGCCCTGGGCTACCGCCCATATTGACCCTCTGATAATCCGCCCCTGGTCACAAAGTGGATATACGTCAGTTCTGTTAGTTTGTCGTTTATCAGCCAGCCACGTTCTGCCACTTACATTGTGTTGTGTTATACACTGGGCCTGAGTTGTGGTGCAGTCTCCCCCCCAAAAAAAGGAGATTCAAATTGTCACAAAGTGGATATACGTCAATTCTGTTAGTTTGTCGTATATCAGCCAGCCACGTTCTGCCACTTACATTGTGTTGTGTTATACACTGGGCCTGAGTTGTGGTGCAGTCTCCCCCCCAAAAAAGGGTGTTTCAAATTGTCACAACGTGGATATACGTCAGTTCTGCTAGTTTGTGGTATATCAGCCAGCCACGTTCTGCCCCAAAATAAAAAGGGAGATTTAAATTCTCAACAAGTTTATATACACCTTCTACCTTTGTTTTACAGTACCATATAACAGTTGTTATTTTGGTAACATTTTCCCAAAAATGAGGAAGTCTGGTGGAGGAGGCCTTGGGCGGTCGTTTCCAGCTGGTACTGATGGTGGTGGTGGTGGAGCATCTGGTGGTAGTAGGAAAAGCAAAATAGCACCTAAGGCTGGAGGTGTTGAGCCAGCGTCATCTTCTGGCTACACAAGGCCTCAAAGGCTCCCTTATCTTGGAGTAGGAAAACTGCTTTTAAAGCCGAAGCAGCAGGAAAAAGTTTTGGCTTTCCTTGCTGACTCAGCCTCTAGCTATTTCGCCTCCTCTTCAGAAAGTTCAAAATATAAAAGCAGTGAGTCGTCAGTGGATGCTCCCGGTCAGGAACAAGACGTTTCCTTGTGTCCTTCACCCAAACCAAAAGTGAAGGATGCATCAGGCGACACCACAGGTTACTCCATGGAGCTCTTTACACATACCGTGCCTGGGTTAGAAAGGGAAATTGTTAACTGCCCATTACAAGATGAATCGAACATGGAGTGCACTGATGCACAGCCACAGCTAGATTATTATGCTGTTCCATTGACTCAGATCACTACATTGCACTCGCAGTGTACTGAGCCAGAATCTGACCCTGATATGACTATGATGCCCCGTCCTGAACGCTATAGCACCTTACACGGTGACACAGAAGAAGGTGCACATGACATTGAAGAGGAGGTGATAGATGACCCAGTTGTTGACCCAGATTGGCAGCCATTGGGGAAGAGGGTGCCGCTGCCAGTAGCTCAGAGGCGGAGGAGGATGATCTGCAGCAGACATCTACATCGCAACAGCTGTCATCTGGCAGATCCGTGTCAGGCCAAAAACGTGTGTCAAAAACAAAAACAGTTTTAGGACGGCGTGGCCATCCGGTGAAAGTAGCACAGCGTGCAATGCCTGAAAAGGTATTTGATAGTAGGAAGAGTGCAGTGTGACAATTGTTTAACCAAGATCCGAATGATCAGTCAAAAGATATCTGTAAGAAATGCTCAAAGACCTTTAGCAGAGGGAAGAATCTTCAAAATTTAAATACAATGTGCATGCGTAGACATTTAACCAGCATGCACTTTCAGTCCTGGACTAACTACCAAACGTCACGTACCGTTGGTGCACCTGCTCAGAATGAAGGTAGTCAGCAACGCTACATTGCTTCCCTCACTGTAAGCCCACCAGTTAGGACACCACCAGCAGCAAATGTGGAGGTATCGTCGCAAGGCCAAAGCAGTCAGGAAATCACAAGGTTTTTGGTAGGAAACACTGTATGTAGGCCAACATCGAAAATACCATCACCAACCCTCTCTCAATCCGCCATGTCCACTGTTATGATCTGGTGACCTTGGAGCCGCATGAGACTTTCTCTGGAGTAGGTGGTACCTGTACTGACCGCAAACCCTAAACTGACACCACAACTAGAAGTAGCCGTGGGGTGTACCTAACACATCCTAGACACCTCGACACAGCCGGAGGACTAAATACCCCTATAGATGGAAATGGGAATTCTATCTTGCCTCAGAGCAGAACCCCAAAGGATAGACAGCCCCCCCACAAATATTGACTGTGAATATAAGAGTAAAGACACACACAGGCAGAAAACAGGATTTAGCAAAAGAGGCACCTCTAGCTAAATAGAAAAGGATAGGACAGAGTACTAAACGGTCAGTATTAAAATCCTAAAAATATCCACAGCAGATAATACAAAAATACCACATCTAACTAAAGACATGGGATGTATATCTGCATCTCCTGAGAATCCAACATGACTGAAAAATCCCAACACAGTCTAAGCTGGACAAATAAACACAATGAATTGCACTGATTTGTAAAGCACACAGCATATGTGCTGCAGAGACAAAAACAGAAACTTATCTTAGCTGAATTGGCACCAGAGCAGGAGGAACCAGACAGAGATGTAACACCTCCAAGAACAATTGACAACTGGCAAGGACTAATGGATCCTGCACACCTAAATAGCCAACTCAGAGCTGCAATCAGCAGAAACACCTGCCCAAGATTGCAACCCAGAGGCAACTGCACTACCACCAACAACCACCGGAGGGAACCCAAGAGCAGAATTCACAACAGTCCACCACCACCACCACCGCTAGTTCCACAATATGCAGCTCTCCATCCAGCTCACCCTACAAGAGACTCTCGTTAGGAAAAGGAAGTACTCATCCTCTCATCCGCGTACACAGGGTTTGAACGCCCACATTGCTAGACTAATCTCGTTAGAGATGATGCCCTACCGGTTGGTTGAAAGCGAAGCTTTCAAAGCCCTGATGGCCTACGCAGTACCACGATATGACCTACCCAGTTGACACTTCTTTGCGAGAAAAGCCATCCCAGCCCTCCACCAGCATGTCAAAGACCGCATTGTCCATTCACTCAGACAATCAGTCAGTGGAAAGGTGCACCTCACAACAGATGCATGGACCAGTAGGCATGGCCAGGGACGTTACGTGTCCATCACGGCGCACTGGGTTAATGTGGTGGATGCAGGGTCCACAGGGGACTGCCATAGTTGGACAGTTCTGCCTAGCCCATGATCTAGGAAACAGTTGGCAGTAGGCGTTCGACACCCCTCCTCTTCCTCCTCCTCCTCCTCCTCCAGAAGCAAAATCTTGTCCACAGAGCGCAGTCACCCTACCACTCCATCCGCAGCTGCCAGTGTTGCACACGAGGTGTCACATTATGGAACAGATAGTGGTTAGCGTCAGCAGGCTGTGTTGGAAATGAAGTGTTTGGGCGACAACAGACACACCGCGGAAGTACTGGCCGAGTACTTGCAGCAAGAAACTCTGTCATGGCTGGGCAGTGTACATCTTGAGGCAGGCAAGGTAGTCAGTGATAACGGAAGGAATTTTATGGCTGCCATAGCCCTTTCAGAACTGAAACACATACCTTGCCTGGCTCACACCTTGAATCTGGTGGTGCAGTGCTTCCCGAAAAGTTATCCGGGGTTACCAGCCCTGCTCCTGAAGGTGCGAAGACTTTGCTCGCACATCCGTCAGTCGCCCGTACACTCCAGCCGTATGCAGAACCATCAGCGATCGCTGAAGCTTCCCCAGCACCGCCTAATAATCGACGTTGCAACAAGGTGGAACTCCACACTGCACATGCTTCAGAGGCTGTGCGAACAGAGGTGTGCTGTAATGTATTTGTGGGAGGATACACATACACGGGCAGACAGTTGGATGGCAGACATGGAGTTGTCAGGTGTGCAGTGGTCGAAGCTACAAGACCTCTGTCAAGTCCTTCAGTGTTTTGAGGAATGCACACAGCTGGTAAGTGCAGACGACGCCATCATAAGCATGAGCATCCCACTAATGCGTCTACTGATGCAAAGTTTGACGCACATTAAGGAGCAGGTGTCTGCAGCCGAGGATGAGGGAAGCCTTGATGACAGTCAGCCATTGACTGCTCAGGGAACTCTCCTGGACGAGGTGGCGGATGAAGAGGAGGAGGAGGATGATGGGGATGAATATTTATGGGAGGAGGATGCTTCTCAGGGGGCAATAGAAACTGGTGGCGTTGCAAGGTCAGGTACAGGGTTTTTGAGGGAGACAAGTGATATTGATTTGCAAGAAAGTGCTCCTCAACCCAGCACAAGCAGTGAATTGACACCTGGAACATTGGCCCACATGGCTGATTATGCCTTGCGTATCCTAAAAAGGGACCCCCGCATTATAAAAATGATGACCGATGACGATTACTGGTTGGCCTGCCTCCTGGATCCACGCTATAAAGGGAAATTACAAAATATCATGCCACATGAGAACCTTGAGCAAATATTGGCTACCAAACAAGCAACTCTTGCAGACCATTTGGTTCAGGCATTCCCAGCACACAGCGGCGGTGATGGTTCTCACACGAGCTGCAGGGGGCAACATGGCAGAGGTGTTAGAGGTGCACAAATCAGAATTGGCTTTGGACAGAGGGGTTTTATGACCAGGTTGTGGAGTGATTTTGCAATGACCGCAGACATGACAGGTACTGCTGCATCAATTCAAAAAGACAGGAGACAAAATTTGTCCAGTATGGTTACGAACTATTTTTCCTCCCTTATCGATGTTCTCCCTCACATGTCATTCCCCTTTGATTACTGGGCATCTAAAATAGACACCTGGCCTGAATTGGCAGAATATGCATTACAGGAGCTTGCTTGCCCAGCTGCTAGTGTGCTATCAGAAAGAGTCTTCAGTGCTGCTGGTTCAATACTGACCAAAAAAAGGACTCGTCTGGCTACCCATTAAAACCTTCATTAAAATGAACCAATCATGGATTTCCAATTATTTTGCCCCACCTTCCCCTGCTGACACGTAGCTTGCCTGAAAAATGTCTTGCTTTTGGCCTCCTCTTACTGACTTCTCCAATTCCTCCATTTGCAGCTGCTGAATGTCCACCATAGGCCATTTTTTTACCTCCCTAAATGGGCTGACACCCCCCACAGGGCCGTCGTCACCACCTAGCGCAAGCACCCTGGCGAGTGCCATTTGCCTGGACAGGTGGGTGTGCCCACTCTTGGGCGACGGCACTGGCACAGGGTCCCTCATAGTACAATGAAGTGTTTCTGGTGGTGGTGGTGCACAACCAACGTCAGACACACCGTCGTAATATGAGGGGCCCTGTGCCAGTACCGCTGCCCACGAGAGAGTGTTCCCCCCTGGTTGAACAATGCTCTACCACTTGCAATACTTACCGCTCCCTGCTCCACCACAGTGTATTCTGTGCTGATAAATCCTTCAATGGCACTACCAATACAAATTTGTTGAAATGATAGATGATAGTTAAAATATACAGGGGCCCTGGCCTCCATTTAGACCATTTAATACTTTGCGCCAACTACCACTGGCTGCTACTCAGCAGAGGAGCCCACCCCTGTACGTAGCTATGCCACCTGTTTATTTTTGAAATTTTTTTTGGCAGACATTTACCTCACTTTATTATTTTGGCCTGCTAACTGTGTCAGCCACTCCTTACAGTTGTCCTCCACTGAACAAAGCTATGCCGCCAGTTTACTGCTGTTACCAATTTTGAACTGCATTTAGCTTACTGACTTTTTTGGGCCTACTAACTGTGTCTGCCACTCCTTACAATTGTCCTCTGCTGAACAACGCTATGCTGCCAGTTCACTCCTGTAACCCGTTTTGAACTGCATTGAGCCTACTTTTTTATTTTAGGCCTACTACCTGTGTCTGTCTGCGCCACTCCTTACAATTGTCCTCCACTGAACAATGCTGTGCCGCCTGTGTACCCCTATAACCAATTTTAATCTGCATTGAGCCTACTTTTTTATTTTAGGCCTACTACATGTGTGTGTCTGCGCCTCTCCTTACAATTGTCCTCCGCTGAACAATGCTGTGCTGCCTGTGTACCCCTGTAACCATTTTTAAACTGCATTGAGCCAACTTTTTTATTTTAGGCCTACTACCTGTGTCTGTCTGCGCCACTCCTTACAATTGTCCTCCGCTGAACAACGCTGTGCCGCCTGTGTACCCCTGTAACCAATTTTAAACTGCATTGAGCCTACTTTTCTATTTTAGGCCTACTACCTGCCTACTACCTGTGTCTGTCTGCGCCACTCAATACAGCTGTCCTACATTGAACAAAGCTATGCCGCCTGTTTACTCCTGCTTCGAATATTAAACTGCATTTGGCCTACTTGTTTGGTTGGGCCTACTAACGGTGTCTGCCGCTCCTTGCTTTTCTCCTCCACTGAACAAAGCTGAGCTTCAATTTTCAGCCTATATCACATATTAAACTGCATTTGGCCTACTTGTTTGGTTGGGCCTACTAACGGTGTCTGCCGCTCCTTGCTTTTCTCCTCCACTGAACAAAGCTAAGCCTCAATTTTCATCCTGTTTCAGATATTAAACTTAATTTGGCCTACTTGTTTGGTTGGGCCTACTAACAGTGTCTGCCGCTCCTTGCTTTTCTCCTCCACTGAACAAAGCTGAGCTTCAATTTTCAGCCTATATCACATATTATGCTGCATTTGGCCTACTTGTTTGGTTGGGCCTACTGACGGTGTCTGCCCCTCCTTGCTTTTCTCCACTGAACAAAGCTAAGCCTCAATTTTCATCCTGTTTCGGATATTAAACTTAATTTGGCCTACTTGTTTGGTTGGGCCTGCTAACGGTGTATGCTGCTCCTTGCTTTTCTCCTCCACTGAACAAAGCTGAGCTTCAATTTTCAGCCTATATCAAATATTAAACTGCATTTGGCCTACTTGTTTCTTTGAGCCTACTAACGGTGTCTGCTGCTCCTTGCTTTTCTCCTCCACTGAACAAAGCTGAGCTTCAATTTTCAGCCTATATTAAATATTAAACTGCATTTGGCCTACTTGTTAGGTTGGGCCTACTAACGGTGTCTGCCGCTCCTTGCTTTTTTCCTCCACTGAACAAAGCTGAGCCTCAATTTTCATCCTGTTTCGGATATTAAACTTAATTTGGCCTACTTGTTTTGTTGGGCCTACTAACGGTGTCTGCTGCTCTTTGCTTTTCTCCTCCACTGAACAAAGCTGAGCTTCAATTTTCAGCCTATATTAAATATTAAACTGCATTTGGCCTACTTGTTTGGTTGGGCCTACTAATGGTGTCTGCCGCTCCTTGCTTTTCTCCTCCACTGAACAAAGCTGAGCCTCAATTTTCATCCTGTTTCGGATATTAAACTTAATTTGGCCTACTTGTTTTGTTGGGCCTACTAACGGTGTCTGCCGCTCCTTGCTTTTCTCCTCCACTGAGCAAAGCTGAGCCTCAATTTTCATCCTGTTTCAGATATTAAACTTAATTTGGCCTACTTGTTTGGTTGGGCCTACAAACGGTGTCTGCCGCTCCTTGCTTTTCTCCTCCACTGAACAAAGCTGAGCTTCAATTTTCAGCCTATATCACATATTATGCTGCATTTGGCCTACTTGTTTGGTTAGGCCTACTGACGGTGTCTGCCCCTCCTTGCTTTTCTCCACTGAACAAAGTTGAGCCTCAATTTTCATCCTGTTTCGGATATTAAACTTAATTTGGCCTACTTGTTTGGTTGGGCCTGCTAACGGTGTATGCTGCTCCTTGCTTTTCTCCTCCACTGAACAAAGCTGAGTTTCAATTTTCAGCCTATATCAAATATTAAACTGCATTTGGCCTACTTGTTTCTTTGAGCCTACTAACGGTGTCTGCTGCTCCTTGCTTTTCTCCTCCACTGAACAAAGCTGAGCTTCAATTTTCAGCCTATATTAAATATTAAACTGCATTTGGCCTACTTGTTTGGTTGGGCCTACTAACGGTGTCTGCCGCTCCTTGCTTTTTTCCTCCACTGAACAAAGCTGAGCCTCAATTTTCATCCTGTTTCGGATATTAAACTTAATTTGGCCTACTTGTTTGATTGGGCCTACTAACGATGTCTGCTGCTCTTTGCTTTTCTCCTCCAATGAACAAAGCTGAGCTTCAATTTTCAGCCTATATCAAATATTAAACTGCATTTGGCCTACTTGTTTCTTTGAGCCTACTAACGGTGTCTGCTGCTCCTTGCTTTTCTCCTCCACTGAACAAAGCTGAGCTTCAATTTTCAGCCTATATTAAATATTAAACTGCATTTGGCCTACTTGTTTGGTTGGGCCTACTAACGGTGTCTGCCGCTCCTTGCTTTTCTCCTCCACTGAACAAAGCTGAGCCTCAATTTTCATCCTGTTTCGGATATTAAACTTAATTTGGCCTACTTGTTTTGTTGGGCCTACTAACGGTGTCTGCTGCTCTTTGCTTTTCTCCTCCAATGAACAAAGCTGAGCTTCAATTTTCAGCCTATATCAAATATTAAACTGCATTCGGCCTAATTGTTTGGTTGGGCCTACTAACAGTGTCTGCCGCTGCTTGTTGTTCTCCTCCACTGAACAAAGCTGAGCTTCAATTTTCAGCCTATATCAAATATTATACTGCATTTGGCCTACTTGTTTGGTTTGGCCTACTAACGGTGTCTGCCACTCCTTGCTTTTCTCCTCCACTGAGCAAAGCTGAGCCTCAATTTTCATCCTGTTTCAGATATTAAACTTAATTTGGCCTACTTGTTTGGTTGGGCCTACAAACGGTGTCTGCCGCTCCTTGCTTTTCTCCTCCACTGAACAAAGCTGAGCTTCAATTTTCAGCCTATATCAAATATTAAATTGCATTTGGCCTACTTGTTTGGTTGGGCCTACTAACGGTGTCTTCCGCTCCTTGCTTTTCTCCTCCACTGAACAAAGCTGAGCTTCAATTTTCAGCCTATATCAAATATTAAACTGCATTTGGCCCACTTTATTACTTGGCTCTACTAACTTTGTCTGCCACTCCTTACAGTTGTCCTCTGCTGAACAAAGCTATGCCGCCAGTTTACTCCTGTTACCAATTTTGAACTGCATTTAGCCTACTTACTTTTTTGGGCCTACTAACTGTGTCTGCTACTCCTTACAATTGTCCTCCGCTGAAGAAAACTATGCAGCCAGTGTACTCCTGTTACCAACTTTGAACTGCATTTAGCCTACGTACTTTTTTAGGCCTACTAACTGTGTCTGCCACTCCTTACAATTGTCCTCCGCTGAACAAAGCTATGCTGCCAGTTTACTCCTGTTACCAATTTTGAACTGCATTTAGCCCACTTTATTATTTGGGCCTATATCTGTGTTTCCTCCTCATCCTGCCCATTGCCCAGCCACTGCTAGATAAGTCTGCTGGTATATTGACCCAGACCACTACATTCCCCTTGCACTCTACACAGCCAGAATCTGGCCCTGTTGAGAGTCAGGTTCCCCTTCCCGCATACTATACCACATTACACAGAAACAAAGAGGAAGGTGCAGATGAAAGTGCAGGTTCCTTCATCAGGTGGCGCATACTCATTGGCAACGTCACTGGCACAGGGCCCCTCATAGTAGGCAAAAGTGTCTCCTTTGGTGGGAGTCGCCCCTGCCATCAAACACACCGCCGTAATTTTAGGGGCCCTGTGCCAGTGCCAATGTGAATGAGTGGGCCCCCCCTGCTTGCTCAGGATCACAGCACTTGCAAAGTTGAAATACTTACCTCTCCCTGCTCCACCACCGTGACGTAGTCCGCATTTCCTGGGCCCACGAAAACCTTGAACCAGCCCTACCCCCCCCACAACTTTAGCCAAATGACCCCCAATTTTCAATGCCTTACTATTATTATAAAGTAAATTAAGATTGACAAGCTTCAGTAATAAGAATTGATGTTTTGGCATTAAAATAGGCACTGTAGGTGTTTTCCTGTCCTACACTCTCTGCCGACTTTGCTTCCCCATTGACTTGCATTGGGTTTCGTGTTTCAGTCGGCACCTGACTTTTCGCAATAATCGGCCGATTTCACACGACTAGTGTTGAGCGATACCGTCCGATACTTGAAATTATCGGTATTGGAAAGTATCGGCCGATACCGGCAAAGTATCGGATCTAATCCAAAACCGATACCCGATACTAATACAAGTCAATGGGACTCATGTATCGGACGGTATTCCTGATGGTTCCCAGGGTCTGAAGGAGAGGAAACTCTCCTTCAGGCCCTGGGAACCATATTAATGTGTAAAATAAAGAATTAAAATAAAAAATATTGCTATACTCACCTCTCCGACGCAGCCTGGACCTCACCGAGGGAACCGGCAGCGTTGTTTGCTTAAAATGCGCGCGTTTCCTTCCTTCCGTGATGTCACGGCTTCTGATTGGTCGCGTGCCGCCCATGTGGCCGCGACGCGACCAATCACAGCAAGCCGTGATGTAATTTTGAGGTCCTGGATGCCTAATTCTAGGCATTCAGGATTTTAAAATTACGTTCCGGCTTGCGATTGGTCGCGTCGCGGTCACATGGGCGACGCGACCAATCACAAGCCGTGACGTCACGGGAGGCAGGAGACACGCGCATTTTTAAAATTACGTCACGGCTTGTGATTGGTTGCGTGCCGCCCATGTGGCCGCGACGCGACCAATCACAGCAAGCCGTGACGTAATTTCAGGTCCTGATGCCTATTTCTGCATTCAGGACCTGAAATTACGTCACGGCTTGCTGTGATTGGTCGCGTCGCGGCCACATGGGCGGCACGCAACCAATCACAAGCCGTGACGTAATTTTAAAAATGCGCGCGTCTCCTGCCTCCCGTGACGTCACAGCTTGTGATTGGTCGCGTCGCCCATGTGACCACGACGCGACCAATCACAAGCCAGGACGTAATTTTAAAATCCTGAATGCCTAGAATTAGGCATCCAGGACCTCAAAATTACGTTACGGCTTGCTGTGATTGGTCGCGTCGCGGCCACATGGGCGGCACGCGACCAATCAGAAGCCGTGACGTCACGGAAGGAAGGAAACGCGCGCATTTTAAGCAAACAACGCTGCCGGTTCCCTCGGTGAGGTCCAGGCTGCGTCGGAGAGGTGAGTATAGCAATATTTTTTATTTTAATTCTTTATTTTACACATTAATGTTGTATTTTACACATTAATGTTGTTTCGATACCGATACCCGATACCACAAAAGTATCGGATCTCGGTATCGGAATTCCGATACCCGCAAGTATCGGCCGATACCCGATACTTGCGGTATCGGAATGCTCAACACTACACACGACCCGACATTTGACAAAGCCGGGTTTCGTAAAACTCGACTCAATCCTAAAAAAGTAAAAGTCGCTCAACTCTACTTGACAACATTTGAACCATAATAAAAAAAATTTGATTTTTACATGAACAATAGTAACTATTTATAGATTGTAAAGAAATGTTCTAGTTTCTAGGTTAGTATTGTTTAGAAATATTTCTAGAGTGATTAAAACATATTTTCAGAAGCTAAACATACTTTACTATATCTGTGGCTCAGGAAAAGTCAGGATTGTTCTGTAAAATCATAAGGGTAGATCTATGAGAGGAGTTTTTTAAGCCATTTATTTGACCACAGGAAATCCACTTAAGTTTACTAACATTTTGATGCGGATTTGAAGTGGTATCTCTGCACATTTCACTCTTTGCACTACTAAGTTTCAGAAAGCAAGAAGTATCAGTAGCAAGTACATTTAGTGTATTTAGTGTAAATGCATTATTGAAGTCTTTCCTTGTTTGTACCGAGGCACACTATTATTGTTGCTGCTTGAATCACTAATCATATAATTAAATGGGTATTCAAATTTCCAGGATCATATCCCAATATGTAGTAGGTGCAATAAAAATATTAGCAAATACCTCTAATTAGTAAATGTAGCATAGTTTTTCTGATTCGCTATATTACTTACCCCAGGAACAGGGCATTTTAGTAGCTTAGGAATTTATGGTTACAACCATTCATATAGTGTCAGTTAGTTGTTAGTGGTCATAACTAGTGTTGAGCATTCCGATACCGCAAGTATCGGGTATCGGCCAATACTTAGCGGTATCGGAATTCCGATACCGAGATCCGATAATTGCCGCGTATCGGATACCGGAATCGGAAGTTCCCAGGATTCAAACTGCACAAATTTGAATGAATTCAGCCAATGAGAATGATTCCAAGTGTGGGCACATCCTGTTCAGCATGGAGGGCATGAAACTACTGGCAAGGCTGTGATTGGCTGCTGAAATTATGTCATGATGCAGTTTAAAAGTCGCTGGCGCCATTTTGCGCTCACTCTGCTGTGAATTCAGTTAGTGACAGGACGCTGTTTGCTGACTGAGGGCCAGTTTAGAGATAGTGATTTGCTTCTTTGTGCTTTTCCAAGGCTAATTTAGCAACCGCTGTGTTCACCTACTAATCACCTTGCTTTTGCTTTGCAGCGCTGTTTTCACAGCGATCTGCAAGGTCTGTGTGTGTGTGTGTGTGTGAGTGAAGCCGACTCTCTAGTCTGAGTGCAGCCATAGTCCATCCATAGCTGGTTGTATTCAGTTCAGGGAGGGTGGTTCATTGCCTCATACTGTTCTTTTTTTTTTTTTTTTTTTCCAAGTAGTGTAGTCTGCTGCTCATTTTTTCCAATAATTACTATTAGTGACTCTCCACCTGTATCCAGCTAACTTGAGGAAAAACACTACATAGGATAAAGCAGAGGAGGTTTTTTGGGCCTTGCAGCGCCGTTTACGGCTGTCTGCACGGTCTCCGTGTGACTGCAGCTCGCCCTGTAGTCTGTGAGCAGCCATAGCCTGGTTGTATCCAGCTCAGGGTTCTTCACTGCGTCATACCATAAAATCAATTTTCCTTTTGTTTTAAGTAGTGCAGGCTGCTGCACATTTTTTCAAAAAATTCCTATTAGTGTCTTTCCACCCGTATCCAGCTAACTTGTGGAAAAACACTACATAGGATAACGTAGAGGAGGTTTTTTGGGCCTTGCAGCGCCGTTTACGGCTGTCTGCACGGTCTCCGTGTGACTGCAGCTCGCCCTGTAGTCTGTGAGCAGCCATAGCCTGGTTGTATCCAGCTCAGGGTTCTTCACTGCGTCATACCGTAAAATCAATTTTCCTTTTGTTTTAAGTAGTGCAGGCTGCTGCACATTTTTTCAAAAAATTCCTATTAGAGTCTTTCCACCCGTATCCAGCTAACTTGTGGAAAAACACTACATAGGATAAAGTAGAGGAGGTTTTTTGGGCCTTGCAGCGCCGTTTACGGATGTCTGCACGGTCTCCGTGTGACTGCAGCTCTCTCTGTTGTCAGTTCAGCCCCCAAAAAATAAATAAATAATAAAGTTCACCAAACACACCACTTTACATTTGTGTAGGCCACATTAGCTCATATTAAAGTCTAGTCCACACTTTAGAAAATTAGTGTTTCCTATACCTGTTAGGACTCGGAGCTGTTCAGGAATAAGCACACAAAGCCGTTAGTACTTTTCTGCTTATCTTTAACAGTCAACCAAGATGAAGAAGGCAGGGAGTAAGGCACGTGGGCGTGGGTGCGGAGCAGGGAGAGGACGTGGGGATTCTGTGCCTGCTGCGGGCACCGGTGACTCCTCAGCACCCAGTTTCACCAGGGAACAGTCCTTCATGCGCAGCTTTGTCGCAGAGCGCCGTACACCGCTGCTGCGTGAAGACCAAATTGAAGCCGTTGTCGGATGGATGGCAGCTAATGCATCGACTTCAATTAGTGCCACATCCTCTCAGACACAGAGCACTGGAGAGCAGCCATCTGTCTCTTCACCACCTGCCAAATTGGCCAGGCAGACAGAGAGCCCAGGACAGGAGCCGTCTCTACTTCTGTTCTCTGAATCTCTTGGCTTGGAAACAGGGGGCCAGCCAAGCAGCATTGGAGAAATGGAAGAAGAGGCAGGGTGCAGTGATGCCCAACAGCTTTTTCTCTCTTCCTCTGAAGAGGCGGGTGGGCCAGTGCCTCCGGTCACCACATCGCAGGCCGCATCCGCTGATGATGACACTCAGGTGCCACTTTCTGGTGCGTGCTCTGCTGCTGAGACTACCCAGGAGGAGCAGCTGGTGGCAGAGGGTAGTGTAGATGATGAGGTCCTTGACCCATCGTGGCGTGAGGGACAGGAAGGTGGTGGGAGCAGCTCCGAGGAAGAGATTCCTAGAACAGGCCAAAGAGGTAGAGGGAGGGGGAAGACTGCGCAGCCTGTAGCCTCCACTTTGGCATCCGTTAGGAGCATTAGCGAAACGGAGAAAACTAAAGTCAAAATGCCAATAATTGCAAAATTTAGTAGAAGCTTTATTAAATAGTAAATACAAACATAAAATCAATATTGTGCACACAATGTGCACATAGCTGTGAGCAATACAGTAATAATATAACACCTATAAAGTGATAAAAACGACACTCCAAGGATAAGAGAGCAAACGGTGCACCTAGTCAGTATATATAGGTCCTGTTGTAAATATGGCTTCTGTATATATATACGTATCCAACTTAAGGCACATAAGATAGACAGGGCGCTACATGTGAAGGTGATCTCGCACCAAAACGTGCGTAGGGGTGAGAGCACGGTCGCGCCGGTCCATGACACACTATGGGTAAATATTTGTGTTAGGCTGTGTTTACTTTACTCTATTGTTTACCATTGTTCCACCTTGGCACTTAGGGGATTACTTATTAGCTACTGTTTGAATTGGTTGTAGGTTTCAGCCAGTGATTCTATCTGGCTGTCAGTAACAGGTGTTAGGTTACTATTATGTGTGATCAACCAGTATATTGTCTTGTAGCGTAGCCTGCCCTATATACCACTACTTACCTATTCTATGTAGCGCCCTGTCTATCTTATGTGCCTTAAGTTGGATACGTATATATATACAGAAGCCATATTTACAACAGGACCTATATATACTGACTAGGTGCACCGTTTGCTCTCTTATCCTTGGAGTGTCGTTTTTATCACTTTATAGGTGTTATATTATTACTGTATTGCTCACGGCTATGTGCACATTGTGTGCACAATATTGATTTTATGTTTGTATTTACTATTTAATAAAGCTTCTACTAAATTTTGCAATTATTGGCATTTTGACTTTATTTTTCTCCGTTTCGCTAATTATTATTTGAGTCGTTTCTTGCCCTATACTCTAGAATGCAATTTAGCATTTATATGTGTATGCTAATTATTGTACTATAAATATGTTTTGGGGACTATTTGTACAATCCGTTAGGAGCATGTCTGTTCCAAAAGCCAAAAAGGGCGCTCCCAAGACTTGCAGTGTCTGGCCCTTTTTTGACACAGTTGCAGATGACATTTGCTATGTCAAATGCAAGGTGTGTCATCACAAAGTCAAAAGAGGTCGAAATGTCAGCAACCTCAATACCTCCAACATGTGGAAACATGTGCGCAACAGGCACGCGGCGGAGTTACAAAAACACACTGAAGAGCTAGGCCAAACAACAGCGGCAGCTACCACCTCTTCAGCTCGTGTTGCCTCTTCCTCCAGCTCACACGCAGCTGGTTCGGCTTCCTCCCAGGATCGCCGTGGAAGAACCTCTGGCCCTGTTGTCCAGAGACCCACTGTAATTCCACCCGCAGCACCACTTTCCCAGTCATCCACACACTCCCAGCCCAGTCTACAGCCATCGGTAGTACAGGCATGGGAGAAAAGGCGGCCTTTCTCGTCAAACCACCCACGAGCACAGGCTCTGACTGCAGGCATTGCCAAACTTCTGTCACTGGAAATGCTGTCATTCAGGCTGGTGGAGACTGACAGTTTCCGTGACTTGATGTCATTGGCAGTCCCACAGTACAATGTGCCCAGCCACTTTTACTTCAGCAGGCAAGCTGTCCCTGCCCTGCACAAGCATGTGGAGGGACACATAAAACACGCGCTACTGAATGCCGTCAGTAGCAAGGTCTACCTCACCACCGATGCGTGGACCAGTCAACATGGACAGGGGCGATACCTTTCCCTCACTGCCCATTGGGTTAATGTAGTTGAGCCGGGTACAGATCGTGCGAGTGGCGCAGGACGTGTCCTGCCCACTCCAAGGATTGCAGGAATCCATTCTGTACGCATTGACTCCTCCTCTTACACCAGTTCCTCAGAATCATCGCTGCAGGAGTCGTCACAGTCCACCTCCACATGGACCCGTGATGAACGTTTACCTGTTACGACCGACATGAGCACAGCCGTGGCCAAACGTCAACAGGCCGTCTTGAAATTAATTTTTTTTGGGGAATCGAAGCCACACAGTGCAGGAGCTCTGGAATGCCATCAAGCAGGAGAGCGATGTGTGGTTTGTGCCAGCGAATCTCCAGCCAGGCATGGTAGTGTGTGATAATGGCCGAAATCTGGTGGCAGCTCTGGGCCTCGGCAACCTCACTCACATCCCATGTCTGGCACATGTGCTCAATTTGGTCATGCAGAGCTTTTTGAGGGACTATCCGGATCTTGATGCACTGCTGCACAAGGTCCGCCTAGAGTGTGCTCACTTGCGGCGTTCCAGCACGGCAAAATCGCGCATTGCGGCTCTGCAGCGCCGATACCACCTGTCGGAACATCGCATCATATGTGACCTACCTACCAGGTGGAATTCCACGTTACATATGTTGGAGCGGTTGTGTGAGCAGCAGCAAGCTGTAATGGAGTACCAGCTGCATCAGGCGCAAAGAAGTCGCACTCCGCGCCGTTCAGACTTCACAACCACAGAGTGGGCCACTATGAAGGACGTCTGCCAGGTTTTGCGTCCCTTCGATTATTCCACGCGGGTGGCGAGTGCAGATGATGCACTAGTCAGCATGACTGTCCCCTTTATCTGCCTGCTTGAAAAATCACTGCAAGCGCTAAGGGATGATGTTGTGGAAGAGGTGGAGGATGAGGATTCACCATTTCCATCATCTTCTGGACAGTCAGCGCCACGTAGTTCCTCACAAACGCGTAGGCAGGGGACAGTTTGTGAGGAGGATGAGGAGGAGTCAATGGAGGAGGAAGACATCCGTCCAGAGGAGTGAGTTACACAATTGTCCAGTACTCAGTGTGTACAGCGAGGGTGGGGTGATGATGAGCGGGCAGAGATCACGCCTCCAGCAGGGGACAGCGTTTCTTGGCCAGTTGGCAGTCTGCAGCACATGATGGATTACATGCTGCAGTGCCTGAGAAACGACCGCCGCATTGCCCACATTCTCAACATGTCTGATTATTGGGTGTTCACCCTCCTCGATCCTCGCTACCGGGACAACGTAGAAAGCCTCATCACACCGTTGCACCAGGAGCAAAAAATGCGGGAGTACCAAGACACACTGGTGAATTCCATCATCTTCTCCATTCCAACTGAGGGAAGTGCTGCCAGTGCATTACAAAGCAGCTCAGTGCATCCAGGCAGTGGAGGAGGCTCTGCACAAAGAGGGAGCAGAAGCAGTGCCTCTGCCCAAGGCAAGACCAGTATGGCCCAACTGTGGCACAGTTTTTTGTGCCCGCCACAAAAGTCTACACCATCACAGACGGCTCCAGTCAGCAGGAGGCAACGGTTCCGTCAGATGGTGACAGACTACATGTCTTGCCCTCTTGCTGTACTCCCAGACGGCTCTTCCCCTTTCAAGTTTTGGGTCTCAAAGCTGGATACATGGCCAGAGCTAAGCCAGTATGCATTGGAGGTGCTGGCTTGCCCTGCGGCTAGTGTATTATCGGAACGCGTCTTTAGTGCTGCAGGTGGTGTACTAACTGACCGTCGCATGCGACTATCCTCCGATAACGTTGACCGGCTTACTTTCCTGAAAATGAACAAGGCCTGGATCTCGCAGGAATTTGCCACTCCTCTTCCTGATTAAATAATTAGGTGACTGTCTACAGTATCCAGGTCTCCTGTTGTGTTCATCTTTCTACCACCTGAACTTTAATTCCTGGGCTCCAACACCGCAAGTTGAGGCTCAGAAGTGCCGTCTGCACAGTCAAAACATACGACCCAGTGTTATTGGGTTTCAGTAACGTCAGCTGATCCCCAGCTGTGTAGCCGGCAATGTGTCCTGCGACCGCCACGCTGACACAACAACTGAAATGTAAGGGAACCTGTCCCCCCCCCAAGGCGTTTCTTACTGAAAGAGCCACCTTGTGCAGCAGTAATGCTGCACAAGGAAAAGGTAGCTATTTTTGTTTAGCTCCTTGCACACGCAGAACTTAACACTTATAAAATGTGTCCACTGATACCGTAAAACCGTCCCGGAGATGGGACTTTCCTTCGTAATATGACGCAGCACAGCTGTCATTCCTACCCCCTTGGCGCCGTGCCCCGGCTCCTCAGCGTTGTTTGATTCCGTCCCGGAGCCTGCGCTGTTATGTTATCCCTTGGCCAGGCACACTAAGCGCTGCCCCTCTTCTGACATCATTTGGTGTCAGGCTGACTGCGCCTGTGCGGCCGCGCTGGCCGAGAGCCCGCCTCGCAGTGTCTTCTGATTTAATCCCACTGGGTGCCTGAGATCCATGGACATGCGCAGTGCATATCTGAACCTCCGCCTCTCACTCATCTCCCTACGCCTTCTTCAGACTGTACGCCGTCAGCTGATCCCTAATAGCATGCCACGGCCGTGACGCCGCACAGTCTGAAGAAGCCATAGGGAGGGGAGTGAGAGGCGAGGATATGCACTGCGCATGGCCACGGATCCCAGGCCCACGGTGGGATTACATTAGACGACACTGCGAGGCGGGCTCTCGGCCAGCGTGGCCGCACAGGCGCAGCCAGCCTGACACCAAATGATGTCAGAAGATGGACAGCGCTAAGTGTGCCTAGCCAAGGGATAACATAACAGCGCAGGCTCCGGGACGGAATCAAACAACGCTGAGGAGCCGGGGCACGGCGCCAAGGGGGTAGGAATGACAGCTGTGCTGCGTCATATTACGAAGGAAAGTCCCACCTCCGGGACGGTCTCACGGTATCAGGGGACACATTTTATAAGTGTTTAGTTCTGTGTTTGCAAGGAGCATAATGAAAAGAGCCACCTTTTCCTTTTGCATCCTTTGTGCTGCACAAGCTGGCTCTTTCAGCTACAAACGCCTTGGGGGGTTAAAGGTTCCCTTTCGACTTTCTCCAATCAGGCTTCGGCCTACACTGTGTTCCTCTGCTCCTCCTGCTCTCCCTGGGCTCCAACACCACTAGTTGTTGCCTGGTAGTGCTGTACTCACAGTCAACAGTCGCTCCTCTGTTATTGGGGTTCAGTAACGTCAGCTGTTCCCCAGCTGTGTGTGTGGCAATCCCTCCTATCTCCTCCACCTCCTCCTCCTCCTGTCCCTGGGCTCCAACACCGCTAGTTGTTGCCTGGTAGTGCTGTACGCACAGTCAACAGTCGCTCCTCTGTTATTGGGGTACAGTAACGTCAGCTGTTCCCCAGCTGTGTGTGTGGCAATCCCGCCTATCTCCTCCACCTCCTCCTCCTCCTGTCCCTGGGCTCCAACAATGCTAGTTGTTGCCTGGTAGTGCTGTACGCACAGTCAACAGTTGCTCCTCTGTTATTGGGGTTCAGTAACGTCAGCTGTTCCCCAGCTGTGTGTGTGGCAATCTCTCCTATCTCCTCCACCTCCTCCTCCTCCTGTCCCTGGGCTCCAACACCGCTAGTTGTTGCCTGGTAGTGCTGTACGCACAGTCAACAGTCGCTCCTCTGTTATTGGGGTTCAGTAACGTCAGCTGTTCCCCAGCTGTGTGTGTGGCAATCCCTCCAATCTCCTCCACCTCCTCCTCCTCCTGTCCCTGGGCTCCAACACCGCTAGTTGTTGTCCAGAAGTGCTGTCCGCACAGAGCCAAACACCTCGCCAATGTGTTAGTGGGGTTCAGTAATGCTTGCTGCTCCCCTGCTGTGTATACGGCAACGTGTCATGCGACCGCCACGCAGGCACAACAACTTAAATTTAAGGGAACCTGTCCCCCCCCCAAGGCGTTTGTTACTGAAAGAGCCACCTTGTGCAGCAGTAATGATGCAAAAGGAAAAAGTGGCTCTTTTTGTGGTGCTCCTTGCACACGCTGAACCTAACACTTATGAAATGTGTCCCCTCACACTGTTAAACCGTCCGGTAGGTGGAACTTTCCTTTGTCATGTGACGCAGCACAGCCGTCATTCTTACCCCCTTGGCGCCGTGCGCCGCCTCCTCAGCGTTGTTTGAATCTGTCCCGGAGCCTGCGCTGTTAGGTTACCCCTTGGTCATGCACACATTTTGCGCTGCCAGTCTTCTGACATCATTTGGTGTCAGGCTGGCTGTGCCTGTGCGGCCGCGCTGGCCGAGATCCCGCCTCGCAGTGTCTTCTGATTTAATCCCACTGGGGGCCTGTGATCCATGGACATGCGCAGTGCTTATCTGAACCTCCACCTCTCACTCATCTCCCTACGGCTTCTTCAGACTGTGCGGTGTCAACTGATCCCTAATAGCATGCCACGGCCGTGACACCGCACAGTCTGAAGAAGCCATAGGGAGGGGAGTGAGAGGCGAGGATATGCACTGCGCATGGCCACGGATCCCAGGCCCGCGGTGGGATTACATTAGACGACACTGCGAGGCGGGCTCTCGGCCAGCGCGGCCGCACAGGAGCAGCCAGCCTGACACCAAATGATGTCAGAAAACTGGCAGCGCAAAATATGTGCATGGCCAAGGGCTAACCTAACAGCACAGGCTCCGGGACAGATTCAAACAACGCTGAGGAGGCGGCGCACAGCGCCAAGGGGGTATGAATGATGGCTGTGCTGCGTCACATGACAAAGGAAAGTTCCACCGACCGGACGGTTTAAGGGTGTGAGGGGACACATTTCATAAGTGTTAGGTTCAGCATGTGCAAGGACCATAATTAAAAGAGCTAAGTTTACCTTTTCCAGCATTAGTGCTGTACAAGATGGCTCTTTCAGCTACAAACGCCTGGGGGGGTTAAAGGTTCCCTTTCAACTTGCTCCAGTGCAGGCTTCGGCCTACACTCTGTTCCTGCTGCTGACCCTGGGCTCTAACAATGCCAGTTGGGGCCCAGAAGTGCTGGCTGCACAGAGCCAAACACCTCGCCAATGTGTCAGTGGGGTTCAGCACCGCCAGCTGTTCCCCTGCTGTGTAGCCGGCATCGTGTCCTGCAACAGCCACGCAGACACAACAGACCCAAAGCTGCCGCCAGTGCAGGCTTCGGCCTACACTCCGCTCCCCCTGCTCCTCCTGCTGCCCCTGGGCTCTAACACCGCCAGTTGGGGCCCAGATGTGCTAGCTGCACAGAGAAAAACACCAGCCAATGTGTCAGTGGGGTTCAGCACCGCCAGCTGTTCCCCTGCTGTGTAGCCGGCATCGTGTCCTGCAACAGCCACGCAGACACAAGAACTGAAATTGAAGGGAACCTGTCCCCCCTCCCCCAGGCGTTTGTATGTTTCACAGCCACCTTGTACAGCAGTAATGCTGCATGTGTGCAAGGTGGATCATAAACTTATTCCCCTTGCACATGTGGAACTGAACACGTCTAAAATGTGTCCTCTGTGACCATTAAACCGTCCCTGAGGTGTGACTTTCCTTTGTAATGACACGCTGCAACCCCCTTGGTAGCGCTGCCCGTCTTCTGGCATCATTGTTTGGCTGGCTGCGCCTCTGCGGCCGCCATGGCCCACACAACGCCCCTCGGTGTCTTATTTATTTTTGACTGCGAGGGTGTGATTGATGGGCATGAGCAGTGCATATGTTCGCCTGTCCCTCATCTCCTTCCGCCTTCTTCAGACTGTGCAGCTTCATGGCCGTGGCATGCGATAAGGGATCAGCTGATGCCGCACAGTCTGAAGCAGGTGTAAGGACCCGAGTGTGAGAGGCGAACATATGGACTGCGCCAGGCCATGAATCCCAGCCCCGCAGTGTTTTAACAGTGTAAAGACACTGCGGGGCTGGGATTCATGGTCATCGCGAACCGCACCGGCCGACATGAAATGATGTCAGAAGACGGGCAGTGCTAACAGCGCAAGGCCAAGGGATAACACGACAGCGCAGACTCCTGTGCAGCAAATATTGACGCTCAGGAGGCCGCGCCCAGCACCAAGGTGGGATTTTTGACAGCTGTGCTGCGTCTCATTACGAAGGGAACTCTCGCCTCCAACACAGTTTGACTGTATAAAGGGCTAAATGTTATACGTGTTTTATTCAGCGTGTGCAAGGAGAAAAATTAAAAGAGCAACCTTAGACTTGTGCAGCATTACTGCTGCCCAAGCTGTGGCTCTTGTAGTTTGTAACCCCTGAGGGGGGGGTTAAAGGTTAACTTTAAAATCGGTTCAATTAGGCTTCGGCCTACACTCTGCTCCACCTGCAGAGCCCGGGCTCCAACAATGCTAGTTGCTGTCCGGAAGTGCTGGCTGCACAGAGAAAAACACCAGCCAATGTGTCAGTGGGGTTCAGCACCGCCAGCTGTTCCCCTGCTGTGTAGCCGGCTGTTGTGATTTTGCTTTTTGCTCCCTCTAGTGGTCATTAGTGATTTGACTCTGGAGCTTCTGTCTTTTCCTATATCCTCACCTGGGCCGTTAGTTCAGGGGCGTTGCTATATAAGCTCCCTGGACCTTCAGTTCAATGCCTGGCATCGTTGAAATCAGAGCTAATCTGTTGTGCTCTTGTCCTATGATCCGGGTTCCTGTATTTCAAGCTAAGTCTGCTTCCTTGCTTTTTGCTTTTGTTTTGTTTGGTATTTTTGTCCAGCTTGTTCCAATCTGTATCCTGACCTTTGCTGGAAGCTCTAGGGGGCTGGTGTTCTCCCCCCGGACCGTTAGACGGTTCGGGGGTTCTTGAATCTCCAGCGTGGATTTTTATAGGGTTTTTGTTGACCAGATAAGTTATCTTGCTATATTCTACTATTAGTAAGCTGGCCTCTCTTTGCTGAACCTGGTTCATTTCTGTGTTTGTCATTTCCTCTTACCTCACCGTTATTATTTGTGGGGGGCTTGTATCTTGCTTTGGGGTCCCTTTCTCTGGAGGCAAGAGAGGTCTTTGTTTTCTTCTCCTAGGGGTAGTTAGATTCTCCGGCTGGCGCGAGTCATCTAGCGATCACCGTAGGCATGATCCCCGGCTACTTCTAGTGTTTGCGTTAGGAGTAGCTATTTGGTCAACCCAGTTACCACAGCCCTATGAGCTGGATTTTTGAATCTCGCAGACTTACACGTTCCTCTGAGACCCTGTCCACTGGGGTCATAACAGTATTCCAGGCCAGTATTAAATGTTTAATGCATTGCAGAAGTGGGATTATAAGAAATAAAATTTTGAGTTTTTTTTTTCCTCTCTCATTTTTTTTTTTTTTTCTTTTCCCCTTTACCTCAGAGTGGCTTAAGCTTGCTGCAGACATGAATGTCCAGACCTTGATTACAAGTGTGGACCAGCTTGCCGCTTGTGTGCAGGGTATACGAAATCCTAGGTCTGAACCCAAGATTCCGATTCCTGAACTGTTTTCAGGAGACCGATTTAAGTTTAGGAATTTCAGGAATAATTGTAAATTGTTTTTGTCCCTGAAACCTTGTTCGTCTGGAGACTCTGCTCAACAAGTAAAAATTGTTATTTCATTCTTACGGGGTGACCCTCAGGATTGGGCTTTTTCGTTGGCGCCAGGAGATCCGGCATTGGCTGATATTGATGCGTTTTTTCTGGCGCTCGGTTTACTTTATGAGGAACCCAATCTTGAGATTCAGGCAAAGAAAGCCTTGCTGGCTATGTCTCAGGGCCAGGACGAGGCTGAGGTGTATTGCCAAAAATTTCGGAAATGGTCCGTGCTGACACATTGGAACGAGTGTGCACTGGCCGCTAATTTTAGAAATGGCCTTTCTGAGGCCATTAAGAATGTTATGGTGGGTTTTCCCATTCCCACAGGTCTGAATGATACCATGTCCCTGGCTATTCAAATTGACCGGCGGTTGCGGGAGCGCAAAACCGCAAATTCCCTCATGTTGTTGTCTGAACAGACACCTGATGTGATGCAATGTGATAGAAAAACCGCAAATTCCCTCATGGTGTTGTCTGAACGGACACCTGATTTGATGCAATGTGATAGAATCCTGACTAGAAATGAGAGGAAAATTCATAGACGCCGGAATGGCTTGTGCTACTACTGTGGTGATTCTACACATGTTATCTCAGCATGCTCTAAACGTATATCTAAGGTTGTTAGTCCTGTCACCGTTGGTAATTTGCATCCTAAGTTTATTCTGTCTGTAACTTTGATTTGCTCACTGTCATCTTATCCTGTCATGGCGTTTGTAGATTCAGGTGCTGCCCTGAGTCTTATGGATCTCTCATTTGCTAAGCGCTGTGGTTTTATTCTTGAATAGTGTTGAGCGATACTTTCCGATATCGGAAAGTATCGGTATCGGAAAGTATCGGCCGATACCGTCACAGTATCGGAATCCAATCCGATACCGATACCCGATCCCAATGCAAGTCAATGGGACGAAAATATCGGAATCAAAATAAACCCTTTATACACTTGTAGGTTCATTCTACATGAAGGAAAACAACTAAGAATATTGTAGGATGTATTGGGGGACGTGGCGGAGATATTAAAGGGACAGAGGTTTAGCCCAATGTAATAGAATAGCAGGATTTTTTATTTTTTTTTATGAAGTTCGGCGTTAGAAAGAATTTGACTATGTTTTTTTTTTTTTTTTATGTCAGATATTGATGTTTCACTACTTCCACGCCCTTCACCTTCTTTTTTACTTCTCCCACGCTTTCTTCTTAATTATCCTGATCATCAGCTTCTTTGACATCAACTTCTTCACCTTATTCATCTTCTTCTTCATCTTCTACCTATTATTTTTTGGGTTACATTGTTCATATTCTTTTTATTTTACTATTATCTTCATCATATTCAACTTCTTCATCATATTCTTATTTGTGACAGGCATTCCCGTAGTTGTTATCTATAAAAGTTTGAAGATTACACCTTCCGTTCTGCCTGTCACAAAACAGTTACATTTGTCCGCGTTCAGTTTGGCCTGCAGCATCAGGCTTTATCCAGGGGCACCATGAGGAGGAACGGACTCACCCCCATACACTGCTTAGTCTTCTTCTGCTTATAATTTACATAATATTTTTTGCTCTGATATTTTGTGTTATGCTTAATGTCCTTCTGCTCTTTGTTCTGCAGCCTCTTGTTCTTCTGCTTCTCGGTCTTCCAGGTCGTCGTCGTCTCCAGGGTCGTCGTCTCCGGGGTCGTCGTCATCGGGGTGGTCTTCATTGTCGTCGTCTCCGGGGTCGTCGTCATCGGGGTGGTCTTCGGGGTCATCGTCTCCAGGGTCGTCGTCATCACGGTGGTTGTCGTCTCTGGTGTCGTCGTCATCTTAGGGGTGGTCTTCTGGGTCATTGTGTTTAGTCTCTTGAACTTGTAAATGTAGTAGAAGGTACAAGAAGGCTGAGAAAATGCCGAGAACCAGCTGATGGAACTGGAACTCGGATGGCTACCCGAAGGTCCAAGAGCCAATGGAACTACCGAGGACCAGCTGACGTTACTGGAACCCGGTTACTAAGCAGGAGGTACCTGTGCTGAAAGCACTACCAAGGACCACCTGACGTTGGTGGAACTCGGATACCCAGAGGGAGGCACCTAAGCCAAAGGCTCTGCCCGGAACCAGCTGACGGTACTGGAACCAGGATGGGGAGCAGAAGGTACAAGAGCAAAAGACACTGCCGAGAACCAGCTGACGGTGCTGGAACCCGGATGGGTAGCCGAAGGTCCAAGAGCCAATGGAACTACCGAGGACCAGCTGACGTTACTGGAACCCGGTTACTAAGCAGGAGGTACCCGTGCCTGAAAGCACTACCAAGGACCACCTGACGTTGGTGGAACTCGGATACCAAAGGGAGGCACCTAAGCCAAAGGCTCTGCCCGGAACCAGCTGACGGTACTGGAACCAGGATGGGGAGCAGAAGGTACAAGAGCAAGTGTCTGCGTGGCTTTTGCAGGACACGATGCCGGCTGCACAGCAGGGGAACAGCTGGCGGTGCTGGACCCCACTGACACATTGGCGAGGTGTTTTTCTCTGTGCAGCTAGCACATCTGGGCCCCAACTGGCGGTTTGTTAGAGCCCAGGGTCAGCAGGAGGAGGAGCAGGAGGAGGAGGAGCAGGGGGAGGGGAGTGTAGGCCGAAGCCTGCACTGGCGGCAGCTTTGGGTCTGTTGTGTCTGCGTGGCTTTTGCAGGACACGTTGCCGGCTACACAGCAGGGGAACAGCTGGCGGTGCTGGACCCCACTGACACATTGGCGAGGTGTTTGGCTCTGTGCAGCCAGCACTTCCGGACAGCAACGATCGGTGTTGGAGCCCGGGCTCTGCAGGGGGAGCAGAGTGTAGGCCGAAGCCTACTTGAACCGATTTCAAAGGTCACCTTTAACCCCCCCTCAGGGGTTAGAAAGTAGAAGAGCCACAGCTTATGCAGCAGTAGTGCTGCACAAGTCAAAGGTTGCTCTTTTAATTTTTCTCCTTGCACACGCTGAATGAAACACGTATAACATTTAGCCCTTTATACAGTCAAACTGTGTTGGAGGCGCGAGTTCCCTTTGTAATGAGACGCAGCACAGATGTCAAGAATCCCACCTTGGTGCTGGGTGCAGCCTCCCGAGCGTTGTTATTTGCTGTACAGGAGTCTGCGCTGTCGTGTTATCCCCTGGCCTAGCGCCGTTAGCGCTGCCCATCTTCTGGCATCATGTAATGTCGGCCGGTGCGGTTCGCGATGCCCATGAATCCCAGCCCCGCAGTGTCTTAACATTGTTAAAACACTGCGGGGCTGGGATTCAGGGCCTGGCGCAGCACATATGTTGGCCTCTCACACTCGGGTCCTTACACCCGCTTCAGACTGTGCGGCGTCATCTGATCCCTTATCGCATGCCACGGCCATGAAGCCGCACAGTCCGAAGAAGGCGGAAGGAGAGGAGGGACAGGCGAACTGATGCACTGATCCTGCCCATCAATCACACCCTCGCAGTCCCAATAAATAAGACACCGAGGGGCGTTGTGTGGGTCAGGGCGGCCGCAGAGGCGCAGGCAGCCAAACAATGATGCCAGAAGACGGGCAGCGCTACCAAGGGGGTTGCAGCGTGTCATTACAAAGGAAAGTCACACCACCGGGACGGTTAAATGGTCACACAGAGGACACATTTCAGACGTGTTTTCAGTTCCACATGTGCGAGGAGAATACGTTTCTGAGCCACCTTGCACACATGCAGCATTACCGCTGTACAAGGTGGCTGGATAACGTAAAAACGCCTGGGGGAGGGGGGACAGGTTCCCTTCAATTTCAGTTCTTGTGTCTGCGTGGCTTTTGCAGGACACGTTGCCGGCTGCACAGCAGGGGAACAGCTGGCGGTGCTGGACCCCACTGACACATTGGCTGGTGTTTTTCTCTGTGCAGCTAGCACATCTGGGCCCCAACTGGCGGTGTGTTAGAGCCCAGGGACAGCAGGAGGAGGAGCAGGAGGAGGAGGAGCAGGGGGAGGGGAGTGTAGGCCGAAGCCTGCACTGGCGGCAGCTTTGGGTCTGTTGTGTCTGCGTGGCTTTTGCAGGACACGTTGCCGGCTACACAGCAGGGGAACAGCTGGCGGTGCTGGACCCCACTGACACATTGGCGAGGTGTTTGGCTCTGTGCAGCCAGCACTTCCGGACAGCAACTAGCGTTGTTGGAGCCCGGGCTCTGCAGGTGGAGCAGAGTGTAGGCCGAAGCCTAATTGAACCGATTTCAAAAGTCACCTTTAACCCCCCCTCAGGGGTTACAAAGTAGAAGAGCCACAGCTTATGCAGCAGCAGTGCTGCGCAAGTCAAAGGTTGCTCTTGTAATTTTTCTCCTTGCACACGCTGAATGGAACACGTATAACATTCAGCCCTTTATACAGTCAAACTGTGTAATGGAGGCGAGAGTTCCCTTTGTAATGAGACGCAGCACAGGTGTCAAGAATCCCACCTTGGTGCTGGGTGCAGCCTCCCGAGCGTTGTTATTTGCTGTACAGGAGTCTGCGCTGTCGTGTTATCCCCTGGCCTAGCGCCGTTAGCGCTGCCCATCTTCTGGCATCATGTAATGTCGGCCGGTGCGGTTCGCGATGCCCATGAATCCCAGCCCCGCAGTGTCTTAACATTGTTAAAACACTGCGGGGCTGGGATTCAGGGCCTGGCGCAGCACATATGTTGGCCTCTCACACTCGGGTCCTTACACCCGCTTCAGACTGTGCGGCGTCATCTGATCCCTTATCGCATGCCACGGCCATGAAGCCGCACAGTCCGAAGAAGGCGGAAGGAGAGGAGGGACAGGCGAACTGATGCACTGATCCTGCCCATCAATCACACCCTCGCAGTCCCAATAAATAAGACACCGAGGGGCGTTGTGTGGGTCAGGGCGGCCGCAGAGGCGCAGGCAGCCAAACAATGATGCCAGAAGACGGGCAGCGCTACCAAGGGGGTTGCAGCGTGTCATTACAAAGGAAAGTCACACCACCGGGACGGTTAAATGGTCACACAGAGGACACATTTCAGACGTGTTTTCAGTTCCACATGTGCGAGGAGAATACGTTTCTGAGCCACCTTGCACACATGCAGCATTACCGCTGTACAAGGTGGCTGGATAACGTAAAAACGCCTGGGGGAGGGGGGACAGGTTCCCTTCAATTTCAGTTCTTGTGTCTGCGTGGCTTTTGCAGGACACGTTGCCGGCTGCACAGCAGGGGAACAGCTGGCGGTGCTGGACCCCACTGACACATTGGCTGGTGTTTTTCTCTGTGCAGCTAGCACATCTGGGCCCCAACTGGCGGTGTGTTAGAGCCCAGGGACAGCAGGAGGAGGAGCAGGAGGAGGAGGAGCAGGGGGAGGGGAGTGTAGGCCGAAGCCTGCACTGGCGGCAGCTTTGGGTCTGTTGTGTCTGCGTGGCTTTTGCAGGACACGTTGCCGGCTACACAGCAGGGGAACAGCTGGCGGTGCTGGACCCCACTGACACATTGGCGAGGTGTTTGGCTCTGTGCAGCCAGCACTTCCGGACAGCAACTAGCGTTGTTGGAGCCCGGGCTCTGCAGGTGGAGCAGAGTGTAGGCCGAAGCCTAATTGAACCGATTTCAAAAGTCACCTTTAACCCCCCCTCAGGGGTTACAAAGTAGAAGAGCCACAGCTTATGCAGCAGCAGTGCTGCGCAAGTCAAAGGTTGCTCTTGTAATTTTTCTCCTTGCACACGCTGAATGGAACACGTATAACATTCAGCCCTTTATACAGTCAAACTGTGTAATGGAGGCGAGAGTTCCCTTTGTAATGAGACGCAGCACAGGTGTCAAGAATCCCACCTTGGTGCTGGGTGCAGCCTCCCGAGCGTTGTTATTTGCTGTACAGGAGTCTGCGCTGTCGTGTTATCCCCTGGCCTAGCGCCGTTAGCGCTGCCCATCTTCTGGCATCATGTAATGTCGGCCGGTGCGGTTCGCGATGCCCATGAATCCCAGCCCCGCAGTGTCTTAACATTGTTAAAACACTGCGGGGCTGGGATTCAGGGCCTGGCGCAGCACATATGTTGGCCTCTCACACTCGGGTCCTTACACCCGCTTCAGACTGTGCGGCGTCATCTGATCCCTTATCGCATGCCACGGCCATGAAGCCGCACAGTCCGAAGAAGGCGGAAGGAGAGGAGGGACAGGCGAACTGATGCACTGATCCTGCCCATCAATCACACCCTCGCAGTCCCAATAAATAAGACACCGAGGGGCGTTGTGTGGGTCAGGGCGGCCGCAGAGGCGCAGGCAGCCAAACAATGATGCCAGAAGACGGGCAGCGCTACCAAGGGGGTTGCAGCGTGTCATTACAAAGGAAAGTCACACCACCGGGACGGTTAAATGGTCACACAGAGGACACATTTCAGACGTGTTTTCAGTTCCACATGTGCGAGGAGAATACGTTTCTGAGCCACCTTGCACACATGCAGCATTACCGCTGTACAAGGTGGCTGGATAACGTAAAAACGCCTGGGGGAGGGGGGACAGGTTCCCTTCAATTTCAGTTCTTGTGTCTGCGTGGCTTTTGCAGGACACGTTGCCGGCTGCACAGCAGGGGAACAGCTGGCGGTGCTGGACCCCACTGACACATTGGCTGGTGTTTTTCTCTGTGCAGCTAGCACATCTGGGCCCCAACTGGCGGTGTGTTAGAGCCCAGGGACAGCAGGAGGAGGAGCAGGAGGAGGAGGAGCAGGGGGAGGGGAGTGTAGGCCGAAGCCTGCACTGGCGGCAGCTTTGGGTCTGTTGTGTCTGCGTGGCTTTTGCAGGACACGTTGCCGGCTACACAGCAGGGGAACAGCTGGCGGTGCTGGACCCCACTGACACATTGGCGAGGTGTTTGGCTCTGTGCAGCCAGCACTTCCGGACAGCAACTAGCGTTGTTGGAGCCCGGGCTCTGCAGGTGGAGCAGAGTGTAGGCCGAAGCCTAATTGAACCGATTTCAAAAGTCACCTTTAACCCCCCCTCAGGGGTTACAAAGTAGAAGAGCCACAGCTTATGCAGCAGCAGTGCTGCGCAAGTCAAAGGTTGCTCTTGTAATTTTTCTCCTTGCACACGCTGAATGGAACACGTATAACATTCAGCCCTTTATACAGTCAAACTGTGTAATGGAGGCGAGAGTTCCCTTTGTAATGAGACGCAGCACAGGTGTCAAGAATCCCACCTTGGTGCTGGGTGCAGCCTCCCGAGCGTTGTTATTTGCTGTACAGGAGTCTGCGCTGTCGTGTTATCCCCTGGCCTAGCGCCGTTAGCGCTGCCCATCTTCTGGCATCATGTAATGTCGGCCGGTGCGGTTCGCGATGCCCATGAATCCCAGCCCCGCAGTGTCTTAACATTGTTAAAACACTGCGGGGCTGGGATTCAGGGCCTGGCGCAGCACATATGTTGGCCTCTCACACTCGGGTCCTTACACCCGCTTCAGACTGTGCGGCGTCATCTGATCCCTTATCGCATGCCACGGCCATGAAGCCGCACAGTCCGAAGAAGGCGGAAGGAGAGGAGGGACAGGCGAACTGATGCACTGATCCTGCCCATCAATCACACCCTCGCAGTCCCAATAAATAAGACACCGAGGGGCGTTGTGTGGGTCAGGGCGGCCGCAGAGGCGCAGGCAGCCAAACAATGATGCCAGAAGACGGGCAGCGCTACCAAGGGGGTTGCAGCGTGTCATTACAAAGGAAAGTCACACCACCGGGACGGTTAAATGGTCACACAGAGGACACATTTCAGACGTGTTTTCAGTTCCACATGTGCGAGGAGAATACGTTTCTGAGCCACCTTGCACACATGCAGCATTACCGCTGTACAAGGTGGCTGGATAACGTAAAAACGCCTGGGGGAGGGGGGACAGGTTCCCTTCAATTTCAGTTCTTGTGTCTGCGTGGCTTTTGCAGGACACGTTGCCGGCTGCACAGCAGGGGAACAGCTGGCGGTGCTGGACCCCACTGACACATTGGCTGGTGTTTTTCTCTGTGCAGCTAGCACATCTGGGCCCCAACTGGCGGTGTGTTAGAGCCCAGGGACAGCAGGAGGAGGAGCAGGAGGAGGAGGAGCAGGGGGAGGGGAGTGTAGGCCGAAGCCTGCACTGGCGGCAGCTTTGGGTCTGTTGTGTCTGCGTGGCTTTTGCAGGACACGTTGCCGGCTACACAGCAGGGGAACAGCTGGCGGTGCTGGACCCCACTGACACATTGGCGAGGTGTTTGGCTCTGTGCAGCCAGCACTTCCGGACAGCAACTAGCGTTGTTGGAGCCCGGGCTCTGCAGGTGGAGCAGAGTGTAGGCCGAAGCCTAATTGAACCGATTTCAAAAGTCACCTTTAACCCCCCCTCAGGGGTTACAAAGTAGAAGAGCCACAGCTTATGCAGCAGCAGTGCTGCGCAAGTCAAAGGTTGCTCTTGTAATTTTTCTCCTTGCACACGCTGAATGGAACACGTATAACATTCAGCCCTTTATACAGTCAAACTGTGTAATGGAGGCGAGAGTTCCCTTTGTAATGAGACGCAGCACAGGTGTCAAGAATCCCACCTTGGTGCTGGGTGCAGCCTCCCGAGCGTTGTTATTTGCTGTACAGGAGTCTGCGCTGTCGTGTTATCCCCTGGCCTAGCGCCGTTAGCGCTGCCCATCTTCTGGCATCATGTAATGTCGGCCGGTGCGGTTCGCGATGCCCATGAATCCCAGCCCCGCAGTGTCTTAACATTGTTAAAACACTGCGGGGCTGGGATTCAGGGCCTGGCGCAGCACATATGTTGGCCTCTCACACTCGGGTCCTTACACCCGCTTCAGACTGTGCGGCGTCATCTGATCCCTTATCGCATGCCACGGCCATGAAGCCGCACAGTCCGAAGAAGGCGGAAGGAGAGGAGGGACAGGCGAACTGATGCACTGATCCTGCCCATCAATCACACCCTCGCAGTCCCAATAAATAAGACACCGAGGGGCGTTGTGTGGGTCAGGGCGGCCGCAGAGGCGCAGGCAGCCAAACAATGATGCCAGAAGACGGGCAGCGCTACCAAGGGGGTTGCAGCGTGTCATTACAAAGGAAAGTCACACCACCGGGACGGTTAAATGGTCACACAGAGGACACATTTCAGACGTGTTTTCAGTTCCACATGTGCGAGGAGAATACGTTTCTGAGCCACCTTGCACACATGCAGCATTACCGCTGTACAAGGTGGCTGGATAACGTAAAAACGCCTGGGGGAGGGGGGACAGGTTCCCTTCAATTTCAGTTCTTGTGTCTGCGTGGCTTTTGCAGGACACGTTGCCGGCTGCACAGCAGGGGAACAGCTGGCGGTGCTGGACCCCACTGACACATTGGCTGGTGTTTTTCTCTGTGCAGCTAGCACATCTGGGCCCCAACTGGCGGTGTGTTAGAGCCCAGGGACAGCAGGAGGAGGAGCAGGAGGAGGAGGAGCAGGGGGAGGGGAGTGTAGGCCGAAGCCTGCACTGGCGGCAGCTTTGGGTCTGTTGTGTCTGCGTGGCTTTTGCAGGACACGTTGCCGGCTACACAGCAGGGGAACAGCTGGCGGTGCTGGACCCCACTGACACATTGGCGAGGTGTTTGGCTCTGTGCAGCCAGCACTTCCGGACAGCAACTAGCGTTGTTGGAGCCCGGGCTCTGCAGGTGGAGCAGAGTGTAGGCCGAAGCCTAATTGAACCGATTTCAAAAGTCACCTTTAACCCCCCCTCAGGGGTTACAAAGTAGAAGAGCCACAGCTTATGCAGCAGCAGTGCTGCGCAAGTCAAAGGTTGCTCTTGTAATTTTTCTCCTTGCACACGCTGAATGGAACACGTATAACATTCAGCCCTTTATACAGTCAAACTGTGTAATGGAGGCGAGAGTTCCCTTTGTAATGAGACGCAGCACAGGTGTCAAGAATCCCACCTTGGTGCTGGGTGCAGCCTCCCGAGCGTTGTTATTTGCTGTACAGGAGTCTGCGCTGTCGTGTTATCCCCTGGCCTAGCGCCGTTAGCGCTGCCCATCTTCTGGCATCATGTAATGTCGGCCGGTGCGGTTCGCGATGCCCATGAATCCCAGCCCCGCAGTGTCTTAACATTGTTAAAACACTGCGGGGCTGGGATTCAGGGCCTGGCGCAGCACATATGTTGGCCTCTCACACTCGGGTCCTTACACCCGCTTCAGACTGTGCGGCGTCATCTGATCCCTTATCGCATGCCACGGCCATGAAGCCGCACAGTCCGAAGAAGGCGGAAGGAGAGGAGGGACAGGCGAACTGATGCACTGATCCTGCCCATCAATCACACCCTCGCAGTCCCAATAAATAAGACAACGAGGGGCATTGTGTGGGTCAGGGCGGCCGCAGAGGCGCAGCCAGCCAAACAATGATGCCAGAAGACGGGCAGCGTTACCAAGGAGCTTGTTGCGTGTGTCAATACAAAGTCAAATCACACCTGAGGGACGTTTTAATGGTCACAGAGGACACATTTTAGACGTGTTCACTTCAACATGGGCAAGGAGAATAAGTTTCTGAGCCACCTTGAACACATGCAGCATTACTGCTGTTCAAGGTAGCTGTAAAACATAGAAACACCTGGGGGAGGGGGGACAGGTTCCCTTCAATTTCAGTTCTTGTGTCTGCGTGGCAGTCGCAGGACACGTTGCCGGCTACACAGCAGGGGAACAGCTGGCGGTGCTGAACCCCACTGACACATTGGCTGGTGTTTTTCTCTGTGCAGCTAGCACATCTGGGCAAAAACTGGCGGTGTTAGAGCCCAGGGTCAGCAGGAGGAGCAGGGGGAGCGGAGTGTAGGCCGAAGCCTGCACTCGAGCAAGTTGAAAGGAAACCTTTAACCCCCCCCAGGCGTTTGTAGCTGAAAGAGCCATTGTGTACAGCACTAATGCTGGAAAAGGTAAACTTAGCTCTTTTAATTATGGTCCTTGTACATGCGGAACCTAACATTTATGAAATGTGTCTCCTCACAGCGTTAAACCGTCCGGTAGGTGGAACTTTCCTTTGTCGTGTGACGCAGCACAGCCATCATTTTTACCCCCTTGGCGCCGTGCGCCGCCTCCTCAGCGTTGTTTGAATCTGTCCCGGAGCCTGCGCTGTTAGGTTAGCCCTTGGCCATGCACACATGTTGCGCTGCCCGTCTTCTGACCTCATTTGGTGTCAGGCTGGCTGCGCCTGTGCGGGTGCGCTGGCCGAGATCCCGCCTCGCAGTGTCGTCTAATGTAATCCCACCGCGGGCCTGTGATCCGTGCCCGTGCGCAGTGCATATCCTCTCCTCTCACTCCCCTCCCTACGGCTTTTTCAGACTGTGCGGTGTCACGGCCGTGGCATGCTATTAGGGACCAGCTGACATCGCACAGTCTGAAGAAGCCGTAGGGAGGGGAGTGAGAGGAGAGGATATGCACTGCGCACGGGCACGGATCACAGGCCCGCGGTGGGATTACATTAGACGACACTGCGAGGCGGGATCTCGGCCAGCGCACCCGCACAGGCGCAGCCAGCCTGACACCAAATGAGGTCAGAAGACGGGCAGCGCAACATGTGTGCATGGCCAAGGGCTAACCTAACAGCGCAGGCTCCGGGACAGATTCAAACAACGCTGAGGAGGGGGCGCACGGCGCCAAGGGGGTAAAAATGATGGCTGTGCTGCGTCACACGACAAAGGAAAGTTCCACCTACCGGACGGTTTAACGCTGTGTGGGGACACATTTCATAAGTGTTAGGTTCAGCATGTGCAAGGAGCATCACGAAAAGAGGCACTTTTTCCCTTTGCATCATTACTGCTGCACAAGGTGGCTCCTTCAGTAACAAACGCCTGGGGGGGGGGGGGGTCAGGTTCCCTTACATTTAACTTGTTGTGTCTGCGTGGCGGTCGCAGTACACGTTGCCGTATACACAGCAGGGGAACAGCTGGCGGTGCTGAACCCCACTAACACATTGGCGAGGTGTTTGGCTCTGTGCGTACAGCACTTCTGGACGGCAACTAGCGGTGTTGGAGCCCAGGGACAGGTGGAGGAGGAGGAGGTTGGAGGAGGTAGGAGGGATTGCCACACACACAGCAGGGGAACAGCTGACGTTACTGAACCCCAATAACAGAGGAGGGACTGTTGACTGTGCGTACAGCACTTCTGGACGGCAACTGGCGGTGTTGGAGCCCAGGGACAGGTGGAGGAGGAGGAGGTTGGAGGAGGTAGGAGGGATTGCCACACACACAGCAGGGGAACAGCTGACGTTACTGAACCCCAATAACAGAGGAGGGACTGTTGACTGTGCGTACAGCACTTCTGGACGGCAACTGGCGGTGTTGGAGCCCAGGGACAGGTGGAGGAGGAGGAGGTTGGAGGAGGTAGGAGGGATTGCCACACACACAGCAGGGGAACAGCTGACGTTACTGAACCCCAATAACAGAGGAGGGACTGTTGACTGTGCGTACAGCACTTCTGGACGGCAACTGGCGGTGTTGGAGCCCAGGGACAGGTGGAGGAGGAGGAGGTTGGAGGAGGTAGGAGGAGGTAGGAGGGATTGCCACACACACAGCAGGGGAACAGCTGACGTTACTGAACCCCAATAACAGAGGAGGGACTGTTGACTGTGCGTACAGCACTTCTGGACGGCAACTGGCGGTGTTGGAGCCCAGGGACAGGTGGAGGAGGAGGAGGTTGGAGGAGGTTGGAGGAGGTAGGAGGGATTGCCACACACACAGCAGGGGAACAGCTGACGTTACTGAACCCCAATAACAGAGGAGGGACTGTTGACTGTGCGTACAGCACTTCTGGACGGCAACTGGCGGTGTTGGAGCCCAGGGACAGGTGGAGGAGGAGGAGGTTGGAGGAGGTTGGAGGAGGTAGGAGGGATTGCCACACACACAGCAGGGGAACAGCTGACGTTACTGAACCCCAATAACAGAGGAGGGACTGTTGACTGTGCGTACAGCACTTCTGGACGGCAACTGGCGGTGTTGGAGCCCAGGGACAGGTGGAGGAGGAGGAGGTTGGAGGAGGTAGGAGGAGGTAGGAGGGATTGCCACACACACAGCAGGGGAACAGCTGACGTTACTGAACCCCAATAACAGAGGAGGGACTGTTGACTGTGCGTACAGCACTTCTGGACGGCAACTGGCGGTGTTGGAGCCCAGGGACAGGTGGAGGAGGAGGAGGTTGGAGGAGGTTGGAGGAGGTAGGAGGGATTGCCACACACACAGCAGGGGAACAGCTGACGTTACTGAACCCCAATAACAGAGGAGGGACTGTTGACTGTGCGTACAGCACTTCTGGACGGCAACTGGCGGTGTTGGAGCCCAGGGACAGGTGGAGGAGGAGGAGGTTGGAGGAGGTTGGAGGAGGTAGGAGGGATTGCCACACACACAGCAGGGGAACAGCTGACGTTACTGAACCCCAATAACAGAGGAGGGACTGTTGACTGTGCGTACAGCACTTCTGGACGGCAACTGGCGGTGTTGGAGCCCAGGGACAGGTGGAGGAGGAGGAGGTTGGAGGAGGTTGGAGGAGGTAGGAGGGATTGCCACACATACAGCAGGGGAACAGCTGACGTTACTGAACCCCAATAACAGAGGAGGGACTGTTGACTGTGCGTACAGCACTTCTGGACGGCAACTGGCGGTGTTGGAGCCCAGGGACAGGTGGAGGAGGAGGAGGTTGGAGGAGGTTGGAGGAGGTAGGAGGGATTGCCACACACACAGCAGGGGAACAGCTGACGTTACTGAACCCCAATAACAGAGGAGGGACTGTTGACTGTGCGTACAGCACTTCTGGACGGCAACTGGCGGTGTTGGAGCCCAGGGACAGGTGGAGGAGGAGGAGGTTGGAGGAGGTAGGAGGGATTGCCACACACACAGCAGGGGAACAGCTGACGTTACTGAACCCCAATAACAGAGGAGCGACTGTTGACTGTGCGTACAGCACTTCTGGACGGCAACTAGCGGTGTTGGAGCCCAGGGGCAGGTGGAAAAGCAGAGGAACACAATGTAGGCCGAAGCCTGAGAAAGTCGAAAGGGAACCTTTAACCCCCCCCCCCCAAGGCGTTTGTAGCTGAAAGAGCCAGCTTGTGCAGCACAAAAGATGCAAAAGGAAAAGGTGGCTCTTTTCATCATGCTCCTTGCAAACACAGAACTAAACACTTATAAAATGTGTCCCCTGAAGCCGTGAAACCGTCCCGGAGGTGGGACTTTCCTTCGTAATATGACGCAGCACAGCCATCATTACTACCCCCCCGCCGCCGCGCCCCGGCTCCTCAGCGTTGTTTGATTCCGTCCCGGAGCCTGCGCTGTTATGTTATCCCGTGGCCAGGCACACTTAGCGCTGCCCATCTTCTGACATCATTTGGTGTCAGGCTGGCTGCGCCTGTGCGGCCGCGCTGGCCGAGAGCCCGCCTCGCAGTGTCTTCTGATGTAATCCCACTGGGGGCCTGGGATCCATGGCCATGCGCAGTGCATATCCTCGCCTCTCACTCCCCTCCCTACGGCTTCTTTTCCAGACTGTGCGGTGTCACGGCCGTGGCATGCTATTAGGGACCAGCTGACACCGAACAGTCTGAAGAAGCCATAGGGAGATGAGTGAGAGGTGGAGGTTCAGATATGCACTGCGCATGTCCATAGATCCCAGGCCCCCAGTGGGATTAAATCAGAAGACACTGCGAGGCGGGCTCTCGGCCAGCGTGGCCGCACAGGCGCAGCCAGCCTGACACCAAATGATGCCAGAAGACGGGCAGCGCTAAGTGTGCCTGGCCACGGGATAACATAACAGCGCAGGCTCCGGGACGGAATCAAACAACGCTGAGGAGCCGGGGCGCGGCGCCGGGGGGGTAGGAATGACGGCTGTGCTGCATCATATTACGAAGGAAAGTCCCACCTCCGGGACGGTTTTACGGTATCAGTGGACACATTTTATAAGTGTTAAGTTTTGCGTGTGCAAGGAGCAAAACCAAAATAGCTACCTTTTTCCTTGTGCAGCATTACTGCTGCACAAGGTGGCTCTTTCAGTAACAAACGCCTTGGGGGGGGGGGGGACAGATTCCCTTACATTTCAGTTGTTGTGTCAGCGTGGCGGTCGCATGACACATTGCCGGCTACACAGCTGGGGATCAGCTGACGTTACTGAAACCCAATAACACTGGGTCGTATGTTTTCACTGTGCAGACGGCACGTCTGAGCCTCAACTGGCGGTGTTGGAGCCCAGGAATTTAAGTTCAGGTGGTAGAAAGATGAACACAACAGGAGACCTGGATAACGTATACAGTGACCTAATTTTTTAATCAGGAGGAGGAGTGGCAAATTCCTGCGAGATCCAGGCCTTGTTCATTTTCAGGAAAGTAAGCCGGTCAACGTTATCGGAGGATAGTCGCATGCGACGGTCAGTTAGTACACCACCTGCAGCACTAAAGACACGTTCTGATAATACACTGGCCGCAGGGCAAGACAGCACCTCCAATGCATACTGGCTTAGCTCTGGCCATGTATCCAGCTTTGAGACCCAAAACTTGAAAGGGGAAGAGCCGTCTGGGAGTACAGCAAGAGGGCAAGACATGTAGTCTGTCACCATCTGACGGAACCGTTGCCTCCTGCTGACTGGAGCCGTCTGTGATGGTGTAGACTTTTGTGGGGGGCACACAAAACTGTGCCACAGTTGGGCCATACTGGTCTTGCCTTGGGCAGAGGCACTGCTTCTGCTCCCTCTTTGTGCAGAGCCTCCACCACTGCCTGGACGCACTGAGCTGCTTTGGAATGCAGTAGCAGCACTTCTCTCAGTTGGAATGGAGAAGATGATGGAACTGACCAGTGTGTCTTGGTACTCCCGCATTTTTCGCTCCCGGTTCAACGGTGTGATGAGGCTTTCTACGTTGTCCCGGTAGCGAGGATCGAGGAGGGTGAACACCCAATAATCAGACATGTTGAGAATGTGGTCGATGCGGCGGTCGTTTCTCAGGCACTGCAGCATGTAATCCACCATGTGCTGCAGACTGCCAACTGCCCAAGAAACGCTGTCCCCAGCTGGAGGCGTGATCTCTGCCCGCTCGTCATCACCCCACCCTCGCTGTACACACTGAGTACTGGACAATTCGGGAACTCCCTCCTCTGGACGGATGTCTTCCTCCTCCATTGACTCCTCCTCATCCTCCTCACAAACTGTCCCCTGCCTACGCGTTTGTGAGGAACCACGTGGCGCTGACTGTCCAGAAGATGATGGAAGTGGTGAATCCTCATCCTCCACCTCTTCCACAACATCATCCCTTAGCGCTTGCAGTGATTTTTCAAGCAGGCAGATAAGGGGGACAGTCATGCTGACTAGTGCATCATCTGCACTCGCCATCCGCGTGGAATAATCAAAGGGACGCAAAACCTGGCAGACATCCTTCATAGTGGCCCACTCTGTGGTTGTGAAGTCTGTACGGCGCTGACTGCGACTTTTTTGCGCCTGATACAGCTGGTACTCCATTACAGCTTGCTGCTGCTCACACAACCGCTCCAACATATGTAACGTGGAATTCCACCTGGTAGGTAGGTCACATATGATGCGATGTTCCGGCAGGAGGTGTCGGCGCTGCAGAGCCGCAATGCGCGCTTTTGCCGTGCTGGAACGCCGCAAGTGAGCACACTCTAGGCGGACCTTGTGCAGCAGTGCATCAAGATCCGGATAGTCCCTCAAAAAACTCTGCACGACCAAATTGAGCACATGTGCCAGACATGGGATGTGAGTGAGGTTGCCGAGGCCCAGGGCTGCCACCAGATTTCGGCCATTATCACACACTACCATGCCTGGCTGGAGATTCGCTGGCTCAAACCACACATCGCTCTCCTGCTTGATGGCATTCCAGAGCTCCTGCGCTGTGTGGCTACGATTCCCCAAAAAAATTAATTTCAAGACGGCCTGTTGACGTTTGGCCACGGCTGTGCTCATGTCGGTCGTAACAGGTACACGTTCATCACGGGTCCATGTGGAGGTGGACTGTGACGGCTCCTGCAGCGATGATTCTGAGGAACTGGTGTAAGAGGAGGAGTCAATGCGTACAGAATGGATTCCTGCAATCCTTGGAGTGGGCAGGACACGTCCTGTGCCACTCGCACGGTCTGTACCCGGCTCAACTACATTAACCCAATGGGCAGTGAGGGAAAGGTATCGCCCCTGTCCATGTTGACTGGTCCACGCATCGGTGGTGAGGTGGACCTTGCTACCGACGGCGTTCAGTAGCGCGTGTTTTATGTGTCCCTCAACATGCTTGTGCAGGGCAGGGATGGCTTGCCTGCTGAAGTAAAAGCGGCTGGGCACACTGTACTGTGGGACTGCCAATGACATCAAGTCACGGAAGCTGTCAGTCTCCACCAGCCTGAATGACAGCATTTCCAGTGACAGAAGTTTGGCAATGCCTGCAGTCAGAGCCTGTGCTCGTGGGTGGTTTGACGAGAAAGGCCGCCTTTTCTCCCATGCCTGTACTACCGATGGCTGTAGACTGGGCTGGGAGTGTGTGGTTGACTGGGAAAGTGGTGCTGCGGGTGGAATGACAGCGGGTCTCTGGACAACAGGGCCAGAGGTTCTTCCACGGCGATCCTGGGAGGAAGCCGAACCAGCTGCGTGTGAGCTAGAGGAAGAGGCAACACGAGCTGAAGAGGTGGTAGCTGCCGCTGTTGGTTGGCCTAGCTCTTCAGTGTGTTTGTCTAACTCCGCCGGGTGCCTGTTGCGCACATGTTTCCACATGTTGGAGGTATTGAGGTTGGCGACTTTTTGACCTCTTTTGATTTTTTGATGACACACCTTGCATCTGACATAGCAAATGTCATCTGCAACTGTGTCAAAAAAGGACCAGGCACTGCAAGTCTTGGGAGCCCCCCTTTTGACTTTTGGAAGAGACATGCTCCTTACGGGTGCCAAAGCGGAGGCTGCAGGATCCGCAGTCTTCCCCCTCCCTCTCCCTCTTTGGGCCGTACGGGGAATCTCTTCCTCAGAGCTGCTCCCACCACCTTCCTGTCCCTGACGCCAAGATGGGTCAAGGACCTCATCATCTACACTACCCTCTGCCCCCAACTGCTCCTCCTGGGTAGTCTCAGCAGCAGAGCACGCACCAGTAAGTGGCACCTGAGTGTCATCATCAGCTGATGCGGCCTGCGAGGTGGTGACCGGAGCCACTGGCCCACCCGCCTCTTCAGAGGAAGACAGAAAAAGCGGTTGGGCATCACTGCACCCTGCCTCTTCTTCCATTTCTCCAATGCTGCTTGGCTGGCCCCCTGTTTCCAAGCCAAGAGATGATTCAGAGAACAGAAGTAGAGACTGCTCCTGTCCTGGGATCTCTGTCTGCCTGGGCAATTTTGCAGGTGGTGAAGAGACAGATGGCTGCTCTCCAGTGCTCTGTGTCTGAGAGGATGTGGCACTAATGGAAGTTGATGCATTAGCTGCCATCCATCCCACAACGGCTTCAATTTGGTCTTGACGCAGCAGCGGTGTACGGAGCTCGGCGACAAAGCTGCGCATGAACGACTGTTCCCTTGTGAAAGTGGGTGCTGATGACTCACCGGTGCCCGCAGCAGGCACAGAATCCCCACGTCCCCTCCCTGCTCCGCGCCCACGCCCACGCCCACGTGCCTTACTCACTGCCTTCTTCATCTTGGTTGACTGATAAAGATAAGCAGAAAAGTACTAACGGCTTTGTGTGCTTATTCCTGAGCAACTCCTCCTAACAGGTATAAGACACACTAATTTTCTAAAGTGTGGACTAGACTTGAATATGAGCTAATGTGGCCTACACAAATGTAAAGTGGTGTAACTGGTGTGTTTGGTGAACTTTATTATTTATTTATTTTTTTGGGGCTGAACTGACAACGGATAGAGCTGCAGTCACACGGAGACCGTGCAGACAGACGTAAACGGCGCTGCAAGGCCCAAAAACCCTCCTCTACTTTATCCTATGTAGTGTTTTTCCACAAATTAGCTGGAGACGGGTGGAAAGACACTAATAGGATTTTTTTAAATTAATTAGCAGCAGACTACACTACTTGAAAACAAAATGAAAATTGATTTGGCGGTATGACGCAGTGAACAACCCTGAGCTGGAGACAACCAAGCTACGGCTGCTCACAGACTACAGGGCGAGCTGCAGTCACACGGAGACCGTGCAGACAGCCGTAAACGGCGCTGCAAGGCCCAAAAACCCTCCTCTACTTTATCCTATGTAGTGTTTTTCCACAAATTAGCTGGAGACGGGTGGAAAGACACTAATAGGATTTTTTTAAATTAATTAGCAGCAGACTACACTACTTGAAAACAAAATGAAAATTGATTTGGCGGTATGACGCAGTGAACAACCCTGAGCTGGAGACAACCAAGCTACGGCTGCTCACAGACTACAGGGCGAGCTGCAGTCACACGGAGACCGTGCAGACAGCCGTAAACGGCGCTGCAAGGCCCAAAAACCCTCCTCTACTTTATCCTATGTAGTGTTTTTCCACAAATTAGCTGGAGACGGGTGGAAAGACACTAATAGGAATTTTTGGAAAAAATGTGCAGCAGCCTGCACTACTTCAAAAAAAAAAAAAAAAAGGACAGTATGAGGCAATGAACCACCCTCCCTGAACTGAATACAACCAGCTATGGATGGCCTATGTGGCTGCACTCAGACTAGAGAGTGGGCTGCACTCACACACACACACAGAGAGACCTTGCAGATCGCTGTGAAAACAGCGCTACAAGGCAAAAGGAAGGTGATTAGTAGGTGAACACAGCGGTTGCTAAATTAGCCTTTGGAAAGCACAAAGAAGCAAATCGCTATCTCTAAACTGTCCCTCAGTCAGCAAACAGCGTCCTGTCACTAACTGAATTCACAGCAGAGTGATCGCAAAATGGCGCCAGCGACTTTTAAACTGCATCATGACATCATTTAAGCAGCCAATCACAGCCTTGCCAGTAGTTTCATGCCCTCCATGCTAAACAGGATGTGCCCACACTTGGAATCTTTCTCATTGGCTGAATTTCTGAATTTTGAATCATGGAACTTCCGATTCCGGTATCCGATACGCGCCAAGTATCGGAATCCCGGTATCGGAATTCCGATACCGCAAGTATCGGCCGATACCCGATACTTGCGGTATCGGAATGCTCAACACTATTCTTGAACCATTAGAAAATCCTATCCCTCTTAGGGGTATTGATGCTACGCCATTAGCAGAAAATAAACCGCAGTATTGGACACAGGTTACCATGTGCATGACTCCTGAACACCGCGAGGTGATACGTTTTCTCGTTCTACATAAAATGCATGATTTGGTTGTTTTGGGGCTGCCATGGTTACAGACCCATAATCCAGTCCTTGACTGGAAGGCTATGTCAGTGTCTAGTTGGGGCTGTCGTGGTATTCATGAGGATTCCCTGCCTGTGTCTATTGCTTCTTCTACGCCTTCGGAAGTTCCTGAGTATTTGTCTGATTATCAGGATGTCTTTAGCGAGTCCAGGTCCAGTGCATTGCCTCCTCATAGGGAATGTGACTGTGCAATAGATTTGATTCCAGGCAGTAAATTTCCTAGGGGAAGACTGTTTAATCTGTCGATACCTGAACATACCGCTATGCGTTCATATATCAAGGAGTCTCTGGAGAAAGGACACATCCGTCCGTCTTCTTCCCCTCTTGGTGCAGGATTCTTTTTTGTGGCTAAAAAGGACGGATCTTTGAGGCCTTGTATTGACTATCGGCTTTTAAATAAGATCACTGTCAAATTTCAGTATCCTTTGCCGCTGTTGTCTGACTTGTTTGCCCGGATTAAAGGTGCCAAGTGGTTTACCAAGATAGACCTTCGTGGTGCGTACAACCTTGTGCACATTAAGCAAGGGGATGAATGGAAAACCGCATTCAATACGCCCGAAGGTCATTTTGAGTACTTGGTGATGCCTTTTGGGCTCTCTAATGCCCCTTCAGTTTTTCAGTCCTTTATGCATGACATTTTCCGGAACTATCTGGATAAATTTTTGATCGTTTATCTGGATGATATTCTGTTTTTTTCTGATAATTGGGACTCGCATGTGGAGCAGGTCAGGATGGTCTTTAAAATTTTGCGTGAAAATTCTTTGTTTGTCAAGGGCTCAAAGTGTCTTTTTGGTGTACAGAAGGTTCCCTTTTTGGGGTTCATTTTTTCCCCTTCTGCTGTGGAGATGGACCCAGTCAAGGTCCGAGCTATTCTTGATTGGACTCAGCCCTCGTCAGTTAAGAGTCTTCAGAAGTTCTTGGGTTTCGCTAACTTCTACCGTCGTTTTATCGCTAACTTTTCTAGCATTGTGAAACCTTTGACGGATATGACCAAGAAGGGCTCCGATGTGGTTAATTGGGCTCCTGCTTCCGTGGAGGCTTTCCAGGAGTTGAAACGTCGGTTTACTTCGGCGCCTGTTTTGTGCCAGCCTGATGTCTCGCTTCCCTTTCAGGTTGAGGTGGATGCTTCAGAGATTGGAGCAGGGGCCGTTTTGTCGCAGAGAGGCCCTGGTTGCTCTGTTATGAGACCTTGCGCCTTTTTCTCTAGGAAGTTTTCACCTGCGGAGCGAAATTATGATGTGGGCAATCGGGAGTTGTTGGCCATGAAATGGGCATTTGAGGAGTGGCGTCATTGGCTCGAGGGTGCTAAGCATCGTGTGGTGGTCTTGACTGATCACAAAAATCTGATGTATCTCGAGTCTGCTAAACGCCTGAATCCTAGACAGGCCAGCTGGTCATTGTTTTTCTCCCATTTTGACTTTGTTGTCTCGTATTTACCAGGTTCAAAAAATGTGAAGGCCGATGCTCTTTCCAGGAGCTTTGTGCCTGATGCTCCTGGAGTCGCTGAACCGGTTGGTATTCTTAAGGATGGTATTATCTTGTCAGCTATTTCTCCAGATCTGCGACGTGTGTTGCAGAGATTTCAGGCTGATAGGCCTGATTCTTGTCCACCTGACAGACTGTTTGTGCCTGATAAGTGGACCAGCAGAGTCATTTCCGAGGTTCATTCCTCGGTGTTGGCAGGTCACCCAGGAATTTTTGGCACCAGAGATCTGGTGGCTAGATCCTTTTGGTGGCCTTCCTTGTCTAGGGATGTGCGGTCATTTGTACAGTCCTGTGGGACTTGTGCTCGAGCTAAGCCTTGCTGTTCTCGTGCCAGCGGGTTGCTCTTGCCCTTGCCTGTCCCTAAGAGACCTTGGACACATATCTCCATGGATTTCATTTCTGATCTTCCTGTGTCTCAAGGCATGTCTGTTATCTGGGTGATATGTGATCGCTTCTCCAAGATGGTCCATTTGGTTCCTTTGCCTAAGCTGCCTTCCTCTTCCGATCTGGTTCCTGTGTTTTTCCAGAACGTGGTTCGTTTGCACGGCATCCCTGAGAATATTGTGTCAGACAGAGGATCCCAGTTCGTTTCCAGATTCTGGCGATCCTTTTGTAGTAGGATGGGCATTGACTTGTCGTTTTCGTCTGCTTTCCATCCTCAGACTAATGGACAGACGGAGCGAACTAATCAGACTTTGGAGGCTTATTTGAGGTGTTTTGTCTCTGCTGATCAGGACGATTGGGTGACCTTCTTGCCGTTGGCTGAGTTTGCCCTTAATAATCGGGCTAGTTCCGCCACTTTGGTTTCGCCGTTTTTCTGCAACTCTGGTTTCCACCCTCGTTTTTCTTCGGGTCATGTGGAACCTTCTGACTGCCCTGGGGTGGATTCTGTGGTGGATAGGTTGCAGCGGATCTGGAATCTTGTGGTGGACAACTTGAAGTTGTCATAGGAGAGGGCTCAGCGCTTTGCCAACCGCCGCCGCGGTGTGGGTCCCCGACTACGTGTTGGGGATTTGGTGTGGCTTTCTTCCCGCTTTGTTCCTATGAAGGTTTCCTCTCCCAAATTTAAACCTCGTTTTATTGGTCCTTACAAGATATTGGAAATCCTTAATCCTGTATCCTTTCGCCTGGATCTTCCTGTGTCGTTTGCTATCCACAACGTGTTTCATAGGTCCTTGTTGCGGCGGTACGTTGTGCCTATGGTTCCTTCTGCTGAGCCTCCTGCTCCGGTGTTGGTTGAGGGCGAGTTGGAGTACGTGGTGGAGAAGATCTTGGATTCTCGTCTCTCCAGGCGGAGGCTTCAGTACCTGGTCAAGTGGAAGGGCTATGGTCAGGAAGATAATTCCTGGGTGGTCGCCTCTCATGTTCATGCGGCCGATTTAGTTCGTGCCTTTCACGCCGCTCGTCCTGATCGCCCTAGTGGTCGTGGTGAGGGTTCGGTGACCCCTCACTAAGGGGGGGGTACTGTTGTGATTTTGCTTTTTGCTCCCTCTAGTGGTCATTAGTGATTTGACTCTGGAGCTTCTGTCTTTTCCTATATCCTCACCTGGGCCGTTAGTTCAGGGGCGTTGCTATATAAGCTCCCTGGACCTTCAGTTCAATGCCTGGCATCGTTGAAATCAGAGCTAATCTGTTGTGCTCTTGTCCTATGATCCGGGTTCCTGTATTTCAAGCTAAGTCTGCTTCCTTGCTTTTTGCTTTTGTTTTGTTTGGTATTTTTGTCCAGCTTGTTCCAATCTGTATCCTGACCTTTGCTGGAAGCTCTAGGGGGCTGGTGTTCTCCCCCCGGACCGTTAGACGGTTCGGGGGTTCTTGAATCTCCAGCGTGGATTTTTATAGGGTTTTTGTTGACCAGATAAGTTATCTTGCTATATTCTGCTATTAGTAAGCTGGCCTCTCTTTGCTGAACCTGGTTCATTTCTGTGTTTGTCATTTCCTCTTACCTCACCGTTATTATTTGTGGGGGGCTTGTATCTTGCTTTGGGGTCCCTTTCTCTGGAGGCAAGAGAGGTCTTTGTTTTCTTCTCCTAGGGGTAGTTAGATTCTCCGGCTGGCGCGAGTCATCTAGCGATCACCGTAGGCATGATCCCCGGCTACTTCTAGTGTTTGCGTTAGGAGTAGCTATTTGGTCAACCCAGTTACCACAGCCCTATGAGCTGGATTTTTGAATCTCGCAGACTTACACGTTCCTCTGAGACCCTGTCCACTGGGGTCATAACAGCCGGCAACGTGTCCTGCAACAGCCACGCAGACACAAAGCTGCCACCAGTGCAGGCTTCGGCCTACACTCCGCTCCCTCTACTCCTCCTGCTGACCCTGGGCTCTAACACCGCCAGTTGGGGCCCAGATGTGCTAGCTGCACAGAGAAAAACACCTCGCCAATGTGTCAGTGGGGTTCAGCACCGCCAGCTGTTCCCCTGCTGTGTATCCGGCATCGTCTCTGCAACAGCCACGCAGACACAACAGACCCAAAGCTGCCGCCAGTGCAGGCTTCCGCCTACACTCCGCTCCCCCTGCTCCTCCTGCTGCCCCTGGGCTCTAACACCGCCAGTTGGGGCCCAGATGTGCTAGCTGCACAGAGAAAAACACCAGCCAATGTGTCAGTGGGGTTCAGCACCGCCAGCTGTTCCCCTGCTGTGTAGCCGGCATCGTGTCCTGCAACAGCCACGCAGACACAAGAACTGAAATTGAAGGGAACCTGTCCCCCCTCCCCCAGGCGTTTGTATGTTTCACAGCCACCTTGTACAGCAGTAATGCTGCAGGTGTGCAAGGTGGCTCATAAACTTATTCCCCTTGCACATGTGGAACTGAACACGTCTAAAATGTGTCCTCTGTGACCATTAAACCGTCCCTGAGGTGTGACTTTCCTTTGTAATGACACGCTGCAACCCCCTTGGTAGCGCTGCCCGTCTTCTGGCATCATTGTTTGGCTGGCTGCGCCTCTGCGGCCGCCATGGCCCACACAACACCGCTCGGTGTCTTATTTATTTTGACTGCGAGGGTGTGATTGATGGGCATGAGCAGTGCATATGTTCGCCTGTCCCTCATCTCCTTCCGCCTTCTTCAGACTGTGTGGCTTCATGGCCGTAGCATGCGATAAGGGATCAGCTGACGCCGCACAGTCTGAAGCAGGTGTAAGGACCCGAGTGTGAGAGGCGAACATATGTACTGCGCCAGGCCATGAATCCCAGCCCCGCAGTGTTCTAACAATGTAAAGACACTGCGGGGCTGGGATTCATGGTCATCGCGAACCGCACTGGCCGACATGAAATGATGTCAGAAGACGGGCAGCGCTAACAGCGCAAGGCCAAGGGATAACACGACAGCGTAGACTCCTGTGCAGCAAATAACAACGCTCAGGAGGCCGCGCCCAGCACCAAGGTGGGATTTTTGACAGCTGTGCTGCGTCTCATTACGAAGGGAACTCTCGCCTCCAACACAGTTTGACTGTATAAAGGGCTAAATGTTATACGTGTTTCATTCAGCGTGTGCAAGGAGAAAAATTAAAAGAGCAACCTTAGACTTGTGCAGCATTACTGCTGCCCAAGCTGTGGCTCTTGTAGTTTGTAACCCCTGAGGGGGGGTTAAAGGTTAACTTTAAAATCGGTTCAATTAGGCTTCGGCCTACACTCTGCTCCACCTGCAGAGCCCGGGCTCCAACAACGCTAGTTGCTGTCCGGAAGTGCTGGCTGCACAGAGAAAAACACCAGCCAATGTGTCAGTGGGGTTCAGCACCGCCAGCTGTTCCCCTGCTGTGTAGCCGGCAACGTGTCCTGCAACAGCCACGCAGACACAAAGCTGCCACCAGTGCAGGCTTCGGCCTACACTCCGCTCCCTCTACTCCTCCTGCTGACCCTGGGCTCTAACACCGCCAGTTGGGGCCCAGATGTGCTAGCTGCACAGAGAAAAACACCTCGCCAATGTGTCAGTGGGTTTCAGCACCGCCAGCTTTTTCCCTGCTGTGTAGCCGGCATCGTGTCCTGCAACAGCCACGCAGACACAACAGACCCAAAGCTGCCGCCAGTGCAGGCTTCGGCCTACACTCCGCTCCCCCTGCTCCTCCTGCTGCCCCTGGGCTCTAACACCACCAGTTGGGGCCCAGATGTGCTAGCTGCACAGAGAAAAACACCAGCCAATGTGTCAGTGGGGTTCAGCACCGCCAGCTGTTCCCCTGCTGTGTAGCCGGCATCGTGTCCTGCAACAGCCACGCAGACACAAGAACTGAAATTGAAGGGAACCTGTCCCCCCTCCCCCAGGCGTTTGTATGTTTCACAGCCACCTTGTACAGCAGTAATGCTGCATGTGTGCAAGGTGGCTCATAAACTTATTCCCCTTGCACATGTGGAACTGAACACGTCTAAAATGTGTCCTCTGTGACCATTAAACCGTCCCTGAGGTGTGGCTTTCCTTTGTAATGACACGCTGCAACCCCCTTGGTAGCGCTGCCCGTCTTCTGGCATCATTGTTTGGCTGGCTGCGCCTCTGCGGCCGCCATGGCCCACACAACGCCCCTCGGTGTCTTATTTATTTTTGACTGCGAGGGTGTGATTGATGGGCATAAGCAGTGCATATGTTCGCCTGTCCCTCATCTCCTTCCGCCTTCTTCAGACTGTGCGGCTTCATGGCCGTGGCATGCGATAAGGGATCAGCTGACGCCGCACAGTCTGAAGCAGGTGTAAGGACCCGAGTGTGAGAGGCGAACATATGTACTGCGCCAGGCCATGAATCCCAGCCCCGCAGTGTTTTAACAATGTAAAGACACTGCGGGGCTGGGATTCATGGTCATCGCGAACCGCACCGGCCGACATGAAATGATGTCAGAAGACGGGCAGCGCTAACAGCGCAAGGCCAAGGGATAACACGACAGCGCAGACTCCTGTGCAGCAAATAACGACGCTCAGGAGGCCGCGCCCAGCACCAAGGTGGGATTTTTGACAGCTGTGCTGCGTCTCATTACGAAGGGAACTCTCGCCTCCAACACAGTTTGACTGTATAAAGGGCTAAATGTTATACGTGTTTCATTCAGCGTGTGCAAGGAGAAAAATTAAAAGAGCAACCTTAGACTTGTGCAGCATTACTGCTGCCCAAGCTGTGGCTCTTGTAGTATGTAACCCCTGAGGGGGGGTTAAAGGTTAACTTTAAAATCGGTTCAATTAGGCTTCGGCCTACACTCTGCTCCACCTGCAGAGCCCGGGCTCCAACAACGCTAGTTGCTGTCCGGAAGTGCTGGCTGCACAGAGAAAAACACCAGCCAATGTGTCAGTGGGGTTCAGCACCGCCAGCTGTTCCCCTGCTGTGTAGCCGGCAACGTGTCCTGCAACAGCCACGCAGACACAAAGCTGCCACCAGTGCTGGCTTCGGCCTACACTCCGCTCCCTCTACTCCTCCTGCTGACCCTGGGCTCTAACACCGCCAGTTGGGGCCCAGATGTGCTAGCTGCACAGAGAAAAACACCTCGCCAATGTGTCAGTGGGGTTCAGCACCGCCAGCTGTTCCCCTGCTGTGTATCCGGCATCGTCTCTGCAACAGCCACGCAGACACAACAGACCCAAAGCTGCCGCCAGTGCAGGCTTCCGCCTACACTCCGCTCCCCCTGCTCCTCCTGCTGCCCCTGGGCTCTAACACCGCCAGTTGGGGCCCAGATGTGCTAGCTGCACAGAGAAAAACACCAGCCAATGTGTCAGTGGGGTTCAGCACCGCCAGCTGTTCCCCTGCTGTGTAGCCGGCATCGTGTCCTGCAACAGCCACGCAGACACAAGAACTGAAATTGAAGGGAACCTGTCCCCCCTCCCCCAGGCGTTTGTATGTTTCACAGCCACCTTGTACAGCAGTAATGCTGCAGGTGTGCAAGGTGGCTCATAAACTTATTCCCCTTGCACATGTGGAACTGAACACGTCTAAAATGTGTCCTCTGTGACCATTAAACCGTCCCTGAGGTGTGACTTTCCTTTGTAATGACACGCTGCAACCCCCTTGGTGGCGCTGCCCGTCTTCTGGCATCATTGTTTGGCTGGCGGCGCCTCTGCGGCCGCCATGGCCCACACAACACCCCTCGGTGTCTTATTTATTTTGACTGCGAGGGTGTGATTGATGGGCATGAGCAGTGCATATGTTCGCCTGTCCCTCATCTCCTTCCACCTTCTTCAGACTGTGCGGCTTCATGGCCGTAGCATGCGATAAGGGATCAGCTGACGCCGCACAGTCTGAAGCAGGTGTAAGGACCCGAGTGTGAGAGGCGAACATATGTACTGCGCCAGGCCATGAATCCCAGCCCCGCAGTGTTTTAACAATGTAAAGACACTGCGGGGCTGGGATTCATGGTCATCGCGAACCGCTCCGGCCGACATGAAATGATGTCAGAAGATGGGCAGCGCTAACAGCGCAAGGCCAAGGGATAACACGACAGCGCAGACTCCTGTGCAGCAAATAACGACGCTCAGGAGGCCGCGCCCAGCACCAAGGTGGGATTTTTGACAGCTGTGCTGCGTCTCATTACGAAGGGAACTCTCGCCTCCAACACAGTTTGACTGTATAAAGGGCTAAATGTTATACGTGTTTCATTCAGCGTGTGCAAGGAGAAAAATTAAAAGAGCAACCTTAGACTTGTGCAGCATTACTGCTGCCCAAGCTGTGGCTCTTGTAGTTTGTAACCCCTGAGGGGGGGTTAAAGGTTAACTTTAAAATCGGTTCAATTAGGCTTCGGCCTACACTCTGCTCCACCTGCAGAGCCCGGGCTCCAACAACGCTAGTTGCTGTCCGGAAGTGCTGGCTGCACAGAGCAAAACACCAGCCAATGTGTCAGTGGGGTTCAGCACCGCCAGCTGTTCCCCTGCTGTGTAGCCGTCAACGTGTCCTGCAACAGCCACGCAGACACAAAGCTGCCACCAGTGCAGGCTTCGGCCTACACTCCGCTCCCTCTACTCCTCCTGCTGACCCTGGGCTCTAACACCGCCAGTTGGGGCCCAGATGTGCTAGCTGCACAGAGAAAAACACCTCGCCAATGTGTCAGTGGGGTTCAGCACCGCCAGCTGTTCCCCTGCTGTGTAGCCGGCATCGTGTCCTGCAACAGCCACGCAGACACAACAGACCCAAAGCTGCCGCCAGTGCAGGCTTCGGCCTACACTCCGCTCCCCCTGCTCCTCCTGCTGCCCCTGGGCTCTAACACCGCCAGTTGGGGCCCAGATGTGCTAGCTGCACAGAGAAAAACACCAGCCAATGTGTCAGTGGGGTTCAGCACCGCCAGCTGTTCCCCTGCTGTGTAGCCAGCATCATGTCCTGCAACAGCCACGCAGACACAAGAACTGAAATTGAAGGGAACCTGTCCCCCCTCCCCCAAGCGTTTGTATGTTTCACAGCCACCTTGTACAGCAGTAATGCTGCATGTGTGCAAGGTGGCTCATAAACTTATTCCCCTTGCACATGTGGAACTGAACACATCTAAAATGTGTCCTCTGTGACCATTAAACCGTCCCTGAGGTGTGACTTTCCTTTGTAATGACACGCTCTAACCCCCTTGGTAGCGCTGCCCGTCTTCTGGCATCATTGTTTGGCTGGCTGCGTCTCTGCGGCCGCCATGGCCCACACAACGCCCCTCAGTGTCTTATTTATTTTGACTGCGAGGGTGTGATTGATGGGCATGAGCAGTGCATATGTTCGCCTGTCCCTCATCTCCATCTGCCTTCTTCAGACTGTGCGGCTTCATGGCCGTGGCATGCGATAAGGGATCAGCTGACGCCGCACAGTCTGAAGCAGGTGTAAGGACCCGAGTGTGAGAGGCGAACATATGTACTGCGCCAGGCCATGAATTCCAGCCCCGCAGTGTTTTAACAATGTAAAGACACTGCGGGGCTGGGATTCATGGTCATCGCGAACCGCACCGGCCGACATGAAATGATGTCAGAAGACGGGCAGCGCTAACAGCGCAAGGCCAAGGGATAACACGACAGCGCAGACTCCTGTGCAGCAAATAACGACGCTCAGGAGGCCGCGCCCAGCACCAAGGTGGGATTTTTGACAGCTGTGCTGCGTCTCATTACGAAGGGAACTCTCGCCTCCAACACAGTTTGACTGTATAAAGGGCTAAATGTTATACGTGTTTCATTCAGCGTGTGCAAGGAGAAAAATTAAAAGAGCAACCTTTGACTTGTGCAGCACTACTGCTGCATAAGGTGTGGCTCTTCTAGTTTGTAATACCTGAGGGGGGGTTAAAGGTTACCATTGAAATTGGTTCAATTAGGCTTCAGCCTACACTCTGCTCCCTCTCCTCCTCCTGCTGACCCTGGGCTCCAACACCGCTAGTTGCTGTCCGGAAGTGCTGGCTGCACAGAGCAAAACACCCGCAACTCTTTCAGTGGGGTTCAGCACCGCCAGCTGTTCCCCTGCTGTGTAGCCGGCAACGTGTCCTGCAACTGCCACGCAGACACAACAGACCCAAAGCTGCCGCCAGTGCAGGCTTTGGCCTACACTCTGCTCCTCCTGCTGACCCTTTGCTCCAACACTGCTAGTTGGGGCTCTAGGAAGACAAGCTTGAATAGGTCCCCATCCTGGTTCCAGCACAGTCAGCTGGTTCCGGGCAGAGTCTTTGGCTTAGGTGCCTCCCTCTGGGTATCCGAGTTCCACCGTCAGGTGGTTCTTGGTAGTGCTTTCAGGCACGGGTACCTCCTGCTTAGTAACCGGGTTCCAGTAACGTCAGCTGGTCCTCGGTAGTTCCATTGGCTCTTGGACCTTCGGCTACCCATCCGGGTTCCAGTACCGTCAGCTGGTTCTCGGCAGTGTCTTTTGCTCTTGTACCTTCTGCTCCCCATCCTGGTTCCAGTACCGTCAGCTGGTTCTGGGCAGAGCCTTTGGCTTAGGTGCCTCCCTCTGGGTATCCGAGTTCCACCAACGTCAGGTGGTCCTTGGTAGTGCTTTCAGGCACGGGTACCTCCTGCTTAGTAACCGGGTTCCAGTAACGTCAGCTGGTCCTCGGTAGTTCCATTGGCTCTTGGACCTTCGGGTAGCCATCCGAGTTCCAGTTCCATCAGCTGTTTCTCGGCATTTTCTCAGCCTTCTTGTACCTTCTGCTACATTTCCAAGTTCAAGAGACTAAAGACGATGACCCGGAAGACCACCCCTAAGATGACGACGACACCAGAGACGACAACCACTGAGATGACGACGACCCTGGAGACGATGACCCTGAAGACCACCCCGATGACGACGACCCCGGAGACGACGACCCTGGAGACGACGACGACCTGGAAGACCGAGAAGCAGAAGAACAAGAGGCTGCAGAACAAAGAGCAGAAGAACATTAAGCATAAGACTAAATATCAGAGCAAAAGATATTATCTAAATTATAAGCAGAAGAAGGCTAAGCAGTGTATGGGGGTGAGTCCGTTCCTCCTCGTGGTGCCCCTGGATAAAGCCTGATGCTGCAGGCCAAACTGAACGCGGACAAATGTAACTCTTTTGTGACAGGCAGAACGGAAGGTGTAATCTTCAAACTTTTATAGATAACAACTACGGGAATGCCTGTCACAAATAAGAATATGATGAAGAAGTTGAATATGAAGAAGATAATAGTAAAATAAAAAGAATATGAACAATGTAACAAAAAAAATAATAGGTAGAAGATGAAGAAGAAGATGAATAAGGTGAAGAAGTTGATGTCAAAGAAGCTGATGATGAGGATAATGAAGAAGAAAGTGTGGGAGAAGTAAAAAAGAAGGTGAAGGGCGTGGAAGTAGTGAAACATCAATATCTGACAAAAAAAAAAAAATAACATAGTCAAAATCTTTCTAACGCCGAACGTCATAAAAAAAAATAAAATTCCTGCTATTCTATTTGATTGGGCTAAACCTCTGTGCCTTTAATGTCTCCGCCACCTCCCCCAATACATCCTACATTATTCTTAGTTGTTTTCCTTCATGTAGAATGAACCTACAAGGAAAGAAAGGGTTTATTTTAATTCCGATATTTTCGTCCCATTGACTTGCATTGGGATCGGGTATCGGTATCGGATTAGATCCGATACTTTGACGGTATCGGCCGATACTTTCTGATACTGATACTTTCATCTCATCTCAGCATCAGCATCTCATGTGATATGTATATGCCCTAGCTTCAGTGCCTCCCCTGATGTATATAGAAAATAAAAAATTGCTCCAGCTTCCAAAAAAGTCCAACATTTTTTGAATCACGGATAAAAGTAAAAAGGCATAAAATGTTCACACAATCATGTGTAGCAGCTACACATTTTGAGCACAACGAGAAGGGCTACCATGATGGTAAGTGTGGACTACAAAGTATGTCCTACAAGGAACAGTTAAAGGATCTGGGAATGTTTAGCTTGCAAAAAAGAAGGCTAAGAGGAGACCTAATAGCTATTATATCTGAAGGGATGTAACAGTGTAGAGGGATCATCCTTACTCTCATTTGCACATGGTAATACGAGAAGCAATGGAATGAAACTGAAAGGGAAAAGATACAGTTTAGATATTAAAAAAAAAAACTTTTTGACAGTGAGGGTGATCAATGAGTGGAACAGGCTGCCACAAGAGGTTCTGAGTTCTCCCTCAATGGAATTCTTCAAACAGATGTCTGAGATGTCCGATACAAAAAGAAAAAAGTAAGCTGCACAGCCTGTGTGTGCAGACCGAAGGTCGACAGCGGTGAGTGGTGACAAGCTGAATGAAATATAGGAGGTGCTCGCATGAGAAAATAGAAGCAATCCAGAAGATCAACAACAGAAAAATGCGGCAGCACTCACCCAATTGTGGTCCAGTTCTTTATTTAGAACATGAGTAAATACAGCTTTTCGGTCCGATGGAGTGCAGTTGGATGGGAGGTGAGCAGGTGAATGACGACAGCTGTTTCGCGCTGATCCAAGCGCTTCTACAGGTCTGGAGACAGGGGAAGTGACGCCGGCTTAAGACAGGTGAGTTAGAACAACCCACTCCTGCCTCGCTGTACGCCCACAAACCCTGTTCCAATAGAAACAGGTGCATATTAAACAACATGTGAATTAAAATAAAACAAAATGCAAATACAAAAACCCTGGATGACGGACCCTAGGACGAGCCCCAGGAAGGACAAAACATCATATCTATCAAACTTTTGTTCTAAACACATATTCCACTTTATCAGGATTAATATCCACTACCTAAACACAGAAATAACCAATTATATAGACATATTGGTGTCCCTGATACTCACGGCAGCAGATCTCTCCAAAGAGAAAGAAAGGGAGACATAGCACCAAAATGACAGAGTACTCCAGACTCCTGCGATAAAATACAGGGGAGGGGGGATTTTACAAGAACACAGCCATATCGATTCTGTCATTGAAGCCAGCAGGGCCGGTCGCGTTAGTGCGCATGATCCACCTGGCTTCTGCTCTCAATAACAGTTTATGCAAATCCCCTCCTCCCGCTGGTAATACCACTCGCTCTATACCAGCAAACGTGAGGACATCCGCATTACCTTCGTGTATTTCCCTTACATGATTGATAAGTCTGGGGACGCCTTTTCCTGTCTGAATGGAGCGGACATGTTCCCTAAACCGCACGTACATCTGACGTATTGTTTTGCCAATATAAAATCTTCTGCAAGGACAGAAGACGACATAAACTACATAGTCAGTCTTACAGGAAATAAACTGGCTTATCGTGTGTGTAATGGGACCTATATTCATCCTCCGTCCAATGACATGTCGTGCACAAAAGTGACAATGGCCACAACGGTAATTACCTTTCAGAGTCGATTTCTCTAACCAATTATTCTGCGTACCTACTAACCTATTGCGAACCAGAATATCTCTGATCCGTGTGCTCCTCCTATTCGAAATTAACGGCCCTCCCGACGCCTTGCCTGTGAGATCTCTATCCCTTTCAAGAACGTGCCAATGACGTCTCAATGATGCACGGATCTCCTGGTCTAACGGACCATATTTAAAGCAAAAGGTAAAACGGGGTTCAACTGGACTCTGTCTACTTCTATTGCACTCATCAGTAGTGGAGCTCACTCTTTCCATGGCTGTATCTAGCAGAGTTTTCGGATACCCCCTCTCCATCAGACGTTGGCGGAGTTCCCCAGCTTGTCTTGTAAATCCCCTCTGAGTATTGTTCACCCTTCGTGTGCGTAATAACTGACTATAAGGGAGTGAGCGTTTGACATGTTTCGGATGGAAGCTATTGAAGTGCAGAATCGAATTTGTGGCAGTGGGTTTGCGATAAACCGATGTACAGATATCACCTTCCTCAATAGTGACCAGCACGTCCAAAAACTCTAACCGACTTCCCCCAAATACTGAAGTGAATGACATGCCCATCTGATTAGTAGTGTTAAGATGACTAACAAAATCCTCAAACTCCTCCTCTGTGCCGTCCCACACCAGGAACACATCGTCGACATATCTCAAAAATAGTCTAATGTGTTTGAGGAAGGCGTTTTTAGCCGAGTATACATAATTCTCCTCAAACACCGCCAAAAACAAATTGGCGAAAGTGCATGCAACCGGGGTCCCCATGGCGGTCCCAGTGGTCTGCTGATACCATGTGTCCAAAAAAGTGAAGGCGTTATGGGTGAGTATAAAACTCAACCCATCGCACACAAAATCAACAAAGGGCCGGCTCCTATCAGTAGTGTCTAAAACACGCCTGATGCAGTCGACCCCAAGTGATTGGGGGATACTGGTATACAGATTGACCACGTCAATGGACGCCAAGGAGAACCCCGGCTGCCATGCAAACCCATGAATGCTTTGCAAAAACGACTTGGTGTCCCGGGTGTGGGAAGGGACAGAGGCAAGTAAGGGATGTAGCAGCCATTCCAGGTATTGCGAGAGGGGTTCAGTTAGTGACCCAACCCCTGAGACAATCGGTCTTCCAGGAGGCTGGGTGACCGATTTATGAACTTTGGGAAGATAATACCAATGAGGTTTGGTAGGAAAGGGTGGAAAAAGTTTTTCTGCTTTTTTCTGAGTAATCACTCCTTTCAAAACTGAAACCCTCAAAAATGACTGCAATTCATTCTTAAATTTATTAGTGGGATCTTTCAACAATCTCCGATATGTGCCCCCATCCGAAAGCTGCCGTAACGCTTCCCTCTCGTACGCCTCCCTAGACAACAAAACTGTTTTTCCACCTTTATCCGCTGGACGCAGAATTACATCAGACCACCCCGCCATTTCTCTCAACGCCATCCTCTCGGAGTTAGCTAGATTAGAGGGAGCCTTCTTATAAATAAGGGCTTCCACGTCCCTTAACACGAGGGTCTCGAACAAATCTATCATGTTCCCTGGTGAGACGGGTGGTATGTAAGAAGATGAAACCCCTCCCATGAAGGGGGTGAACTCAGATGGTACTCTAACGTTAGGTGAACAATCAACATCAGTCAGGCTCAACAATAAAGCGGCATCATCACGGTAGTCCGCCAACGTTTCTCCTGATGAACCGGCCAAAAAGCCCAAAGATCCAATACGGCAGGGACGTTCGCCTTCCAGGGGAGTCACTGTGGTAGAATCCGATGAAAACGTCTTGTATAGATGGATTTTCCTTATTGACTTAAATAAATCAGTCCGAAATTCTGTAAAATCAAAGTCCTCCGGAATGCAATAATTAAGGCCCTTTGCTAGTAGGTTTAGGTGTGCTGGTTTTAACACCCGGTTGGTTAAATTAATGACAAATTCTTCAGGTGCGATAGAGGTTAGTGCCCCTGCCTCCAAGAGACGCTCTTCCTCTTGCGTCCCCAGCTGGGGGTCTGACCTCCGCTTACTCTTCCCCCTACGAGTTCTTCTCCTAAAGGGGGTGCCATTGCTAAAGAGGATTCAGATGTTGATCCCTCCGCTGGTTCGAGGTTCATGCCTCCTCCCTCACTTAAGCTGGAATCAGAGTCGGTGGTTAGATAATCACCTTGGCGGCGTTGATTACGTTTTCTAAATCTACGTTTTTTGTTATTACTGGTTCTGTTTAGTCATCTTAACACTACTAATCAGATGGGCATGTCATTCACTTCAGTATTTGGGGGAAGTCGGTTAGAGTTTTTGGACGTGCTGGTCACTATTGAGGAAGGTGATATCTGTACATCGGTTTATCGCAAACCCACTGCCACAAATTCGATTCTGCACTTCAATAGCTTCCATCCGAAACATGTCAAACGCTCACTCCCTTATAGTCAGTTATTACGCACACGAAGGGTGAACAATACTCAGAGGGGATTTACAAGACAAGCTGGGGAACTCCGCCAACGTCTGATGGAGAGGGGGTATCCGAAAACTCTGCTAGATACAGCCATGGAAAGAGTGAGCTCCACTACTGATGAGTGCAATAGAAGTAGACAGAGTCCAGTTGAACCCCGTTTTACCTTTTGCTTTAAATATGGTCCGTTAGACCAGGAGATCCGTGCATCATTGAGACGTCATTGGCACGTTCTTGAAAGGGATAGAGATCTCACAGGCAAGGCGTCGGGAGGGCCGTTAATTTCGAATAGGAGGAGCACACGGATCAGAGATATTCTGGTTCGCAATAGGTTAGTAGGTACGCAGAATAATTGGTTAGAGAAATCGACTCTGAAAGGTAATTACCGTTGTGGCCATTGTCACTTTTGTGCACGACATGTCATTGGACGGAGGATGAATATAGGTCCCATTACACACACGATAAGCCAGTTTATTTCCTGTAAGACTGACTATGTAGTTTATGTCGTCTTCTGTCCTTGCAGAAGATTTTATATTGGCAAAACAATACGTCAGATGTACGTGCGGTTTAGGGAACATGTCCGCTCCATTCAGACAGGAAAAGGCGTCCCCAGACTTATCAATCATGTAAGGGAAATACACGAAGGTAATGCGGATGTCCTCACGTTTGCTGGTATAGAGCGAGTGGTATTACCAGCGGGAGGAGGGGATTTGCATAAACTGTTATTGAGAGCAGAAGCCAGGTGGATCATGCGCACTAACGCGACCGGCCCTGCTGGCTTCAATGACAGAATCGATATGGCTGTGTTCTTGTAAAATCCCCCCTCCCCTGTATTTTATCGCAGGAGTCTGGAGTACTCTGTCATTTTGGTGCTATGTCTCCCTTTCTTTCTCTTTGGAGAGATCTGCTGCCGTGAGTATCAGGGACACCAATATGTCTATATAATTGGTTATTTCTGTGTTTAGGTAGTGGATATTAATCCTGATAAAGTGGAATATGTGTTTAGAACAAAAGTTTGATAGATATGATGTTTTGTCCTTCCTGGGGCTCGTCCTAGGGTCCGTCATCCAGGGTTTTTGTATTTGCATTTTGTTTTATTTTAATTCACATGTTGTTTAATATGCACCTGTTTCTATTGGAACAGGGTTTGTGGGCGTACAGCGAGGCAGGAGTGGGTTGTTCTAACTCACCTGTCTTAAGCCGGCGTCACTTCCCCTGTCTCCAGACCTGTAGAAGCGCTTGGATCAGCGCGAAACAGCTGTCGTCATTCACCTGCTCACCTCCCATCCAACTGCACTCCATCGGACCGAAAAGCTGTATTTACTCATGTTCTAAATAAAGAACTGGACCACAATTGGGTGAGTGCTGCCGCATTTTTCTGTTGTAGATGTCTGAGATGGTTTAGTGAATCCTGCATTGAACAGGGGATTGGACATGATGAGCAGGGGATTTTACATGATGACCCTGGAGGTCCCTTACAGATCTAACATTCTACGATTCTATGATAAGGCAGTGGAAGACCTTATTAGTATACAGTAAAAAAGAATAGTGTAGGATATAGATAAATATTTGGCACTAGCCCAGCATTGGAGGGGCTCAAAAGGGAAAACACTTCCTGGTTTTAAGGTACCTTCACACGAAACGACGCTGCAGCGATAGCGACAACGATGCCGATCGCTGCAGCGTCGCTGTTTGATCGCTGGAGAGCTGTCACACAGACTGCTCTCCAGCGACCAACGATGCCGAGGTCCCTGGGTAACTAGGGTAAACATCGAGTTGCTAAGCGCAGGACCGCGCTTAGTAACCCGATGTTTACCCTGGTTACCAGCGTAAAATGTAAAAAAACCAAACAGTACATACTTACATTCGCGTCCCCCGGCGTCCGCTTCCTGCACTGACTGACTGACTGAGCGCCGGCAGTAGCAGGGCACAGCGGTGACGTCACCGCTGTGCTGTGCTTTACCTTTCACTTTGCGGCGCTCAGTCAGTGTGGGAAGCAGACGGCGGGGGATGCGAATGTAAGTATGTACTGTTAGTTTTTTTTACATTTTACACTGGTAACTAGGGTAAACATCAGGTTACTAAGCGCGGCCCTGCGCTTAGTAACCCGATATTTACCCTGGTTACCAGTGTAAAATATCGCTGGTATCGTTGCTTTTGCTGTCAAACACAACGATACACGGCGATCGGACGACCAAATAAAGTTCTGAACTTTATTCAGCGAACAGCGACATCACAGCAGGATCCTGATCGCTGCTGCGTGTCAAACTAAACGATATCGCTAGCCAGGACGCTGCAACGTCACGGATCGCTAGCGATATTGTTACAAAGTCGTTTCGTGTGAAGGTACCTTTAGTAAGCTAGACACTTAGTAAAGGTGTGAGGTTCTTGATAAGTGGAAGTTCAAGGCGCAGTGGACTGGAGGCATGTGGAGTACATATCATTCTGGCAGCATGAGGTCATACCAGATTTCCTGCAGACATTACTATAATGTCTGTAGCCTATGACCAAATTAGTCATTGGGGAGTGTGCCTTAATCCTTTTCATGGAAGCTGGATGTGGAACCGCATTAGAGAAATGAAACGGATCTCGAAAGTGCTGTGGTACTGAACAGGAAATCCTTGGGGCAGACAGGAGGATCAAGCATAGGTATAATTCACGCTGAATGTAATCAAGATCTTGAAATATACTGTGATGATGAAAATGGAACTGGAGGGTGCTGTGCCTGATACTGCATGTTAAAGATTGATGTACTTAAACTGTCCAGTAAAATTGAACTTTTTATATTGAACTGGGTGTCCCCTGATGTGTATGAAGCTGATCCTTGACTTAAAGACATTGAGACAGTGAAGACCTCCGGCCTGCAAGTGAGTACAATGCACTGTACGAAGCATGACCCTAATGGATTGGAACTCTGTTTGTGGGGTGCCAGAGAAGCAGCAGCTCGCCAGTGACTACCACCCTGGGTAACTTACATATACTGTATGCTTCAGAATTTCCTGTGATGTATATGCCCCAGTGTCTATTGTGATGTATATGAAAGAGCCCCAGCATCTCCTCTGATGTATGTGTTGCAGTCTTTTGTGATTTATGTGTTGCAGAATCTCCTGTGATGTATATGCTCTAGTGTCTCCTGTGACGCACATGACCCAGTCCCAGTGTGTCCTGTGATATGTGCTGCTAGTTGCAATGACTCCTGTGATATATGTATTGCTGCGCCTCTAGTGATGTATATGTATAAGCGTCTACTATGTGATGTATATTCTGCAGCCCCAATATGTCCTGTGATATACAGTACATCACAAAGCTAAGTACACCCCTTACAACTTTGTAAATGTTTTATTATATCTTTTCATGACAACACTAAAGATATGACACTGATGCAATGTAAAGTAGTCAGTGTTCATCCCTCTAAATAACTCAACACACAGCCATTAATGTCTAAACCATTGGCAATGAACGTGAGTACACCTCTAAGTCAAAGTGGCCAAAATGTGCCAAATTAGCCATTTTCCCTCCCCGGTGTCATGTGACTCATTACTGTTACAAGGTCTCAGATGTGAATGTTAAGCACGTGTGGTAAATTTGGTGCTATTGCAATCAGTCTCTTAACCCCGTAGTGACGGAGCCAAATTTTTGAAATCTGACCAGTGTCAATTTATGTGGTAATAACTCTGGATTACGTCAACAAATCCCAGTGATTTTGAGATTGTTTTTTCGTGACACATTATACTTTATGATAATGGTAAATTTAGGTAGATATGTTTTGTGTTTATTTATGAAAAATATCAGAAATTTGAGAAAAATGTAAAAAAATTTGCAATTTTCAAACTTTGAATGATTATCCCTTTAATCCAGATAGTCATACCACAGCAAAACATTAATAAATAACATTTCCCTCGTGTCTGCTTTACATCAGCACCATTTGTAAAATGTTATTTTATTTTGTTAGCATTTTAGGAGGTTTAAAAATGTAGCAGTAATTTTTCATTTTTTCAAGGAAATTTACAAAATTTATGCTTTTAGGGACCTATCCATGTTTGAAGTGACTTTAGGGGTCCCATATATTGGGAAACCCCCAAAAGTGATACCATTTTAAAAACAGCATCCCCTGACATATTGAAAACAGCTTTCAGGTAGTTTATTAATCCTTCAGGTGCTTTACAGGAATTAATGCAAAGTGGTATGATAGAAATGAAAAAGTGTATTTTTACCACCTAAATGCCTCTAACTTCTGAACAGGTTACAACAGCCGTCAGACTCTAAGGCCGCTATTTGGTCGTGAATTGCCATCTCAAACATCAGGATCACAAAATCATGATCGGAGGGCACCAATTGGGATAAAGAGGAAGCCCCCACACTCTGTTAACCATTTATAATGATGTAGTCACTATTGACAGCAGCATCTAAGGGGTTAAACAGATTTGGACGGGGCAAACACTGATTGTGGCTAATGCAGCAAGTTGTCAGCTATAGTGTACAGTCGACAGCTGCTGGATTGTCACCTATATGGGGATGCTATTCTCTTATATCTCAGGTCAGTTAAAAGACGTATTGGCTGTCATTAAGGGGTTAAACTGGTGTCTGGAAATTCAACATGGCACCTCATGGCAAAGAACTCTCTATGGCTCTGAAAAAAAAATTGTTGCTTTACATAAGTATGGTCTAAGCTATAAGGAGATTGCTAAAACCCTGAAACAGAGGTGCAGCACCGTGGTCAAGAACATAACAAGGCAGGTTCCACTCAGAAATGGCCTTGCCATGGTTGACCAGACAAGTTGAGCGCACATGCTCAGCGTCATATCCAGAGATTGTCTGAGAAATCTGTGGCACCCCAGGAGTTCAGGTACCACAGTGGTACTGCTTTCCTCTTGTGAGGGTGATGCTATGCCTGGAAACGAGGAGGATCCCTATGGCAGGTAATCTGTACATGCAACACTTTCTGACTCCAGGCCAGAAGGGGGAGCTCTGAACCCAGTTTTCAGGGGAGCTTCCCTAGATAATATACATTATGGTCTGGAGTAGAAGCTAGAAGTCTGGTGCAGACAAGGAATAGTGAAGGAGTACAGGAGAAGTCAGGAGCTAGAGGAGAGCTGCGAGTGGGCTCCCTCTAAGCTAGAGTGCAGAAACCGGGCATCGGGAGCCCGATGCTGTGTGGAACTACATGTCCCATGGCAGAACCGGAGGGCAGGAAGCTGAAAGTGACTTGTCCACATTAAACGCTGAGGTACAGCAACAAACAGAGCCCAGAGACACTGTGGATAGAGACCCCAAGGAAAAAGGCTCGAGTTGTCTACTGTGTAGGTACTGTCCCAGGACAAGAGAGAAAGAGGACCTTTTCAGGAAACCACAGGCAGCAAGGGACTAACATTCAGCGCATAGTGGAAGGATCCAAATCTGACCTGACAAAGGGGGTTCAATTAGTTTCCAGGCTGCCTGGACTTCACCATCACCTGTTGCCAGTACCCTGGACTGAGACTGTCTACCAACAGTAAACGAGGTACAGAGACTGCAACCCTGTGTCCTCCGTTTACTTCCGGCACCACACCATCCTTGTCCAAACACAGCGGGAGCCCTGGGGACCCAGCTTCACCTGTGGGAAGCAATACCATCTTTGCTGCAGTACTATCACCCCCAGAGGACCCCTTTAAGCAGCATCGGTCACTCCTGACCAAGTACCACAGATGGCGTCACAAACATTTCCTATTTCAACAATCTTTATTCAAATCCCTTTAAAGACTATCCCTTTTACTTGGGATCCCAGGGCCAGGGACCAGGTCACTGCCACCGTGACCACCCCTTTAATAACGACCAGACCCGGTACTGAGTACCCCATGGCCCTGGCGGGCATTCCAACATGGAGTCACGAACAGGATTCATGCCCCGACGTCACCGGGTACTGTGTACCATAGACTGAATTGAATTTGTATGTGAGCCACCATTGCTGCGCCGTGTAGAGTGTGAGGAAAAGAAGGGGGCATACCTTCATGGGCGGAGCCTGGAAAAAGAGCACGAAGAGGAAGTGGACGCTGAGCAGAGAGATCCGCAGGTGAGGAAGCCGGAAGCCCCGGGAGGAGCACCTTGCCAAGCGCAGGAGGAACCGCTGCAGACTCCGGTGGTGAGACGTCAGGCCTGATTGAGGTTAGCATGGGGGAAAGGGATATGTCTGACCAGTAAGGGGATTTGGCGGGGGTCACAGCTGCAGCCCCCACGATGCTACCAGGCCCAGCAACGGACGCAGCCGTAGGCCCCATGATGCCACCAGACCCAGCGGTGGCCGTAGCCTCTATGAACTGGCCAGACCCCACCACAGCTCCAATAATGCCGCTCCCATGCCCTATATACCGGGTGCAGCCTGGCTACCACAATATTCAGGGAGTCCCATGTGCTGAATGACTGAACATCAAAAGGTCAATATTCTAACTGGACAATTAATTGGCACAGCACAAGGAGAAGTGAAATCCTGGCCGGACATTGAAAAATGAACTATTAAGCAGAAACTTGCCAAAGTTAAAAACATTTTTGACACCCGCACTGCGGCAGAAATCAAAATGGGGTTTTTTGGGTGCAAACAAAGAGCACAGGATAGCATATGGGACTATGCCCTTAATCTCCAGGAGGCACTACGGACCATTAAACAGGTTGACCCTAACAGCGTGCAGGATGGGGAATAGCTATTAAAGAAGCAGTTCATTGAGGGACTCCTGACCAGCACCCACAGGACACAGTTGTTCATCCTGGCCTTGGAAAACCCTATTAGAAAGATAAGCGCATGCACAGCCGTATATAAGGTGCCAGAGTAGGTACCAATACCATGAAGTGTAGCAAAAAACTCAGCACTAAAACTTACCATGATGGACTTGCGGTGGATGCCGCATCCCCTTCAGACCAGACACGCAGACTCTAGATCTTCTAAGGTTATCTGCCGGATTTGGCTACACTCCAAGACAGAGACATGGACTGCGTCCACCTTCTGCTACGACTTTACTGAGAACCCACAATCCTCTGGGTCCATCTGTTTTTACTCACAACTTACCGCTGTGACTGATGAAGGTCCGGCTAATAGGACCGAAACTTTTCTTGCAACTAAACGTGGATACAATTAAACCACTTATAAAGCTAAGTTTGAGTGCCGAGTTTTTTGCTACACTTCTTGGAAAACTCTGACCTGGACTTTGAAGATTTTAAAGACAGGGCCATCCGGGTGCTGCATGAACCACCGCCCAGCCGCAAAATACCTCCTAGGCGTCCAGCAATCACGGACCACCAGGAGGTGGCATCCTTTCATCAGGCCACCGTTGATGCTGACACACAGATCCTGGATGATGATCCCTCAACAGAACTGTGCATCCAGGTCCAGGAACTGACTAAAAATGTAGCTGCACTAGCCAGAACCGTGCAGTTCCTGCAGAAATCCCTAAAGGAGCTGGCTTCCAACAAAAGAGGATCCCACCGATCAGATTAGGAGACAGCGACCGCTTTCATCAGGATGGATGAGCAATCTGTCACCACTGCAACCAGGCGGGACACATCGCAAGGTTCTGTCATTTAAATGAGTGCAAACCCCCAGGAGTAAGACGACCAGGAGGCCCACAAAACTGGCAAGCCAAGTATATCGGAGGATGACAGGTCCTCCCCATTGTGATCAACGGTATCCCGATCAATGCTTTACTGGACATCGGCTCTCAGGTGATGACTATTCCTTACATTCTTTACAAATGGTACTGAGTTGACCCTGATATTACCCATGACCCAGATAGTGGTTTGATAATAGTAGCCAGTAATGGTCAGCCTTTGCCACAGGTGGCGTACAAGGAGGTAACCATTAAGGTGGGGCGGGTAGAATTGAAGGCCCAAGGACTGGTGATTGTTGATATTGGCCGGCGAGAATGTAACCCCATGATGACCTTAGGTACTAATATCATAGAAAACTGTCTTGCTGAGGGTATTGTCTTGTTACAACAGGTGGCCAAAACTGCTGTTCCAGTGAGCAACGTGTCCAGCAAAATGAAATCAGAGCCCTGATGCAGAGACAATAGGTAGAATTGTCTGGTGGAGAAGTTGGCCGTGTCACAGTGAGTGATCCGATCACCATTGCAGTACCCCCCAGGAGTAAAATGTTAATCTGGTGTTGGGCAGCCATAGGCCTCAGAGGTAAAGACTACCAGGCCCTGGTAGAACCTGTGTATTCAGATAATAGGCCCACCATCCTGATAGCCAGAGGGGTGGTTGATGTCCACAAGGGGAGGGTACCAGTGCGTGTCCTTAATTGTGGGGAGAAATAGGCCCAATTACTCAGATATGCCACACTTGCTAAACTGTTCACTGGTAATACAGAACAGTTGGAGGACTGGTGCCAGAAGTAACATGTGGGCACTTACTCTACCCCTTCACACCAAAAACAGGGGGTCCATGTGTATGAGCGGGTATTCAGCAAACACCCACTAGATTTTGGGCAGGTAAAATGGGTTCAATGTCATATCCCCACTGGAGGTAATCCGCCCATTAAAGAGAGTTACTGGCCTGTACCTCCAGCTCACTACCAATGTGCCAAGGGTATGTTACGAGAGATGAAGGAGGCTGTGGTAATCAGAGACAGTTGTAGCCCCTGGGTAGCTCAGTTAGTCCTAGTTAGAAAGAAGGATGGTACAATGAGGATGTGTGTTGGCTACAGACAGATAAACCATATAACACACAAGGATCAAAAGACAAAAAGAAAGACAAAGCAGCCATAAAGTCCCATATAAAATACCAAATTTTATTAAATAGTGTTAAAACCACCAGATACAGTACAGTGATGCATAAAGGGAGGATAGGTGTGATCCTAACAGCCAAAACAGGCAAGATCATCAGCCTGCCTGAGTGTCACAATATGCCTCCATAATGGGAGAAACCTAGCTGCTAGACATGACAATATTGGAACAGTGCAACAGCATAGGACACGGTAACACCTCAGCATGAGAACTTACCTGGCATATGCAAGACCGACAGGGTGGATGGGTGACCGAGCCTGACGCCGACGCGCGTTTCGGAGCGGGCAGCTACCCCCTGAGGAAGGAGCTGCCCACTCCGAAACATGGGTCGGGCTCGGTCACCCATCCACCCTGTCGGTCTTGCATATGCCAGGTATGTTCTCATGCTGAGGTGTTACCGTGTCCTATGCTGTCGCACTGTTCCAATTTTGTCATGTCTAGCAGCTAGGTTTCTCCCATTATAGAGGCATATTGTGACACTCAGGCAGGCTGAGTATGGGTGATCTTGTCCGTTTTGGCTGTTAGGATCACACCTATCCTCCCTTTATGCATCACTGTACTGTACTGCATCTGGTGGTTTTAACACTATTTAATAAAATTTGGTATTTTATATGGGACTTTATGGCTGCTTTGTCTTTCTTTTTGTCTTTTGAGCTATGCTTGGTATCTGGCCCCTATTGGTCCTTTACGCATATTCTATATTGATTAGCCCCATTTTTGTGGAGTTGTATTTATGTATGCTATTCCAATATGCTTGCTTCGATAACATTAACACACAAGGATGCCTACCCATTGCCCAGAATTGAAGAATCATTAGCTGCTTTAAAATCTGCTAACTATTTCTCCACATTAGATCTCACTAGTGGGTATTGGCAGGTTCCCATGGCAGAGGCGGATAAGGAAAAGACTGCCTTCACAACACCAATGGGCCTCTCCGAAACCAACTATATGCCGTTTGGACTTTGTAACACACCAGGGATGTTCCAGAGGATGATGGAGTGCTGTCTCGGGCACAAGGATTTTGAAACCGTCCTGTTGTACCTGGATGATGTCATCATCTTCTCCAAGACATATAAAGACCCCCTGAAGCACCTGGAAGAGGTGTTTGAATCTCTGTCTAACTTTGGGGTGAAGGTAAAGCCATCCAAGTGCCACCTGTTAAAGCCCAAAGTACAGTACCTGGGCCATGTGGTAAGCAATGAAGGAGTGGCACCAGACCCTGACAAGGTCACAGTAATCAGGGACTGGCCAAAACCCAGCAACATCCACAAAGTCTGGCAGTTCCTCAGGTAGGTAGGCTACTACCGAAGGTTCATTAAGGACTTCACTAAGATAGCCGCACCCCTCAAGACCTGTTAGTGGTAGTGTTGAGTAGGGTTGAGCGACTTTCATTTTTTTAAGATCGAGTAGGGTTTTGGGAAACCCGATTTTGTCCAGAGTCGAGTCGAGTGCAGTCGGCCGATTATCGCTAAAAGTCGGGGATCGACCGAAACACGAAACCCAATGCAAGTCAATGGGGAAGCATAGTCGGCAGTGAGTGGAGGCCAGGAAAACACCTACAGTGCCCATTTTAATGCCAAAAACATCCATTCTTGTTTCTGAAGCTTGCCAATCTTAATTAACTGTATAATAATAGTTGGGCATAGGGAATTGGGTGAAAGTTGTGGGGGGAGTAGGGCTGGCTCAAGTTTTTCGTGGGCCCAGGAAATGCGGACTACGTCACGGCGGTGTTGCAGGGAAAGGTAAGTATTTAAAAGTTGCAAGTGCTGTGATCCTGAGCAAGCAGGGGGGGGGCCCACTCGTTCGCATTGCCACTGGCACAGGGCCCCTCAAAGTACGGCGGTGTGTTTGCATGGCGGGGGCGCCTCCCACCAGCAGCGACACTTTTGCGTACTCTGAGGGGCCCTGTGCCAGTGACGTCGCCAACGAGTATGCCCCCCCACCTGATGAAGGAACCTGCACTTTCATCTGCACCTTCCTCTTTGTCCCTGTGTAAGGTGGTATAACATGCGGGAAGGGGAACCTTACTTTCAGCAGGGACAGATTCTGGCTGTGTAGAGTACAAGGGGAATGTAGTGGTCTAGGTCAATGTACCAGCAGACTCATTTAGCAGTGGCTGGGCAATGGGCAGGATGAGGAGGAAACAGATATAGGGCCAAAGAATAAAGTAGGCTACATGCAGTTCAAAATTGGTAACAGGACTAAACAGGCGGCATTGCTTTGTTCAGTGGAGTAGCAAACCCAAGAGCAGCAGACACTGTTTCAAGGGCCTAACCACACTAGTAGGCCAAATGCAGTTTAATATCTGATAGTATAGGGCGAAAGCCAGAATGTGGAAGCTCAGCTTTGTTCAGTTGAGGACAACACCAGGGAGGGGCAGACACCTTTAGTAGGCCGGAAAAGCCTATTGCATTTTTTAAAATGGTAATTTGGAGCAGAAGGTTGAAGCTCAGCTTTATTTAGTTGAGGGCAACACCAGGGAGGGGCAGAAGCCGTTAGTAGGCCCTAACCACCATTTTTTTTTTTTTTAAAACCACTTAATGAGAGCCGGAAGGTTGAAGCTCAGCTTTATTTAGTTGAGGACAACACCAGGGAGGGGCAGAAGCCGTTAGTAGGCCCTAACCACCATTTTTTTTTTAAAACCACATAATGAGAGCCGGAAGGTTGAAGCTCAGCTTTATTTAGTTGAGGACAACACCAGGGAGGGGCAGAAGCCGTTAGTAGGCCCTAACCACCATTTTTTTTTTAAAACCACTTAATGAGAGCCGGAAGGTTGAAGCTCAGCTTTATTTAGTTGAGGACAACACCAGGGAGGGGCAGAAGCCGTTAGTAGGCCCTAACCACCATTTTTTTTTTAAAACCACATAATGAGAGCCGGAAGGTTGAAGCTCAGCTTTATTTAGTTGAGGACAACACCAGGGAGGGGCAGAAGCCGTTAGTAGGCCCTAACCACCATTTTTTTTTTAAAACCACTTAATGAGAGCCGGAAGGTTGAAGCTCAGCTTTATTTAGTTGAGGACAACACCAGGGAGGGGCAGAAGCCGTTAGTAGGCCCTAACCACCATTTTTTTTTTTTTTAAAACCACATAATGAGAGCCGGAAGGTTGAAGCTCAGCTTTATTTAGTTGAGGACAACACCAGGGAGGGGCAGAAGCCGTTAGTAGGCCCTAACCACCATTTTTTTTTTAAAACCACTTAATGAGAGCCGGAAGGTTGAAGCTCAGCTTTATTTAGTTGAGGACAACACCAGGGAGGGGCAGAAGCCGTTAGTAGGCCCTAACCACCATTTTTTTTTTAAAACCACTTAATGAGAGCCGGAAGGTTGAAGCTCAGCTTTATTTAGTTGAGGACAACACCAGGGAGGGGCAGAAGCCGTTAGTAGGCCCTAACCACCATTTTTTTTTTTTAAACCACATAATGAGAGCCGGAAGGTTGAAGCTCAGCTTTATTTAGTTGAGGACAACACCAGGGAGGGGCAGAAGCCGTTAGTAGGCCCTAACCACCAATTTTTTTTTTTTTAAAACCACTTAATGAGAGCCGGAAGGTTGAAGCTCAGCTTTATTTAGTTGAGGACAACACCAGGGAGGGGCAGAAGCCGTTAGTAGGCCCTAACCACCATTTTTTTTTTTTTTAAAACCACTTAATGAGAGCCGGAAGGTTGAAGCTCAGCTTTATTTAGTTGAGGACAACACCAGGGAGGGGCAGAAGCCGTTAGTAGGCCCTAACCACCATTTTTTTTTTTTTTTAAAACCACTTAATGAGAGCCGGAAGGTTGAAGCTCAGCTTTATTTAGTTGAGGACAACACCAGGGAGGGGCAGAAGCCGTTAGTAGGCCCTAACCACCATTTTTTTTTTTTAAACCACATAATGAGAGCCGGAAGGTTGAAGCTCAGCTTTATTTAGTTGAGGACAACACCAGGGAGGGGCAGAAGCCGTTAGTAGGCCCTAACCACCATTTTTTTTTTTAAAACCACATAATGAGAGCCGGAAGGTTGAAGCTCAGCTTTATTTAGTTGAGGGCAACACCAGGGAGGGGCAGAAGCCGTTAGTAGGCCCTAACCAAAGTTGAAGGCCAAATGCAGTTTAATTTCTGATACTATAGGCCGAAAGCCAGAAGGTGGAAGTTCCGATTTAGACAGTGGAGGACAATTTGAATTAGGGACTGCAGACAGACTTAGTAGGCTGTCCCCTGTGGACCATGCATCCACCACATTAACCCATTGCGCCGTAATGGACAAGTAATCTTCCGTGGCCATGCCTACAGGTCCATGCGTCTGTTGTCAGGTGCACCTTTGTACTCACAGATTGCCAGAGTGCATGGACAATGCGGTCTTCTACATGCTGGTGGAGGGTTGGGATGGCTTTTCTCGCAAAAGAAGTGTCGACTGGTTAGCTTGTAGCGTGGTACAGCGTAGTCCATCATGGCCTTATTAATAGTAAATAAAATATATAACTAGGCTCTATGAACTTTTAAATAGGTTCCAGGGGTACACGGGCAGCATTGGTGTGGTCAGTGGAGGAGTATTGCAAGTAGGGGCTGCAGACAGGCTATCAAAGGCCTAAAATAACAAACAGTAGGCAGTCATGGCAGTTTTACATCGGTTACATGGATACACAGGCAGGCACTCCAGGCAGCATTGTGCTCAGTGGAGGAGTATTGCAAGTAGGGGCCGCAGACAGGCTATCAAAGGCCTAAAATAACAAACAGTAGGCAGTCATGGCAGTTTTACATCGGTTACATGGATACACAGGCAGGCACTCCAGGCAGCATTGTGGTCAGTGGAGGAGTATTGCAAGTAGGGGCCGCAGACAGGCTATCAAAGGCCTAAAATAACAAACAGTAGGCAGTCATGGCAGTTTTACATCGGTTACATGGATACACAGGCAGCTAGGTGGTGAGTGGAGGAGTATTTAAAGTAAGGACCGCAGACAGGCTATCAAAGGCCTAACATAACAAACAATAGGCTCATGGCAGTTTTACAGCGGTTACATGGATACACGGGCAGGCAGCTTGGTGGTGAGTGGAGGAGTATTTAAAGTATGGACCGCAGACAGGCTTCGAAGGCCTAACACAATAAAATGGGCTGGCTGTAGGCACTTTAAAATTGGTTCCAGGGGTACACGGGCAGCAGTGGTCTGGTCAGTGGAGGCCTAGTGGAAGTATGGACCGCAGACAGGCTTCGAAGGCCTAACACAATAAAATGGGCTGGCTGTAGGCACTTTAAAATTGGTTCCAGGGGTACACGGGCAGCAGTGGTCTGGTCAGTGGAGGCCTAGTGGAAGGAGGGACCGCAGACAGGCTTCGAAGGCCTAACACAATAAAATGGGCTGGCTGTAGGCACTTTAAAATTGGTTCCAGGGGTACACGGGCAGCAGTGGTCTGGTCAGTGGAGGACTAGTGGAAGTATGGACCGCAGACAGGCTTCGAAGGCCTAACACAATAAAATGGGCTGGCTGTAGGCACTTTAAAATTGGTTCCAGGGGTACACGGGCAGCAGTGGTCTGGTCAGTGGAGGCCTAGTGGAAGTATGGACCGCAGACAGGCTTCGAAGGCCTAACACAATAAAATGGGCTGGCTGTAGGCACTTTAAAATTGGTTCCAGGGGTACACGGGCAGCAGTGGTCTGGTCAGTGGAGGCCTAGTGGAAGGAGGGACCGCAGACAGGCTTCGAAGGCCTAACACAATAAAATGGGCTGGCTGTAGGCACTTTAAAATTGGTTCCAGGGGTACACGGGCAGCAGTGGTCTGGTCAGTGGAGGACTAGTGGAAGTATGGACCGCAGACAGGCTTCGAAGGCCTAACACAATAAAATGGGCTGGCTGTAGGCACTTTAAAATTGGTTCCAGGGGTACACGGGCAGCAGTGGTCTGGTCAGTGGAGGCCTAGTGGAAGGAGGGACCGCAGACAGGCTTCGAAGGCCTAACACAATAAAATGGGCTGGCTGTAGGCACTTTAAAATTGGTTCCAGGGGTACACGGGCAGCAGTGGTCTGGTCAGTGGAGGACTAGTGGAAGTATGGACCGCAGACAGGCTTCGAAGGCCTAACACAATAAAATGGGCTGGCTGTAGGCACTTTAAAATTGGTTCCAGGGGTACACGGGCAGCAGTGGTCTGGTCAGTGGAGGCCTAGTGGAAGTATGGACCGCAGACAGGCTTCGAAGGCCTAACACAATAAAATGGGCTGGCTGTAGGCACTTTAAAATTGGTTCCAGGGGTACACGGGCAGCAGTGGTCTGGTCAGTGGAGGCCTAGTGGAAGGAGGGACCGCAGACAGGCTTCGAAGGCCTAACACAATAAAATGGGCTGGCTGTAGGCACTTTAAAATTGGTTCCAGGGGTACACGGGCAGCAGTGGTCTGGTCAGTGGAGGACTAGTGGAAGTATGGACCGCAGACAGGCTTCGAAGGCCTAACACAATAAAATGGGCTGGCTGTAGGCACTTTAAAATTGGTTCCAGGGGTACACGGGCAGCAGTGGTCTGGTCAGTGGAGGCCTAGTGGAAGTATGGACCGCAGACAGGCTTCGAAGGCCTAACACAATAAAATGGGCTGACTGTAGGCACTTTAAAATTGGTTCCAGGGGTACACGGGCAGCAGTGGTCTGGTCAGTGGAGGACTAGTGGAAGTATGGACCGCAGACAGGCTTCGAAGGCCTAACACAATAAAATGGGCTGGCTGTAGGCACTTTAAAATTGGTTCCAGGGGTACACGGGCAGCAGTGGTCTGGTCAGTGGAGGCCTAGTGGAAGGAGGGACCGCAGACAGGCTTCGAAGGCCTAACACAATAAAATGGGCTGGCTGTAGGCACTTTAAAATTGGTTCCAGGGGTACACGGGCAGCAGTGGTCTGGTCAGTGGAGGACTAGTGGAAGGAGGGAGCGCAGAAAGGCTTCAAAGGCCTAAAATAACAAACAATAGGCTCATGGCAGTTTTACAGCGGTTACATGGATACACGGGCAGGCAGCTTGGTGGTCAGTGGAGGAGTAGGGACCGCAGACAGGCTATCAAAGGCCTAAAATAACAAACAATAGGCTCATGGCAGTTTTACAGCGGTTACATGGATACACGGGCAGGCAGCTTGGTGCTGAGTGGAGGAGTAGTGCAAGGAGTGTCTGTCCCAGTACTCCCAAAATATAAATAGATGTTAATGTCTCGCAAAACAACCAAAACAAAAAAAAAGATGGCATACTTAGGTACAGGGGTGGGCTCATCTGCTGTGTTTCTGACATAGTAATTTGGCAGTAACTATTTAATGGTGCCAATATAGGACACAGACACAGACTACTTTAAGTTGCATCATAGATGTCTACAAATTTGTATTGTCAGTGCCAGACATTGAATGATGTCAGCGAATAGACTAAAGATTGGTGGAGCTGTGCGACATAATTTTGCACGTAGTAGAGCCCAGTTTGAGCTGGGGTAGGGGGGAACTCTCTTGAGGCCGGCGGGACCGCCCCAGGGCCACTCATGTTACAACGGTGTGTCTGACGTTGGGTGCGCACCACCACCGCCAGAGACACTACATTGTACTATGAGGGACCCAGTAGCAATGCCGTCAACCAAAAGCGAGCACACCCACCTCTTCAGACAAACAGCAGTCTCACGGGTGCTTGCGCCAAGTCGCGATACCACGGCCCCGTGTGGGGAGTTTGGCCATTTAGGGAGGTGTAAACATGTCGTATGCTGTACAATCTGCAGCAGCAAATTAGACATTAGAAAAGTAATTCACAGGCAAGAGCTTTTCATAGGAAAGCTAGGTGTCGGCCGGGCAAGGTGGGGCAAAAGATTTTGAAATCCAGTTGTGGTTCATTTTAATGAATGTTAGATCGTCAACATTTTGGGTAGCCAGACGAGTCCTTTTTTCGGTTAATATTGACCCTGCAGCACTGAATACTCTTTCTGATAGGACACTTGCTGCCGGGCAAGCAAGCTCCTGCAATGCATATTCTGCCAATTCTGGCCAGGTGTCTAATTTGGAGGCCCAGTAATCAAATGGGAATGACGGTTGAGGGAGAACATCGATAAGGGATGAAAAATAGTTAGTAACCATACTGGACAAATGTTGTCTCCTGTCACTTTCAATTGATGCAGCAGTACCTGTCCTGTCTGCGGTCATAGCAAAATCACTCCACAACCTGGTCAGAAAACCCCTCTGTCCAACGCCACTTCTGATGTGTGCACCCCTAACACTCCTAGTCTGCTGCCCCCTGGAGCTCGTGTGAGAACGATCACGTGCGCTGTGTGCTGGGAATGCCTGAAGCAAACGGTCAACAAGAGTTGATTGTTTGGTTGCTAATATTAGTTCCAAGTTCTCATGTGGCATAATATTTTGCAATTTGCCTTTATAGCGTGGATCAAGGAGGCAGGCCAACCAGTAATCGTCATCGTTCATCATTTTCGTAATGCGTGTGTCCCTTTGTAGGATACGTAAGGCATAATCCGCCATGTGGGCCAAAGTTCCACTTGTCAAATCTCCGGTTGTGATTGGTTGAGGGGCAGTTGCAGGCAAATCTACGTCACTTGTGTCCCTCAAAAAACCAGAACCCGGCCGTGACACGCAACCAATTTCCTGTGCCCCCGTGAAAGTTTCCGCATTAAAAATATACTCATCCCCATCATCCTCCTCGTCCTCCACCTCCTCTTCGCCCGCTACCTCGTCCTGTACACTGCCCTGACCAGACAATGGCTGACTGTCATCAAGGCTTCCCTCTTCCTCTGGTGCAGACGCCTGCTCCTTTATGTGCGTCAAACTTTGCATCAGCAGACGCATTAGGGGGATGCTCATGCTTATTACGGCGTTGTCTGCACTAACCAGCCGTGTGCATTCCTCAAAACACTGAAGGACTTGACACATGTCTTGTATCTTCGACCACTGCACACCTGACAACTCCATGTCTGCCATCCTACTGCCTGCCCGTGTATCCTCCCACAAATAAATAACAGCACGCCTCTGTTCGCACAGTCTCTGAAGCATGTGCAGTGTTGAGTTCCACCTTGTTGCAACGTCTATGATTAGGCGATGCTGGGGAAGGTTCAAAGACCGCTGATAGGTCTGCATACGGCTGGCGTGTACAGGCGAACGTCGGATATGTGAGCAAAGTGCACGCACTTTGAGGAGCAGGTCGGAGAACCCAGGATAAGTTTTCAATAAGCACTGCACCACCAGGTTTAAGGTGTGAGCCAGGCAAGGAATGTGTTTCAGTTGGGAAAGGGAGATGGCAGCCATGAAATTCCTTCCGTTATCACTCACTACCTTGCCTGCCTCAAGATCTACTGTGCCCAGCCACGACTGCGTTTCTTGTTGCAAGAACTCGGACAGAACTTCCGCGGTGTGTCTGTTGTCGCCCAAACACTTCATAGCCAATACAGCCTGCTGACGCTTGGCAGTAGCTGGCCCATAATGGGACAACTGGTGTGCAACAGTGTCATCTGCCGATGGAGTGGTTGGCCGACTGCGTTCTGTGGAAGAGCTGTAGCTTCTGCAGGAGGACGAGGAGGAGGAGGAGGGGGTGCGAACGCCTACAGCCAACTGTTTCCTAGACCGTGGGCTAGGCACAACTGTCCCTAAATTGATGTCGCCTGTGGACCCTGCATCCACCACATTCACCCAGTGTGCCGTGATGGACACATAACGTCCCTGGCCATGCCTACTGGTCCATGCATCTGTAGTCAGGTGCACCTTTGTACTCACAGATTGCCTAAGTGCATGGACGATGCGCTGTTTAACATGCTGGTGCAGGGCTGGGATGGCTTTTCTGGAAAAAAAGTGTCGACTGGGTAGCTCGTATCGTGGTTCAGCGTACTCCATCAGGGCTTTGAAAGCTTCGCTTTCAACTAACCGGTAGGGCATCATCTCTAACGAGATTAGTCTAGCTATGTGGGCGTTAAAACCCTGTGTACGCGGATGCGAGGATAAGTACTTCCTTTTTCTAACCAGAGTCTCATGTAGGGTGAGCTGGACTGGAGAGCTGTAGATCGTGGAACTTTCGGGTGTGCCGGTGGACATGGCAGACTGAGAGACGGTTGGAGACGGTATTGTTTCCGCCGGTGCCCTACATGCAATATTTCCTCCTACAAAACTGGTGATTCCCTGACCCTGACTGCTTTTGGCTGGCAAAGAAACCTGCACAGATACTGCCGGTGGTGCGGAAAATGGTGGCCTTACAGTGACGGAAGGGATGTTGCGTTGCTGACTAGCTTCATTGGCCGAGGGTGCTACAACCTTGAGGGACGTTTGGTAGTTAGTCCAGGCTTGAGAATGCATGGTGGTTAAGTGTCTATGCATGCAACTAGTATTTAGACTTTTCAGATTCTGACCTCTGCTTAAGCTAGTTGAACATTTTTGACAGATGACTTTGCGCTGATCAGTTGGATGTTGTTTAAAAAAATGCCAGACTGCACTCTTCCTAGACTCTGATCCCTTTTCAGGGATTGCAGACTGAGCTTTAACCGGATGGCAACGCTGTGCTCCAACAGGTTTTGGCTTTGACACGCGTTTTGGTCCAGATACGGGCCCGGCAGATGGAACCTGTTGCGATGTTGATGCCTGCTGCGGCCCCTCCTCCACCTCCGCTTCTGAACTACTGCCGCCTGCACCCTGTTCCCCCAATGGCTGCCAATCGGGGTCAATAACTGGGTCATCTATTACCTCCTCTTCGAGCTCGTGTGCAACTTCGTCTGTGTCACTGTGTCGGTCGGTGGTATAGCGTTCGTGGCGGGGCAACATAGTCTCATCAGGGTCTGATTGTGGATCTGTACCCTGAGAGGGCAATGTGGTGGTCTGAGTCAAAGGAGCAGCATAGTACTCTGGCTGTGGCTGTGCATCAGTGCACTCCATGTCAGAATATACTTGTAATGGGCATGGCCTGTTAAATGTTTCACTTTCTAAGCCAGGGACGGTATGTGTAAAGAGCTCCATGGAGTGACCCGTTGTGTCGCCTGCTGCATCCTTCTCTCTTGTTGTAGTTTTTGCTGAGGAGGACAAGGAAGCGACTTGTCCCTGACCGTGAACATCCACAAGCGACGCGCTGCTTTTACATTTACCAGTTTCGGAAGAGGAGGCAAAAGAGCTAGAGGCTGAGTCTGCAATGTAAGCCAAAACTTGCTGTTGCTGCTCCGCCTTTAAAAGCGGTTTTCCTACTCCCAGAAAAGAGAGCGTTCGAGGCCTTGTGTAGCCTGACGACGAAACTGGCTCCACAGCTCCAGACTTAGGTGGAATATTTTTATCCCCACGACCACCTGATGCTCCACTACCACTACCATCATTACCAGCTGACAATGAACGCCCACGACGACCTCTTGCACCAGACTTCCTCATTGTTTTAAAATCTTAACCAAAGTAACTTTATTTGTTGCTATCAAACAACTTACACGGTGAGCTATAACTTCAGTATGATTTCAATATCCCTTAACAGGTTGGTGAGACCACAAGGAAAATCAGGCACAATGTTACACACTCTGTTTTCTGTGGCACAAAATCACAGAGATGACACACACGCAGGACTGTCACTCAAGCACTAATGTCAATATTAATCTCCCACCTAATTTATTTATTTTTTTTTCTCAGGGAGACTTTAGAAACCAAATAATATTAAAAAAAAAAAAAAAAAAGGCTTTCTATGGCCCACAATTAGAGAGAGAGAGGTGGCACAACCAGGAGTCAAGACTGGCGCACAAGCTGAAAGGGCAATATTACTCTCCCACTGTTTTTTATGTTTTTTTTGTTTTTTTCAGGGAGACTTTAGAAACCAAATAATATTAAAAAAACCAAAAAAAAAAAAGGCTTTCTATGGCCCACTGAATGAGAGGGAGAGAGGTGGCACACCCAGGAGTCAAGACTGGCACACAAGCTGAAAGGGCAATATTACTCTCCCACTGTTTTTTATGTTTTTTTTGTTTTTTTCAGGGAGACTTTAGAAACCAAATAATATTAAAAAAACCAAAAAAAAAAAAGGCTTTCTATGGCCCACTGAATGAGAGGGAGAGAGGTGGCACACCCAGGAGTCAAGACTGGCACACAAGCTGAAAGGGCAATATTACTCTCCCACTGTTTTTTTATGTATTTTTTGTTTTTTCAGGGAGACTTTAGAAACCCAATAATATTTAAAAAAAAAAATAAATAGGCTTTCTATGGCCCACTGAATGAGAGGGAGAGAGGTGACACACCCAGGAGTCAAGACTGGCACACAAGCTGAAAGGGCAATATTACTCTCCCACTGTTTTTTTAGGTTTTTTTTTTTTTTTCAGGGAGAATTAGAAACCAAATAATATTAAAAAAAAAAAAAAAATAGGCTTTCTATGGCCCACTGAATGAAAGGGAGAGAGGTGGCACACCCAGGAGTCAAGACTGGCACACAAGCTGAAAGGGCAATATTACTCTCCCACTGTTTTTTTATGTATTTTTTGTTTTTTCAGGGAGACTTTAGAAACCCAATAATATTTAAAAAAAAAAATAAATAGGCTTTCTATGGCCCACTGAATGAGAGGGAGAGAGGTGGCACACCCAGGAGTCAAGACTGGCACACAAGCTGAAAGGGCAATATTACTCTCCCACTGTTTTTTTAGGTTTTTTTTTTTTTTTCAGGGAGAATTAGAAACCAAATAATATTAAAAAAAAAAAAATAGGCTTTCTATGGCCCACTGAATGAAAGGGAGAGAGGTGGCACACCCAGGAGTCAAGACTGGCACACAAGCTGAAAGGGCAATATTACTCTCCCACTGTTTTTTTATGTATTTTTTGTTTTTTCAGGGAGACTTTAGAAACCCAATAATATTTAAAAAAAAAAATAAATAGGCTTTCTATGGCCCACTGAATGAGAGGGAGAGAGGTGGCACACCCAGGAGTCAAGACTGGCACACAAGCTGAAAGGGCAATATTACTCTCCCACTGTTTTTTTAGGTTTTTTTTTTTTTTCAGGGAGACTTTAGAAACCAAATAATATTAAAAAAAAAAAAAAAAAAAAAAAAATAGGCTTGCTATAGCCCACTGAATGAGAGATAGCACACACAGCAGTGGCACACAAGCCCTTACTGAGGCCAATATTTTTCTCCCACTGATTGATGTAGTGTTTTTGTGTTGAGGTAGAATTTAGAACACAAATCACGGAAAAAATAAATAGGCTTTCTATGGCCCACTGAATGAAAGGGAGAGAGGTGGCACACCCAGGAGTCAAGACTGGCACACAAGCTGAAAGGGCAATATTACTCTCCCACTGTTTTTTTATGTATTTTTTGTTTTTTCAGGGAGACTTTAGAAACCCAATAATATTTTTAAAAAAAAAAAGGCTTTCTATGGCCCACAATTAGAGAGAGAGAGGTGGCACAACCAGGAGTCAAGACTGGCGCACAAGCTGAAAGGGCAATATTACTCTCCCACTGTTTTTTATGTTTTTTTTTGTTTTTTTCAGGGAGACTTTAGAAACCAAATAATATTAAAAAAACCAAAAAAAAAAAAGGCTTTCTATGGCCCACTGAATGAGAGGGAGAGAGGTGGCACACCCAGGAGTCAAGACTGGCACACAAGCTGAAAGGGCAATATTACTCTCCCACTGTTTTTTTATGTATTTTTTGTTTTTTTCAGGGAGACTTTAGAAACCCAATAATATTTAAAAAAAAAATAAATAGGCTTTCTATGGCCCACTGAATGAGAGGGAGAGAGGTGGCACACCCAGGAGTCAAGACTGGCACACAAGCTGAAAGGGCAATATTACTCTCCCACTGTTTTTTTAGGTTTTTTTTGTTTTTTCAGGGAGACTTTAGAAACCCAATAATATTTAAAAAAAAAAATAAATAGGCTTTCTATGGCCCACTGAATGAAAGGGAGAGAGGTGGCACACCCAGGAGTCAAGACTGGCACACAAGCTGAAAGGGCAATATTACTCTCCCACTGTTTTTTTATGTATTTTTTGTTTTTTTCAGGGAGACTTTAGAAACCCAATAATATTTAAAAAAAAAAATAAATAGGCTTTCTATGGCCCACTGAATGAGAGGGAGAGAGGTGGCACACCCAGGAGTCAAGACTGGCACACAAGCTGAAAGGGCAATATTACTCTCCCACTGTTTTTTTAGGTTTTTTTTTTTTTTCAGGGAGACTTTTGAAACCAAATAATATTAAAAAAAAAAAAAAAAAAAAAATATAGGCTTGCTATAGCCCACTGAATGAGAGATAGCGCACACACAGCAGTGGCACACAAGCCCTGACTGAGGCCAATATTTTTCTCCCACTGATTGATGTAGTGTTTCTGTGTTGAGGTAGATTTTAGAACACAAATCACGGAAAAAATAAATAGGCTTTCTATGGCCCACTCAGTGAGAGATGGCACACACAGGGATGGCACTGTAGCAGAAATGCCAATCTTAATCTCCCACAAAAAAAAAACAAAAAAAAAAAAAAAACTGTCCTACAATTACTATCTCCCTGCAGTAATGTAAGCCAGGTATGGCAGGCAGCAATAGGAGTGGACTGATGCACAAATTAAATAAAAAGTGTGGACAAACAAAAAAGATAGCTGTGCAGAAAGGAAGGAACAAGAGGATATGTGCTTTGAAAAAAGCAGTTGGTTTCCACAGTGGCGTACACACAGCAATACAGCTATCACGGAGCCTTCTAGGGCAGCCCAATGAGCTACAGCGCTGAGGGGAAAAAAAAAAAAAATAGCTTCCACAGTCCCTGCACACCGAAGGTGGTGTTGGACAGTGGAAATCGCTGCAGCACAAGCGGTTTGGTGGTTAGTGGACCCTGCCTAACGCTCTCCCTGCTTCTGACGAAGCGGCAGCAACCTCTCCCTAAGCTCAGATCAGCAGCAGTAAGATGGCGGTCGGCGGGAACGCCCCTTTATAGCCCCTGTGACGCCGCAGACAGCAAGCCAATCACTGCAATGCCCTTCTCTAAGATGGTGGGGACCAGGATCTATGTCATCACGCTGCCCACACTCTGCGTTCACCTTCATTGGCTGAGAAATGGCGCTTTTCGCGTCATTGAAACGCGACTTTGGCGCGAAAGTCGCGTACCGCATGGCCGACAAGCACAGGGGTCGGATCGGGTTTCATGAGACGCCGACTTAGCCAAAAGTCGGCGACTTTTGAAAATGATCGACCCGTTTCGCTCAACCCTAGTGTTGAGCGATACCGTCCGATATTTGAAAGTATCGGTATCGAATTGGATCAGCCGATATCCAAAAAATATCGGATATCGCCGATACCGATACCCAATACCAATACAAGTCAATGGGACACAAATATCGGAAGCTATCCTTGATGGTTCCCAGGGTCTGAAGGAGAGGAGACTCTCCTTCAGGCCCTGGGATCCATATTCATGTAAAAAATAAAGAATAAAAATAAAAAATATGGATATACTCACCCCTCCGACGAACCCAGGCTGTCACCGCTGCAAGCGTCTGCCTCCGTTCCTAAGAATGTAGAGAGTGAAGGACCTTCGATGACGTCGCGGTCACGTGAGCGGTCACATGAGACCAATCACAAGACCGCGACGTCATCGCAGGTCCTACACTCACTGCATTCTTAGAAACGGAGGCAGATGATTGAACCGGTGAGGTCCAGGGTCCGTCGGAGGGGTGAGTATATCCATATTTTTTATTTTTATTCTTTGTTTTTTACATGAATATGGATCCCAGGGCCTGAAGGAGAGTCTCCTCTCCTCCAGACCCTGGGAACCATACGCACCGCACACGCCTGGGAACTTATAGGAACTTTCGATTCCGATTTCCGATATCACAAAAATATCGGAACTTGGTATCGGAATTCCGATACAGCGAATATCGGCCGATACCCGATATTTGCATTATCGGAATGCTCAACACTAGTTAGTGGGCCAATCCAAGAAGACCAAGAACAAGGGTCCTCCATTTGAGTGGAACAGCAGGCTGGAAGGATTCTTCACTCTGATGAAGTTGGCTCTCACTGGAGATCAGGTACTGGCCTACCCTGACTATGATCAACCATTTGTGCTCTACACAGACTCCAGCAATGTGGGACTGGGAGCGGTGTTGTCCCAGGTACAGAAAGGCAGGGAAAGAGTAATTGCCTACACCAGCAGGAAACTTCGTCCCACTGAAAGAAACCCCCGAAAACTACAGTTCCTTCAAGCTGGAGTTCCTCGCCATAGTCTAGGCGGTAACAGAATGGATCAAACACTACCTGGCCTCAGCAAAGTTCACAATTTACATGGACAACAATCCGCTGACTCACATGGAGACGGCAAAACTATGTGCATTGGAGAAGCTATGGATGGCCCAGGTGTCCAACTACGAGTTCACCATTAATTACCGTGCAGGGCACAAGAATGCAAATGCCGATGCGCTGTCCAAGATGCCCCAATAACCAGAGGTGGGAGAAAATCTGGAAGCACTCGAAGAAATTCAGTTACCAGCCTTCCATCACCCCGAGGCGACCCAGTACTCCCAATATGTGAAGAATAAGCGCAATGACAAGCGTAAAGCCACACTGAACACATTGCCCTACCATGGATGGGCAGAGGTGCAGGTTAGCGACCTAGCAGTCCATTTGGTAAAAGAACTGTTGACACAGGCTGACTCACACCCTGGTCCAGATGCTCCACAAGACACTCAGCAGTTGAGGAAGGAGAAGGGCAAATTGTTTATCTATGATTTTAAGCTGTGTCGGAGGAATATCGACCCAAGCACTCACGAGCTAGTCTGGCAGGTGGTAGTCCCGAGACAAGATGCATCAATGGTCTTGGAAGCGTACCACGATGGAGCAGAACACTTCGGATGGAAGAAGTTAGAGGTCCTACTTCATGGGAGGTTCTATTGGATTGGCATGAGAAGAGCCATTAAAAAGTGGTGCTGAGAGTGTGGCCCATGCAACCTGCACAGAAAGGGCCATGACAGCCAGAGGGCTCCTCTACAGCCCATAGTCACCAAACATACACTTGAATTGGTCGCTCTGGATCATGTGAAGCTAACCTCAAGGTGGTCAGGCTATGTTTATGCTTTGACCATAGTGGATCACTACTCCAGATTCCTAGTAGTCGTGCCTGTTAAGGACCAGAAAGTAAAGATGGCAGCCAGGGCATTCCAACAACACTTTTGTGACCACATGGTTACCTTGAAAAGGAACTCACCAACCAAGCCCCAGCCTTTGAGGCAGAAGTATTCCAGGAGTATTGTTACCTGTATTGATGTAAAAAGATCAGGACAACACCGTACCACCCACAGACAACTGTCAGAAGATGAACCAGGTGGTAATTGACCTGTTGAAGACCTTGCCTTTGGAGGAAAGAAACATGTGGCCAGAGAAGTTGCCGGACTTGGTAGATCTGTACAATCATATCCTAGTGAATTCCACCAACTGCACTCCAGCTTACTTAATGAGAGGAAGACCTAGCAAATTACCTGTTGACCTTGATATGGGAGTCCTAACACCATAAACAACCTCACTAGATGCAGATTGGGATACTGAGCGGCAGCAGAAATATCGTCAAGTACAAGAATGCGTGGAAAGAAGCCTGTCCCAGGCAAGAAAAGACAAGAAAGAAACTATAATCAACGTGCCCCTGCAATTCCCTTGTCACTAGGTGAAAAAGTTCTAAAGAGGAAAAGGAGAATGCACAAACTTGATGACCAGTGGGAAGCAGAATCATATACCATTCTAACCTCGAACTTCAACAACACTAAAGTGTGTCTCATAAGAAAAGATGGAGGAGAAACCTCGACTGCGGTATCAAGGGATCATCTTAAAGTGTGCCCTGACAAACTGAGAGACAAGGAGAAAGACCCAGGTACTTCTCAACCCACGGAAGAAGAGGAAAAGAGAATCCCTTACTGTTCTTGGAGACTTTCCCTAGTCATGAACTCAGGTAAATCAAGCGATAGTGGTGCCTGTTTTGACCTTTCCCCAGTTGGAAATACCAGAAGGAGATGTGACTCAAAACCATCCTGAAACAGAAGAGACTCTACACCAGCGGGCTCTAGCAGCAGACGTCACACCAGCAGTAGAGCAAGAGAATCCACCCCCTGCTATCGGTGAATCTGTCATGCCCACAGTGAGCAGCAGTACTCTTAGGAGATCAGGTACACCTGTGCTACCTAGAATCCCCAGTAGTGTAGCCATAAGAGAGTGCATAAAACCAGTGATAGCAAGCCTAGTGAATCTGGTCAGATCACCCTCAGTGCCTGTGCTGCGTATATCAACCCGTGGTACCCGAGGTCAGATCCCAGCCCATTACAGGGACTAAAAATGTAAAATGTCAATAATTGGCGTTACCTGTTTAAAATGTTTGCTTATGCTTTTTGAAAAACTATCATTGCAAAGAGTCGATTGCACTTCAGGCCAATGCAATTCTGGAAAAGCAGTTACAAGTAGTATTATCATTACCACCTAACATCACAGGTGCACCAACAACGAGCAGCTCCAGCCATCACATTGGGTTGAGTTAATTAAATGTTTGACCAAATATAGCAGGATAAATGTAAAGTTAATGATTTTGTATGGCTCCCACATGTGATGGTAAAAAATATCCATATGGCCCCTACCAGAAAAAAAGGTTCCCCACCCCTCCTCTAACTAATAGGAGAATCTAGCCTTAACTTAATGTAAACATATGCTGAATCTTCACTGCACACTGTTTGTTCTTCTCCCAAATAAACATTCCTCATTGAGACATGAATGCTGCCCTTGAACTGTAATCCCACTTCATAGGATATAACATGACTACATGAGGAACATAAAGTGTGATTAAACACTGTTTAATGCAGTGAAAAAAATGAATTCACCTTTAACTTCTTAAACTTTGGCTGCTTTTGCTGTTGTACTTACTAGTCCTTGTTATATTATATGGTCTGAAGCTGCCGTGTACTAAAATGCCAGGTGGCCACAGCTTCATTGCAGGGACAGATAAAGTAGTTTTCAAATATTTGAGGTTATAAATGATATGTCAGCAGCAGATGCTCATAGGCCATCTGGGAAGACAAGAAGAGCATAACTCATCTTGGGATCTTAAATAATGGATGAAGTCACAGGACATTAAGGTTTTAAAGGACACCTGAAACACTGAGGACTGTTTATACTAGTATTGTGTAAATAAGATTTCTCCAAAGTCCTATCCTCCAGCCGACAACTGTACTTTTATTTAGAGTTCCAAGGTGTAATAGGTAAAGAAATGAGCAACATGCAATTTATTTCTGTTTTTAACCTTATTTCTACAAGAGTTATTTAGCAGTAGTCAACCACAACTGTTTAATAAATTAGTTAGATAAGATAAGGTTTGATAAAACATTGTTTATAGCATTTTTGGTAAATACAATATATTACTTATAACATATATAATATACACTGCTCAAAAAAATTAAAGGAACACTAAAATACCACATCCTAGAAATCAGTGAATGAAATACTTCAATAGCAAATCTATGTTCATTACATAGTGTAATGTGTTGAGAACAATGAAACAAAAAAAGATCAATGTAAATAAAAATATAAATTCCATGGAGCTCTGGATTTCGAATGATACTCAAAATCAAAGTGGAAAATCAAATTACAAGCTGATCCAACTTTAGTGGAAATGCTTCAAGACAAGTAAAAGACGCTCAGTAGTGTGTGGCCTCCACATGCCTGTATTACCTCCCTACAATGCCTGGCCATGATCTTGATGATGCAGCGGAAGTCCTTTTGTGGTATCTCCTCTCAGATCTAGAATAAAGAATCAGTCAATTCCAGGACAGTCTGTGGTGCAGCATGGCGTTGGTGGATGGAAAGAGACATGGTGACCCAGATATGCTCGATTGAATTCAAGTCTGGGGAATGGGCAGGCCAGTCCATAGCATCAATGCCTTCATCATGCAGGAACTGATGACACACTTCAGCCACATAAAGGCTGGCATCGTCATGCATCAGACAGAACCCAGGGCACCTGCATATGGTGTCACTATGGGTCTGAGGATCTCATCCCAGTACAGAATGGCAGTCAGGCTACCTCTGTGTAGCACATGGAGAGCTTTGCGACCCTCCAATGAAATGCCTCCCCACACCATTACTGACCATGTGTCAATCCAATCATGCAGCAGGATGGTGCAGGCTGCAGAATGTTCTCCACAGCGTCTCCAGACTCTGTCACAAATGCTCAGTGTGAATCTGCTCTCATCTGTGATGAGCACAGGACGCCAATCTTGGTGTTCTCTGGTATATGCCAATCGTCCTGCACAGTTTTAGGCTGTAATCCCAACACCCTCATGGAGTCTGTTTCTGACAGTTTGAGTGGACAAATGGATGTTAGTGTCCTGCTGGAGTCATTTTGCAGGGCTCTGGCACTGTTCCTCCTGTCCCTCCTTGCAAAAAGGAGGAGATAACGGTCCTGTTGTTGGGTTGCTGCCCTTCTTCAGCCCCCTCCACATCTTCAGGTATCTGCTCCATGCTCAGGACATTGTGCTGACAGACACAGCTACCCTTCTTGCCTCAGCTTGTATTGATATGCATCCTAGATGAGCTGCACTGCCTGATCAACTTCTGTGGGTTGTAGACACCGCCTCATGCTACTGTACAGTACCTCTGGGGGTGAGAGCAATGACAAAATGCAAAACTGACCAAAACAACTGCTGCACATCTTGTATCTTCGCAGCATAGATATTATGAGTGTCAGGTCCGAGCATTCCTACATGAACAGTTTCCTGGAAAGTGGATTGGCCATCGTGGGCCAGTTGAATGGCCACCAAGGTCTCCTGATCTGACCCCCTTAGGCTTTTATCTTTGGGGTCATCTGAAGGCAATGGTCTCTGCTGTGAAGATACGAGATGTGCAGCATCTGCAACAATGGATACTGGAAGCCTGTGCTAGTATTTCTTCTGCAGTGTTGCCATCAGTGTATCAAGAGTGGGAGAAGAGGGTTGCATTGACAATCCAACACAATGGGCAGCACTTTGAACACATTTTATAAGTGGTCATAAACTTGTAAATAACTCATGAAAGAATAAAGTTATATTACTATATATTGAGAGCAAGATCCACTGATACATACTAAAAGTTGATTAAAATGGCCATATGCCTATCTCAAGGACCAAGTATAGTATATAAGGGCACTCCAAAAATTAAAAATCCTACACGAACTCACAGTGTCATTGTCCAAAAAGCCATAATAAAAAATTGAACAAATTTTATTAAAGAATAAATTACAAAACAGAACACATATAATAGTAAACAGCTAGAATGACAAAGGCACATAGAAGGCTCATGTGTGAAGGACAGCAAACATTGGTTATATCACAGGAAGGGTGCAATAGACACGTCTGAGCAAACTATACCTCAAAAAAATTCAGAGTATAAACATACTCAAACATGCATAGTGCATCTAAAGTGCAGTATATATAGAACAACCCCAGGTCAAAAAGGAGATACAGCATGGGTAAAGATACAAGAGAAAATGCTAGTTTCCAAATGTCTCAGAACCCAGGGGAAATAGACCAAAGAAGATGCTCAGCTTACCCATAATACTGCCTGCCAATGTGTGTCCAGTGCAGCCCCGATGCGCATTTCACTTGGGCTTCCTCGGGGGGCTGTGACTATATGTGTCCCTTGGGTGTTTGTGAACAAATGTGACAAGTGTTCAGAATAATCAGTGCTGTAAATGGTGCTGTGTCGCAGATCCCGGAAAATGCAACTCACGCGGCCTCTCAAGTGACGGGGCCGGTAAGAGGGAAATCTCTTGTGACATCAAGAACCCGGCCATGTCAATTCTGAACACCGCAAGAGATGCACCATGAACACTACGGCAGAGGGCATGTGCATGCGCCAAAACCTCCATGCTGAAAGAGGGTAGATAGATGGGCAAACTATACGCAGCAGAAGGTAACTTGTAACACAATCTATTGTCCATTTTGGAGTAGTGCACAACCATATGTGTCTGGTCCCTAACAAACAAATCATTTAAAGTGGCATGTGCATTCTAAAGTATGTTTTCTATATTTCCCTAATTTTACAGTGGGGAAAAAAATATTTAGTCAACCACTAATTGTGCAAGTTCTCCCACTTAAAAAGATGAGAGAGGCCTGTAATTGACATCATAGATAGACCACAACTATGGGAGTCAAAATGAGAAAACAAATACAGAAAATCACCTAATCTGATTTGGCAAGATTTATTTAGCAAGTTATGGTGGAAAATAAGTATTTGGTCACCTAAAAACATGCAAGATTTCTGGCTCTCACAGACCTGTAACTTCTTCTTTAAGAGGCCCCTCTGTCCTCCACTCATAACCTGTAGTAATGGCACCTGTTTGAACTTGTTATCAGTATAAAAGACAACTGTCCACAACCTCAAACAGTCACACTCCAAACTCCATTATGGTGAAGACCAAAGAGCTGTCGAAGGACACCAGAAACAAAATTGTAGCCCTGCACCAGGCTGGGAAGACTGAATCTGCAACAGGCAAGCAGCTTGGTGTGATGAAATCAACTGTGGAAGCAATAATAAGAAAATGGAAGACATACAAGACCACTGATAATCTCCCTCGATCTGGGGCTCCACGCAAGATCTTAACCCGTGGGGTCAAAATGATCACAAGAAGTGTGGACGAAGTGAGTAGTGATCATGCGAGGTTCCATTTCATGTCTATTTGTGGCTTTTTGCTCGTATAGGATTTGATAATTGGGTGTCATACCCCATCCATACGCTGTACAGGTTAGAAGAACCATTACTAGGCCACTCTACATATAGTAACTTGGCAATGACTCAAAATACACAGCTAGATCAACTAACAAGTGGCTCCGTAAGAAACATTTCAAGGTCCTGGAGTGGCCTATCCAGTCTCCAGACCTGAACCCAGTAGAAAATCTTTGGAGAGAGCTGAAACTTAATGTTGACCACCAACAGCAATGAAAACTGAAAGATCTAGAGAGGATCTGTATGGAGGAGTGGACTAAAATCCCTGTTGATATGTGTGCAAACTTGGCCAAGAACTACAGGAAACATACGACCTCTATAATTGCAAATAAAGATTTTTGTACCAAACATTAATTTCTGTTTTTCTGTTGTATCAAATACTTATTTAATTCAATATAATGCAAATTAATTAAGTAAAAATTGTACAATATGATTTTCAGATTGTTTTTTAAGAGTCTGTCTCTCACAGTTGAAATGCATCCAAGATAAAAATTACAGACCTCTCAATTTTTTGTAGGTGGGAAAATTTGCTAAATTGGCAGTGTATCAAATACTTATTTTACCCACAGTACGTTTTAGGTTCCTTTCCCTTATGCAGTTTTATTTTTTTTTACTTTGGATTAAAAAACATCGTATGTTATATGACAAACTGTTACAAGAAGTTGTATGAAAAACTGCTTTACCCATAAATCTAGTTTGTGATGTACTTTTTACCCCGTTACCAATGCACTGAGCAGGGAAATGTTTAGAACGCATTTTCTGGAAGTGCTTTTGTATTCTAGAATGACATGTTTTTGCATAGTCTTTGCAGTCTCTGTATCCTTTGCTGCACTTCTGAATCTTATTTAAGATGATAGAAAGTTATTCAGAATTCAGTGAAGAGTTGACAGTTGAGCGCTGTGCAGAAGTAGAGTGACAAGACAATAAAAAAATAGATTCTAATCTTTTCCATTGCATGCTGAAATTGCTTTGACATCCTACAAACCATTTTATGAATGAACCATAGCATCTGGTAATTGACCTGGCTGGATTTTACTAGGCTTTGTGAATTTTTACACATTATATTTAAATTATAAAAAGACAAACAAACATTCATAGTTCCTTATATCTATTTACAGCACTGAAACTCACAGTACCAGACAAGATTAATGATGGAAAACATCAAACAGAGGCATCAAGAGCATAGCTGCTGGAGGGCAGAGGGTGCGGTCGCCCCATGACTTGCACTCAGTAGAGCTCACCCGGAGCTACGCTACTATTAACTCTATTGGCGTGCGCAGTGCGCTGATACAGTTAAACTCTGCGGCAGACTAAGGAGACAGGATATCCATGAACTGCCACACAGCTGATAAGGGGTCTGTGAGCAGGGGTGACCTGGTGCCAGCATCAGTCTTGACCCTCCCGCTCCGCTCGTCATCACAAGTTCAATTATATCGGTATCCTGGTTGCAGATACACTTGAAAGCAATGATGAAAGGTGAGCGTCTACTGAAGCTTCCTTCTCCATCATCCTTGCTCAGTATCTGACGTCTCAGTGCAGTGGACGTGATACTGTTGCACTGAGAGATGCGATGCTTCAGAACTAGTGTTGAGCATTCCGATACCGCAAGTATCGGGTATCGGCCGATACTTGCGGTATCGGAATTCCGATACCGGGATTCCGATACTTGCCGCGTATCGGATACCGGAATCGGAAGTTCCCAGATTCAAAATGCAGAAATTCAGCCAATGAGAATGATTCCAAGTGTGGGCACATCCTGTTCAGCATGGAGGGCATGAAACTACTGGCATGGCTAAGATTGGCTGCTGAAATGATGTCATGATGCAGTTTAAAAGTCGCTGGCGCCATTTTGCGATCACTCTGCTGTGAATTCAGTTAGTGACAGGACGCTGTTTGCTGACTGAGGGCCAGTTTAGAGATAGCGATTTGCTTCTTTGTGCTTTCCAAAGGCTAATTTAGCAACCGCTGTGTTCACCTACTATTCACCTTGCTTTTGCCTTGTAGCGCTGTTTTCACAGCGATCTGCAAGGTCTGTGTGTGTGTGTGTGTGTGAGTGCAGCCCACTCTCTAGTCTGAGTGCAGCCACATAGGCCATCCATAGCTGGTTGTATTCAGTTCAGGGAGGGTGGTTCATTGCCTCATACTGTCCTTTTTTTTTTTTTTTTCCAAGTAGTGTAGTCTGCTGCTAATTTATTCAAAAAAATCCTATTAGTGTCTTTCCACCCGTCTCCAGCTAATTTGTGGAAAAACACTAGATAGGATAACGTAGAGGAGGGTTTTTGGGCCTTGCAGCGCCGTTTACGGCTGTCTGCACGGTCTCCGTGTGACTGCAGCTCGCCCTGTAGTCTGTGAGCAGCCATAGCCTGGTTGTCTCCAGCTCAGGGTTGTTCACTGCGTCATACCGCCAAATCAATTTTCATTTTGTTTTAAGTAGTGCAGGCTGCTGCACATTTTTTCAATTAATTCCTATTAGTGTCTTTCCACCCGTCTCCAGCTAATTTGTGGAAAAACACTAGATAGGATAAAGTAGAGGAGGGTTTTTGGGCCTTGCAGCGCCGTTTACGGCTGTCTGCACGGTCTCCGTGTGACTGCAGCTCGCCCTGTAGTCTGTGAGCAGCCATAGCCTGGTTGTCTCCAGCTCAGGGTTGTTCACTGCGTCATACCGCCAAATCAATTTTCATTTTGTTTTAAGTAGTGCAGGCTGCTGCACATTTTTTCAAAAAATTCCTATTAGTGTCTTTCCACCCGTCTTCAGCTAATTTGTGGAAAAACACTAGATAGGATAACGTAGAGGAGGGTTTTTGGGCCTTGCAGCACCGTTTACGGCTGTCTGCACGGTCTCCGTGTGACTGCAGCTCTATCCGTTGTCAGTTCAGCCCCCCCAAAATAAATAAATAATAAAGTTCACCAAACACACCAGTTACACCACTTTACATTTGTGTAGGCCACATTAGCTCATATTAAAGTCTAGTCCACACTTTAGAAAATTAGTGTTTCTTATACCTGTTAGGAGGAGTTGTTCAGGAATAAGCACACAAAGCCGTTAGTACTTTTCTGCTTATCTTTATCAGTCAACCAAGATGAAGAAGGCAGTGAGTAAGGCACGTGGGCGTGGGCGCGGAGCAGGGAGGGGACGTGGGGATTCTGTGCCTGCTGCGGGCACCGGTGACTCATCAGCACCCACTTTCACCAGGCAACAGTCGTTCATGCGCAGCTTTGTGTCAGAGCGCCGTACACCGCTGCTGTGTGAAGAACAAATTGAAGCCGTTGTCGGATGGATGGCAGCTAATGCATCAACTTCAATTAGTGCCACATCCTCTCAGACACAGAGCACTGGAGAGCAGCCATCTGTCTCTTCACCACCTGCCAAATTGCCCAGGCAGACAGAGCCCAGGGCAGGAGCCGTCTCTACTTCTGTTCTCTGAATCTCTTGGCTTGGAAACAGGGGGCCAGCCAAGCAGCATTGGAGAAATGGAAGAAGAGGCAGGGTGCAGTGATGCCCAACAGCTTTTTCTCTCTTCCTCTGAAGAGGCGGGTGGGCCAGTGGCTCCGGTCACCACATCGCAGGCCGCATCAGCTGATGATGACACTCAGGTGCCACTTACTGGTGCGTGCTCTGCTGCTGAGACTACCCAGGAGGAGCAGTTGGGGCAGAGGGTAGTGTAGATGATGAGGTCCTTGACCCATCTTGGCGTGAGGGACAGGAAGGTGGTGGGAGCAGCTCTGAGGAAGAGATTCCCCGTACGGCCCAAAGAGGGAGAGGGAGGGGGAAGACTGCGGATCCTGCAGCCTCCGCTTTGGCACCCGTTAGGAGCATGTCTCTTCCAAAAGCCAAAAAGGGCGCTCCCAAGACTTGCAGTGCCTGGTCCTTTTTTGACACAGTTGCAGATGACATTTGCTATGTCAGATGCAAGGTGTGTCATCAAAAAGTCAAAAGAGGGAAAAATGTCAGCAACCTCAATACCTCCAACATGTGGAAACATGTGCGCACCAGGCACCCGGCGGAGTTAGAAAAACACACTGAAGAGCTAGGCCAACCAACAGCGGCAGCTACCACCTCTTCAGCTCGTGTTGCCTCTTCCTCCAGCTCACACGCAGCTGGTTCGGCTTCCTCCCAGGATCGCCGTGGAAGAACCTCTGGCCCTGTTGTCCAGAGACCCGCTGTAATTCCACCCGCAGCACCACTTTCCCAGTCATCCACACACTCCCAGCCCAGTCTACAGCCATCGGTAGTACAGGCATGGGAGAAAAGGCGGCCTTTCTCGTCAAACCACCCACGAGCACAGGCTCTGACTGCAGGCATTGCCAAACTTCTGTCACTGGAAATGCTGTCATTCAGGCTGGTGGAGACTGACAGCTTCCGTGACTTGATGTCATTGGCAGTCCCACAGTACAATGTGCCCAGCCGCTTTTACTTCAGCAGGCAAGCCGTCCCTGCCCTGCACAAGCATGTGGAGGGACACATAAAACACGCGCTACTGAACGCCGTCAGTAGCAAGGTCCACCTCACCACCGATGCGTGGACCAGTCAACATGGACAGGGGCGATACCTTTCCCTCACTGCCCATTGGGTTAATGTCGTTGAGCCGGGTACAGACCGTGCGAGTGGCGCAGGACGTGTCCTGCCCACTCCAAGGATTGCAGGAATCCATTCTGTATGCATTGACTCCTCCTCTTACACCAGTTCCTCAGAATCATCGCTTCAGGAGCCGTCACAGTCCACCTCCACATGGACCCGTGATGAACGTGTACCTGTTACGACCGACATGAGCACAGCCGTGGCCAAACGTCAACAGGCCGTCTTGAAATTAATTTTTTTGGGGAATCGTAGCCACACAGCGCAGGAGCTCTGGAATGCCATCAAGCAGGAGAGCGATGTGTGGTTTGTGCCAGCGAATCTCCAGCCAGGCATGGTAGTGTGTGATAATGGCCGAAATCTGGTGGCAGCTCTGGGCCTCGGCAACCTCACTCACATCCCATGTCTGGCACATGTGCTCAATTTGGTCGTGCAGAGCTTTTTGAGGGACTATCCGGATCTTGATGCACTGCTGCACAAGGTCCGCCTAGAGTGTGCTCACTTGCGGCGTTCCAGCACGGCAAAAGCGCGCATTGTGGCTCTGCAGCGCCGACACCGCCTGCCGGAACATCGCATCATATGTGACCTACCTACCAGGTGGAATTCCACGTTACATATGTTGGAGCGGTTGTGTGAGCAGCAGCAAGCTGTAATGGAGTACCAGCTGCTTCAGGCGCAAAGAAGTCGCAGTCAGCGCCAGGGGCGGACTGGCCCGGGTTGCAGGCATGCATATGCCCCCCGGGCCGGTGCCTGAGCAGGTGCACAGGGCCGCTGGAGGACCGGCAGCGATTTTAATACATAGCGCTCCGAATCCCTCCAGCCGGCCCTTTAAAACTCAGCCAGGTCCTGTGTGCGCGCATTGCCCGAGCTGATAAGTGCCGCGGCGGCCCACGCTAGTGCGCGAGCACGGCCGCGGTCCTGAGTCCTGCGCGTGCTCGTCTGCTGCCAATGTCAGCGCGGGCAAGCAGGAGACCACGCGCGCACATGGAGATATTTGAAAAGTCCGGCGCGCATAGGGCGCCTCCACCTGACTGTCTGACGCTGGCCCGCCTGCACCAGCGTCAGAGAAGACTGCTGCTCACCAATGCCTGGAATCATCTTCACCGCCGACGCTGGACAGGACCCGACCCACCTCAGCTCTTCATCCTCCCGACCTCCCCCCCCCCCCCATCTCAGGGACCTGGGTGAGTCCCAAGATGATTTTTTTAATGTATGTACAGCAGTTGCACATATATAATGTGTATAGACTGCTATATATACATTGTATAGGTGATGCTGCTGTATATAATCACTATACCACCTATATTATGTATGTATAGCAGTCTATATCTTATATAGATGACACTGCTACTGATGCGTATATACGTTATATAGGTGATACTGCAGTGTGTGTGTATATACACACACACGTATGTATACACATATATGTACATGTATGCACAGCAGTATCACCTATATAACGTATGTACACATCAGTAGCAGTGTCACCTATATAAGATGTAGACTGCTATACATACATTACATAGGTGGTATAGTGATTATATACATCAGTATCACCTATATAATGTATATATAGCAGTCTATACACATGATATAGGCAATACCGCTACTGATGTGTACACTGATGTGTGTATATAGGTGATACTGCTGTGTATATATGTCGTTATATAGGCGATACTGGTGTGTATATACACACACAAACACGTACATATATACACAACAGTATCACCTATATATAACGTATATACACATTGGTAGCAGTATTGCCTATATAATGTATATAATATATATATATATATATATATATATATATATATATACACAGTATAGACTGCTGTATACATGATATATAGGTGATACTATCATTATACAGCAGCAGCAGTATCGCCTATATAATGTGTATCCAACATTTGCAGTATCACCTGTATAATGTATAGACTACTGCATATACTTTGTATAGGTGATACTGCTGTGTATAGTCGCACTATCTATCTGTGTCTAATATATATATATATATATATATATAATATAATATTTTTTTTTTTTCAGTTTCATCTATATAATGTGTGTACACCAGTCACAGTATCACATACAATATATAGGTGATACTACAACTATACACATTGGTCGCAGTATCAGCTATATATTGTATATACAGTAGTTTCAATGTAATATATATTCAGCAGTCGTGGTGTCTCCTATGTGATGTGTGCATCATAATCTTTATATATATAATTGTCTAAGGGTTACTTCCGTCTTTCTGTCTGTCTGTCTGTCATGGATATTCATTGGTCGCGGCCTCTGTCTGTCACGGAAATCCAAGTCGCTGATTGGTCCTGGCAAAACGCCCACGATCAATCAGCGACGGGCACAGTCCAGCAGCGAAATGGCCGCTGCTTACTGCCCTGCACTCAGTGTCCCGTCCATACTCCCCTCCAGTCAGCCCTCACACAGGGTTAATGGCAGCGTTAACGGACCGCCTTATGCCACGGTGTAACGCACTCCGTTAACGCAGCTATTAACCATGTCTGAAAAACTTTTTACTATTGATGCTGCCCATGCAGCATCAATAGTAAAAAGATCTAATGTTAAAAATAATAATAATAATATTAAAAAAAAAATGGTTATTCTCACCTTCCGACGTCGCCCGCTGTCCATGGCAGTGCAAGCGGATGCCAAGGATGCTATGCACGCAGGACCTGGAATGACGTCATGTGACCGTGACGTCATCCCAGGTCCTAAGGGCATAGCAACCCTGGGACCGGAAGCCGCCGCGTGCACCGCAGAGGCGCCAGGACTTAAAGGGGCCTTCGGAACATGAGTATATGTTTATTTTTTATTTTAATTCTTTTTTTTTACCACGCATATAGTGCCCACATTGCTATATACTACGTGGGCTGTGTTACATACTGCGTGGGCTCTGTTATATACTACATCTCTGTGCTATACACTATGTAGCCGGGCAATACACTAAATCGCTATGCTTTATACTACGTAACCTGTGTTATATACTCTATGCGAAGTGTTATATACTACTTCTATGTGTTATATACTACGTGGCTGTGCAATATACAACGTGACTGTGCAATATACAACGTGACTGTGCAATATACTACGTGCTCTGTGCAATATACTACGTGCTCTGTGCAATATACTACGTGCTCTGTGCAATATACTACGTGCTCTGTGCAATATACTACGTGCTCTGTGCAATATACTACGTGGCTGTGCAATATACTACGTGGCTGTGCAATATACTACATGGCTGTGTTATATACTACGTGGCTGTGCTATATACTGCGTGCGCTGTGCTGTTATATTCTACTTGGCTCTGTTATATACTACGCAGCTATGTTATATACTTCGCCGGTTGTGTTATATACTACGTGACTGTGCAATATAGTACGTGGGCTGTGCTATATACTACCTACATATTCTAGAATACCAGATACGTTAGAATCGGGCCACCATCTAGTATAGTATAATGCTGTCCTAATTACCGTATATTGTAGAGATGTGTGTGTGTGTGTGTATAGAGAGAGAGTGAGAGTGTGTAGAGATGTTTGTATAGTGTAGAGATGTTTATATAGTATGGCGCTATGTATATAGTGTGGAATTCACACTATATATACACTGCTGCCACATCTCTACACTATATAATATATACACTGCTCTATATTCCTTAACACGGTATATAATATGCCGCTGTGTATTTAATAGATTGTAGTATACCGTATAAACTCGTGTATAAGCCGAGTTTTTCAGCATATTTTTTTTGTGTGAAAACACCCCCCTCGGCTTATATACGAGTCGTTGTCCCAAAAAAACGGTGGGGGCTGTGGCTAAAGCCTGGGCCGCTGCTAAGGAGAAATGAATATTCACTGCGCTGGCAGTGAATATTCATTTCTCTTATAGCGTTCACAGCCACAGCCTTCCAGCACACATCCCACTTACCTTCCCTGCACACCCTCGCTGCATCTCGTTCCGGCGCCAGCAGTTCTTCAGGCCGAGCGATCACGTGTCTTCCGCTCATTAAGGTAATGAGTATTCACCCCTCTCCATTCCCATAGGCGTGGGTAAATATTTATTACCTTAATGAGTGGGGGACACGTGATCACCCGGCTACAGGAGCTGCTGGCACCAGAACGAGATGCTGCGCGAGGGCATGCAGGGAAGGTAAGTAGGATGTGTTTTTTTTTTTTTTTTTTTTATCGGAACCATGCATACATGAACAATGAAGGAGCCATGCATACAAGGACGGGGATAAGGAGCCATACAAGGACGGGGATAAGGAGCCATGCATACAAGAATGGGAATAAGAGGCCCATGCATACAAGGACGGGGATAAGGAGCCATGCATACAAAAATGGGAATAAGAGGCGAGGGAGCCATGCATAACAAGGACGGGGATAAGGAGCCATACATATAAGGACGGGGAAGCCATGCAGTCAAGGATGGGGATGAGGAGCTATGCATACAAGGACGGGGATAAGGAGCCATGCATACAAGGACAGGGACGGGGGAGCCATGCATACAAGGATGGGGATAAGGAGCCATGCATACAAGGACGGGGATGTGGGGACAATGCATACCTGGCTTATACTCGACTCAATAAGCTTTCCCAGTTTTTTAAGGCAAAATTAGGTGCCTCGGCATATACTTGGGTCGACTTATACTCAAGTATATACGGTATATTGTGGAGCTGTGTATGCTTCTACTGTCCTGCATAAATGGTGTAATTCTCAGTATCTATTCTTATTATGTATGTGTGTATCTGTCTATCTATCACTCCGATTAATTGTGAGAAAAGTAGCGTACTCTTTATTGGCCCATGTGGCAACATTTCGGATCCATAACTGAACATTTCTCTGATATGGAAGTGAAATGTTGCCACATGGACTAATAAAGAGTATTAAAAAAAAAACTGTTCCATTTTCTTCCACAAAAGTGGTCTGATTCTCCTCTCACTTGCTGTCCGTGTGCAGTAGTTTTTTTTTTTTTCTCAGCAGATGTTGCAGTCTGATACACGGCGAGTCAGACCATTGAGGAGATGGAGAAATTAATTTCTCCGTCTCCTCCACACCTGTGCTGCGAGAGCATTGGAGCACTGACACTTGGCTCACACTCACAGCAGAGCAAGAGCCAAGTATCATTGGCAGATCACATCGGATGCCATATGCTGCTGTGATTCCACCCTAATGAGCACCTGTATTAAAGGGAACCTGTAACCCCCCAGGTGTTTTTAATTAAAAGAGCCACTTGTGCAGCACTACTGCTGCATTCCGTGAAGGTGGCTCTTTTAGTTCGGGTCCCTTCCAACGCTGAAATACCGTAATCGTTTTTAGAATTTGCCTGTCATACCTGTAGTTTGTCAGGGGGGCATGTCCTTTCCCCCCTGACACAAATGCCTTCCAGCCATCACTCAGTACTCTGCGTGCCGGGCGCCACCTCCTCTTCCTTCATTAGCGTCCCTGGCGCCTGCGCTGTAAGTTTTTTTCGGGCATGTGCAGTTTGTGCTGCCCTTCAAACATACAGCGCAGGCGCCGGGGATGCTAATGAAGGAAGAGGAGGTGGTGCCCTGCTCCGGAGCAGAGACTGCTGGGCGGCAGGAGGAGCGCTGGTCCCCTGTGAGGGAGATGCCACCTCTGCTGTGACTCCTCTGCAGAGTGGTCACTGGGCGCTGTCCTCCTCAGTCCTCTACCATCCTCTGGGCTCTCCTCGTCCCCAGGGTGTCCCCGGCGCCTGCCTGCGGTGTAATGAGCACCATGTACATGGACCTGTGGTCGATCATGCGCACTGCGGCGCCATTCACATGTGGCTCTTCAAATAACGCCTTTAAGAGGAGTGTTGAGGGGCAGGACAAAGCATAGCAAAATTCACTGATCGGGATGGGGAGTGTTATAGTATGTGGGCTGGTGGGATTTGTGTGGCAGGGCTGTTTTTTTTGTCCCAGTCCGGCCCTGTCTGTGTGTGATTATACAGTGTGTGTGCGTGTCATTATACAGTGTGTGTGCGTGTCATTATACAGTGAGGCTGTGCGTGTCATTAATTATACAGTGAGGCTGTGCGTGTCATTATACAGTGTGTGTGCGTGTCATTATACAGTGGGGCAGTGTGTGTGTCATTAATTATACAGTAGGGTTGTGCGTGTGTGTCATTATACAGTGGGGTTGTGTGTGTGACTGTCACTATAGAGTAGGACTGTGTGTGTCAATAAATAAATATATATTCGCATGCTTGCAGTAACAAGACCGCCTGTTCCCGGCACCAGAGAATCCTCAGTGCGCACGATATGAGGATTCACACATAGTGACTGTAGACATGTAAGATCCGACAACCCCTTTAAGGATGGGCCGCGACTCATGGGCCACTGCTGTGTGCTTGCCCCCCAGGCTAAAATTTGCCAGCCAGCCCCTGGTCAGCGCCGTACAGACTTCACAACCACAGAGTGGGCCACTATGAATGACGTCTGCCAGGTTTTGCGTCCCTTTGATTATTCCACGCGGATGGCGAGTGCAGATGATGCACTAGTCAGCATGACTGTCCCCCTTATCTGCCTGCTTGAAAAATCACTGCAAGCGCTAAGGGATGATGTTGTGGAATAGGTGGAGGATGAGGATTCACCATTTCCATCATCTTCTGGACAGTCAGCGCCACGTGGTTCCTCACAAACGCGTAGGCAGGGGACAGTTTGTGAGGAGGATGAGGAGGAGTCAATGGAGGAGGAAGACATCCGTCCAGAGGAGGGAGTTACACAATTGTCCAGTACTCAGTGTGTACAGCGAGGGTGGGGTGATGACGAGCGGGCAGAGATCACGCCTCCAGCAGGGGATAGCGTTTCTTGGGCAGTTGGCAGTCTGCAGCACATGGTGGATTACATGCTGCAGTGCCTGAGAAACGACCGCCGCATCGCCCACATTCTCAACATGTCTGATTATTGGGTGTTCACTGTTATGACCCCAGTGGACAGGGTCACAGAGGAACGTGTAAGTCTGCGAGATTCAAAAATCCAGCTCATAGGGCTGTGGTAACTGGGTTGACCAAATAGCTACTCCTAACGCCAACACTAGAAGTAGCCGGGATCATGCCTACGGTGATCGCTAGATGACTCGCGCCAGCCGGAGAATCTAACTACCCCTAGGAGAAGAAAACAAAGACCTCTCTTGCCTCCAGAGAAAGGGACCCCAAAGCAAGATACAAGCCCCCCACAAATAATAACGGTGAGGTAAGAGGAAATGACAAACACAGAAATGAACCAGGTTCAGCAAAGAGAGGCCAGCTTACTAATAGCAGAATATAGCAAGATAACTTATCTGGTCAACAAAAACCCTATAAAAATCCACGCTGGAGATTCAAGAACCCCCGAACCGTCTAACGGTCCGGGGGGAGAACACCAGCCCCCTAGAGCTTCCAGCAAAGGTCAGGATACAGATTGGAACAAGCTGGACAAAAATACTAAACTAAACAAAAGCAAAAAGCAAGGAAGCAGACTTAGCTTGAAATACAGGAATCAGGATCATAGGACAAGAGCACAACAGATTAGCTCTGATTTCCACGATGCCAGGCATTGAACTGAAGGTCCAGGGAGCTTATATAGCAACGCCCCTGAACTAACGGCCCAGGTGAGGATATAGGAAAAGACAGAAGCTCCAGAGTCAAATCACTAATGACCACTAGAGGGAGCAAAAAGCAAAATCACAACAGTACCCCCCCCTTAGTGAGGGGTCACCGAACCCTCACCACGACCACCAGGGCGATCAGGACGAGCGGCGTGAAAGGCACGAACTAAATCGGCCGCATGAACATCAGAAGCGACCACCCAGGAATTATCTTCCTGACCATAGCCCTTCCACTTGACCAGGTACTGAAGCCTCCGCCTGGAGAGACGAGAATCCAAGATCTTCTCCACCACGTACTCCAACTCGCCCTCAACCAACACCGGAGCAGGAGGCTCAGCAGAAGGAACCACAGGCACAACGTACCGCCGCAACAAGGACCTATGAAACACGTTGTGGATAGCAAACGACACAGGAAGATCCAGGCGAAAGGATACAGGATTAAGGATTTCCAATATCTTGTAAGGACCAATAAAACGAGGTTTAAATTTGGGAGAGGAAACCTTCATAGGAACAAAGCGGGAAGAAAGCCACACCAAATCCCCAACACGTAGTCGGGGACCCACACCGCGGCGGCGGTTGGCAAAGCACTGAGCCCTCTCCTGTGACAACTTCAAGTTGTCCACCACAAGATTCCAGATCCGCTGCAACCTATCCACCACAGAATCCACCCCAGGGCAGACAGAAGGTTCCACATGACCCGAAGAAAAACGAGGGTGGAAACCAGAGTTGCAGAAAAACGGCGAAACCAAGGTGGCGGAACTAGCCCGATTATTAAGGGCAAACTCAGCCAACGGCAAGAAGGTCACCCAATCGTCCTGATCAGCAGAGACAAAACACCTCAAATAAGCCTCCAAAGTCTGATTAGTTCGCTCCGTCTGTCCATTAGTCTGAGGATGGAAAGCAGACGAAAACGACAAGTCAATGCCCATCCTACTACAAAAGGATCGCCAGAATCTGGAAACGAACTGGGATCCTCTGTCAGACACAATATTCTCAGGGATGCCGTGCAAACGAACCACGTTCTGGAAAAACACAGGAACCAGATCGGAAGAGGAAGGCAGCTTAGGCAAAGGAACCAAATGGACCATCTTGGAGAAGCGATCACATATCACCCAGATAACAGACATGCCTTGAGACACCGGAAGATCAGAAATGAAATCCATGGAGATATGTGTCCAAGGTCTCCTAGGGACAGGCAAGGGCAAGAGCAACCCGCTGGCACGAGAACAGCAAGGCTTAGCTCGAGCACAAGTCCCACAGGACTGTACAAATGACCGCACATCCCTAGACAAGGAAGGCCACCAAAAGGATCTGGCCACCAGATCTCTGGTGCCAAAAATTCCTGGGTGACCTGCCATCACCGAGGAATGAACCTCGGAAATGACTCTGCTGGTCCACTTAACAGGCACAAACAGTCTGTCAGGTGGACAAGAATCAGGCCTATCAGCCTGAAATCTCTGCAACACACGTCGCAGATCTGGAGAAATAGCTGACAAGATAATACCATCCTTAAGAATACCAACAGGTTCAGCGACTCCAGGAGCATCAGGCACAAAGCTCCTGGAAAGAGCATCGGCCTTCACATTTTTTGAACCTGGTAAATACGAGACAACAAAGTCAAAACGGGAGAAAAACAATGACCAGCGGGCCTGTCTAGGATTCAGGCGTTTAGCAGACTCGAGATACATCAGATTTTTGTGATCAGTCAAGACCACCACACGATGCTTAGCACCCTCGAGCCAATGACGCCACTCCTCAAATGCCCATTTCATGGCCAACAACTCCCGATTGCCCACATCATAATTTCGCTCCGCAGGCGAAAACTTCCTAGAGAAAAAGGCGCAAGGTCTCATAACAGAGCAACCAGGGCCTCTCTGCGACAAAACGGCCCTTGCTCCAATCTCTGAAGCATCCACCTCAACCTGAAAGGGAAGCGAGACATCAGGCTGGCACAAAACAGGCGCCGAAGTAAACCGATGTTTCAACTCCTGGAAAGCCTCCACGGCAGCAGGAGCCCAATTAACCACATCGGAGCCCTTCTTGGTCATATCCGTCAAAGGTTTCACAATGCTAGAAAAGTTAGCGATAAAACGACGGTAGAAGTTAGCGAAACCCAAGAACTTCTGAAGACTCTTAACTGACGAGGGCTGAGTCCAATCAAGAATAGCTCGGACCTTGACTGGGTCCATCTCCACAGCAGAAGGGGAAAAAATGAACCCCAAAAAGGGAACCTTCTGTACACCAAAAAGACACTTTGAGCCCTTGACAAACAAAGAATTTTCACGCAAAATTTTAAAGACCATCCTGACCTGCTCCACATGCGAGTCCCAATTATCAGAAAAAACCAGAATATCATCCAGATAAACGATCAAAAATTTATCCAGATAGTTCCGGAAAATGTCATGCATAAAGGACTGAAAAACTGAAGGGGCATTAGAGAGCCCAAAAGGCATCACCAAGTACTCAAAATGACCTTCGGGCGTATTGAATGCGGTTTTCCATTCATCCCCTTGCTTAATGCGCACAAGGTTGTACGCACCACGAAGGTCTATCTTGGTAAACCACTTGGCACCTTTAATCCGGGCAAACAAGTCAGACAACAGCGGCAAAGGATACTGAAATTTGACAGTGATCTTATTTAAAAGCCGATAGTCAATACAAGGCCTCAAAGATCCGTCCTTTTTAGCCACAAAAAAGAATCCCGCACCAAGAGGGGAAGAAGACGGACGGATGTGTCCTTTCTCCAGAGACTCCTTGATATATGAACGCATAGCGGTATGTTCAGGTATCGACAGATTAAACAGTCTTCCCTTAGGAAATTTACTGCCTGGAATCAAATCTATTGCACAGTCACATTCCCTATGAGGAGGCAATGCACTGGACCTGGACTCGCTAAAGACATCCTGATAATCAGACAAATACTCCGGAACTTCCGAAGGCGTAGAAGAAGCAATAGACACAGGCAGGGAATCCTCATGAATACCACGACAGCCCCAACTAGACACTGACATAGCCTTCCAGTCAAGGACTGGATTATGGGTCTGTAACCATGGCAGCCCCAAAACAACCAAATCATGCATTTTATGTAGAACGAGAAAACGTATCACCTCGCGGTGTTCAGGAGTCATGCACATGGTAACCTGTGTCCAATACTGCGGTTTATTTTCTGCTAATGGCGTAGCATCAATACCCCTAAGAGGGATAGGATTTTCTAATGGTTCAAGAATAAAACCACAGCGCTTAGCAAATGAGAGATCCATAAGACTCAGGGCAGCACCTGAATCTACAAACGCCATGACAGGATAAGATGACAGTGAGCAAATCAAAGTTACAGACAGAATAAACTTAGGATGCAAATTACCAACGGTGACAGGACTAACAACCTTAGATATACGTTTAGAGCATGCTGAGATAACATGTGTAGAATCACCACAGTAGTAGCACAAGCCATTCCAGCGTCTATGAATTTTCCTCTCATTTCTAGTCAGGATTCTATCACATTGCATCAAATCAGGTGTCCGTTCAGACAACACCATAAGGGAATTTGCGGTTTTTCTATCACATTGCATCACATCAGGTGTCTGTTCAGACAACAACATGAGGGAATTTGCGGTTTTGCACTCCCGCAACCGCCGGTCAATTTGAATAGCCAGGGACATGGTATCATTCAGACCTGTGGGAATGGGAAAACCCACCATAACATTCTTAATGGCCTCAGAAAGGCCATTTCTAAAATTAGCGGCCAGTGCACACTCGTTCCAATGTGTCAGCACGGACCATTTCCGAAATTTTTGGCAATACACCTCAGCCTCGTCCTGGCCCTGAGACATAGCCAGCAAGGCTTTCTCTGCCTGAATCTCAAGATTGGGTTCCTCATAAAGTAAACCGAGCGCCAGAAAAAACGCATCAATATCAGCCAATACCGGATCTCCTGGCGCCAACGAAAAAGCCCAATCTTGAGGGTCACCCCGTAAGAATGAAATAACAATTTTTACTTGTTGAGCAGAGTCTCCAGACGAACAAGGTTTCAGGGACAAAAACAATTTACAATTATTCCTGAAATTCCTAAACTTAAATCGGTCTCCTGAAAACAGTTCAGGAATCGGAATCTTGGGTTCAGACCTGGGATTTCTGGTAACATAATCTTGTATACCCTGCACACGAGCGGCAAGCTGGTCCACACTTGTAATCAAGGTCTGGACATTCATGTCTGCAGCAAGCTTAAGCCACTCTGAGGTAAAGGGGAAAAGAAAAAAAAAATGAGAGAGGGAAAAAAAAAAACTCAAAATTTTCTTTCTTATAATCCCACTTCTGCAATGCATTAAACATTTAATACTGGCCTGGCATACTGTTATGACCCCAGTGGACAGGGTCTCAGAGGAACGTGTAAGTCTGCGAGATTCAAAAATCCAGCTCATAGGGCTGTGGTAACTGGGTTGACCAAATAGCTACTCCTAACGCCAACACTAGAAGTAGCCGGGGATCATGCCTACGGTGATCGCTAGATGACTCGCGCCAGCCGGAGAATCTAACTACCCCTAGGAGAAGAAAACAAAGACCTCTCTTGCCTCCAGAGAAAGGGACCCCAAAGCAAGATACAAGCCCCCCACAAATAATAACGGTGAGGTAAGAGGAAATGACAAACACAGAAATGAACCAGGTTCAGCAAAGAGAGGCCAGCTTACTAATAGCAGAATATAGCAAGATAACTTATCTGGTCAACAAAAACCCTATAAAAATCCACGCTGGAGATTCAAGAACCCCCGAACCGTCTAACGGTCCGGGGGGAGAACACCAGCCCCCTAGAGCTTCCAGCAAAGGTCAGGATACAGATTGGAACAAGCTGGACAAAAATACTAAACTAAACAAAAGCAAAAAGCAAGGAAGCAGACTTAGCTTGAAATACAGGAATCAGGATCATAGGACAAGAGCACAACAGATTAGCTCTGATTTCCACTATGCCAGGCATTGAACTGAAGGTCCAGGGAGCTTATATAGCAACGCCCCTGAACTCACGGCCCAGGTGAGGATATAGGAAAAGACAGAAGCTCCAGAGTCAAATCACTAATGACCACTAGAGGGAGCAAAAAGCAAAATCACAACAGTTCACCCTCCTCGATCCTCGCTACCGGGACAACGTAGAAAGCCTCATCACACCGTTGAACCGGGAGCGAAAAATGCGGGAGTACCAAGACACACTGGTCAATTCCATCATCTTCTCCATTCCAAGTGAGAGAAGTGCTGCTAGTGCATTCCAAAGCAGCTCAGTGCGTCCAGGCAGTGGTGGAGGCTCTGCACAAAGAGGGAGCAGAAGCAGTGCCTCTGCCCAAGGCAAGACCAGTATGGCCCAACTGTGGCACAGTTTTCTGTGCCCGCCACAAAAGTCTACACCATCACAGACGGCTCCAGTCAGCAGGAGGCAACGGTTCCGTCAGATGGTGACAGACTACATGTCTTGCCCTCTTGCTGTACTCCCAGATGGCTCTTCCCCTTTCAAGTTTTGGGTCTCAAAGCTGGATACATGGCCAGAGCTAAGCCAGTATGCATTGGAGGTGCTGTCTTGCCCTGCGGCCAGTGTATTATCGGAACGTGTCTTTAGTGCTGCAGGTGGTGTACTAACTGACCGTCGCATGCGACTATCCTCCGATAACGTTGACCGGCTTACTTTCCTGAAAATGAACAAGGCCTGGATCTCGCAGGAATTTGCCACTCCTCTTCCTGATTAAATAATTAGGTGACTGTCTACAGTATCCAGGTCTCCTGTTGTGTTCATCTTTCTACCACCTGAACTGTAATTCCTGGGCTCCAACACTGCCAGTTGAGGCTCAGAAGTGTCGTCTGCACAGTCAAAACATACGACCCAGTGTTATTGGGTTTCAGTAACGTCAGCTGATCCCCAGCTGTGTAGCCGGCAATGTGTCCTGCGACCGCCACGCTGACACAACAACTGAAATGTAAGGGAATCTGTCCCCCCCCCCCAAGGCGTTTGTTACTGAAAGAGCCACCTTGTGCAGCAGTAATGCTGCACAAGGAAAAGGTAGCTATTTTTGTTTAGCTCCTTGCACACGCAGAACTTAACACTTATAAAATGTGTCCACTGATACCGTAAAACCGTCCCGGAGGTGGGACTTTCCTTCGTAATATGACGCAGCACAGCCGTCATTCCTACCCCCCCGGCGCCGTGCCCCGGCTCCTCAGCGTTGTTTGATTCCGTCCCGGAGCCTGCGCTGTTATGTTATCCCGTGGCCAGGCACACTTAGCGCTGCCCGTCTTCTGACATCATTTGGTGTCAGGCTGTCTGCGCCTGTGCGGCCGCGCTGGCCGAGAGCCCGCCTCGCAGTGTCTTCTGATTTAATCCCACTGGGGGCCTGGGATCCATGGACATGCGCAGTGCATATCTGAACCTCCACCTCTCACTCATCTCCCTATGGCTTCTTCAGACTGTTCGGTGTCAGCTGGTCCCTAATAGCATGCCACGGCCGTGACACCGCACAGTCTTAAGAAGCCGTAGGGAGGGGAGTGAGAGGCGAGGATATGCACTGCGCATGGCTATGGATCCCAGGCCCCCAGTGGGATTAAATCAGAAGACACTGCGAGGCGGGATCTCGGCCAGCGCGGCCGCACAGTCGCAGACAGCCTGACACCAAATGATGTCAGAAGATGGGCAGCGCTAAGTGTGCCTGGCCACGGGATAACATAACAGCGCAGGCTCCGGGACGGAATCAAACAACGCTGAGGAGCCGGGGCACGGCGCCGGGGGGTAGGAATGACGGCTGTGCTGCGTCATATTACGAAGGAAAGTCCCACCTCCGGGACGGTTTCACGGTTTCAGGGGACACATTTTATAAGTGTTTAGTTCTGTGTTTGCAAGGAGCATGATGAAAAGAGCCACCTTTTCCTTTTGCATCTTTTGTGCTGCACAAGCTGTCTCTTTCAGCTACAAACGCCTTGGGGGGGGGGGGGTTAAAGGTTCCCTTTCGACTTTCTCAGGCTTCGGCCTACATTGTGTTCCTCTGCTTTTCCACCTGTCCCTGGGCTCCAACACCGCCAGTTGCCGTCCAGAAGTGCTGTACGCACAGTCAACAGTCCCTCCTCTGTTATTGGGGTTCAGTAACGTCAGCTGTTCCCCTGCTGTGTGTGTGGCAATCCCTCCTACCTCCTCCTCCTCCACCTGTCCCTGGGCTCCAACACCGTCAGTTGCCGTCCAGAAGTGCTGTACGCACAGTCAACAGTCCCTCCTCTGTTATTGGGGTTCAGTAACGTCAGCTGTTCCCCTGCTGTGTGTGTGGCAATCCCTCCTACCTCCTCCTACCTCCTCCTCCTCCACCTGTCCCTGGGCTCCAACACCGCCAGTTGCCGTCCAGAAGTGCTGTACGCACAGTCAACAGTCCCTCCTCTGTTATTGGGGTTCAGTAACATCAGCTGTTCCCCTGCTGTGTGTGTGGCAATCCCTCCTACCTCCTCCACCTCCTCCTCCTCCACCTGTCCCTGGGCTCCAACACCGCTAGTTGTTGCCTGGTAGTGCTGTACGCACAGTCAACAGTCCCTCCTCTGTTATTGGGGTTCAGTAACGTCAGCTGTTCCCCTGCTGTGTGTGTGGCAATCCCTCCTACCTCCTCCACCTCCTCCTCCTCCACCTGTCCCTGGGCTCCAACACCGCTAGTTGCCATCCAGAAGTGCTGTCCGCACAGAGCCAAACACCTCGCCAATGTGTTAGTGGGGTTCAGCACCGCCAGCTGTTCCCCTGCTGTGCAGCCGGCAACGCGTACTGCGACCGCCACGCAGGCACAACAAGTTAATTTTAAGGGAACCTGTCCCCCCCCCCCCAGGCGTTTGTTACTGAAGGAGCCACCTTGTGCAGCAGTAATGATGCAAAGGGAAAAAGTGCCTCTTTTCGTGGTGCTCCTTGCACATGCTGAACAGACTGTTCGGTGTCAGCTGGTCCCTAATAGCATGCCACGGCCGTGACACCGCACAGTCAGAAGAAGCCGTAGGGAGATGAGTGAGAGGTGGAGGTTCAGATATGCACTGCGCATGTCCATGGATCTCAGGCCCCCAGTGGGATTAAATCGGAAGACAGTACGAGGCGGGCTCTCGGCCAGCGCGGCCGCACAGGCGCAGCCAGCCTGACACCAAATGATGTCAGAAGACGGGCAGCGCAAAATGTGTGCATGGCCAAGGGCTAACCTAACAGCGCAGGCTCCGGGACTGATTCAAAAAACGCTGAGGAGGCGGCGCACGGCGCCAAGGGGGTAAGAATGACGGCTGTGCTGCGTCACATCACAAAGGAAAGTTCCACCTACCGGACGGTATCACGGTAGGAGGGGACACTTTTTATAAGTGTTAGGTTCAGCATGTGCAAGGACCATAATTAAAAGAGCTAAGTTTACCTTTTCCAGCATTAGTGCTGTACACGATGGCTCTTTCAGCTACAAACGCCTGGGGGGGGGGTTAAAGTTTCCCTTTCAACTTGCTCCAGTGCAGGCTTCGGCCTACACTCTGCTCCCTCTCCTTCTCCTGCTGACCCTGGGCTCTAACACCGCCAGTTGGGGCCCAGATGTGCTAGCTGGTTCTCGGCATTTTCTCAGCCTTCTTGTACCTTCTGCTACATTTCCAAGTTCAAGAGACTAAACACGATGACCCGGAAGACCACCCCTAAGATGACGACGACACCAGAGACGACAACCACCGTGATGACGACGACCCTGGAGACGATGACCCTGAAGACCACCCCGATGACGACGACCCCGGAGACGACGACCCTGAAGACCACCCCGATGATGACGACCCCGGAGACGACAACCCTGGAGACAACGACGACCTGGAAGACCGAGAAGCAGAAGAACAAGAGGCTGCAGAACAAAGAGCAGAAGAACATTAAGCATAACACTAAATATCAGAGCAAAAAATATTATCTAAATTATAAGCAGAAGAAGACTAAGCAGTGTATGGGGGTGAGTCCGTTCCTCCTCGTGGTGCCCCTGGATAAAGCCTGATGCTGCAGGCCAAACTGAACGCGGACAAATGTAACTGTTTTGTGACAGGCAGAACGGAAGGTGTAATCTTCAAACTTTTAAAGATAACAACTACGGGAATGCCTGACACAAATAAGAATATGATGAACAAGTAGAATATGATGAAGATAATAGTAAAATAAAAAGAATATGAACAATGTAACCCAAAAAATAATAGGTAGAAGATGAAGAAGAAGATGAATAAGGTGAAGAAGTTGATGTCAAAGAAGCTGATGATGAGGATAATGAAGAAGAAAGTGTGGGAGAAGTAAAAAAGAAGGTGAAGGGCGTGGAAGTAGTGAAACATCAATATCTGACAAAATAAAAAAAAAAATTACATAGTCAAAATCTTTCTAACGCCGAACGTCATAAAAAAAAATAAAAAATCCTGCTATTCTATTAGATTGGGCTAAACCTCTGTGCCTTTAATGTCTCCACCACGTCCCCCAATACAGCCTACATTATTCTTAGTTGTTTTCCTTCATGTAGAATTAACCTACAAGGAAAGAAAGGGTTTATTTTAATTCCGATATTTTCGTCCCATTGACTTGCATTGGGATCGGGTATCGGTATCGGATTAGATCCGATATTTTGACAGTATCGGCCGATACTTTCCGATACCGATACTTTCCGATATCAGAAGGTATCGCTCAACACTATTCAGAACGCTTGCTGCAGAGACTGGAGCCACGGGGAAAAAAGGAGGAGAGGTAAGTATCTTTTTTTAATCTGTGAGAACATTGTGGTGACTATAATGCTATATGGAGGACTATGTGGTGCACTATACTGTATAGAATACTATGGTGAGAATATACTGTATAGAGGACCATGGGATATGAATTATACTGTATAGAAGACTATGGAGAATGCATTTTACTACATAGAAAGAGTATGGGGTGTGCATTACACATAAGTCACTATTTGTAACCTCTTACATGTTATGCAGCACTGATATCAGTATTGGTCTTTGTATAGAGATTGTTTTTAGTAGCATCGCTGTCCTCTGCTGAGGTTCTCCTACATCCACCACAGTTTTGATCAGTGTTACCTGGCTAGGGGCCTACTTAAAAGTTTTGGTTATCCCCCGCTGAACCAAACCCCTAGCTATGAATCTGAAGGACATACATAGAAATGACGGGGCTCCATAGTGAAAGGTCTTATTGGACCTCCCCAGAACATATTTGGCAGAGTAGGTGGGGTCATATCTCACAAGTTTTATAAACAAGGAAAAGAACATGTATTGCTGCACATATACAGTAATTATACCCCTATAGATGTCACTTGTTGTTCTCACCCATGTTGCCCTTTTCATGGCAATTATAGAGTACTAGATTGTGGCCCGATTCTAACGCATCGGGTATTCTAGAATATGCATGTCCCCGTAGTATATGGACAATGATGATTCCAGAATTCGCAGCAGACTGTGCCTGTCGCTGATTGGTCGAGGCAACCTTTATGACATCATCGTCGCCATGGCAACCATTATGACATCTACGTCAATGCTGTGCCCGTCGCTGATTGGTCGAGGCGAATTCGCGGCAGACTGTGCCCGTCGCTGATTGGTCGAGGCAACCTTTATGACATCATCGTCGCCATGGCAACCATTATGACATCTACGTCAATGCTGTGCCCGTCGCTGATTGGTCGAGGCGAATTCGCGGCAGACTGTGCCCGTCGCTGATTGGTCGAGGCAACCTTTATGACATCATCGTCGCAATGCTGTGCCCGTCGCTGATTGGTCGAGGCCTGGCGGCCTCGACCAATCAGAGACGTGGGATTTCAAGGACAGACAGACAGACAGAAAAACCCTTAGACAATTATATATATAGATGGTGCTCCTAAGAATGTCCTCACTCACACAGAGTATAATATTCCCACAGTGAACTTCTCCCCACAATTTCAACTCACAGTCCTTCTATTTGTACAGTACGAGTCCCCAACACAGTATAATGCCCCCCAAAATGATGACTTTAGAGTGCCTCCCCTGTCATTATGATGGCCTTTACTCAGTATGACGCCTCCACAGCAACCCACATAGTATGATGGCACCCACTGCCCATTCTCCACTCAGTATGATGTCTCCCAGAATCCCCCACTCAATATGATGTACTCACAGCCTCCCAACCACTATGAGGGTTCCCGTAGTCGACCCACTCAGTATAATGGTCCCCATAGTCCTAGCTCATTACGAGGGTCCCCAAAGACCCTCATTCGGAATCAATGTGCTATAGTCCCCCACTCAATATGAAGTTCCCCCAGCCCCCCACTCATTATCACTGTCTCCATGGTAACATTAAAAAAAAACACTATTCACCTATTCTCATTATCCTAGCACACTGCTCTGGTCTGTGCAGGATTAGTATTGAGGCTCCATACTGCTGGCAGCATGTAGTGATACAGTGGCCTCTGACCCCCTGACTACCTTACAATGTGCACTGACAGTGCGCTCTCTTGCTGTCTCCCCATTTTTACACAGTGCCAAGATCCTACTGAGCATATTGGAATTGGCAATTGACACATTTTCAGAAGAGCAGGGACTAGCCTAGCTCCTGAAATAGATTTCACTGATGACACTTTATTTCAAAAAAGGGGAGGGGCAAAGGCTGAGGCAGTGACAGCAGCCTCTGCCCCTGGATCATGACTCGTTTAACTATGAGGGAAGGATAAGGACTTTTTAACTAACGTGTATTAGAAAAGAGATTGGACTATAACTAATGTTGAGCGATACCTTCCGATATTTGAAAGTATCGGTATCTGATTGGATCGGCCGATATCCATAAAATATCGGATATCGCCGATACCGATACCCGATACCAATACAAGTCAATGGGACACAAATATCGGAAGTGATCCTGGATGGTTCCCAGGGTCTGAAGGAGAGGAAACTCTCTTTCAGGCCCAGGGATCCATATTCATGTAAAAAATAAAGAATAAAAATAAAAAATATGGATATACTCACCCTCGGACGGCCCCTGGACCTCACCGCTGCAAGCGTCTGCCTCCGTTCCTAAGAATGCAGAGTGAAGGACCTTCGATGACGTCGTGGCTTGTGATTGGTCGTGTGACCGCTCATGTGACCGCTCACGAGACCAATCACAAGCCGCAACGTCATCGCAGGTCCTACACTCACTGCATTCTTAGGAACGGAGGCTGCCGGTTGCACCGCTGAGGTCCAGGGTCTGTCGGAGGGGTGAGTATATCCATATTTTTTATTTTTATTCTTTATTTTTTACATGAATATGGATCCCAGGGCCTGAAGGAGAGAGTCTCCTCTCCTCCAGACCCTGGGAACCATACGCACCGCACTCGCCTGGGAACTTATAGGAACTTCCGATTCCGATTTCCGATATCCAAAAATATCGGAACTCGGTATCGGAATTCCGATACAGCGAATATCGGCCGATACCCGATATTTGCAGTATCGGAATGCTCAACACTAACTATAACATTAAATAGATAGGCATTTAGGATTAAAATAAATTTTAGTTTTGGACCACTCCTTTAAGTTGTTTTCAATCATTATATGCACAGTATCATGAAAAAGCACAAATAACCCCTTAATGACTGCCGATACGCCTTTTAACGGCGGTAGTTAAGGGTACTTAAACCACAGCGCCGTTAATGGCGCTGTGGAAAAAGTATACAGCGCTGTTAACGGCGCTGTGGAAAAAGTATATAGCGCCCCCCAGAGTCGGATTTTCTCCAGGGTCTCGGCTGCCGGGGGTAGCCAAGACCCCAGAGAACATGATTTGGGTCGGTTTTCACTGACCCCGATTTTGCGATCGCTGTTATTAACCATTTACCGGTGACCACAAAAAAATAGTTTGATGTGCCATTTAACTTCTCTCTCCTCTGAAGTGATCGCACCTCCTCAGCCCTCCTGCCTCCCCGCCATCTTTTCCCGGAAAAAAAATGGAGGGCGCATGTGTAGTGCGCACACCAAGATCTGCCGGCCGGTACCCAGCAGATCTCGGGGTCTCAGCTGCCGGGGGTAGCCGAGACCCCAGAGAACATAATTCGGGTTGGTTTTTACCGACCCGGTTTTGCGATCGTTGCTAGTAACTGTGTAGCGGCAGCCACAAAAAAAAGAAAGTGCAATGTGCCATTTAATTTTTCTCTCCTCTGATGTGATCGCACATAAGAGGAGAGAGAAATAGGGTCCCCGATTGCCCCCTGATACTCACCAGTGTCTCCCGGTGCTCCTCAGCCCTCCTGCTTCCTCTGGTGGGCGCTGCTATCTTCATCTGGGAAAAAAATGGAGGGCGCATGCGCAGTGCGCCTGCCGAGATCTGCCGGTCGGCATCCGGCAACAATAGGATAATTTTTCCTATTGGTTCATTTTGGTCACTGTGATAAACCCTATCACAGTGATCAAAATAAAAAAATAGTAAATAACCCCCCCTCTTTTCACCCACCTAAGGGAAAAATAATAAAATGAAGAAAATGTAACTATTTCCATTTTCCCATTAGGGTTAGTGTTGGGCTAAAGTTAGGGTTAGGGTTGGGGCTAAAATTAGCGTTAGGGTTGAGGCTAAAAATAGGGTTAGGGTTATGATTAGGGAAAGGCTTCTTTTACACTTACTGTGGTTTTGCGTCTCGCTTTTGCGGTCCCAATAGATTTCTATGGGGCCGCAAAAACGGGCTGCAATAATTCCACGGAGCGCCGTACTCTGCGCGGCCTTGAGGGCTGTATTTGCAGCTGTGAAAAAATATCGAGCCTGCTCGATATTTTTCACGGCTTACGGCCACGGCCCCCATTGTAGTTCAACAACGAAAGGTTGTTTTTGCGGTGCATCGTGACTTCCAGTTTTACGGACCGCCATTTTTTTATTCCAATACTTTTGCCATAGTATTGCAAACCAGAAAAATGGCAATCCGCCAGTTTTTTGCGGTCCGTTATTGTGGCAGACCATGAAAATTGCGGCAATACAGCCTCAAAAAACCCGGTAAGTGTAAAAGAAGCCTTAGGTTTGGGATTAGGGTTAGGTTTGGGATTTGGGTTATGTTAGGGATTGGATTAGGGTTAGGGTTGGGATTACGATTAGGGTTAGGTTTGGGATTAGGGTTAGGTTCGTGGTTAGAATTATGGTTAGGGTTGGGATTAGGGTTAGGGGTGTGTTAGGGTTAGGGTTGTGATTAGGTTTAGGGTTGGGATTAGGATTAGGGGTGTGTTGGGGTTAGGGTTGTGATTAGAGTTATGGGTAAGGTTGGGATTAGGGTTAGGGGTGTATTGGGGTTAGGGTTGTGATTAGGATTATGGTCAGGGTTGGGATTAGGGTTAGGGGTATGTTGAGGTTAGGGTTATGATTAGGGTTAGGGTTGTCATTAGGATTAGGGGTGTGTTGGAGTTAGGGTTTTGATTAGAGTTATGGTTAGGGTTGGGATTAGGGTTAGGGGTGTATTGGGGTTAGGGTTGTGATTATGATTATGTTAGGGTTGGGATTAGGGTTAAGCGTGTGTTGGGGCTAGGGTTGGAGTTAGAATTGGGGGTTTCCACTGTTTAGGTACGTCAGGGGGTCTACAAACCCGACATGGCTCCACCATTGATTCCACCCAATTTTGCATTGAAAAAGTCAAATGGTGCTCCCTCCCTTCTGAGCTCTGCTGTGCACCCAAACAGTGGTTTACCCCCACATATGAGGCTTTAGCATACTCAGGACAAATTGGACAACAACATTTGGTGTTCAGTTTCTCCTGCTACCTTTTGGAAAATAAAAAAAAATGGGGGGCTAAAAAAATCATTTTTGAGGAAAAAAAAAGATTTTTTATTTTCACAGCTCTGCGTTATAAACTTCTGTGAAGCACTTGGGCATTCAAAGTGCTCAAAACACATCTAGATAAGTTTCTTTTTGGGGTCTAGTTTCCAAAATGGGGTCACTTGTGTTGGGTTTCTAATGTTTAGGCACATCAAGGGCTCTGCAAACACAACATGATGCCCGCAGACCATTCTATCAAAGTCTGCATTCCAAAACGGTGCCCCTTCCCTTCCGAGCTTTGCCATGTGCCCAAAAAGTGGTCCCCATAACATATGGGGCATCAACGTACTCAGGACAAATTGCACAACAACTTTCATGGTCCAATTTCTCCTGTTACTCTTGTGAAAGTAAAAATTTGGGGGTGAAAAGATCATTTTTGTGGAAAACAATATGATTTTTATTTTCACGGCTCTACGTTATTAACTTCTGTGAAGCACTTGGGGGTTCATAGTGCTCACCACACATCTAGATAAGCTCCTTGGGGGGGTCTAGTTTCCAAAATTGGGTCACTGGTGGTGGGTTTCTACTGTTTAGGTACATCAGTGGCTCTGCAAACGCAACATGACGCCCGCAGACCACTCCATGAAAGTCTGCATTTTAAAGCATCACTACTTCCCTTCTGAGCCCCGCTGTTTGCCCAAACAGTGGTCCCCCCCACTTATGGGGTATCAGCATACTCATGACAGACTGGAAAACTTTTGGGGTCCAATTTCTCCTGTTACCCTTGTGAAAGAAAAAAAATTGCGGGCTAAAAAATCATTTTTAAGGAAAAAAAAGATTTTTTTATTTTTACGGCTCTATGTTATAAACTTCTGTGAAGCACTTGGGGGTTCAAAGTGCACACCACAAATCTAGATAAGTTCCTCAATGGGTCTAGTTTCCAAAATGGTGTCACTTATGGAGGGTTCCACTGTTTAGGCACATCAGGAGCTTTCCAAACGCAACATGGCGTCCAATCTCAATTCCATACAATTCTGCATTGAAGAAGTCAAACGGCACTCCTTCCCTTCTGAGCTCTGCCGTGCGCCCAAACGGTGGTTCACCCCCACATATGGGGTATCGTCGTATTCAGAAGAAATTCCACAATAAACTATGTGGTTTATTTTCTCCTTTTACACTTGATAAAATAAAAAATGGTTCTGAATTAAAATGTTTGTAAACAAAAGTTAAATGTTATTTTTTTCTTCCACATTGCTTCACTTTGTGAAGCACGTAAAGGGTTAATACAATTCTTGAATGTGGTTTTGAGCACCTTGAGGGGTGTAGTTTTTAGAATGGTGTCACTTTTGGGTATTTTCTGTTATAAACAGCCCTCAAAGTGACTTTAAATGTGAGATGGTCCCTAAAAAAATGGTTTTGTAAATTTTGTTGTAAAAATGAGAAATCGCTGGTCAACTTTTAACCCTTATAACTTCCTAACAAAATAAATTTGTTTCCAAAATTGTGCTGAAGTAAAGTAAACATGTGGGAAATGTTATTTAATAACTATTTTGTGTGACATATCTCTGATTTAAGGGCATACAAATTAAAAGTTTGAAAATTGCAAAATGTTAAAAATTTTCACCATATTTCCGTAGTTTTCATAAATAAACGCAAGTAATATCAAAGAAATTTTACCACTAACATGAAGTACAATCTGTCATGAAAAAACAGTCTCAGAAGCAGCGAGATCTGTTGAAGCGTTTCAGAGTTATAGCCTCATAAACTGACAGTGGTCAGAATTGTAAAAATTGGCTTGGTCATGAAGTAGCAAATTGGCTCTGTCACTAAGGGGTTAATATTGTAAAAAAATAAATAAATAAAAAAAGATCTACAGCAAGCCAAGGAAGCATTATATGATGTCCTTCATCTGAACTTACTGTGGATCTGCAGCAATATATAATATATTGTTTCATATTGTAGGGATATTTTTAGCTGCAGGATCAAAGGCAAGATTAATAGAACAAACTATAGAGAGATCCTTGTTAAAAACTACAGTACTCTGAAACATTCCAGTCTTCAGACTAGGACAAAAGTTCTGTGCCTGTGAATGACCTTGGTCTGCCCAGCCAGAGACCAAACTTGAACCCAATCGAACATCCGATATTACCTGAAAATCACCCCTCTCCAATCTCCATGCATCTTAACAGCTCTTCAAAGGAGAATGCATATAATTTTGATCCATTTTACACTTTAGAACTGTATGTGCCATTCAAAGTAAAACAGCGAGCCATAAATAAATTAGAGATTCTAATTAAAAACTGTTATTTTTGCTCAAGAACTTTTCTGTTGTGTGCCTATCTATAAACAAAGTTAGAAGGCAATAAAAACAATCCAATATATGCTGATAAACTGCATTTCTATTGCTACAATTAAAAAGCAGAAAGTAAATTTAGAAAATGGAATAAAAGGAGAAAAGTAGAATAAAAATAGTAGGTTTAAAGTTAATAAATGTATAAATAATCACCGCGCTATAGGTACCACTGATAGAGAAGGCACCAGTAGAAAACCAGTAGTAGCTCATGCATATGGCGTGTACTAGTGTTAATGGTGTAAATTGCTACTATTGGAGTTTGAGAGAACGGAAATATAGTTAATACAGTGGCTGATCCTTGAAACTTATGTTCACAGAAAACAAGTGGGGGGTAGTGTTGAGCGATACTTTCCGATATCGGAAAGTATCGGTATCGGAAAGTATCGGCCGATACCGTCAAAATATCGGATCCAATCCGATACCGATACCCGATCCCAATGCAAGTCAATGGGACGAAAATATCGGAATTAAAATAAACCCTTTATACACTTGTAGGTTCATTCTACATGAAGGAAAACAACTAAGAATAATGTAGGATGTATTGGGGGACGTGGCGGAGACATTAAAGGCACAGAGGTTTAGCCCAATGTAATAGAATAGCAGGTTTTTTTTTTTTTTGGATGACGTTCGGCGTTAGAAAGAATTTGACTATGTTAATTTTTTTTTTTTTTTATGCCACATATTGATGTTTCACTACTTCAACGCCCTTCACCTTCTTTTTTTCTTCTCCCACGCTTTCTTCTTCATTATCCTCATCATCAGCTTCTTTGACATCAACTTCTTCACCTTATTCATCTTCTTCTTCATCTTCTACCTATTATTTTTTGGGTTACATTGTTCATATTCTTTTTATTTTACTATTATCTTCATCATATTCTACTTCTTCATCATATTCTTATTTGTGACAGGCATTCCTGTAGTTGTTATCTATAAAAGTTTGAAGATTACACCTTCCGTTCTGCCTGTCACAAAACAGTTACATTTGTCCGCGTTCAGTTTGGCCTGCAGCATCAGGCTTTATCCAGGGGCACCACGAGGAGGAACGGACTCACCCCCATACACTGCTTAGTCTTCTTCTGCTTATAATTTAGATAATATTTTTTGCTCTGATATTTAGTGTTATGCTTAATGTTCTTCTGCTCTTTGTTCTGCAGCCTCTTGTTCTTCTGCTTCTCGGTCTTCCAGGTCGTCGTCGTCTCCAGGGTCGTCGTCTCCAGGGTCGTCGTCTCCCGGGTCGTCGTCATCGGGGTGGTCTTCAGGGTCGTCGTCTCCGGGGTCGTCGTCATCACGGTGGTCTTCAGGGTCATCGTCTCCAGGGTCGTCGTCATCACGGTGGTTGTCGTCTCTGGTGTCGTCGTCATCTTAGGGGTGTTCTTCCGGGTCATCGTGTTTAGTCTCTTGAACTTGGAAATGTAGCAGAAGGTACAAGAAGGCTGAGAAAATGCCGAGAACCAGCTGATGGAACTGGAACTCGGATGGCTACCTGAAGGTCCAAGAGCCAATGGAACTACCGAGGACCAGCTGACGTTACTGGAACCCGGTTACTAAGCAGGAGGTACCCGTGCCTGAAAGCACTACCAAGGACCACCTGACGTTGGTGGAACTCGGATACCCAGAGGGAGGCACCTAAGCCAAAGGCTCTGCCCGGAACCAGCTGACGGTACTGGAACCAGGATGGGGAGCAGAAGGTACAAGAGCAAAAGACAGTGCCGAGAACCAGCTGATGGTGCTGGAACCCGGATGGGTAGCCGAAGGTCCAAGAGCCAATGGAACTACCGAGGACCAGCTGACGTTACTGGAACCCGGTTACTAAGCAGGAGGTACCCGTGCCTGAAAGCACTACCAAGGACCACCTGACGTTGGTGGAACTCGGATACCCAGAGGGAGGCACCTAAGCCAAAGGCTCTGCCCGGAACCAGCTGACGGTACTGGAACCAGGATGGGGAGCAGAAGGTACAAGAGCAAGTGTCTGCGTGGCTTTTGCAGGACACGATGCCGGCTGCACAGCAGGGGAACAGCTGGCGGTGCTGAACCCCACTGACACATTGGCTGGTGTTTTTCTCTGTGCAGCTAGCAGTACCGGGCCCCAACTGGCGGTGTTGGAGCCCGGGGTCAGCAGGAGGAGGAGAGGGAGCAGAGTGTAGGCCGAAGCCTGCACTGGCGGCAGCTTTGGGTCTGTTGTGCCTGCGTGGCTGTTGCAGGACACGTTGCCGGCTGCACAGCAGGGGAACAGCTGGCGGTGCTGAACCCCACTGACACATTGGCGAGGTGTTTTTCTCTGTGCAGCTAGCAGTACCGGGCCCCAACTGGCGGTGTTGGAGCCCGGGCTCTGCAGGGGGAGCAGAGTGTAGGCCGAAGCCTAATCGAACCAATTTCAAAGGTAACCTTTAACCCCCCCTCAGGGGTTACAAAGTAGAAGAGCCACAGCTTATGCAGCAGTAGTGGTGCACAAGTCAAAGGTTGCTCTTTAAATTTGGCTCCTTGCACACGCTGAATGGAACACGTATAACATTTAGCCCTTTATACAGTCAAACTGTGTTGGAGGCGCGAGTTCCCTTTGTAATGAGACGCAGCACAGATGTCAAGAATCCCACCTTGGTGCTGGGTGCAGCCTCCTGAGCGTTGTTATTTGCTGTACAGGAGTCTGTGCTGTCGTGTTATCCCCTGGCCTAGCGCTGTTAGCGCTGCCCATCTTCTGACCTCATTTAATGTTGGCTGGTGCGGTTCGCGATGCCCATGAATCACAGCCCCGCAGTGTATTGACATAGTTAAAACACTGCGGGGCTGGGATTCATGGCCTGGCGCAGTACATATGTTCGCCTCTCGCTTGGGTTCTTACACCTGCTTCAGACTATGTGGCGTCAGCTGATCCCTTATCGCATGCCACGGGCATGAAGCCGCACAGTCTGAAGAAGGCGGAAGGAGATGAGGGACAGGCGAACTGATGCACTGCTCATGCCCATCAAACACACCCTCGCAGTCCCAAGAAATAAGACACCGAGGGGCGTTGTGTGGGTCAGGGCGGCCGCAGAGGCGCAGGCAGCCAAACAATGATGCCAGAAGACGGGCAGCGCTACCAAGGGGGTTGCAGCGTGTCATTACAAAGGAAAGTCACACCACCGGGACGGTTAAATGGTCACACAGAGGACACATTTTAGACGTGTTTTCCGTTCCACATGTGCGAGGAGAATACGTTTATGAGCCACATGCAGCATTACCGCTGTACAAGGTGGCCTTAAAAACGTACAAACGCCTGGGGGAGGGGGGACAGGTTCCCTTCAATTTCAGTTCTGGTGTCTGCGTGGCTTTTGCAGGACACGATGCCGGCTGCACAGCAGGGGAACAGCTGGCGGTGCTGAACCCCACTGACACATTGGCGAGGTGTTTTTCTCTGTGCAGCTAGCACATCTGGGCCCCAACTGGCGGTGTTAGAGCCCAGGGTCAGCAGGAGGAGCAGGGGGAGCGGAGTGTAGGCCGAAGCCTGCACTGGAGCAAGTTGAAAGGAAACCTTTAACCCCCCCCAGGCGTTTGTAGCTGGAAGAGCCATCGTGTACAGCACTAATGCTGGAAAAGGTAAACTTAGCTCTTTTAATTATGGTCCTTGCAGATGCTGAACCTAACACTTATGAAATGTGTCCCCTCACAGCGTTCAACCGTCCGGTAGGTGGAACTTTCCTTTGTCATGTGACGCAGCACAGCCGTCATTTTTACCCCCTTGTCGCCGTGCGCCGCCTCCTCAGCGTTGTTTGAATCTGTCCCGGAGCCTGCGCTGTTAGGTTACCCCTTGGCCATGCACACATTTTGCGCTGCCCGTCTTCTGACATCATTTGCTGTCAGGCTGGCTGCGCCTGTGCGGGTGCGCTGTCCGAGATTCAGCCTCACGGTGTCGTCTAATGTAATCCCACCGCGGGCCTGGGATCCGTGTCCATGCGCAGTGCATATCCTCGCCTCTCACACCCCTCCCAACGGCTTCTTAAGACTGTGCGGTGTCACGGCCGTGGCATGCTATTAGGGATCAGCTGACACCGAACAGTCTTTAGAAGCCGTAGGGAGGGGAGTGAGAGGCGAGGATATGCACTGCGCATGGACACGGATCCCAGGCCCGCGGTGGGATTACATTAGACGACACCGCGAGGCTGAATCTCGGACAGCGCACCCGCACAGGCGCAGCCAGCCTGACAGCAAATGATGTCAGAAGACGGGCAGCGCAAAATGTGTGCATGGCCAAGGGGTAACCTAACAGCGCAGGCTCCGGGACAGATTCAAACAACGCTGAGGAGGCGGCGCACGGCGACAAGGGGGTAAAAATGACGGCTGTGCTGCGTCACATGACAAAGGAAAGTTCCACCTACCGGACGGTTGAACGCTGTGAGGGGACACATTTCATAAGTGTTAGGTTCAGCATCTGCAAGGAGCACCACGAAAAGAGGCACTTTTTCCCTTTGCATCATTACTGCTGCACAAGGTGGCTCCTTCAGTAACAAACGCCTGGGGGGGGGGGACAGGTTCCCTTAAATTTAACTTGTTGTGCCTGCGTGGCGGTCGCAGTACACGTTGCCGTATACACAGCAGGGGAACAGCTGGCGGTGCTGAACCCCACTAACACATTGGCGAGGTGTTTGGCTCTGTGCGTACAGCACTTCTGGACGGCAACTGGCGGTGTTGGAGCCCAGGGGCAGGTGGAGGAGGAGGAGGTTGGAGGAGGTAGGAGGGATTGCCACACACACAGCAGGGGAACAGCTGACGTTACTGAACCCCAATAACAGAGGAGCGACTGTTGACTGTGCGTACAGCACTTCTGGACGGCAACTGGCGGTGTTGGAGCCCAGGGACAGGTGGAGGAGGAGGAGGTTGGAGGAGGTAGGAGGGATTGCCACACACACAGCAGGGGAACAGCTGACGTTACTGAACCCCAATAACAGAGGAGGGACTGTTGACTGTGCGTACAGCACTTCTGGACGGCAACTGGCGGTGTTGGAGCCCAGGGACAGGTGGAGGAGGAGGAGGTTGGAGGAGGTAGGAGGGATTGCCACACACACAGTAGGGGAACAGCTGACGTTACTGAACCCCAATAACAGAGGAGCGACTGTTGACTGTGCGTACAGCACTTCTGGACGGCAACTGGCGGTGTTGGAGCCCAGGGACAGGTGGAGGAGGAGGAGGTTGGAGGAGGTAGGAGGGATTGCCACACACACAGCAGGGGAACAGCTGACGTTACTGAACCCCAATAACAGAGGAGGGACTGTTGACTGTGCGTACAGCACTTCTGGACGGCAACTGGCGGTGTTGGAGCCCAGGGACAGGTGGAGGAGGAGGAGGTTGGAGGAGGCAGGAGGGATTGCCACACACACAGCAGGGGAACAGCTGACGTTACTGAACCCCAATAACAGAGGAGCGACTGTTGACTGTGCGTACAGCACTTCTGGACGGCAACTGGCGGTGTTGGAGCCCAGGGACAGGTGGAGGAGGAGGAGGTTGGAGGAGGTAGGAGGGATTGCCACACACACAGCAGGGGAACAGCTGACGTTACTGAACCCCAATAACAGAGGAGCGACTGTTGACTGTGCGTACAGCACTTCTGGACGGCAACTGGCGGTGTTGGAGCCCAGGGACAGGTGGAGGAGGAGGAGGTTGGATGAGGTAGGAGGGATTGCCACACACACAGCAGGGGAACAGCTGACGTTACTGAACCCCAATAACAGAGGAGGGACTGTTGACTGTGCGTACAGCACTTCTGGACGGCAACTGGCGGTGTTGGAGCCCAGGGGCAGGTGGAGGAGGAGGAGGTTGGAGGAGGTAGGAGGGATTGCCACACACACAGCAGGGGAACAGCTGACGTTACTGAACCCCAATAACAGAGGAGCGACTGTTGACTGTGCGTACAGCACTTCTGGACGGCAACTGGCGGTGTTGGAGCCCAGGGACAGGTGGAGGAGGAGGAGGTTGGAGGAGGTAGGAGGGATTGCCACACACACAGCAGGGGAACAGCTGACGTTACTGAACCCCAATAACAGAGGAGGGACTGTTGACTGTGCGTACAGCACTTCTGGACGGCAACTGGCGGTGTTGGAGCCCAGGGACAGGTGGAGGAGGAGGAGGTTGGAGGAGGTAGGAGGGATTGCCACACACACAGCAGGGGAACAGCTGACGTTACTGAACCCCAATAACAGAGGAGCGACTGTTGACTGTGCGTACAGCACTTCTGGACGGCAACTGGCGGTGTTGGAGCCCAGGGACAGGTGGAGGAGGAGGAGGTTGGAGGAGGTAGGAGGGATTGCCACACACACAGCAGGGGAACAGCTGACGTTACTGAACCCCAATAACAGAGGAGGGACTGTTGACTGTGCGTACAGCACTTCTGGACGGCAACTGGCGGTGTTGGAGCCCAGGGACAGGTGGAGGAGGAGGAGGTTGGAGGAGGTAGGAGGGATTGCCACACACACAGCAGGGGAACAGCTGACGTTACTGAACCCCAATAACAGAGGAGCGACTGTTGACTGTGCGTACAGCACTTCTGGACGGCAACTGGCGGTGTTGGAGCCCAGGGACAGGTGGAGGAGGAGGAGGTTGGAGGAGGTAGGAGGGATTGCCACACACACAGCAGGGGAACAGCTGACGTTACTGAACCCCAATAACAGAGGAGCGACTGTTGACTGTGCGTACAGCACTTCTGGACGGCAACTGGCGGTGTTGGAGCCCAGGGACAGGTGGAGGAGGAGGAGGTTGGAGGAGGTAGGAGGGATTGCCACACACACAGCAGGGGAACAGCTGACGTTACTGAACCCCAATAACAGAGGAGGGACTGTTGACTGTGCGTACAGCACTTCTGGACGGCAACTGGCGGTGTTGGAGCCCAGGGACAGGTGGAGGAGGAGGAGGTTGGAGGAGGTAGGAGGGATTGCCACACACACAGCAGGGGAACAGCTGACGTTACTGAACCCCAATAACAGAGGAGCGACTGTTGACTGTGCGTACAGCACTTCTGGACGGCAACTGGCGGTGTTGGAGCCCAGGGACAGGTGGAGGAGGAGGAGGTTGGAGGAGGTAGGAGGGATTGCCACACACACAGCAGGGGAACAGCTGACGTTACTGAACCCCAATAACAGAGGAGGGACTGTTGACTGTGCGTACAGCACTTCTGGACGGCAACTGGCGGTGTTGGAGCCCAGGGGCAGGTGGAGGAGGAGGAGGTTGGAGGAGGTAGGAGGGATTGCCACACACACAGCAGGGGAACAGCTGACGTTACTGAACCCCAATAACAGAGGAGCGACTGTTGACTGTGCGTACAGCACTTCTGGACGGCAACTGGCGGTGTTGGAGCCCAGGGACAGGTGGAGGAGGAGGAGGTTGGAGGAGGTAGGAGGGATTGCCACACACACAGCAGGGGAACAGCTGACGTTACTGAACCCCAATAACAGAGGAGGGACTGTTGACTGTGCGTACAGCACTTCTGGACGGCAACTGGCGGTGTTGGAGCCCAGGGACAGGTGGAGGAGGAGGAGGTTGGAGGAGGTAGGAGGGATTGCCACACACACAGCAGGGGAACAGCTGACGTTACTGAACCCCAATAACAGAGGAGCGACTGTTGACTGTGCGTACAGCACTTCTGGACGGCAACTGGCGGTGTTGGAGCCCAGGGACAGGTGGAAAAGCAGAGGAACACAATGTAGGCCGAAGCCTGAGAAAGTTGAAAGGGAACCTTTAACCCCCCCCAAGGCGTTTGTAGCTGAAAGAGCCAGCTTGTGCAGCACAAAAGATGCAAAAGGAAAAGGTGGCTCTTTTCATCATGCTCCTTGCAAACACAGAACTAAACACTTATAAAATGTGTCCCCTGCAACCGTAAAACCGTCCCGGAGGTGGGACTTTCCTTCGTAATGTGACGCAGCACAGCCGTCATTCCTACCCCCCCGGCGCCGCGCACCGGCTCCTCAGCGTTGGTTTATTCTGTCCCGGAGCCTGCGCTGTTATGTTATCCCGTGGCCAGGCACACTTAGCGCTGCCCGTCTTCTGGCATCATTTGGTGTCAGGATGGCTGCGCCTGTGCGGCCGCGCTGGCAGAGAGCCCGCCTCGCAGTGTCTTCTGATTTAATCCCACTGGGGGCCTGGGATCCATGGACATGCGCAGTGCATATCCTCGCCTCTCACTCCCCTCCCTACGGCTTCTTAAGACTGTGCGGTGTCACGGCCGTGGCATGCTATTAGGGACCAGCTGACACCGAACAGTCTGAAGAAGCCATAGGGAAATGAGTGAGAGGTGGAGGTTCAGATATGCACTGCGCATGTCCATGGATCCCAGGCCCCCAGTGGGATTAAATCAGAAGACACTGCGAGGCGGGCTCTCTGCCAGCGCGGCCGCACAGGCGCAGCCATCCTGACACCAAATGATGCCAGAAGACGGGCAGCGCTAAGTGTGCCTGGCCACGGGATAACATAACAGCGCAGGCTCCGGGACGGAATAAAACAACGCTGAGGAGCCGGTGCGCGGCGCCGTGGGGGTAGGAATGACGGCTGTGCTGCGTCACATTACGAAGGAAAGTCCCACCTCCGGGACGTTTTTACGGTATCAGTGGACACATTTTATAAGTGTTAAGTTCTGCGTGTGCAAGGAGCTAAACAAAAATAGCTACCTTTTCCTTGTGCAGCATTACTGCTGCACAAGGTGGCTCTTTCAGTAACAAACGCCTTGGGGGGGGGACAGATTCCCTTACATTTCAGTTGTTGTGTCAGCGTGGCGGTCGCATGACACATTGCCGGCTACACAGCTGGGGATCAGCTGACGTTACTGAAACCCAATAACACTGGGTCGTATGTTTTTTCACTGTGCAGACGGCACTTCTGAGCCTCAACTGGCGGTGTTGGAGCACAGGAATTTAAGTTCAGGTGGTAGAAAGATGAACACAACAGGAGACCTGGATAACGTATACAGTGACCTAATTATTTAATCAGGAGGAGGAGTGGCAAATTCCTGCGAGATCCAGGCCTTGTTCATTTTCAGGAAAGTAAGCCGGTCAACGTTATCGGAGGATAGTCGCATGCGACGGTCAGTTAGTACACCACCTGCAGCACTAAAGACACGTTCCGATAATACACTGGCCGCAGGGCAAGACAGCACCTCCAATGCATACTGGCTTAGCTCTGGCCATGTATCCAGCTTTGAGACCCAAAACTTGAAAGGGGAAGAGCCGTCTGGGAGTACAGCAAGAGGGCAAGACATGTAGTCTGTCACCATCTGACGGAACCGTTGCCTCCTGCTGACTGGAGCCGTCTGTGATGGTGTAGACTTTTGTGGGGGGCACAGAAAACTGTGCCACAGTTGGGCCATACTGGTCTTGCCTTGGGCAGAGGCACTGCTTCTGCTCCCTCTTTGTGCAGAGCCTCCTCCACTGCCTGGACGCACTGAGCTGCTTTGTAATGCACTAGCAGCACTTCTCTCAGTTGGAATGGAGAAGATGATGGAATTGACCAGTGTGTCTTGGTACTCCCGCATTTTTCGCTCCCGGTTCAACGGTGTGATGAGGCTTTCTACGTTGTCCCGGTAGCGAGGATCGAGGAGGGTGAACACCCAATAATCAGACATGTTGAGAATGTGGGCGATGCGGCGGTCGTTTCTCAGGCACTGCAGCATGTAATCCACCATGTGCTGCAGACTGCCAACTGCCCAAGAAACGCTGTCCCCTGCTGGAGGCGTGATCTCTGCCTGCTCGTCATCACCCCACCCTCGCTGTACACACTGAGTACTGGACAATTCGGTAACTCCCTCCTCTGGACGGACGTCTTCCTCCTCCATTGACTCCTCCTCATCCTCCTCACAAACTGTCCCCTGCCTACGCGTTTGTGAGGAACCACGTGGCGCTGACTGTCCAGAAGATGATGGAAATGGTGAATCCTCATCCTCCACCTCTTCCACAACATCATCCCTTAGCGCTTGCAGTGATTTTTCAAGCAGGCAGATAAGGGGGACAGTCATGCTGACTAGTGCATCATCTGCACTCGCCATCCGCGTGGAATAATCAAAGGGACGCAAAACCTGGCAGACGTCATTCATAGTGGCCCACTCTGTGGTTGTGAAGTCTGTACGGCGCTGACTGCGACTTTTTTGCGCCTGAAGCAGCTGGTACTCCATTACAGCTTGCTGCTGCTCACACAACCGCTCCAACATATGTAACGTGGAATTCCACCTGGTAGGTAGGTCACATATGATGCGATGTTCCGGCAGGCGGTGTCGGCGCTGCAGAGCCGCAATGCGCGCTTTTGCCGTGCTGGAACGCCGCAAGTGAGCACACTCTAGGCGGACCTTGTGCAGCAGTGCATCAAGATCCGGATAGTCCCTCAAAAAGCTCTGCACGACCAAATTGAGCACATGTGCCAGACATGGGATGTGAGTGAGGTTGCCGAGGCCCAGAGCTGCCACCAGATTTCGGCCATTATCACACACTACCATGCCTGGCTGGAGATTCGCTGGCACAAACCACACATCGCTCTCCTGCTTGATGGCATTCCAGAGCTCCTGCGCTGTGTGGCTACGATTCCCCAAAAAAATTAATTTCAACACGGCCTGTTGACGTTTGGCCACGGCTGTGCTCATGTCGGTCGTAACAGGTACACGTTCATCACGGGTCCATGTGGAGGTGGACTGTGACGGCTCCTGCAGCGATGATTCTGAGGAACTGGTGTAAGAGGAGGAGTCAATGCGTACAGAATGGATTCCTGCAATCCTTGGAGTGGGCAGGACACGTCCTGCGCCACTCGCACGGTCTGTACCTGGCTCAACGACATTAACCCAATGGGCAGTGAGGGAAAGGTATCGCCCCTGTCCATGTTGACTGGTCCACGCATCGGTGGTGAGGTGGACCTTGCTACTGACGGCGTTCAGTAGCGCGTGTTTTATGTGTCCCTCCACATGCTTGTGCAGGGCAGGGACGGCTTGCCTGCTGAAGTAAAAGCGGCTGGGCACATTGTACTGTGGGACTGCCAATGACATCAAGTCACGGAAGCTGTCAGTCTCCACCAGCCTGAATGACAGCATTTCCAGTGACAGCAGTTTGGCAATGCCTGCAGTCAGAGCCTGTGCTCGTGGGTGGTTTGACGAGAAAGGCCGCCTTTTCTCCCATGCCTGTACTACCGATGGCTGTAGACTGGGCTGGGAGTGTGTGGATGACTGGGAAAGTGGTGCTGCGGGTGGAATTACAGCGGGTCTCTGGACAACAGGGCCAGAGGTTCTTCCACGGCGATCCTGGGAGGAAGCCGAACCAGCTGCGTGTGAGCTAGAGGAAGAGGCAACACGAGCTGAAGAGGTGGTAGCTGCCGCTGTTGGTTGGCCTACCTCTTCAGTGTGTTTTTCTAACTCCGCCGGGTGCCTGTTGCGCACATGTTTCCACATGTTGGAGGTATTGAGGTTGCTGACATTTCGACCTCTTTTGACTTTTTGATGACACACGTTGCATCTGACATAGCAAATGTCATCTGCAACTGTGTCAAAAAAGGACCAGGCACTGCAAGTCTTGGGAGCGCCCTTTTTGGCTTTTGGAAGAGACATGCTCCTAACGGGTGCCAAAGCGGAGGCTGCAGGATCCGCGGTCTTCCCCCTCCCTCTCCCTCTTTGGGCCGTACGGGGAATCTCTTCCTCAGAGCTGCTCCCACCACCTTCCTGTCCCTCACGCCAAGATGGGTCGAGGACCTCATCATCTACACTACCCTCTGCCCCCAACTGCTCCTCCTGGGTAGTCTCAGCAGCAGAGCACGCACCAGTAAGTGGCACCTGAGTGTCATCATCAGCTGATGCGGCCTGCGATGTGGTGACCGGAGCCACTGGCCCACCCGCCTCTTCAGAGGAAGACAGAAAAAGCTGTTGGGCATCACTGCACCCTGCCTCTTCTTCCATTTCTCCAATGCTGCTTGGCTGGCCCCCTGTTTCCAAGCCAAGAGATTCAGAGAACAGAAGTAGAGACGGCTCCTGTCCTGGGCTCTCTGTCTGCCTGGGCAATTTGGCAGGTGGTGAAGAGACAGATGGCTGCTCTCCAGTGCTCTGTGTCTGAGAGGATGTGGCACTAATGGAAGTTGATGCATTAGCTGCCATCCATCCGACAACAGCTTCAATTTGGTCTTGACGCAGCAGCGGTGTACGGCGCTCTGACACAAAGCTGCGCATGAACGACTGTTGCCTGGTGAAAGTGGGTGCTGATGAGTCACCGGTGCCCGCAGCAGGCACAGAATCCCCACGTCCCCTCCCTGCTCCGCGCCCACGCCCACGCCCACGTGCCTTACTCACTGCCTTCTTCATCTTGGTTGACTGATAAAGATAAGCAGAAAAGTACTAACGGATTTGTGTGCTTATTCCTGAGCAACTCCTCCTAACAGGTATAAGAAACACTAATTTTCTAAAGTGTGGACTAGACTTTAATATGAGCTAATGTGGCCTACAGAAATGTAAAGTGGTGTAACTGGTGTGTTTGGTGAACTTTATTATTTATTTCTTTTTTGGGGGCTGAACTGACAACAGATAGAGCTGCAGTCACACAGAGACCGTGCAGACAGACGTAAACGGCGCTGCAAGGCCCAAAAACCCTCCTCTAATTTATCCTATGTAGTGTTTTTCCACAAATTAGCTGGAGACGGGTGGAAAGACACTAATAGGATTTTTTTAAATTAATTAGCAGCAGACTACACTACTTGAAAACAAATTAAAATTGATTTGGCGGTATGACGCAGTGAACAACCCTGAGCTGGAGACAACCAGGCTAAGGCTGCTCACAGACTACAGGGCGAGCTGCAGTCACACAGAGACCGTGCAGACAGCCGTAAACGGCGCTGCAAGGCCCAAAAACCCTCCTCTACTTTATCCTATGTAGTGTTTTTCCACAAATTAGCTGGAGACGGGTGGAAAGACACTAATAGGATTTTTTTAAATTAATTAGCAGCAGACTACACTACTTGAAAAAAAATTAAAATTGATTTGGCGGTATGACGCAGTGAACAACCCTGAGCTGGAGACAACCAGGCTACGGCTGCTCACAGACTACAGGGCGAGCTGCAGTCACACGGAGACCGTGCAGACAGCCGTAAACGGCGCTGCAAGGCCCAAAAACCCTCCTCTACTTTATCCTATGTAGTGTTTTTCCACAAATTAGCTGGAGACGGGTGGAAAGACACTAATAGGATTTTTTTAAATTAATTAGCAGCAGACTACACTACTTGAAAAAAAATTAAAATTGATTTGGCGGTATGACGCAGTGAACAACCCTGAGCTGGAGACAACCAGGCTATGGCTGCTCACAGACTACAGGGCGAGCTGCAGTCACACGGAGACCGTGCAGACAGCCGTAAACGGCGCTGCAAGGCCCAAAAACCCTCCTCTACTTTATCCTATGTAGTGTTTTTCCACAAATTAGCTGGAGACGGGTGGAAAGACACTAATAGGATTTTTTTGAATAAATTAGCAGCAGACTACACTACTTGAAAAAAAAAAAAAAAAAAGAACAGTATGAGGCAATGAACCACCCTCCCTGAACTGAATACAACCAGCTATGGATGGCCTATGTGGCTGCACTCAGACTAGAGAGTGGGCTGCACTCACACACACACACACACACACACACACACAGACCTTGCAGATCGCTGTGAAAACAGCGCTACAAGGCAAAAGCAAGGTGAATAGTAGGTGAACACAGCGGTTGCTAAATTAGCCTTTGGAAAGCACAAAGAAGCAAATCGCTATCTCTAAACTGTCCCTCAGTCAGCAAACAGCGTCCTGTCACTAACTGAATTCACAGCAGAGTGATCGCAAAATGGCGCCAGCGACTTTTAAACTGCATCATGACATCATTTCAGCAGCCAATCACAGCCTTGCCAGTAGTTTCATGCCCTCCATGCTAAACAGGATGTGCCCACACTTGGAATCATTCTCATTGGCTGAATTTCGGAATTTTGAATCTGGGAACTTCCGATTCCGGTATCCGATACGCGGCAAGTATCGGAATCCCGGTATCGGAATTCCGATACCGCAAGTATCGGCCGATACCCGATACTTGCGGTATCGGAATGCTCAACACTAGTGGGGGGTGATTAACTCCACTGATGAACACATACAGTTGTGGCCAAAAGTATTGAGACCCCTGCAATTCTGTCAGATAATACTCAGTTTCTTCCTGAAAGTGATTGCAAACACAAATTCTTTGTTATTATTATCTTCATTTAATTTGTCTTAAATTAAAAAACACAAAAAGAATTGTCCTAAAGCCAAATTGGATATAATTCCACACCAAACATAAAAAAGGGGTGGACAAAAGTATTAGTGCAGCACCCCAGAGTCCTGCGCGTTGCAGTAATGTCGCTCTTCCACCAGGGGGAGTGATGTTACGTCTGATGGTACTAAAGGAGTTCACCTTGCCAGGTATCACAGTCACACACTACACTTTACACTCCAGTCCACCAGGGGGAGCAAAGCTTCTATCTACTAGGGCACTCCTCACACACGGGTAAAACTGGTGGTTTGGATAGGAAGTTAGTCAGAGAGAAGCAGACTGGGCTTCGACCAGATAACATCGAGGGAGAAGCAGCCTGGGTTTGACCCAGAGAGGTCCTGTCAGGGGTGGGATCCTGACAGAGGCCTAGCAAGAGATAGAACGCTACGGAGCTGCGCCTGCACATCATTGCGGCAGTATCCTAAGAAAGGACACGAAGCGAAGTATATTGTGGAGAGTGAGCACCGAAGTCACAGCACAAGGAGATAATACTGGGAGGAGTCCTGCCCCGAGATTGGCAGCCTCCTTCCGAGGCGCGTAGCCGGAACACCGAGGGAGTACTGACTCTACGCATTACTCCAGACAACGGCAGGACAGTCAATTCCAAGTTGGCTGCTCAACCTAAATACCTAAGAAGACACGGAGGCAATTGTGGGAGAGGGGCGTCTCTAGGGTCCCTATAAACTAACTCCAGGCCTACCCCGTCATACGGATTGTCCTATCCATATCATCTGGGGGACAGAGTGAGAAAACATCAGAAATATCTACAAAGGTTGTGAGGACTTTCCCGTGGTGCTCAGCAGGGAGGTAGTACAACACACAGGCGCTAGTAGGAAGGCTACTGATTTCCTCCTGGCTAAGGGAACTCTGGTTGTGCCTTCGGACCGGCCAGACTCAGCTAGCCCTGTGAGCGGTACTCTGAACTGCGGACGCTGAAGTCTTCAGTAAAAGGTAAAGAGACTGCAACCTTTGTGTCCTCGTTATTCATCGCGCCTTACAACAACCACTATCATCATCCACACACTTTGGGAAGCCCTGGGGACATACTTCATCTGTGGGAAGGTATACCATCTGGCTGCCATTCCGTCACCCCAGCGGACCCCCAGCAGCATCGGTCACCCTGACCAAATACCACAGGTGGCATCACGAACACCGTACAAACTTACACCTTTAATTGGGCACCCCTCAGCAGGGCCAAGGACTGGGTAGGGTCACCGTGACATCCCCAGAACCGAGACCGAGGGACCCGGTGCCGAGTGCCCCCATTGCCCTGCGCCTGGTGGCGATCCATTGGCACTGTTCGAAAAATCATGTGATGCTTCTCTAATTTGTGTAATTAACAGCACCTGTAGCTTACCTGTGGCATCTAACAGGTGTTGGCAATAACTAAATCACACTTGCAGCCAGTTGACATGGAATAAAGTTGACTCAACCTCTGTCCTGTGTCCTTGTGTGTACCACATTGAGCATGGAGAAAAGAAAGTAGACCAAAGAACTGTCTGAGGACTTGAGAAACCAAATTGTGAGGAAGCATGAGCAATCTCAAGGCTACAAGTCCATCTCCAAAGACCTGAATGCTCCTGTGTCTACCGTGCGCAGTGTCATCAAGAAGTTTAAAGCCCATGGCACTGTGGCTAACCTCCCTAGATGTGGACAGAAAATAAAAATTGACAAGAGATTTCAATGCAAGATTGTGCGGATGTTGGATAAAGAACCTCGACTAACATCCAAACAAGTTCAAGCTGCCCTGCAGTCCGAGGGTACAACAGTGTCAACCCTTACTATCCGTCGGCGTCTGAATGAAAAGGGACTGCATGGTAGGAGACCCAGGAAAACCCCACTTCTTACCCCGAGACATAAAAAAGCCAGGCTGGAGTTTGCCAAAACTTACCTGAAAAAGCCTAAAATGTTTTGGAAGAATGTTCTCTGCTCAGATGAGACAAAAGTAGAGCTTTGTGGGCAAATGCATCAACATAGAGTTTACAGGAGAAAAAAAAGAGGCATTCAAAGAAAAGAACACGGTCCCTACAGTCAAACATGGCGGAGGTTCCCTGATGTTTTGGGTTTGCTTTGCTGCCTCTGGCACTGGACTGCTTGACCGTGTGCATGGCATTATGAAGTCTGAAGACTACCAACAAATTTTGTAGCATAATGTAGGGCCCAGTGTGAGAAAGCTGGGTCTCCCTCAGAGGTCATGGGTCTTCCAGCCGGACAGTGACCCAAAACACACTTCAAAAAGCACTAGAAAATGGTTTGAGAGAAAGCACTGGAGACTTCTAATGTGGCCAGCAATGAGTCCAGACCTGAATCCCATAGAACACCTGTGTAGAGATCTAAAAATGGCAGTTTGGAGAAGGAACCCTTCAAATATCAGGGACCTGGAGCAGTTTGCCAAAGAAGAATGGTTTAAAATTCCAGGAGAGCATTGTAAGAAACTCATTGATGGTTACCGGAAGGGGTTGGTCGCAGTTATTTTGGCTAAAGGTTGTGCAACCAAGTATTAGGCTGAGGGTGCCAATACTTTTGTCTGGCCCATTTTTGGAGTTTTGTGTGAAATGATCAATTGCAGGGTTGCAGCGCACTCCTGGCGGTATGCTGTGGATGTGCCAGGAAAGGTGCGGGAGCGTCCTCCCATGTACGCGATCCTCCTGGTAAGGTGCAGAGAACTGCCGGCTCCTGGCGTGCTCTGGCCGGAAGAGACGCCAAGGCTGTGATGGAGTGTGATAGGGGTGTGGTGGATCGTGACATCATGGGGCTGTGGACAGATGCACAGGCTGGATAAAGGATGCCCTTTAAAACCTTTGCCAATATTGTCTAGATGCTCCTTTATTCTGACGTCACTTAGGCGTCTCTTTGTTCTGCATACATATACAGTGGGGCAAAAAAGTATTTAGTCAGTCAGCAATAGTGCAAGTTCCACCACTTAAAAAGATGAGAGGCGTCTGTAATTTACATCATAGGTAGACCTCAACTATGGGAGACAAACTGAGAAAAAAAAATCCAGAAAATCACATTGTCTGTTTTTTTATCATTTTATTTGCATATTATGGTGGAAAATAAGTATTTGGTCAGAAACAAACAATCAAGATTTCTGGCTCTCACAGACCTGTAACTTCTTCTTTAAGAGTCTCCTCTTTCCTCCCCTCATTACCTGTAGTAATGGCACCTGTTTAAACTTGTTATCAGTATAAAAAGACACCTGTGCACACCCTCAAACAGTCTGACTCCAAACTCCACTATGTTGAAGACCAAAGAGCTGTCAAAGGACACCAGAAACAAAATTGTAGCCCTGCACCAGGCTGGGAAGACTGAATCTGCAATAGCCAACCAGCTTGGAGTGAAGAAATCAACAGTGGGAGCAATAATTAGAAAATGGAAGACATTCAAGACCACTGATAATCTCCCTCGATCTGGGGCTCCACGCAAAATCCCAGCCCGTGGGGTCAAAATGATCACAAGAACGGTGAGCAAAAATCCCAGAACCACGCGGGGGGACCTAGTGAATGAACTGCAGAGAGCTGGGACCAATGTAACAAGGCCTACCATAAGTAACACACTACGCCACCATGGACTCAGATCCTGCAGTGCCAGACGTGTCCCACTGCTTAAGCCAGTACATGTCCGGGCCCGTCTGAAGTTTGCTAGAGAGCATTTGGATGATCCAGAGGAGTTTTGGGAGAATGTCCTATGGTCTGATGAAACCAAACTGGAACTGTTTGGTAGAAACACAACTTGTCGTGTTTGGAGGAAAAAGAATACTGAGTTGCATCCATCCAACACCATACCTACTGTAAAGCATGGTGGTGGAAACATCATGCTTTGGGGCTGTTTCTCTGCAATGGGGCCAGGACGACTGATCCGGGTACATGAAAGAATGAATGGGGCCATGTATCGTGAGATTTTGAGTGCAAACCTCCTTCCATCAGCAAGGGCATTGAAGATGAAACGTGGCTGGGTCTTTCAACATGACAATGATCCAAAGCACACCGCCAGGGCAACGAAGGAGTGGCTTCGTAAGAAGCATTTCAAGGTCCTGGAGTGGCCTAGCCAGTCTCCAGATCTCAACCCTATAGAAAACCTTTGGAGGGAGTTGAAAGTCCGTGTTGCCAAGCGAAAAGCCAAAAACATCACTGCTCTAGAGGAGATCTGCATGGAGGAATGGGCCAACATACCAACAACAGTGTGTGGCAACCTTGTGAAGACTTACAGAAAACGTTTGACCTCTGTCATTGCCAACAAAGGATATATTACAAAGTATTGAGATGAAATTTTGTTTCTGACCAAATACTTATTTTCCACCATAATATGCAAATAAAATGATAAAAAAACAGACAATGTGATTTTCTGGATTTTTTTTTCTCAGTTTGTCTCCCATAGTTCAGGTCTACCTATGATGTAAATTACAGACGCCTCTCATCTTTTTAAGTGGTGGAACTTGCACTATTGCTGACTGACTAAATACTTTTTTGCCCCACTGTATTTTATCACAAGGACATCTGAGGATGTAGATGACCCCCGTAGTTTGGCAAGAGATAAAGTGTTTGATGTGGAATTCCTGTGTTTTATTTGAGTCCGCAAAGGTAGCTTGAAGTGTCTTTTTAGAGGATGTACGTTGACAACAAGAACACCCTCCACATGGCATAAACCCAGTTTTCTGGGATGTTAGTTTTATTGAAATTGTCCTCATCTGTCAGACGATAATCCATTTGTCCCATGATGCACTCGAACTCTGCTACATTTGGATTTCATGGCTGAACAGTGGCATGATGTGACTTCTCAGCCATGAATCCATGAGACACTGAACTGAGCATGAGAACTCAGTTGCAGTGCAGAGTGGTGACATCAATAAGTCGAGTGAAGTTCATAGTAAATGAACACCGGTGACCTCACTGATGTCAGTGCTCATGAGACAGTTCTCATGCTGACATCTAATGGATGCAACATTTCTGGGGTGGCTGAGAGCTGATCTTATTACAGCTCCACTATATACAGTATGATGGGCAAAAAGCTCCCTTATACAGGGTATGATGTCACTGCTGAAATGTGAACTGGTGATGGGACCACAGAATTAGCACAAAAGATTTTGATTATGAACTGAAGATTGGATTATGAAATGAGGCCTGGTGATGGCACCAGAGTATTATCACAAACAATTTGGATTATGAAATGGGGCCTGGTGCGTGGAATACTGAGCATTATCCCAAAAGATTTGGATTATGAAATTAGGCTAGGTGCCTGCATCAGAGTATTATCCCAAACAATTTTTGTTATGAAATTAGGCCTGGTTCCTGGACCAGAGTATTATCCCAAATGATTTTGATTATGAAATGAGGCCTGATGCCTGCATCAGTATTATCCAAAACAATTTTCATCATGAAATTAGATCTGGTGCTTGCACAAAACTATTATCCCAATTGATTTGGATTATGAAATGTGGTCTGGCGCCTGCATCATGAAATTAGGTCTGGTGCTTGCACCAGACTATTATCCCAAGATAATTGGATTATGAAATGAGGCCTGGTGCCTGCACCAGAGTATTATCCCAAACAATTTGGATTATGAAATAAGGCCTGGTGCGTGCAACACAGTATTAGCACAAAGATTTATATTATGAAATGTGGGCTGTGCCTGCACCAGAGTATTATCCCAAACAATTTTTGTTATGAAAATAGGCCTGGTGCCAGAACAAGAGTGTTATCCCAAACGACTTTGATTATGATTATGAAATGAGGCCTGGTGCCTACATCAGTTTATCCCAAACAATTTCTATCATGAAATTATGTCTGGTGCTTGCACCAAACTATTATTGTAAAAGAGGAAAACTGGCGCACTACCAATGGAAAATGTATCAGGGGTGCAAACTAGTGGTAATGAAGTCTAGTCAGAACAAGAAGATTAAGAAAACCACCATGGGGAATGCACACCACTACTGAATGCTGTATAAAAAGGTAAACTTTTATTTGACAAACCGCATAAAAACAATTAAAAACAATAACAACCAACCCCCCCTCCACACATGTATTGCCCGCAAATACACAGGTATGTGAAAACGTATAATATATAAATATACCAATACACTCCTAGTAATGCACATAGAAGCAATGGTAATAATGACCCAACACCTGGATAACAATAACCCCTAGAAACCCCTAATGATGGAGAGAAGTCCTGTAACCAGGATGATACAAAACAGATATGCAGTAATCTACAAAAATCATAAGTGAGATAAGGGCTTAACTTTTTCACCAGTCCAACAGATGGACAAGTTTACCCTGATTAAAGACCTTTTTTTGGTTCTGCAGGAAAATCATTTTGCAGGTTCTCCATAATAAATCTCATAACTAGGGTTGAGCGACTTTCATTTTTTTAAAATCGAGTAGGGTTTTGGGAAACCCGATTTTGTCCAGAGTCGAGTCGAGTGCAGTCGGCCGATTATCGCTAAAAGTCGGGGATCGACCGAAACACGAAACCCAATGCAAGTCAATGGGGAAGCATAGTCGGCAGTGAGTGGAGGCCAGGAAAACACCTACAGTGCCCATTTTAATGCCAAAAACATCCATTCTTGTTTCTGAAGCTTGCCAATCTTAATTAACTGTATAATAATAGTTGGGCATAGGGAATTGGGGGAAAGTTGTGGGGGGAGTAGGGCTGGCTCAAGTTTTTCGTGGGCCCAGGAAATGCGGACTACGTCACGGCGGTGTTGCAGGGAAAGGTAAGTATTTAAAAGTTGCAAGTGCTGTGATCCTGAGCAAGCAGGGGGGGGGGGCCCACTCGTTCGCATTGCCACTGGCACAGGGCCCCTCAAAGTACGGCGGTGTGTTTGCATGGCGGGGGCGCCTCCCACCAGCAGCGACACTTTTGCGTACTCTGAGGGGCCCTGTGCCAGTGACGTCGCCAACGAGTATGCCCCCCCACCTGATGAAGGAACCTGCACTTTCATCTGCACCTTCCTCTTTGTCCCTGTGTAAGGTGGTATAACATGCGGGAAGGGGAACCTTACTTTCAGCAGGGACAGATTCTGGCTGTGTAGAGTACAAGGGGAATGTAGTGGTCTAGGTCAATGTACCAGCAGACTCATTTAGCAGTGGCTGGGCAATGGGCAGGATGAGGAGGAAACAGATATAGGGCCAAAGAATAAAGTAGGCTACATGCAGTTCAAAATTGGTAACAGGACTAAACAGGCGGCATTGCTTTGTTCAGTGGAGTAGCAAACCCAAGAGCAGCAGACACTGTTTCAAGGGCCTAACCACACTAGTAGGCCAAATGCAGTTTAATATCTGATAGTATAGGGCGAAAGCCAGAATGTGGAAGCTCAGCTTTGTTCAGTTGAGGACAACACCAGGGAGGGGCAGACACCTTTAGTAGGCCGGAAAAGCCTATTGCATTTTTTAAAATGGTAATTTGGAGCAGAAGGTTGAAGCTCAGCTTTATTTAGTTGAGGGCAACACCAGGCAGGGGCACACAGACAGACACCTTTAGTAGGCCGGAAAAGCCTATTGCATTTTTCAAAATGGTAATTTGGAGCAGAAGGTTGAAGCTCAGCTTTATTTAGTTGAGGGCAACACCAGGGAGGGGCAGAAGCCGTTAGTAGGCCCTAACCACCATTTTTTTTTTAAAACCACTTAATGAGAGCCAGAAGGTTGAAGCTCAGCTTTATTTAGTTGAGGACAACACCAGGGAGGGGCACACAGACAGACACCTTTAGTAGGCCTGAAAAGCCTATTGCATTTTTCAAAATGGTAATTTGGAGCAGAAGGTTGAAGCTCAGCTTTATTTAGTTGAGGGCAACACCAGGGAGGGGCAGAAGCCGTTAGTAGGCCCTAACCACCATTTTTTTTTTTAAAACCACATAATGAGAGCCGGAAGGTTGAAGCTCAGCTTTATTTAGTTGAGGGCAACACCAGGGAGGGGCAGAAGCCGTTAGTAGGCCCTAACCACCATTTTTTTTTTTAAAACCACATAATGAGAGCCGGAAGGTTGAAGCTCAGCTTTATTTAGTTGAGGACAACACCAGGGAGGGGCACACAGACAGACACCTTTAGTAGGCCTGAAAAGCCTATTGCATTTTTCAAAATGGTAATTTGGAGCAGAAGGTTGAAGCTCAGCTTTATTTAGTTGAGGGCAACACCAGGGAGGGGCAGAAGCCGTTAGTAGGCCCTAACCACCATTTTTTTTTTTTAAAACCACATAATGAGAGCCGGAAGGTTGAAGCTCAGCTTTATTTAGTTGAGGACAACACCAGGGAGGGGCAGAAGCCGTTAGTAGGCCCTAACCACCATTTTTTTTTTTAAAACCACATAATGAGAGCCGGAAGGTTGAAGCTCAGCTTTATTTAGTTGAGGACAACACCAGGGAGGGGCAGAAGCCGTTAGTAGGCCCTAACCACCATTTTTTTTTTTAAAACCACATAATGAGAGCCGGAAGGTTGAAGCTCAGCTTTATTTAGTTGAGGGCAACACCAGGGAGGGGCAGAAGCCGTTAGTAGGCCCTAACCACCATTTTTTTTTTTAAAACCACATAATGAGAGCCGGAAGGTTGAAGCTCAGCTTTATTTAGTTGAGGACAACACCAGGGAGGGGCAGAAGCCGTTAGTAGGCCCTAACCACCATTTTTTTTTTTAAAACCACATAATGAGAGCCGGAAGGTTGAAGCTCAGCTTTATTTAGTTGAGGACAACACCAGGGAGGGGCACACAGACAGACACCTTTAGTAGGCCTGAAAAGCCTATTGCATTTTTCAAAATGGTAATTTGGAGCAGAAGGTTGAAGCTCAGCTTTATTTAGTTGAGGGCAACACCAGGGAGGGGCAGAAGCCGTTAGTAGGCCCTAACCACCATTTTTTTTTTTTAAAACCACATAATGAGAGCCGGAAGGTTGAAGCTCAGCTTTATTTAGTTGAGGACAACACCAGGGAGGGGCAGAAGCCGTTAGTAGGCCCTAACCACCATTTTTTTTTTTAAAACCACTTAATGAGAGCCGGAAGGTTGAAGCTCAGCTTTATTTAGTTGAGGACAACACCAGGCAGGGGCACACAGACAGACACCTTTAGTAGGCCTGAAAAGCCTATTGCATTTTTCAAAATGGTAATTTGGAGCAGAAGGTTGAAGCTCAGCTTTATTTAGTTGAGGGCAACACCAGGGAGGGGCAGAAGCCGTTAGTAGGCCCTAACCAAAGTTGAAGGCCAAATGCAGTTTAATTTCTGATACTATAGGCCGAAAGCCAGAAGGTGGAAGTTCCGATTTAGACAGTGGAGGACAATTTGAATTAGGGACTGCAGACAGACTTAGTAGGCTGTCCCCTGTGGACCATGCATCCACCACATTAACCCATTGCGCCGTAATGGACACGTAATCTTCCGTGGCCATGCCTACAGGTCCATGCGTCTGTTGTCAGGTGCACCTTTGTACTCACAGATTGCCAGAGTGCATGGACAATGCGGTCTTCTACATGCTGGTGGAGGGTTGGGATGGCTTTTCTCGCAAAAGAAGTGTCGACTGGTTAGCTTGTAGCGTGGTACAGCGTAGTCCATCATGGCCTTATTAATAGTAAATAAAATATATAACTAGGCTCTATGAACTTTTAAATAGGTTCCAGGGGTACACGGGCAGCATTGGTGTGGTCAGTGGAGGAGTATTGCAAGTAGGGGCTGCAGACAGGCTATCAAAGGCCTAAAATAACAAACAGTAGGCAGTCATGGCAGTTTTACATCGGTTACATGGATACACAGGCAGGCACTCCAGGCAGCATTGTGGTCAGTGGAGGAGTATTGCAAGTAGGGGCCGCAGACAGGCTATCAAAGGCCTAAAATAACAAACAATAGGCTCATGGCAGTTTCACAGCGGTTACATGGATACACGGGCAGGCAGCTTGGTGGTGGTGAGTGGAGGAGTATTTAAAGTAGGGACCGCAGACAGGCTTCAAAGGCCTAACATAAGAAAATGGGCTGGCTGTAGGCACTTTATAATTGGTTCCAGGGGTACACGGGCAGCAGTGGTCTGGTCAGTGGAGGAGTATTTAAAGTAGGGACCGCAGACAGGCTTCAAAGGCCTAACATAAGAAAATGGGCTGGCTGTAGGCACTTTATAATTGGTTCCAGGGGTACACGGGCAGCAGTGGTCTGGTCAGTGGAGGAGTATTAAAAGTAGGGACCGCAGACAGGCTATCAAAGGCCTAACATAACAAACAATAGGCTCATGGCAGTTTCACAGCGGTTACATGGATACACGGGCAGGCAGCTTGGTGGTCAGTGGAGGAGTATTGCAAGTAGGGGCCGCAGACAGGCTATCAAAGGCCTAAAATAACAAACAATAGGCTCATGGCAGTTTTACAGCGGTTACATGGATACACAGGCAGCTTGGTGGTGAGTGGAGGAGTAGTGCAAGGAGTGTCTGTCCCAGTACTCCCAAAATATAAATAGATGTTAATGTCTCGCAAAACAACCAAAACAAAAAAAAAAGGTGTCATACTTAAGTACAGGGGTGGGCTCATCTACTGAGTTTCTGACATAGTAATTTGGCAGTAACTATTTAATGGTGCCAATATAGGACACAGACACAGACTACTTTAAGTTGCATCATAGATGTCTACAAATTTGTATTGTCAGTGCCAGACATTGAATGATGTCAGCGAATAGACTAAAGATTGGTGGAGCTGTGCGACATAATTTTGCACGTGGTAGAGCACATTTTGAGCTGGGGTAGGGGGGAACTCTCTTGAGGCCGGCGGGACCGCCCCAGGGCCCCTCATGTTACAACGGTGTGTCTGACGTTGGGTGCGCACCACCACCGCCAGAGACACTACATTGTACTATGAGGGACCCAGTAGCAATGCCGTCAACCAAAAGCGAGCACACCCACCTCTTCAGACAAACAGCAGTCTCACGGGTGCTTGCGCCAAGTCGCGATACCACGGCCCCGTGTGGGGAGTTTTGCCATTTAGGGAGGTGTAAACATGTCGTATGCTGTACAATCAGCTGCAGCAAATTAGACATTAGAAAAGTAATTCACAGGCAAGAGCTTTTCATAGGAAAGCTAGGTGTCGGCCGGGCAAGGTGGGGCAAAAGATTTCGAAATCCAGTTGTGGTTCATTTTAATGAATGTTAGATCGTCAACATTTTGGGTAGCCAGACGAGTCCTTTTTTCGGTTAATATTGAACCTGCAGCACTGAATACTCTTTCTGATAGGACACTTGCTGCCGGGCAAGCAAGCTCCTGCAATGCATATTCTGCCAATTCTGGCCAGGTGTCTAATTTGGAGGCCCAGTAATCAAATGGGAATGACGGTTGAGGGAGAACATCGATAAGGGATGAAAAATAGTTAGTAACCATACTGGACAAATGTTGTCTCCTGTCACTTTCAATTGATGCAGCAGTACCTGTCCTGTCTGCGGTCATAGCAAAATCACTCCACAACCTGGTCAGAAAACCCCTCTGTCCAACGCCACTTCTGATGTGTGCACCCCTAACACTCCTAGTCTGCTGCCCCCTGGAGCTCGTGTGAGAACGATCACGTGCGCTGTGTGCTGGGAATGCCTGAAGCAAACGGTCAACAAGAGTTGATTGTTTGGTTGCTAATATTAGTTCCAAGTTCTCATGTGGCATAATATTTTGCAATTTGCCTTTATAGCGTGGATCAAGGAGGCAGGCCAACCAGTAATCGTCATCGTTCATCATTTTCGTAATGCGTGTGTCCCTTTTTAGGATACGTAAGGCATAATCCGCCATGTGGGCCAAAGTTCCAGTTGTCAAATCTCCGGTTGTGATTGGTTGAGGGGCAGTTGCAGGCAAATCTACGTCACTTGTGTCCCTCAAAAAACCAGAACCCGGCCGTGACACGCAACCAAATTCCTGTGCCCCCGGGAAAGGTTCGGCATTAAAAATATACTCATCCCCATCATCCTCCTCGTCCTCCACCTCCTCTTCGCCCGCTACCTCGTCCTGTACACTGCCCTGACCAGACAATGGCTGACTGTCATCAAGGCTTTCCTCTTCCTCTGGTGCAGACGCCTGCTCCTTTATGTGCGTCAAACTTTGCATCAGCAGACGCATTAGGGGGATGCTCATGCTTATTACGGCGTTGTCTGCACTAACCAGCCGTGTGCATTCCTCAAAGCACTGAAGGACTTGACACATGTCTTGTATCTTAGACCACTGCACACCTGACAACTCCATGTCTGCCATCCTACTGCCTGCCCGTGTATCCTCCCACAAATAAATAACAGCACGCCTCTGTTCGCACAGTCTCTGAAGCATGTGCAGTGTTGAGTTCCACCTTGTTGCAACGTCTATGATTAGGCGATGCTGGGGAAGGTTCAAAGACCGCTGATAGGTCTGCATACGGCTGGCGTGTACAGGCGAACGTCGGATATGTGAGCAAAGTGCACGCACTTTGAGGAGCAGGTCGGAGAACCCAGGATAAGTTTTCAATAAGCACTGCACCACCAGGTTTAAGGTGTGAGCCAGGCAAGGAATGTGTTTCAGTTGGGAAAGGGAGGTGGCAGCCATGAAATTCCTTCCGTTATCACTCACTACCTTGCCTGCCTCAAGATCTACTGTGCCCAGCCACGACTGCGTTTCTTGTTGCAAGAACTCGGACAGAACTTCCGCGGTGTGTCTATTGTCGCCCAAGCACTTCATAGCCAATACAGCCTGCTGACGCTTGGCAGTAGCTGGCCCATAATGGGACAACTGGTGTGCAACAGTGTCATCTGCCGATGGAGTGGTTGGCAGACTGCGTTCTGTGGAAGAGCTGTAGCTTCTGCAGGAGGACGAGGAGGAGGAGGAGGAGGGGGTGCGAACGCCTACAGCCAACTGTTTCCTAGACCGTGGGCTAGGCACAACTGTCCCTAAATTGATGTCGCCTGTGGACCCTGCATCCACCACATTCACCCAGTGTGCCGTGATGGACACATAACGTCCCTGGCCATGCCTACTGGTCCATGCATCTGTAGTCAGGTGCACCTTTGTACTCACAGATTGCCTGAGTGCATGGACGATGCGCTGTTTAACATGCTGGTGCAGGGCTGGGATGGCTTTTCTGGAAAAAAAGTGTCGACTGGGTAGCTCGTATCGTGGTTCAGCGTACTCCATCAGGGCTTTGAAAGCTTCGCTTTCAACTAACCGGTAGGGCATCATCTCTAACGAGATTAGTCTAGCTATGTGGGCGTTAAAACCCTGTGTACGCGGATGCGAGGATAAGTACTTCCTTTTTCTAACCAGAGTCTCATGTAGGGTGAGCTGGACTGGAGAGCTGGAGATCGTGGAACTTTCGGGTGTGCCGGTGTACATGGCAGACTGAGAGACGGTTGGAGACGGTATTGTTTCCGCCGGTGCCCTAGATGCAATATTTCCTCCTACAAAACTGGTGATTCCCTGACCCTGACTGCTTTTGGCTGGCAAAGAAACCTGCACAGATACTGCCGGTGGTGCGGAAAATGGTGGCCTTACAGTGACGGAAGGGATGTTGCGTTGCTGACTAGCTTCATTGGCCGAGGGTGCTACAACCTTGAGGGACGTTTGGTAGTTAGTCCAGGCTTGAAAATGCATGGTGGTTAAGTGTCTATGCATGCAACTAGTATTTAGACTTTTCAGATTCTGACCTCTGCTTAAGCTAGTTGAACATTTTTGACAGATGACTTTGCGCTGATCAGTTGGATGTTGTTTAAAAAAATGCCAGACTGCACTCTTCCTAGACTCGGATCCCTTTTCAGGGATTGCAGACTGAGCTTTAACCGGATGGCAACGCTGTGCTCCAACAGGTTTTGGCTTTGACACGCGTTTTGGTCCAGATACGGGCCCGGCAGATGGAACCTGTTGCGATGTTGATGCCTGCTGCGGCCCCTCCTCCACCTCCGCTTCTGAACTACTGCCGCCTGCACCCTGTTCCCCCAATGGCTGCCAATCGGGGTCAATAACTGGGTCATCTATTACCTCCTCTTCGAGCTCGTGTGCAACTTCGTCTGTGTCACTGTGTCGGTCGGTGGTATAGCGTTCGTGGCGGGGCAACATAGTCTCATCAGGGTCTGATTGTGGATCTGTACCCTGAGAGGGCAATGTGGTGGTCTGAGTCAAAGGAGCAGCATAGTACTCTGGCTGTGGCTGTGCATCAGTGCACTCCATGTCAGAATATACTTGTAATGGGCATGGCCTGTTAAATGTTTCACTTTCTAAGCCAGGGACGGTATGTGTAAAGAGCTCCATGGAGTGACCCGTTGTGTCGCCTGCTGCATCCTTCTCTCTTGTTGTAGTTTTTGCTGAGGAGGACAAGGAAGCGACTTGTCCCTGACCGTGAACATCCACAAGCGACGCGCTGCTTTTACATTTACCAGTTTCGGAAGAGGAGGCAAAAGAGCTAGAGGCTGAGTCTGCAATGTAAGCCAAAACTTGCTGTTGCTGCTCCGCCTTTAAAAGCGGTTTTCCTACTCCCAGAAAAGAGAGCGTTCGAGGCCTTGTGTAGCCTGACGACGAAACTGGCTCCACAGCTCCAGACTTAGGTGGAATATTTTTATCCCCACGACCACCTGATGCTCCACTACCACTACCATCATTACCAGCTGACAATGAACGCCCACGACGACCTCTTGCACCAGACTTCCTCATTGTTTTAAAATCTTAACCAAAGTAACTTTATTTGTTGCTGTCAAACAACTTACACGGTGAGCTATAACTTCAGTATGATTTCAATATCCCTTAACAGGTTGGTGAGACCACAAGGAAAATCAGGCACAATGTTACACACTCTGTTTTCTGTGGCACAAAATCACAGAGATGACACACACGCAGGACTGTCACTCAAGCACTAATGTCAATATTAATCTCCCACCTAATTTATTTTTTTTTTTTTCTCAGGGAGACTTTAGAAACCAAATAATATTAAAAAAAAAAAAAAAAAAAGGCTTTCTATGGCCCACAATTAGAGAGAGAGAGGTGGCACAACCAGGAGTCAAGACTGGCGCACAAGCTGAAAGGGCAATATTACTCTCCCACTGTTTTTTATGTTTTTTTTTGTTTTTTTCAGGGAGACTTTAGAAGCCAAATAATATTAAAAAAACCCAAAAAAAAAAAGGCTTTCTATGGCCCACTGAATGAGAGGGAGAGAGGTGGCACACCCAGGAGTCAAGACTGGCACACAAGCTGAAAGGGCAATATTACTCTCCCACTGTTTTTTTAGGTTTTTTTTTTTTTTTCAGGGAGACTTTAGAAACCAAATAATATTAAAAAAAAAAAAAAAAAAAAAAAAATAGGCTTGCTATAGCCCACTGAATGAGAGATAGCACACACAGCAGTGGCACACAAGCCCTGACTGAGGCCAATATTTTTCTCCCACTGATTGATGTAGTGTTTTTGTGTTGAGGTAGAATTTAGAACACAAATCACGGAAAAAATAAATAGGCTTTCTATGGCCCACTGAATGAAAGGGAGAGAGGTGGCACACCCAGGAGTCAAGACTGGCACACAAGCTGAAAGGGCAATATTACTCTCCCACTGTTTTTTTATGTATTTTTTGTTTTTTCAGGGAGACTTTAGAAACCCAATAATATTTTAAAAAAAAAATAAATAGGCTTTCTATGGCCCACTGAATGAGAGGGAGAGAGGTGGCACACCCAGGAGTCAAGACTGGCACACAAGCTGAAAGGGCAATATTATTCTCCCACTGTTTTTTTAGGTTTTTTTTTTTTTTTTCAGGGAGAATTAGAAACCAAATAATATTTAAAAAAAAAAAAAAATAGGCTTTCTATGGCCCACTGAATGAGAGGGAGAGAGGTGGCACACCCAGGAGTCAAGACTGGCACACAAGCTGAAAGGGCAATATTACTCTCCCACTGTTTTTTTAGGTTTTTTTTTTTTTTTCAGGGAGACTTTAGAAACCAAATAATATTAAAAAAAAAAAAAAAAAAAAAAAAAAAATAGGCTTGCTATAGCCCACTGAATGAGAGATAGCACACACAGCAGTGGCACACAAGCCCTGACTGAGGCCAATATTTTTCTCCCACTGATTGATGTAGTGTTTTTGTGTTGAGGTAGAATTTAGAACACAAATCACGGAAAAAATAAATAGGCTTTCTATGGCCCACTGAATGAAAGGGAGAGAGGTGGCACACCCAGGAGTCAAGACTGGCACACAAGCTGAAAGGGCAATATTACTCTCCCACTGTTTTTTTATGTATTTTTTGTTTTTTCAGGGAGACTTTAGAAACCCAATAATATTTTAAAAAAAAAATAAATAGGCTTTCTATGGCCCACTGAATGAGAGGGAGAGAGGTGGCACACCCAGGAGTCAAGACTGGCACACAAGCTGAAAGGGCAATATTATTCTCCCACTGTTTTTTTAGGTTTTTTTTTTTTTTCAGGGAGAATTAGAAACCAAATAATATTAAAAAAAAAAAATAAATAGGCTTTCTATGGCCCACTGAATGAGAGGGAGAGAGGTGGCACACCCAGGAGTCAAGACTGGCACACAAGCTGAAAGGGCAATATTACTCTCCCACTGTTTTTTTAGGGTTTTTTTTTTTTTTCAGGGAGACTTTAGAAACCAAATAATATTAAAAAAAAAAAAAAAAAAAAAAAAAAATAGGCTTGCTATAGCCCACTGAATGAGAGATAGCACACACAGCAGTGGCACACAAGCCCTGACTGAGGCCAATATTTTTCTCCCACTGATTGATGTAGTGTTTTTGTGTTGAGGTAGAATTTAGAACACAAATCACGGAAAAAATAAATAGGCTTTCTATGGCCCACTGAATGAAAGGGAGAGAGGTGGCACACCCAGGAGTCAAGACTGGCACACAAGCTGAAAGGGCAATATTACTCTCCCACTGTTTTTTTATGTATTTTTTGTTTTTTCAGGGAGACTTTAGAAACCCAATAATATTTAAAAAAAAAAATAAATAGGCTTTCTATGGCCCACTGAATGAGAGGGAGAGAGGTGGCACACCCAGGAGTCAAGACTGGCACACAAGCTGAAAGGGCAATATTACTCTCCCACTGTTTTTTTAGGTTTTTTTTTTTTTTCAGGGAGACTTTAGAAACCAAATAATATTAAAAAAAAAAAAAAAAAATAGGCTTGCTATAGCCCACTGAATGAGAGATAGCACACACAGCAGTGGCACACAAGCCCTGACTGAGGCCAATATTTTTCTCCCACTGATTGATGTAGTGTTTTTGTGTTGAGGTAGATTTTAGAACACAAATCACGGAAAAAATAAATAGGCTTTCTATGGCCCACTCAGTGAGAGATGGCACACACAGGGATGGCACTGTAGCAGAAATGCCAATCTTAATCTCCCACAAAAAAAAAACAAAAAAAAAAAAAAAAACTGTCCTACAATTACTATCTCCCTGCAGTAATGTAAGCCAGGTATGGCAGGCAGCAATAGGAGTGGACTGATGCACAAATTAAATAAAAAGTGTGGACAAACAAAAAAGATAGCTGTGCAGAAAGGAAGGAACAAGAGGATATGTGCTTTGAAAAAAGCAGTTGGTTTCCACAGTGGCGTACACACAGCAATACAGCTATCACGGAGCCTTCTAGGGCAGCCCAATGAGCTACAGCGCTGAGGGGAAAAAAAAAAAAAAATAGCTTCCACAGTCCCTGCACACCGAAGGTGGTGTTGGACAGTGGAAATCGCTGCAGCACAAGCGGTTTGGTGGTTAGTGGACCCTGCCTAACGCTCTCCCTGCTTCTGACGAAGCGGCAGCAACCTGTCCCTAAGCTCAGATCAGCAGCAGTAAGATGGCGGTCGGCGGGAACGCCCCTTTATAGCCCCTGTGACGCCGCAGACAGCAAGCCAATCACTGCAATGCCCTTCTCTAAGATGGTGGGGACCAGGATCTATGTCATCACGCTGCCCACACTCTGCGTTCACCTTCATTGGCTGAGAAATGGCGCTTTTCGCGTCATTGAAACGCGACTTTGGCGCGAAAGTCGCGTACCGCATGGCCGACAAGCACAGGGGTCGGATCGGGTTTCATGAGACGCCGACTTAGCCAAAAGTCGGCGACTTTTGAAAATGATCGACCCGTTTCGCTCAACCCTACTCATAACACATCGGCCCTTTTGGATGAGATGGATCAAAGAACCTTTCAGGACCTTATGGACCTGTTATGTGAAGGAGAAATGGAGGGAGGTAGGTCCAGGTTTCCACATAGGAATAAGTCTCAGGTCTCACCGCCCTTTTCTATTGTGCCGGCCGTGAGAATTTTTTTTGAAATGGCCAAAAAAGATATTTAGACATTACCGGATAAATTACCAATTACGGCCAATTTGACACCCTCAGAAAAGCGGGCGCTCTCTAATTTAAAAGTTAATAGTGATTTTATCATACGGGAGGCTGACAAGGGTGGCAATATTGTCCTGTGGCCTCATGATCTCTACTTAGAGGAGGCTCACAGGCAATTGGGCAATTCTACATTTTACCGGAGGCTTCCATCAGATACTGGTTTGTTTTCCACGAAATTGAGAACACTCATTGACCGGGCATTTGAATTGGGCATTATTAATGCGGGTGAACGTGATTTCATTTGGACAGAACACCCTATAGCAGTGATGGGCAACCTTTTGAGCTTGGTGTGTCAAAATTCGCCAAAAAACCGATCATAACTTGGGTGGTGTGTCAAAACCCATAATTTTGCAACATGTATAGTTTAAATAACAACTTAACTCGTGTGGGGTGCCGTGATAGAGCTGCAATAATGGCAAAAGTAGAAAACAAGTGGCGGATGACCCAATGGCGGATTTTGGGGAGTTCAGAACAGTGCTATAGAAAGTTTCCACTGGTGTCAGAGATGTAGTGACCTAAGGAGAGTTATCTCCATGCATTCTTGATGAGTGATACAATTAGATTACAATCAGGGGGGCACGGGCCTCGTGAGAGCTCGCTTATGTGTTACGAGCCCATTATATGGTGGATTCTCGGATACTCATGGCTGGGGAACAACAGACCTGCACAAAACCCACCCTGTCCCGATTAGTGGGGAGCAGACGGCAGAGGCAGGGCACCCGCAAGCTTCTGAAGTATACATTCTGGAGTGCAGCCAGCATTGTGGCTGGTGCGAGGTGTGCACCAGGACAAAGAGGAAAGCTTGTCACTACAACAAAGAGATTTACAAGTGGTTTTACTTCAAAGGGCTCGAAGCGAGACACAAACGTTCAGCTTATGTAGGTGTGGGAGGAATTCATCACTTGCCTAATATTGTGCTGATCCATCGAGGCCCGGTCTCCATGAGGAATCTGCAGGTGTCCTGTAGTATCTGGGATAATACCCTAAAGCCGCTTCATCCCCCCATACATACGCAGGCGCAGCTCCCGGAAGTCCCAGGCCTAGACGCTCTGCACAGGAGACGCGCGCATTTTAAAATTACGTCACGGCTTGTGATTGGTCGCGTGCCGCCCATGTGACCGCGACGCGACCAATCACAGCAAGCCGTGACATAATTTCAGGTCCTTAATGCCTAATTCTGCATTCAGGACCTGAAAATTACGTCACGGCTTGCTGTGATTGGTCGCGTCGCGGTCACATGGGCGGCACGCGACCAATCACAAGCCGTGACGTCACGGAAGGAAGTAATCGCGCGCATTTTAAGCAAAGAACGCTGCCGGTTCCTTCGGTGAGGTCCAGGCTGCGTCGGAGAGGTGAGTATAGCAATATTTTTTATTTTAATTCTTTCTTTTACACATTTAATATGGATCCCAGGGCCTGAAGGAGAGTTTCCCCTCCTTCAGACCCTGGTAAAGAAGCAATTTCTATGGGGCCGCGGCCGGCGGCCGGCGTGTCACTGAAAATGACTACGCGTGTCAGCACTGACACGCGTGTCATAGGTACGCCATCACTGCCCTATAGTGTCAACTTTATATATGTTGCGCAAAGTTCACAAAGACATCAACAAACCACCCGGGCGTCCAATTGTGTCAAGCATAGGTTGTTATGATCCTCAGTGGCTTAGGATCACAAATCTAACCAGCTAAGTCAGAGATAATAGGACGAGCTCTGGGGATGTGGTAACTGGACTGACTGCAAACTTGATCCTAACCGCACACACTATAGGTAGCCGTGGAACGTTTCCTGAAATCCTAGATGTCTCTTCACGGCCTGAGAAACTGACTACCCCTAGAGATAAAGTAAAGACCTCACTTGCCTCAGAGAAATAACCCCAAAGATATAGAACAGCCCCCCACAAATAATAACGGTGAGTTAAGAGGAAAAGACAAACGCAGAGATGAAACAGGTTAAGCAAATGAGGCCCGCTAACACTAGATAGCAGAAAATAGCAAGGGATCTGTGCGGTCAGTAAAAAACCCTATACAAAAATATCCACACAGAGAATGCAAGAACCCCCACATCAAATAACGATGTGGGGGGAGCAACTCAGCACCCCAGAGCTACCAGCAAGCAGCGATATCACATATTAGCAAGCTGGACAAAACTCATCATATTCTAGGAAACATATTGAACACAGATGAGCAAGAATAAGCAAACAGAACTTAGCTTCTCTTGGAGAGACTGATAACGGATGTAGACAAGAGGAATCAGAATAGCACTGAATACAATGACAACAGGCAAGGAATGAAGGACCAGGTGAATTAAATAGGAAACCTGACTAGCAGATGACGAGACAGCTGATCCCCGCCAGAAACCTGCAGAATAACAAAAAGAGCCACCAGGGGGAGCCCAAAGAGAGAACTCACACAGTACCATTCACGACCACAGGAGGGAGCCCGGAAACAGAGTTCACAACAGTACCCCCCCTTGAGGAGGGGTCACCAAACCCTCACCAGAACCCCCAGGGCGATCAGGGTGAGCCACATGGAAGGCACAAACCAAATCGGCCGCATGAACATCAGAGGCGACAACCCAGGAATTATCCTCCTGACCATAGCCCTTCCACTTAACCAAATACTGAAGCCTCCGTCTTGAAACACAAGAATCCAAGATCTTCTCCACCACGTATTCCAATTCTCCCTCAACCAGCACCGGAGCAGGAGGCTCAACAGAAGGAACCACAGGCACCACATACCTCTGCAACAAAGACCTATGGAACACATTATGGATGGTAAACGATGCCGGGAGGTCCAAACGAAATGACACAGGGTTGAGGATTTCCAAAATTTTATAAGGACCGATAAAACGAGGTTTAAACTTAGGAGAAGAAACCTTCATAGGAACATAACGAGAAGACAACCACACCAAATCCCCCACACGAAGTCGGGGACCCACACAGCGACGACGGTTAGCAAAGCGCTGAGCCTTCTTTTGTGACAACGTCAAATTGTCCACCACATGGTTCCAAATCTGCTGCAACCTATCCACCACAGAATCCACCCCAGGACAGTCAGAAGACTCAACCTGACCCGAGGAAAAACGAGGATTAAAACCAGAATTACAAAAAAAAAGGCAAAACCAAAGTAGCCGAACTAGCCCGGTTATTAAGGGCAAACTCGGCCAATGGCAAAAAAGTCACCCAATCATCCTGGTCAGCAGAAACAAAACATCTTAAATAAGTTTCTAAGGTCTGATTAGTTCGCTCGGTTTGGCCATTCGTCTGAGGATGGAAGGCCGACGAAAAAGATAAATCAATGCCCATCTTAGCACAAAAGGACCGCCAAAATCTGGACACAAACTGGGATCCTCTGTCAGACACAATGTTTTCAGGGATGCCGTGCAGACGAACCACATTCTGAAAAAATAGATGAACCAAATCGGAGGAGGAAGGCAACTTAGGCAAGGGCACCAAATGGACCATTTTAGAAAAATGATCACAAACCACCCAGATGACAGACATTCTCTAAGAGACCGGAAGATCCGAAATAAAATCCATGGAAATATGCGTCCAAGGCCTCTTAGGAACCGGCAAAGGCAAAAGCAACCCACTGGCACGAGAACAGCAAGGCTTAGCCCGAGCACAAATCCCACAAGACTGCACAAAGGAACGCACATCCCGCGACAAGGAAGGCCACCAGAAGGATCTAGCCACCAAATCTCTGGTACCAAAAATCCCAGGATGACCCACCAACACCGAAGAATGAACCTCAGAAATAACTCTGCTGGTCCATCTATCTGGGACAAACAGTCTCTCTGATGGACAAAGGTCAGGTCTATCCGCGTGAAATTCCTGTAACACCCGTCGCAAATCTGGGGAAATGGCAGACAAAATTACCCCCTCTTTGAGGATACCAGCCGGCTCAGAAACTCCAGGGGAGTCAGGCACAAAACTCCTAGAAAGAGCATCAGCCTTCATGTTCTTCGAACCAGGAAGGTACGAGACCACGAAATCGAAACGTGAGAAAAACAACGACCAACGAGCCTATCTAGGATTCAACCGCTTGGCCGACTCAAGATAAATCAAATTTTTATGATCAGTCAAGACCACCACACGATGCTTAGCTCCTTCTAGCCAGTGTCGCCACTCCTCAAATGCCCACTTCATTGCCAACAACTCCCGATTACCAACATCATAATTTCGCTCAGCCGGCGAAAATTTTCTTGAAAAGAAGGCACATGGCTTCATCACAGAGCAATCTGAGCTTCTCTGTGACAAAACAGCCCCTGCTCCAATTTCAGAAGCATCAACCTCGACCTGGAAGGGAAGAGAGACATCTGGCTGACATAAAACTGGAGCCGAAGAAAACCGGCGCTTCAGCTCCCGAAAGGCCTCAACGGCCGCAGGAGACCAGATAGTCACATCAGAACCCTTCTTGGTCAAATCCGTCAAAAGTTTAACCACACCAGAAAAATTAGCAATGAAGCGACGGTAAAAATTAGCAAAACCCAAGAACTTCTGAAGACTTGACAGATGTAGGTTGAGTCCAATCATGAATAGCCTGGACCTTGACTGGGTCCATCTCAATAGAACATGTAAACCCTTTAAAATACTTTTTATTAGATATCTTTAAAATACAAATATCCCAGTGACAAAAACAGGATCAAAAAAGGATCAAACAAATGATCCAAAAAAAGAGAGTTTTTTTGTGCACCAATCCTACTGCTCTCCCTGCACTCGACTGCTCTCCCTACCTAGCAGTGGAGGTTGGCACCCTGATAGAATAATTTTGGCGCCCCCACTCAACGGCGGCTGTCCACTGCTACCCCTATTATCTTTCTGGATAGCTATAGGTGGGAAAACAATGAGCTTTTAAAAGAGATGAAATAAAGCGCACGAGAAAAACACAAACATATAAAAATAGGTGCACATAAACAAACCCCAATTGCTGTCTAATTAGGAACTAGTTCACATCAGACAGTGATGGCATGGGGAATGGCAATATATCAATATCCAAGAAAAATGGTTCACAAAAAAAATAATTAAACCAGAACTAGGACCACATTAGCCTCTTGCGGCCACACATGTATTCTGCCCAATGGCATGCTCAAAAGCCTCTTTTTGCACTCAGGCATATAATGAAGGGCCCCAGGGTGGACAATCAGAAAAAAGACTAATGATACATAGTCTGGTAATGCATGCAAAGCTATTGTGGGTAGCCAACAGGGGATCACAGCCCCAGTTAAGTGATACTTAGCTTCCCAGGCTTCACAGCAGTAATAGTCGCCTCAACGCGTTTCCCCGAACTACGGTTCATCAGGAGGCAGTTCAATGTAGGAACCATTAAGACAGAGATGCAGGTGCCATGATGCGAAGCCATTGACTCATTCAGACTCTCAGGCATGGGGAACCCCACCATAATATTTTTAAGGGCTTCAGAAAGACCTTTTCTGAAAATTGCCGCCAGGGCACACTCATTCCATTGAGTAAGCACTGACCATTTCCTAAATTTCTGACAATAGACCTCTGCTTCATCCTGACCCTGAGAGAGGGCCAGCAAAGCTTTTTCTGCCTGGTCCTCTAGATTAGGTTCCTCATAAAGCAATCCAAGCGACAGAAAAAACGCATCCACATTAAGCAATGCAGGATCTCCTGGCGCCAGTGAGAAAGCCCAATCTTGAGGGTCGCCACGTAACAAAGAAATAACAATTTTAACTTGCTGAGCAGGATCACCCGAGGAACGAGGTCTCAAAGAAAGGAATAACTTGCAATTATATATATACACAGCTGAGATATCGCGCTAAAGTACCGTATGGGCTTAGTCAAACCTATAAGATTTCTATTGTGGAAGCTTATGGTACCAGACCACCGTCACCCTGTCAGAACCAGCATGAATGTTATGCCATTAATACACTCTATTTCTTACCTAGATGATAACTTGCTGGGAGTTGCGGCTGTTGTAACGGCTGTTATAGCGGTAATGTTAGCGATAATGCTTGTAGCTAACAGTGGCTGCAGGTATTGGATACCTAGCGGCAGGAGTGGATCCAAAAAGAGCCCAGAGGACGCGCAGAGCCAGGAATGCTCCGGCCGGTAGCGCTCCTGGATGCGCGTGTAGAAAAAAGATGGCCGCCGCTGCTAACATGCAGCGTGTGACGTCACAGAAGATACGGCGTGTAGCACAGGGCAAAAAACTAACCAACGCGTTTCGAGGGACTCCGTCCCTCTTCGTCAGGGTTACCGCCCACTCACTGCTAACCGCTATATATAAGATTCAGCCGATTAACCCCTGCAAAGACCTACAGTTATATGATAGTAATTAGCCATAATTATACTGATTAACAATTCAATGACAGCGATGGCGAGATATATAGGATATATAGGATATTGCCACAAAAAATACTATATGATTACTCACATTTCCTACATGCAATGAATTAAAACCCAATTTTATTTCTATTCTCATTAAAATATATGTACCAATGGTAATACATTAAATTATTTAAAATTACATATGACAAAAATAGATAACCATAAATAGAGATATACAAGTATAAAAATTTTTTAGTATAAAAAATCCCTTAGTATAAAAAAAATTTTGTATAAAAAACCTCTATAGGTATACCGCACCTATATCACTGTGCTAACCTATACTACCTTTAAAAATTGGTTTTCAATTTATATTTTTATTAAGAGCAAAAGGATTAAAATGCATATAATTCAAGTTCATAGTTAAGGCCCATGGGGGCCAAGCTATTTAAATTAAAAATCCATAAGGATTCTACTCTGGACATTTTCATCAGATAATCACCACCCCTTTGGCTATGAGGAACAATCTGTATGCCGCAAAAGGTGACATTTCGCAAGGATTGATTGTGTTTTTCTTTAAAATGTCTAGATAGGGGGTGTCCTATAAAGCCTTTTAGTATATTTTTAAAATGTTCCTTGATGCGTTCCATGAGGCGCCGTTTGGTACGGCCAACATATAGCTTCCCGCAAGGGCATCTGTCCAGAGTAGAATCCTTATGGATTTTTAATTTAAATAGCTTGGCCCCCATGGGCCTTAACTATGAACTTGAATTATATGCATTTTAATCCTTTTGCTCTTAATAAAAATATAAATTGAAAACCAATTTTTAAAGGTAGTATAGGTTAGCACAGTGATATCGGTGCGGTATACCTATAGAGGTTTTTTATACAAAAATTTTTTTATACTAAGGGATTTTTTATACTAAAAAATTTTTATACTTGTATATCTCTATTTATGGTTATCTATTTTTGTCATATGTAATTTTAAATAATTTAATGTATTACCATTGGTACATATATTTTAATGAGAATAGAAATAAAATTGGGTTTTAATTCATTGCATGTAGGAAATGTGAGTAATCATATAGTATTTTTTGTGGCAATATCCTATATATCCTATATATCTCGCCATCGCTGTCATTGAATTGTTAATCAGTATAATTATGGCTAATTACTATCATATAACTGTAGGTCTTTGCAGGGGTTAATCGGCTGAATCTTATATATAGCGGTTAGCAGTGAGTGGGCGGTAACCCTGACGAAGAGGGACGGAGTCCCTCGAAACGCGTTGGTTAGTTTTTTGCCCTGTGCTACACGCCGTATCTTCTGTGACGTCACACGCTGCATGTTAGCAGCGGCGGCCATCTTTTTTCTACACGCGCATCCAGGAGCGCTACCGGCCGGAGCATTCCTGGCTCTGCGCGTCCTCTGGGCTCTTTTTGGATCCACTCCTGCCGCTAGGTATCCAATACCTGCAGCCACTGTTAGCTACAAGCATTATCGCTAACATTACCGCTATAACAGCCGTTACAACAGCCGCAACTCCCAGCAAGTTATCATCTAGGTAAGAAATAGAGTGTATTAATGGCATAACATTCATGCTGGTTCTGACAGGGTGACGGTGGTCTGGTACCATAAGCTTCCACAATAGAAATCTTATAGGTTTGACTAAGCCCATACGGTACTTTAGCGCGATATCTCAGCTGTGTATATATATCTTTATTCTGGTTCACCTGTAGGTGTGACGAGTGGGTCACGGCACTCGTCTGATATCAGCAGCTTGTACATACACCATCTCATTAGCGCCAGTGTATTATCGAGTTTTTGTGCATTAACTTGCAATTATACTTAAAATTCAAAAACCTAGATCTATCACCAGAAAACAGCTCAGGAATAGGTATTTTTGGCTCTAACATAGGACTATGAATGACATAATCCTGAATGCTTTGTACTCTTGCAGTAAGATGATCCACACTAGAAGTCAAACTCTGAATATCCATGTCTACAGCTAAATTAAGAGCCACCCAGAGATTAAGGGGAGGAGAGAAGCAGGACACACTGCAGAGCAGAAAAAAAAAATTGAACTCAGGATTTCTCTTATCCCACTTTTGCGATGCATTTAACACTTTTTTGGCCTGTTGTACTGTTATGATCCTCAGTGGCTTAGGATCACAAATCTAACCAGCTAAGTCAGAGACAATAGGATGAGCTCTGGGGATGTGGTAACTGAACTGACCGCAAACCTGATCCTAACCGCACACACTATAGGTAGCCGTGGAACGTTTCCTGAAATCCTAGACGTCTCTTCACGGCCTGAGAAACTGACTACCCCTAGAGATAAAGTAAAGACCTCACTTGCCTCAGAGAAATAACCCCAAAGATATAGAACAGCCCCCCCAAATAATAACGGTGAGTTAAGAGGAAAAGAAAAACGCAGAGATGAAACAGGTTAAGCAAATGAGGCCCGCTAACACTAGATAGCAGAAAATAGCAAGGGATCTGTGCGGTCAGTAAAAAACCCTATACAAAAATATCCACGCAGAGAATGCGAGAACCCCCACACCAACTAACGATGTGGGGGGAGCAACTCAGCACCCCAGAGCTACCAGCAAGCAGAGATATCACATATTAGCAAGCTGGACAAAACTCATCATATTCTAGGAAACATATTGAACACAGATGAGCAAGAATAAGCAAACAGAACTTAGCTTCTCTTGGAGAGACTGATAACGGATGTAGACAGGAGGAATCAGAATAGCACTGAATACAACGACAACAGGCAAGGAATGAAGGACCAGGTGAATTAAATAGGAAACCTGACTAGCAGATGACGAGACAGCTGATCCCCGCCAGAAACCTGCAGAATAACAAAAAGAGCCACCAGGGGAAGCCCAAAGAGAGAACTCACACAGTACCACTCACGACCACAGGAGGGAGCCCGGAAACAGAGTTCACAACAATAGGTAGCCTGTTATGATCCTAGTGGCAAGGATCGCAGGTCGGACTAGCTAAGTAACTGAACAGACGACTAGCTCTGGGGAAGTGGTAACTAGATTGACCGCAACCTGATCCTATCCGCACACAACTATAGGTAGCCGTGGAACGTTACCTGAAAATCCTAGACGTCTCTTCACGGCCTGAGAAACTGACTATTCCTGGAGGGAAAGAAAGTCCTCTCTTGCCTCAGTGGAATGACCCCAAAGATATAGAATAGCCCCCACAAATATTAACGGTGAGTTAAGGGGAAAGCACAAACGCAGAGATGAAATTAGATTTAGCAAATGAGGCCCGCTAATACTAGATAGCAGAAAATAGGAAGGGAACTGTGCGGTCAATAAAAAAAACCCTATTCAAAATATCCACGCAGAGATTGCTCGAGCCCCCGCACCAACTAACGGTGCGGGGGAAGCAACTCCGTACCCCAGAGCTTACCAGCAACAAGAAATCACATATTTGCAAGCTGGACTAGACTCATCATACACAGAAATCATATTGCAGGCAGATGAGCAAAAAATATTCAAACAGAACTTAGCTTATCCTGAAGAGGCAGAAAACGAGATAATCAGGAGTAATCAGAATAGCACTGAAAACATTGACAGCCGGCAACAAGTGGAAGTGAAGCAGAGCTAAATAGGAGCCTCCCTGGTGAATAACGAGGCAGCTGATCCAGCCAGACCCGCAGGATAATAAACCAAACCACCAGGGGGAGCCAAAAAACCAAAGTCACACAATACCATCTGTGACCACAAGAGGGAGCCTGAAAACGGAGTTCACAACAGTACCCCCCCTTGAGGAGGGGTCACCGAACCCTCATCAAAACCCCCAGGGCGATCAGGGTGAGCCACATGGAAGGCACAAACCAAATCGGCCGCATGAACATCAGAGGCAACAACCCAGGAATTATCCTCCTGACCATAGCCTTTCCACTTAACCAAATACTGAAGCCTCCATCTAGAAATACGAGAATCCAAGATCTTCTCCACCACGTATTCCAATTCTCCCTCTACCAGCACAGGGGCAGGAGGCTCAACCGAAGGAACCACAGGCACCACATACCTCCGCAACAATGACCGATGGAACACATTATGAATAGTAAACGATGCCGGGAGGTCCAAACGAAATGACACAGGGTTAAGGACTTCCAAAATCTTATAAGGACCGATAAACCGAGGCTTAAACTTAGGAGAGGAGACCTTCATAGGAACAAAGCGAGAAGACAACCACACCAAGTCCCCAACGCGAAGTCGGGGACCCACACAGCGACGGCGGTTGGCAAGGCGCTGAGCCTTCTCTTGTGACAGCTTCAAATTGTCCACCACATGATTCCAAATCTGATGCAACCTATCCACCACAACATCCACTCCAGGACAGTCAGAAGGCTCCACCTGACCCGAGGAAAAACGAGGATGAAACCCTGAATTACAAAAAAAAGGAGAAACCAAAGTAGCAGAACTAGCCTGATTATAAAGGGCAAACTTGGCCAATGGCAAAAAAGTCACCCAGTCGTCCTGATCAGCAGAAACAAAACATCTTAAATAGGTTTCCAAAGTCTGATTAGTGCGCTCGGTTTGGCCATTCGTCTGAGGATGGAAGGCCGACGAAAAAGACAAATTAATGCCCATCTTAGCACAAAAGGTCCGCCAAAATCTAGTCACAAACTGGGATCCTCTGTCGGAAACAATATTTTCAGGGATCCCGTGCAAACAAACCACATTTTGAAAAAACAGAGGAACCAACTCGGAGGAGGAAGGCAACTTAGGCAAGGGCACCAAATGGACCATCTTAGAAAAGCGATCACACACCACCCAAATGACAGACATTCTCTGAGAGACAGGGAGATCTGAAATAAAATCCATGGAAATGTGCGTCCAAGGCCTCTTCGGGACAGGCAAAGGTAACAACATGCCACTGGCACGAGAACAGCAAGGCTTAGCCCGAGCACAAATTCCACAAGACTGCACAAAGGAACGCACATCCCGCGACAAGGAAGGCCACCAGAAGGACGTAGCCACCAAATCTCTGGTACCAAAAATCCCAGGATGGCCTGCCAACACTGAAGAATGAACCTCGGAAATAAATCTGCTGGTCCATCTATCCGGGACAAACAGTCTCTCCGGTGGACAACGGTCAGGTCTATCCGCCTGAAACTCCTGCAGCACTCGTCGCAAATCTGGGGAGATGGCAGACAAAATCACCCCTTCTCTGAGGATACCAGCTGGCTCTGAATCACCAGGAGAGTCAGGCACAAAACTCCTAGAAAGAGCATTAGCCTTCACATTCTTCGAACCAGGCAGGTATGAGACCACAAAATCAAAACGAGAGAAAAACAACGACCAACGAGTCTGTCTAGGATTCAGCCGCTTGGCCGACTTGGGATAAATCAAATTCTTGTGATCAGTCAAGACCACCACACGATGCTTAGCTCCCTCGAGCCAATGTCGCCACTTCTCAAATGCCCACTTCATAGCCAACAACTCCCGATTACCAACATCATAATTCCGCTCGGCAGGTGAAAACTTTCTTGAAAAGAAAGCACATGGCTTCATCACAGAGCCATCAGAGCTTCTCTGCGACAAAACAGCCCCCGCTCCAATCTCAGAAGCATCAACCTCGACCTGGAAAGGAAGGGAGACATCTGGCTGACATAAGACCGGAGCCGAAGAAAACCGGCGCTTCAGCTCCCGAAAGGCCTCCACAGCTGCAGGAGACCAATTAGTAACATCAGAACCCTTCTTGGTCAAATCCGTCAATGGCTTAACAACACCAGAAAAATTAGCGATGAAGCGACGGTAAAAATTAGCAAAACCCAAGTACTTCTGAAGACTCTTAACAGATGTAGGCTGAGTCCAGTCATGAATAGCCTGAACCTTGACTGGGTCCATCTCAATAGCAGAAGGAGAAAAAATGAAACCCAAAAAAGAAACCTTCTGGACTCCAAAAAGACATTTTGAGCCCTTCACAAATAAAGCATTGGCACGCAGGACCTGAAACACCATCCTGACCTGCTTAACATGGGACTCCCAATCATCCGAAAAAACCAGAATATCATCCAGAATCCAGATACACAATCATAAATTTATCCAGATATTCACGGAAGATGTCGTGCATAAAGGACTGAAAGACAGAAGGAGCGTTAGAAAGTCCAAAAGGCATCACCAAGTACTCAAAATGGCCTTCGGGCGTATTAAGTGCAGTTTTCCATTCATCACCCTGCTTAATACGCACAAGGTTATACGCACCACGAAGATCTATCTTGGTGAACCAACTAGACCCCCTAATGCGAGCAAACAGATCAGATAACAATGGCAAAGGATACTGAAATTTGACCGTGATTTTGTTTAGAAGGCGATAATCAATACAAGGTCTCAGGGAACCATCCTTCTTAGCCACAAAAAAGAACCCCGCACCAAGAGGGGAGGAGGAGGGGCGAATAAGTCCTTTCTCCAAAGACTCCTTTATATAACTCCGCATAGCAGCATGTTCCGGCACTGACAAATTGAAAAGTCGTCCCTTAGGAAACTTACTACCAGGAATCAAATTTATAGCACAATCACAATCCCTATGAGGAGGTAGAGAACTGAGTTTGGGCTCATCAAATACATCCTGGTAATCCGACAAAAACGCAGGGACCTCAGAAGGAGTGGATGAAGCAATTGACACCACAGGAGCGTCGCCATGAATTCCCTGACAACCCCAACTTGACACAGACATTGCTTTCCAATCCAGGACTGGATTATGAGTCTGCAACCATGGCAGGCCCAACACGACAACATCATGCAAATTATGCAATACAAGAAAGCGAATCACCTCCTGATGAACAGGAGTCATGCACATGGTCACTTGTGTCCAGTACTGAGGTTTATTCGTAGCCAATGGTGTAGCATCAATACCCCTTAGTGGAATAGGGAATTTTAAAGGCTCCAAAACAAAACCACAGCGCCTGGCAAATGACAAATCCATCAGACTCAGGGCAGCACCTGAATCCACAAAAGCCATAACCGGGTAAGATGACAGGGAACAAATCAGGGTAACAGACAAAATTAACTTAGGCTGTAAAGTACCGATGGTGACAGATTTATCAATCTTTTTTGTGCGCTTAGAGCATGCTGAGATAACATGAGCTGAGTCACCACAGTAAAAGCACAACCCATTTTGCCATCTATAATTTTGCCGTTCACTTCTGCTCAGAATTCTATCACATTGCATAGACTCAGGTGTCTGTTCAGAAGACACCGCCAAATGGTGCGCAGGTTTGCGCTCCCGCAAACGCCGATCAATCTGAATGGCCAGAGTCATTGACTCATTCAGACCTGCAGGCGTAGGGAACCCAACCATGACATTCTTAATGGCTTCAGAAAGACCTTTTCTGAAATTTGCAGCCAGGGCACACTCATTCCATTGAGTAAGCACCGACCATTAGGGTTGAGCGAAACGGGTCGATCATTTTCAAAAGTCGCCGACTTTTGGCTAAGTCGGCGTCTCATGAAACCCGATCCGACCCCTGTGCTTGTCGGCCATGCGGTACGCGACTTTCGCGCCAAAGTCGCGTTTCAATGACGCGAAAAGCGCCATTTCTCAGCCAATGAAGGTGAACGCAGAGTGTGGGCAGCGTGATGACATAGATCCTGGTCCCCACCATCTTAGAGAAGGGCATTGCAGTGATTGGCTTGCTGTCTGCGGCGTCACAGGGGCTATAAAGGGGCGTTCCCGCCGACCGCCATCTTACTGCTGCTGATCTGAGCTTAGGGAGAGGTTGCTGCCGCTTCGTCAGAAGCAGGGAGAGCGTTAGGCAGGGTCCACTAACCACCAAACCGCTTGTGCTGTAGCGATTTCCACTGTCCAACACCACCTTCGGTGTGCAGGAACAGTGGAAGCTATTTTTTTTTTTTTTTCCTCAGCGCTGTAGCTCATTGGGCTGCCCTAGAAGGCTCCATGATAGCTGTATTGCTGTGTGTATGCCACTGTGGAAACCAACTGCTTTTTTCAAAGCACATATCCTCTTGTTCCTTTCTGCACAGCTATCTTTTTTGTTTGTCCACACTTTTTATTTAATTTGTGCATCAGTCCACTCCTATTGCTGCCTGCCATACCTGGCTTAGATTACTGCAGGGAGATAGTAATTGTAGGACAGTCCCTGTTTTTTTTTTTTTTTTTTGTGGGAGATTAAGATTGGCATTTCTGCTACAGTGCCATCCCTGTGTGTGCCATCTCTCACTGAGTGGGCCATAGAAAGCCTATTTATTTTTTCCGTGATTTGTGTTCTAAATTCTACCTCAACACAAAAACACTACATCAATCAGTGGTAGAAAAATATTGGCCTCAGTCAGGGCTTGTGTGCCACTGCTGTGTGTGCTATCTCTTATTCAGTGGGCTATAGAAAGCCTATTTATTTATTTTTTTTTTTTTCTTATTATTTGGTTTCTAAAGTCTTAACAGTGGGAGAGTAATATTGCCCTTTCAGCTTGTGCGCCAGTCTTGACTCCTGGGTGTGCCACCTCTCTCTCTCTAATTGTGGGGCATAGAAAGCCTTTTTTTTTTGTTTTGTTTTTTTAAATTATTTGGTTTCTAAAGTCTCCCTTAAAAAACAAAAAATACATAAAAAAACAGTGGGAGAGTAATATTGCCCTTTCAGCTTGTGTGCCAGTCTTGACTCCTGGGTGTGCCACCTCTCTCTCTAATTGTGGGCCATAGAAAGCCTTTTTTTTTTTTTTTTTTTTTTAAATATTATTGGGTTTCTAAAGTCTCCCTTAAAAAACAAAAAATACATAAAAAAACAGTGGGAGAGTAATATTGCCCTTTCAGCTTGTGTGCCAGTCTTGACTCCTGGGTGTGCCACCTCTCTCTCTCATTCAGTGGGCCATAGAAAGCCTTTTTTTTTTTTTTTTTTTAAATATTATTGGGTTTCTAAAGTCTCCCTTAAAAAACAAAAAATACATAAAAAAACAGTGGGAGAGTAATATTGCCCTTTCAGCTTGTGTGCCAGTCTTGACTCCTGGGTGTGCCACCTCTCTCTCTCATTCAGTGGGCCATAGAAAGGCTATTTATTTTTTTGGTTTTTTTAATATTATTTGGTTTCTAAAGTCTCCCTGAAAAAAAACAAACATAAAAAAACAGTGGGAGAGTAATATTGCCCTTTCAGCTTGTGTGCCAGTCTTGACTCCTGGGTGTGCCACCTCTCTCTCTCATTCAGTGGGCCATAGAAAGGCTATTTATTTTTTTGGGTTTTTTAATATTATTTGGTTTCTAAAGTCTCCCTGAAAAAAAAAAAAACATAAAAAAACAGTGGGAGAGTAATATTGCCCTTTCAGCTTGTGTGCCAGTCTTGACTCCTGGGTGTGCCACCTCTCTCTCTCATTCAGTGGGCCATAGAAAGCCTTTTTTTTTTTTTTTTTTAAATATTATTGGGTTTCTAAAGTCTCCCTTAAAAAACAAAAAATACATAAAAAAACAGTGGGAGAGTAATATTGCCCTTTCAGCTTGTGTGCCAGTCTTGACTCCTGGGTGTGCCACCTCTCTCTCTCATTCAGTGGGCCATAGAAAGGCTATTTATTTTTTTGGTTTTTTTAATATTATTTGGTTTCTAAAGTCTCCCTGAAAATAAAAAAAAAAAAACTTAAAAAAACAGTGGGAGAGTAATATTGCCCTTTCAGCTTGTGCGCCAGTCTTGACTCCTGGGTGTGCCACCTCTCTCTCTCTAATTGTGGGGCATAGAAAGCCTTTTTTTGTTTGTTTTTTTTTTAATATTATTTGGTTTCTAAAGTCTCCCTTAAAAAACAAAAAATACATAAAAAAACAGTGGGAGAGTAATATTGCCCTTTCAGCTTGTGTGCCAGTCTTGACTCCTGGGTGTGCCACCTCTCTCTCTAATTGTGGGCCATAGAAAGCCTTTTTTTTTTTTTTTTTTTAAATATTATTGGGTTTCTAAAGTGTCCCTTAAAAAACAAAAAATACATAAAAAAACAGTGGGAGAGTAATATTGCCCTTTCAGCTTGTGTGCCAGTCTTGACTCCTGGGTGTGCCACCTTTCTCTCTCATTCAGTGAGCCATAGAAAGGCTATTTATTTTTTTGGTTTTTTTTAATATTATTTGGTTTCTAAAGTCTCCCTGAAAATAAAAAAACAAAAACTTAAAAAAACAGTGGGAGAGTAATATTGCCCTTTCAGCTTGTGCGCCAGTCTTGACTCCTGGGTGTGCCACCTCTCTCTCTCATTCAGTGGGCCATAGAAAGCCTTTTTTTTTTTTTTTTTTTTTTAAATATTATTGGGTTTCTAAAGTCTCCCTTAAAAAACAAAAAATACATAAAAAAACAGTGGGAGAGTAATATTGCCCTTTCAGCTTGTGTGCCAGTCTTGACTCCTGGGTGTGCCACCTCTCTCTCTCATTCAGTGGGCCATAGAAAGGCTATTTATTTTTTTGGTTTTTTTAATATTATTTGGTTTCTAAAGTCTCCCTGAAAAAAAAAAAAACATAAAAAAACAGTGGGAGAGTAATATTGCCCTTTCAGCTTGTGTGCCAGTCTTGACTCCTGGGTGTGCCACCTCTCTCTCTCATTCAGTGGGCCATAGAAAGCCTTTTTTTTTTTTTTTTTTTTAAATATTATTGGGTTTCTAAAGTCTCCCTTAAAAAACAAAAAATACATAAAAAAAACAGTGGGAGAGTTATATTGCCCTTTCAGCTTGTGTGCCAGTCTTGACTCCTGGGTGTGCCACCTCTCTCTCTCATTCAGTGGGCCATAGAAAGGCTATTTATTTTTTTGGTTTTTTTAATATTATTTGGTTTCTAAAGTCTCCCTGAAAAAAAAACCCATAAAAAAACAGTGGGAGAGTAATATTGCCCTTTCAGCTTGTGTGCCAGTCTTGACTCCTGGGTGTGCCACCTCTCTCTCTCATTCAGTGGGCCATAGAAAGCCTTTTTTTTTTTTTTTTTTTAATATTATTGGGTTTCTAAAGTCTCCCTTAAAAAACAAAAAATACATAAAAAAACAGTGGGAGAGTAATATTGCCCTTTCAGCTTGTGTGCCAGTCTTGACTCCTGGGTGTGCCACCTCTCTCTCTCATTCAGTGGGCCATAGAAAGGCTATTTATTTTTTTGGTTTTTTTAATATTATTTGGTTTCTAAAGTCTCCCTGAAAATAAAAAAAAAAAAACTTAAAAAAACAGTGGGAGAGTAATATTGCCCTTTCAGCTTGTGCGCCAGTCTTGACTCCTGGGTGTGCCACCTCTCTCTCTCATTCAGTGGGCCATAGAAAGCCTTTTTTTTTTTTTTTTTTTAAATATTATTGGGTTTCTAAAGTCTCCCTTAAAAAACAAAAAATACATAAAAAAACAGTGGGAGAGTAATATTGCCCTTTCAGCTTGTGTGCCAGTCTTGACTCCTGGGTGTGCCACCTCTCTCTCTAATTGTGGGCCATAGAAAGCCTTTTTTTTTTTTTTTTTAAATATTATTGGGTTTCTAAAGTCTCCCTTAAAAAACAAAAAATACATAAAAAAACAGTGGGAGAGTAATATTGCCCTTTCAGCTTGTGTGCCAGTCTTGACTCCTGGGTGTGCCACCTCTCTCTCTCATTCAGTGGGCCATAGAAAGGCTATTTATTTTTTTGGTTTTTTTAATATTATTTGGTTTCTAAAGTCTCCCTGAAAAAACAAAAAATACATAAAAAAACAGTGGGAGAGTAATATTGCCCTTTCAGCTTGTGTGCCAGTCTTGACTCCTGGGTGTGCCACCTCTCTCTCTCATTCAGTGGGCCTTAGAAAGCCTTTTTTTTTTTTTTTTAAATATTATTGGGTTTCTAAAGTCTCCCTTAAAAAACAAAAAATACATAAAAAAACAGTGGGAGAGTAATATTGCCCTTTCAGCTTGTGTGCCAGTCTTGACTCCTGGGTGTGCCACCTCTCTCTCTCATTCAGTGGGCCATAGAAAGGCTATTTATTTTTTTGGTTTTTTTAATATTATTTGGTTTCTAAAGTCTCCCTGAAAATAATAAAAAAAAAACTTAAAAAAACAGTGGGAGAGTAATATTGCCCTTTCAGCTTGTGCGCCAGTCTTGACTCCTGGGTGTGCCACCTCTCTCTCTCTAATTGTGGGCCATAGAAAGCCTTTTTTTTGTTGTTTTTTTTTTGTTTTTTTTTTTAATATTATTTGGTTTCTAAAGTCTCCCTGAGAAAAAAAAAAAAATAAATTAGGTGGGAGATTAATATTGACATTAGTGCTTGAGTGACAGTTCTGCGTGTGTGTCATCTCTGTGATTTTGTGCCACAGAAAACAGAGTGTGTAACATTGTGCCTGATTTTCCTTGTGGTCTCACCAACCTGTTAAGGGATATTGAAATCATACTGAAGTTATAGCTCACCGTGTAAGTTGTTTGACAGCAACAAATAAAGTTACTTTGGTTAAGATTTTAAAACAATGAGGAAGTCTGGTGCAAGAGGTCGTCGTGGGCGTTCATTGTCAGCTGGTAATGATGGTAGTGGTAGTGGAGCATCAGGTGGTCGTGGGGATAAAAATATTCCACCTAAGTCTGGAGCTGTGGAGCCAGTTTCGTCGTCAGGCTACACAAGGCCTCGAACGCTCTCTTTTCTGGGAGTAGGAAAACCGCTTTTAAAGGCGGAGCAGCAACAGCAAGTTTTGGCTTACATTGCAGACTCAGCCTCTAGCTCTTTTGCCTCCTCTTCCGAAACTGGTAAATGTAAAAGCAGCGCGTCGCTTGTGGATGTTCACGGTCAGGGACAAGTCGCTTCCTTGTCCTCCTCAGCAAAAACTACAACAAGAGAGAAGGATGCAGCAGGCGACACAACGGGTCACTCCATGGAGCTCTTTACACATACCATCCCTGGCTTAGAAAGTGAAACATTTAACAGGCCATGCCCATTACAAGTATATTCTGACATGGAGTGCACTGATGCACAGCCACAGCCAGAGTACTATGCTGCTCCTTTGACTCAGACCACCACATTGCCCTCTCAGGGTACAGATCCACAATCAGACCCTGATGAGACTATTACAAAACCCTCAATCCCCGGACTATAATCCAGAAGAAAAAGGTGTGGACTAGGTTAAATTTTAAATTTAAAATCATCTTTAATAAATATATGATAAAATACACAAAAACAGAAAAATTCACAGTACATATGATGGGGACAAAAGAAACACCCTAAATCAGGTAGCTGCCAAAATCAATTGATACTGTCATAATCTCAAAATACATATTACATACACAAATAGTATAAAATGCAGATATTACTAGGCCATTTATATAGCAAAAAAAGTGCACAGTGCCTATTGGAATGGAGTAAAATACCCCTAATATAATGCTATATATATGTAAACAGCCATTTAACAACCTTCTATACAGAGTACAATGAAAGGCTGATACATCCTCAGTGCAGTGCTACATGTGTATACACAGCCATGTGACAACTTAACATATATACTATAAAAAAAAAAAAAAGCTAGCATAAAGAGATTGACAAATGAAAACTTACATGGTCAGCTGTTTCCCAATGGTACCGTCCCCAACACCCCTTGACAGCGCCGTTTCGCCTAAATGGCTTCCTCAGATATGGGGCATATGTGATATATGCCCCATATCTGAGGAAGCCATTTAGGCGAAACGGCGCTGTCAAGGGGTGTTGGGGACGGTACCATTGGGAAACAGCTGACCATGTAAGTTTTCATTTGTCAATCTCTTTATGCTAGCTTTTTTTTTTTATAGTATATATGTTAAGTTGTCACATGGCTGTGTATACACATGTAGCACTGCACTGAGGATGTATCAGCCTTTCATTGTACTCTGTATAGAAGGTTGTTAAATGGCTGTTTACATATATATAGCATTATATTAGGGGTATTTTACTCCATTCCAATAGGCACTGTGCACTTTTTTTGCTATATAAATGGCCTAGTAATATCTGCATTTTATACTATTTGTGTATGTAATATGTATTTTGAGATTATGACAGTATCAATTGATTTTGGCAGCTACCTGATTTAGGGTGTTTCTTTTGTCCCCATCATATGTACTGTGAATTTTTCTGTTTTTGTGTATTTTATCATATATTTATTAAAGATGATTTTAAATTTAAAATTTAACCTAGTCCACACCTTTTTCTTCTGGATTATAGTCCGGGGATTGAGGGTTTTGTAACATGATTTTGAGGTGTGTTAAACGTTTTGGGACTTTTGATAAAATTATCCTGATGAGACTATGTTGCCCCGCCACGAACGCTATACCACCGACCGACACAGTGACACAGACGAAGTTGCACACGAGCTCGAAGAGGAGGTAATAGATGACCCAGTTATTGACCCCGATTGGCAGCCATTGGGGGAACAGGGTGCAAGCGGCAGTAGTTAAGAAGCGGAGGTGGAGGAGGGGCCGCAGCAGGCATCAACATCGCAACAGGTTCCATCTGCCGGGCCCGTATCTGGCCCAAAACGCGTGTCAAAGCCAAAACCTGTTGGAGGACAGCGTGGCCATCCGGTTAAAGCTCAGTCTGCAATCCCTGAAAAGGGATCCGAGTCTAGGAAGAGTGCAGTCTGGCATTTTTTTAAACAACATCCAACTGATCAGCGCAAAGTCATCTGTCAAAAATGTTCAACTAGCTTAAGCAGAGGTCAGAATCTGAAAAGTCTAAATACTAGTTGCATGCATAGACACTTAACCACCATGCATTTTCAAGCCTGGACTAACTACCAAACGTCCCTTAAGGTTGTAGTACCCTCGGCCAATGAAGCTAGTCAGCAACGCAACATCCCTTCCGTCACTGTAAGGCCACCATTCTCCGCACCACCGGCAGTATCTGTGCAGGTTTCTTTGCCAGCCAAAAGCAGTCAGGGTCAGGGAACCACCAGTTTTGTAGGAGGAAATATTGCATCTAGGGCACCGGCGGAAACAATACCGTCTCCAACCGTCTCTCAGTCTGCCATGTACACCGGCACACCCGAAAGTTCCACGATCTCCAGCTCTCCAGTCCAGCTCACCCTACATGAGACTCTGGTTGAAAAAAGGAAGTACTTATCCTCGCATCCGCGTACACAGGGTTTTAACGCCCACATAGCTAGACTAATCTCGTTAGAGATGATGCCCTACCGGTTAGTTGAAAGCGAAGCTTTCAAAGCCCTGATGGAGTACGCTGAACCACGATACGAGCTACCCAGTCGACACTTTTTTTCCAGAAAAGCCATCCCAGCCCTGCACCAGCATGTTAAACAGCGCATCGTCCATGCACTCAGGCAATCTGTGAGTACAAAGGTGCACCTGACTACAGATGCATGGACCAGTAGGCATGGCCAGGGACGTTATGTGTCCATCACGGCACACTGGGTGAATGTGGTGGATGCAGGGTCCACAGGCGACATCAATTTAGGGACAGTTGTGCCTAGCCCACGGTCTAGGAAACAGTTGGCTGTAGGCGTTCGCACCCCCTCCTCCTCCTCCTCCTCGTCCTCCTGCAGAAGCTACAGCTCTTCCACAGAACGCAGTCTGCCAACCACTCCATCGGCAGATGACACTGTTGCACACCAGTTGTCCCATTATGGGCCAGCTACTGCCAAGCGTCAGCAGGCTGTATTGGCTATGAAGTGTTTGGGCGACAACAGACACACCGCGGAAGTTCTGTCCGAGTTCTTGCAACAAGAAACGCAGTCGTGGCTGGGCACAGTAGATCTTGAGGCAGGCAAGGTAGTGAGTGATAACGGAAGGAATTTCATGGCTGCCATCTCCCTTTCCCAACTAAAACACATTCCTTGCCTGGCTCACACCTTAAACCTGGTGGTGCAGTGCTTATTGAAAACTTATCCTGGGTTCTCCGACCTGCTCCTCAAAGTGCGTGCACTTTGCTCACATATCCGACGTTCGCCTGTACACGCCAGCCGTATGCAGACCTATCAGCGGTCTTTGAACCTTCCCCAGCATCGCCTCATCATAGACGTTGCAACAAGGTGGAACTCAACACTGCACATGCTTCAGAGACTGTGCGAACAGAGGCGTGCTGTTATTTATTTGTGGGAGGATACACGGGCAGGCAGTAGGATGGCAGACATGGAGTTGTCAGGTGTGCAGTGGTCTAAGATACAAGACATGTGTCAAGTCCTTCAGTGTTTTGAGGAATGCACACGGCTGGTTAGTGCAGACAACGCCGTAATAAGCATGAGCATCCCCCTAATGCGTCTGCTGATGCAAAGTTTGACGCACATAAAGGAGCAGGCGTCTGCACCAGAGGAAGAGGAAAGCCTTGATGACAGTCAGCCATTGTCTGGTCAGGGCAGTGTACAGGACGAGGTAGCGGGCGAAGAGGAGGTGGAGGACGAGGAGGATGATGGGGATGAGTATATTTTTAATGCCGAACCTTTCCCGGGGGCACAGGAAATTGGTTGCGTGTCACGGCCGGGTTCTGGTTTTTTGAGGGACACAAGTGACGTAGATTTGCCTGCAACTGCCCCTCAACCAATCACAACCGGAGATTTGACAACTGGAACTTTGGCCCACATGGCGGATTATGCCTTACGTATCCTAAAAAGGGACACACGCATTACGAAAATGATGAACGATGACGATTACTGGTTGGCCTGCCTCCTTGATCCACTCTATAAAGGCAAATTGCAAAATATTATGCCACATGAGAACTTGGAACTAATATTAGCAACCAAACAATCAACTCTTGTTGACCGTTTGCTTCAGGCATTCCCAGCACACAGCGCACGTGATCGTTCTCAGACGAGCTCCAGGGGGCAGCAGACTAGGAGTGTTAGGGGTGCACACATCAGAAGTGGCGTTGGACAGAGGGGTTTTCTGACCAGGTTGTGGAGTGATTTTGCTATGACCGCAGACAGGACAGGTACTGCTGCATCAATTGAAAGTGACAGGAGACAACATTTGTCCAGTATGGTTACTAACTATTTTTCATCCCTTATCGATGTTCTCCCTCAACCGTCATTCCCATTTGATTACTGGGCCTCCAAATTAGACACCTGGCCAGAATTGGCAGAATATGCATTGCAGGAGCTTGCTTGCCCGGCAGCAAGTGTCCTATCAGAAAGAGTATTCAGTGCTGCAGGTTCAATATTAACCGAAAAAAGGACTCGTCTGGCTACCCAAAATGTTGACGATCTAACATTCATTAAAATGAACCACAACTGGATTTCGAAATCTTTTGCCCCACCTTGCCCGGCCGACACCTAGCTTTCCTATGAAAAGCTCTTGCCTGTGAATTACTTTTCTAATGTCTAATTTGCTGCAGCTGATTGTACAGCATACGACATGTTTACACCTCCCTAAATGGCAAAACTCCCCACACGGGGCCGTGGTATCGCGACTTGGCGCAAGCACCCGTGAGACTGCTGTTTGTCTGAAGAGGTGGGTGTGCTCGCTTTTGGTTGACGGCATTGCTACTGGGTCCCTCATAGTACAATGTAGTGTCTCTGGCGGTGGTGGTGCGCACCCAACGTCAGACACACCGTTGTAACATGAGGGGCCCTGGGGCGGTCCCGCCGGCCTCAAGAGAGTTCCCCCCTACCCCAGCTCAAAATGTGCTCTACCACGTGCAAAATTATGTCGCACAGCTCCACCAATCTTTAGTCTATTCGCTGACATCATTCAATGTCTGGCACTGACAATACAAATTTGTAGACATCTATGATGCAACTTAAAGTAGTCTGTGTCTGTGTCCTATATTGGCACCATTAAATAGTTACTGCCAAATTACTATGTCAGAAACTCAGTAGATGAGCCCACCCCTGTACCTAAGTATGCCACCTTTTTTTTTGTTTTGGTTGTTTTGCGAGACATTAACATCTATTTATATTTTGGGAGTACTGGGACAGACACTCCTTGCACTACTCCTCCACTCACCACCAAGCTGCCTGTGTATCCATGTAACCGCTGTAAAGCTGCCATGAGCCTATTGTTTGTTATTTTAGGCCTTTGATAGCCTGTCTGCGGTCCCTACTTTAAATACTCCTCCACTCATCACCAGCTGCCTGCCCGTGTATCCATGTAACCGCTGTAAAACTGCCATGAGCCTATTGTTTGTTATTTTAGGCCTTTGATAGCCTGTCTGCGGTCCCTACTTTAAATACTCCTCCACTCATCACCAGCTGCCTGCCCGTGTATCCATGTAACCGCTGTAAAACTGCCATGAGCCTATTGTTTGTTATTTTAGGCCTTTGATAGCCTGTCTGCGGTCCCTACTTTAAATACTCCTCCACTCACCACCAAGCTGCCTGTGTATCCATGTAACCGCTGTAAAACTGCCATGAGCCTATTGTTTGTTATTTTAGGCCTTTGATAGCCTGTCTGCGGTCCCTACTTTAAATACTCCTCCACTCATCACCAGCTGCCTGCCCGTGTATCCATGTAACCGCTGTAAAACTGCCATGAGCCTATTGTTTGTTATTTTAGGCCTTTGATAGCCTGTCTGCGGTCCCTACTTTAAATACTCCTCCACTCACCACCAAGCTGCCTGTGTATCCATGTAACCGCTGTAAAACTGCCATGAGCCTATTGTTTGTTATTTTAGGCCTTTGATAGCCTGTCTGCGGTCCCTACTTTAAATACTCCTCCACTCATCACCAGCTGCCTGCCCGTGTATCCATGTAACCGCTGTAAAACTGCCATGAGCCTATTGTTTGTTATTTTAGGCCTTTGATAGCCTGTCTGCGGTCCCTACTTTAAATACTCCTCCACTCACCACCAAGCTGCCTGTGTATCCATGTAACCGCTGTAAAACTGCCATGAGCCTATTGTTTGTTATTTTAGGCCTTTGATAGCCTGTCTGCGGTCCCTACTTTAAATACTCCTCCACTCACCACCAAGCTGCCTGTGTATCCATGTAACCGCTGTAAAACTGCCATGAGCCTATTGTTTGTTATTTTAGGCCTTTGATAGCCTGTCTGCGGTCCCTACTTTAAATACTCCTCCACTCACCACCAAGCTGCCTGTGTATCCATGTAACCGCTGTAAAACTGCCATGAGCCTATTGTTTGTTATTTTAGGCCTTTGATAGCCTGTCTGCGGTCCCTACTTTAAACACTCCTCCACTCACCACCAAGCTGCCTGTGTATCCATGTAACCGCTGTAAAACTGCCATGAGCCTATTGTTTGTTATTTTAGGCCTTTGATAGCCTGTCTGCGGTCCCTACTTTAAATACTCCTCCACTCATCACCAGCTGCCTGCCCGTGCATCCATGTAACCGCTGTAAAACTGCCATGAGCCTATTGTTTGTTATTTTAGGCCTTTGATAGCCTGTCTGCGGTCCCTACTTTAAATACTCCTCCACTCACCACCAAGCTGCCTGTGTATCCATGTAACCGCTGTAAAACTGCCATGAGCCTATTGTTTGTTATTTTAGGCCTTTGATAGCCTGTCTGCGGTCCCTACTTTAAATACTCCTCCACTCACCACCAAGCTGCCTGTGTATCCATGTAACCGCTGTAAAACTGCCATGAGCCTATTGTTTGTTATTTTAGGCCTTTGATAGCCTGTCTGCGGTCCCTACTTTAAATACTCCTCCACTCATCACCAGCTGCCTGCCCTTGTATCCATGTAACCGCTGTAAAACTGCCATGAGCCTATTGTTTGTTATTTTAGGCCTTTGATAGCCTGTCTGCGGTCCCTACTTTAAATACTCCTCCACTCACCACCAAGCTGCCTGTGTATCCATGTAACCGCTGTAAAACTGCCATGAGCCTATTGTTTGTTATTTTAGGCCTTTGATAGCCTGTCTGCGGTCCCTACTTTAAATACTCCTCCACTCACCACCAAGCTGCCTGTGTATCCATGTAACCGCTGTAAAACTGCCATGAGCCTATTGTTTGTTATTTTAGGCCTTTGATAGCCTGTCTGCGGTCCCTACTTTAAATACTCCTCCACTCACCACCAAGCTGCCTGTGTATCCATGTAACCGCTGTAAAACTGCCATGAGCCTATTGTTTGTTATTTTAGGCCTTTGATAGCCTGTCTGCGGTCCCTACTTTAAATACTCCTCCACTCACCACCAAGCTGCCTGTGTATCCATGTAACCGCTGTAAAACTGCCATGAGCCTATTGTTTGTTATTTTAGGCCTTTGATAGCCTGTCTGCGGTCCCTACTTTAAATACTCCTCCACTCACCACCAAGCTGCCTGTGTATCCATGTAACCGCTGTAAAACTGCCATGAGCCTATTGTTTGTTATTTTAGGCCTTTGATAGCCTGTCTGCGGTCCCTACTTTAAATACTCCTCCACTGATCACCAGCTGCCTGCCCGTGTATCCATGTAACCGCTGTAAAACTGCCATGAGCCTATTGTTTGTTATTTTAGGCCTTTGATAGCCTGTCTGCGGTCCCTCCTTCCACTAGGCCTCCACTGACCAGACCACTGCTGCCCGTGTACCCCTGGAACCAATTTTAAAGTGCCTACAGCCAGCCCATTTTATTGTGTTAGGCCTTCGAAGCCTGTCTGCGGTCCCTCCTTCCACTAGGCCTCCACTGACCAGACCACTGCTGCCCGTGTACCCCTGGAACCAATTTTAAAGTGCCTACAGCCAGCCCATTTTATTGTGTTAGGCCTTCGAAGCCTGTCTGCGGTCCCTCCTTCCACTAGGCCTCCACTGACCAGACCACTGCTGCCCGTGTACCCCTGGAACCAATTTTAAAGTGCCTACAGCCAGCCCATTTTATTGTGTTAGGCCTTTGAAGCCTGTCTGCGGTCCCTCCTTCCAATAGGCCTACACTGACAAAGGTACACCTGACAACAGACACATGGACCTGTAGGCATGGCCACGGAAGGTTACGTGTCCTTTGTGGCTCAATGGGTTAATGTATTGGATGCATGGTCCACACAGGGGACAGCCTGCTAAGTCTGTATGCAGTCCCTAATTCAAGTTGTCCTCAACTGAATAAAGCTGAGCTTCTACCTTCTGGCTCTCATTAAGTGTTTTTTAAAAAACAAAATGGTGGTTAGGGCCTACTAACGGCTTCTGCCCCTCCCTGGTGTTGCCCTCAACTGAATAAAGCTGAGCTTCTACCTTCCGGCTCTGATTAACTGCTGTTTTTAAACACATTGCTGGTTCCGGCCTACTAACGGTGTCTGCCCCTGCCTGGTGTTGCCCTCAACTGAATAAAGCTGAGCTTCAACCTTCTGGCTCTCATTAAGTGTTTTTTAAAAAACAAAATGGTGGTTAGGGCCTACTAACGGCTTCTGTCCCTCCCTGGTGTTGCCCTCAACTGAATAAAGCTGAGCTTCTACCTTCCGGCTCTGATTAACTGCTGTTTTTAAACACATTGCTGGTTCCGGCCTACTAACGGTGTCTGCCCCTGCCTGGTGTTGCCCTCAACTGAATAAAGCTGAGCTTCAACCTTCTGGCTCTCATTAAGTGTTTTTTAAAAAACAAAATGGTGGTTCCGGCCTACTAACGGTGTCTGCCCCTGCCTGGTGTTGCCCTCAACTGAATAAAGCTGAGCTTCAACCTTCTGGCTCTCATTAAGTGTTTTTTAAAAAACGAAATGGTGGTTCCGGCCTACTAACGGTGTCTGCCCCTGCCTGGTGTTGCCCTCAACTGAATAAAGCTGAGCTTCAACCTTCTGGCTCTCATTAAGTGTTTTTTAAAAAACAAAATGGTGGTTAGGGCCTACTAACGGCTTCTGCCCCTCCCTGGTGTTGCCCTCAACTGAATAAAGCTGAGCTTCTACCTTCCGGCTCTGATTAACTGCTGTTTTTAAACACATTGCTGGTTCCGGCCTACTAACGGTGTCTGCCCCTGCCTGGTGTTGCCCTCAACTGAATAAAGCTGAGCTTCAACCTTCTGGCTCTCATTAAGTGTTTTTTAAAAAACAAAATGGTGGTTAGGGCCTACTAACGGTGTCTGCCCCTCCCTGGTGTTGTCCTCAACTGAACAAAGCTGAGCTTCCACATTCTGGCTTTCGGCCTATACTATCAGATATTAAACTGCATTTGGCCTACTAGTGTGGTTAGGCCCTTGAAACAGTGTCTGCTGCTCTTGGGTTTGCTACTCCACTGAACAAAGCAATGCCGCCTGTTTAGTCCTGTTACCAATTTTGATCTGCATTTAGCCTACTTTATTCTTTGGCCCTATATCTGTTTCCTCATCATCCTGCCCATTGCCCAGCCACTGCTAGATGAGTCTGCTGGTACATTGACCTAGACCACTACATTCCCCTTGTACTCTACACAGCCAGAATCTGACCCTACTGAAAGTAAGGTTCCCCTTCCCGCATATTATACCACCTTACACAGGGACAAAGAGGAAGGTGCAGATGAAAGTGCAGGTTCCTTCATCAGGTGGGGGGGCATACTCGTTGGCGACGTCACTGGCACAGGGCCACTCAGAGTACGCAAAAGTGTCGCTGCTGGTAGGAGGCGCCCCCGCCATGCAAACACACCGCCGTACTTTGAGGGGCCCTGTGCCAGTGCCAATGCGAACGAGTGGGCCCCCCCTGCTTGCTCAGGATCACAGCACTTGCAACGTTGAAATACTTACCTCTCCCTGCTCCACCGCCATGACGTAGTCCATGTTTCCTGGGCCCACTAAAACCTTGAACCAGCCCTACCCCCACAACTTTTGCCAAATGACCCCCAATTTCCAGTGCCCAACTATTATTATAAAGTTAATTAAGATTGACAAGCTTCAGAAAACAAGAATGGATGTTTTTGGCAGTAAAATGTGCACTGTAGGTGTTTTCCTGGCCTCCACTCACCGCCGGCTATGCTTCCCCATTGACTTGCATTGGGTTTCGTGTTTCGGTCGATCCCCGACTTTTAGCGATAATCGGCCGACTTCACTCGACTCGACTCTGGACTAAATCGGGTTTCACAAAACCAGACTCGATCTTAAAAAAATGAAAGTCGCTCAACCCTACCGACCATTTCCGAAATTTCTGGCAGTACACCTCTGCATCATCTTGCCCCTGAGAGAGGGCCAACAACGCTTTTTCAGCCTGGTTCTCAAGATTAGGTTCCTCATAGAGCAATCCAAGGGCCAGAAAAAACGCATCCACACTGAGCAATGCAGGATCCCCTGGAGCCAATGCGAAAGCCCAATCTTGAGGATCGCCACGCAAGAAAGAAATAATAATCTTAACTTGCTGAACAGAATCCCCAGAGGAACGAGGTTTCAAAGAAAGAAACAATTTGCAATTGTTCTTAAAATTCAGGAACCTAGATCTATCTCCAGAAAACAACTCTGGAATAGGTATTCTAGGCTCTGACATAGGACTGTGCACAACAAAATCCTGAATACTTTGTACCCTTGCAGCAAGATGATCTACACTGGAGGCTAAACTCTGGATATCCATATCAGCAGCTGAACTCAGAGCCACACCAAGATTAAGAGGAGGAGAGAAACCAGACACACAGCAGCTAGACACACGGCAGCAAAAAAAAAAAAAATTTCTCCAAGCTTCTTTTCTCCTGCTTCTGCCATGCAATTAACACTTTACTGGCCAGCTGTACTGTTATGATCCTAGTGGCAAGGATCGCAGGTCGGACTAGCTAAGTAACTGAACAGACGACTAGCTCTGGGGAAGTGGTAACTAGATTGACCGCAACCTGATCCTATCCGCACACAACTATAGGTAGCCGTGGAACGTTACCTGAAAATCCTAGACGTCTCTTCACGGCCTGAGAAACTGACTATTCCTGGAGGGAAAGAAAGTCCTCTCTTGCCTCAGTGGAATGACCCCAAAGATATAGAATAGCCCCCCACAAATATTAACCCCTTCACCCCCAAGGGTGGTTTGCACGTTAATGACCGGGCCAATTTTTACAATTCTGACCACTGTCCCTTTATGAGGTTATAACTCTGGAACGCTTCAACGGATCTTGGCGATTCTGACAATGTTTTCTCGAGACATATTGTACTTCATGATAGTCGTAAAATTTCTTCGGTATAACTTGCATTTATTTGTGAAAAAAATGAATATTTGGCGAAAATTTTGAAAATTTCGCAATTTTCCAACTTTGAATTTTTATGCCCTTAAATCACAGACATATGTCACGCAAAATACTTAATAAGTAACATTTCCCACATGTCTAGTTTACATCAGCACAATTTTAAAACCAAATTTTTTTTTTGTGACGGAGTTATAAGGGTTAAAAGTTGACCAGCAATTTCTCATTTTTACAACACCATTTTTTTTTAGGGACCACATCTCATTTGAAGTCATTTTGAGGGGTCTATATGATAGAAAATACCCAAGTGTGACACCATTCTAAAAACTGCACCCCTCAAGGTACTCAAAACCACTTTCAAGAAGTTTATTAACCCTTCAGGTGTTTCACAGGAATTTTTGGAATGTTTAAATAAAAATAAACATTTAACTTTTTTTCACACAAAATTTATTTCAGCTCCAATTTGTTTTATTTTACCAAGGATAACAGGAGAAAATAGACCCCAAAATTTGTTGTACAATTTGTCCTGAGTACGCTGATACCCCAAATGTGGGGGTAAACCACTGTTTGGGTGCATAGCAGAGCTCGGAAGGAAAGGAGAGCCATTTGACTTTTCAATGCAAAATTGACTGGAATTGAGATGGGACGCCATGTTGCATTTGGAGAGCCCCTGATGTGCCTAAACATTGAAACCCCCCACAAGTGACACCATTTTGGAAAGTAGACCCCCTAAGGATCTTATCTAGATGTGTGGTGAGCACTTTGACCCAACAAGTGCTTCACAGAAGTTTATAATGCAGAGCCGTAAAAATAAAAAAATCATATTTTTTCACAAAAATGATTTTTCGCCCCCAATTTTTTATTTTCCCAAGGGTAAGAGAAGAAATTGGACCCCAAAAATTGTTGTGCAATTTGTCCCGAGTACACTGATACCCCATATGTGGGTGTAAACCATTGTTTGGGTGCAGGGCAGAGCTCGGAAGGGAAGGAGCGCCATTTGACTTTTCAATGCAAAATTGACTGGAATTGAGATGGGACGCCATGTTGCATTTGGAGGGCCCCTGATGTGCCTAAACATTGAAACCCCCACAAGTGACACCATTTTGGAAAGTAGACCCCCTAAGGATCTTATCTAGATGTGTGGTGAGCACTTTGACCCAACAAGTGCTTCACAGAAGTTTATAATGCAGAGCCGTAAAAATAAAAAATCATATTTTTTCACAAAAATGATCTTTTCGCCCCCAATTTTTTATTTTCCCAAGGGTAAGAGAAGAAATTGGACCCCAAAAATTGTTGTGCAATTTGTCCTGAGTACGCTGATACCCCATATGTGGGTGTAAACCATTGTTTGGGCGCAGGGCAGAGCTCGGAAGGGAAGGAGCGCCATTTGACTTTTCAATGCAAAATTGACTGGAATTGAGATGGGACGCCATGTTGCGTTTGGAGAGCCCCTGATGTGCCTAAACATTAAAAACCCCCACAAGTGACACCATTTTGGAAAGTAGACCCCCTAAGGAACTTATCTAGTTGTGTTTTGATACCTTTGAACCCCCAAGTGTTTCACTACAGTTTATAACGCAGAGCCGTGAAAATAAAAATTCTTTTTTTTTTTCACAAAAATGATTTTTAGCCCCCAGTTTTGTATTTTCACAAGGGTATCAGGATAAATTGGACCCCAAACATTGTTGTCCAATTTGTCCTGAGTACGCTGATACCCCATATGTGGGGGGGAACCACTGTTTGGGCGCATGACAGAGCTCGGAAGGGAAGGAGCGCCATTTGGAATGCAGACTTAAATGGATTGGTCTGCAGGCGTCACGTTGCATTTGCAGAGCCCCTGATGTACCCAAACAGTACAAACCCCCCACAAGTGACCCCATATCGGAAACTAGACCCCCCAAGGAACTTATCTAGATGTGTTGTGAGAACTTTGAACCCCCAAGTGTTTCACTACAGTTTACAACGCAGAGCCGTGAAAATAAAAAATCCTTTTTTTCCCACAAAACTTATTTTTTGGCCCCCAGTTTTGTATTTTCCCAAGGGTAGCAGGATAAATTGGACCCCAAAAGATGATGTCCAATTTGTCCTGAGTACGCTGATACCCTATATGTTGGGGTAAACCCCTGTTTGGGCACACGGGAGAGCTCTGAAGGGAAGGAGCACTGTTTTCCTTTTTCAACGCAGAATTGGCTGGAATTCAGATCGGATGCCATGTCCCGTTTGGAGAGCCCCTGATGTGCCTAAACAGTGGAAACCCCCCTATTATAACTGAAACCCTAATCCAAACACACCCCTTACCCTAATCCCAACAGTAACCCTAACCACTCCTCTAACCCAGACACACCCAACCCTATTCCCAACCGTAAATGTAATCCAAACCCTAACCCTATCTTTAGCCCCAACCCTAACTGTAGCCCCAACCCTAGCCCCAACCCTAGCCCTAACCCTAACCCTAGCAATAACCCTAGCCCTATCACTAGCCCTAACACTAGCCCTAACCCTAGCCCTAACCCTAGCCCTAACCCTAGCCCCAACCCTAGCCCTAACCCTAACCCTAGCAATAACCCTAGCCCTATCACTAGCCCTAACACTAGCCCGAACCCTAGCCCTAACCCTAGCCCTAACCCTAGCCCCAACCCTAGCCCCAACCCTAGCCCCAACCCTAACCATAGCCCCCACAAGTGACACCATTTTGGAAAGTAGACCCCCTAAGGAACTTATCTAGATGTGTTTTGATACCTTTGAACCCCCAAGTGTTTCACTACAGTTTATAACGCAGAGCCGTGAAAATAAAAATTCTTTTTTTTTTTTCACAAAAATGATTTTTAGCCCCCAGTTTTGTATTTTCACAAGGGTATCAGGATAAATTGGACCCCAAACATTGTTGTCCAATTTGTCCTGAGTACGCTGATACCCCATATGTGGGGGGGAACCACTGTTTGGGCGCATGACAGAGCTCGGAAGGGAAGGAGCGCCATTTGGAATGCAGACTTAAATGGATTGGTCTGCAGGCATCACGTTGCATTTGCAGAGCCCCTGATGTACCCAAACAGTACAAACCCCCCACAAGTGACCCCATATTGGAAACTAGACCCCCCAAGTAACTTATCTAGATGTGTTGTGAGAACTTTGAACCCCCAAGTGTTTCACTACAGTTTATAACGCAGAGCCGTGAAAATAAAATTTCTTTTTTTTTTCACAAAAATGATTTTTTAGCCCCCAGTTTTGTATTTTCACAAGGGTATCAGGATAAATTGGACCCCAAAAGTTGTTGTTCAATTTGTCCTGAGTACGCTGATACCCCATATGTGGGGGGGAATCACTGTTTGGGCGCATGACAGAGCTCGGAAGGGAAGGAGCGCCATTTGGAATGCAGACTTAAATGGATTGGTCTGCAGGCGTCACGTTGCATTTGCAGAGCCCCTGATGTACCCAAACAGTACAAACCCCCCACAAGTGACCCCATATCGGAAACTAGACCCCCCAAGGAACTTATCTAGATGTGTTGTGAGAACTTTGAACCCCCAAGTGTTTCACTACAGTTTACAACACAGAGCCGTGAAAATAAAAAATCTTTTTTTTCCCACAAAACTTATTTTTTGGCCCCCAGTTTTGTATTTTCCCAAGGGTAGCAGGATAAATTGGACCCCAAAAGATGATGTCCAATTTGTCCTGAGTACGCTGATACCCTATATGTTGGGGTAAACCCCTGTTTGGGCACACGGGAGAGCTCTGAAGGGAAGGAGCACTGTTTTCCTTTTTCAACGCAGAATTGGCTGGAATTCAGATCGGATGCCATGTCCCGTTTGGAGAGCCCCTGATGTGCCTAAACAGTGGAAACCCCCCTATTATAACTGAAACCCTAATCCAAACACACCCCTTACCCTAATCCCAACAGTAACCCTAACCACTCCTCTAACCCAGACACACCCAACCCTATTCCCAACCGTAAATGTAATCCAAACCCTAACCCTATCTTTAGCCCCAACCCTAACTGTAGCCCCAACCCTAGCCCCAACCCTAGCCCTAACCCTAACCCTAACCCTAGCAATAACCCTAGCCCTATCACTAGCCCTAACACTAGCCCTAACCCTAACCCTAACCCTAGCAATAACCCTAGCCCTATCACTAGCCCTAACACTAGCCCTAACCCTAGCCCTAACCCTAGCCCTAACCCGAGCCCCAACCCTAGCCCCAACCCTAACCATAGCCCTAACCCTAGCCCCAACCCTAGCCCTAACCCTAGCCCTAACCCTAGCCCCAACCCTAGCCCTAACCCTAGCCCTAACCCTTGCCCTAACCCTAACCCTAGCCCTAACTCTAGTCCTAACTCTAGCCCTAACCCTAATGGGAAAATGGAAATAAATACATTTTTTAATTTTTTTATTTTTCCCTAACTAAGGGGGTGATGAAGGGGGGTTTGATTTACTTTTATAGTGGGTTATTTAGCGGATTTTTATGATTGGCAGCTGTCACACACTGAAAGACGCTTTTCATTGCAAAAAATATTTTTTGCGTTACCACATTTTGAGAGCTGTAATTTTTCCATATTTGAGTCCACAGAGTCATGTGAGATCTTGTTTTTTGCGGGACGAGTTGACGTTTTTATTGGTAACATTTTCGGACACGTGACATTTTTTGATCGCTTTTTATTCCGATTTTTGTGAGGTAGAGTGATCAAAAACCAGCTATTCATGAATTTCTTTTGGGGGAGGCGTTTATACCGTTCCGCGTTTGGTAAAATTGATAAAGCAGTTTTATTCGTCGGGTCAGTATGATTACAGCGATATCTCATTTATATCATTTTTTTATGTTTTGGCGCTTTTATACGATAAAAACTATTTTATAGAAAAAATAATTATTTTGGTATTGCTTTATTCTCAGGACTATAACTTTTTTATTTTTTTGCTGATGATGCTGTATGGCAGCTCGTTTTTTGTGGGACAAGATGACGTTTTCAGCGGTACCATGGTTATTTATATCACTCTTTTTGATCGCGTGTTATTCCACTTTTTGTTTGGCGGTATGATAATAAAGCGTTGTTTTTTGCCTCGTTTTTTTTTTCCTTTTCTTACGGTGTTTACTGAAGGGGTTAACTAGTGGGGCAGTTTTATAGGTTGTGTCGTTACGGACGCGGCGATACTAAATATGTGTACTTTTATTGTTTTTTTTATTTTATTTAGCTAAAGAAATGTATTTATGGGAATAATATATATATTTCTTTTCTTTATTTAGGATATTTTTTAAATTTTTTTTTTACACACATGTGGGGAATTTTTTTTAACTTTTTTACTTTGTCCCAGGGGGGGACATCACAGATCATTGATCTGGCAGTGTGCACAGCACTCTGCCAGATCTGCGATCTGCTGTGCAGGGCTGCAGGCTTACCAAGTGTCTGCTCTGAGCAGACACTCGGTAAGCCACCTCCCTCCCTGCAGGACCCGGATGCCGCGGCCATCTTGGATCCGGGACCTGCGGCGAGGAGGGAGGTAGGAGACCCTCAGAGCAACGCGATCACATCGCGTTGCTCCGGGGGTCTCAGGGAAGCCCGCAGGGAGCCCCCTCCCTGCGCGATGCTTCCCTATACCGCCGGTACACCGCGATCATGTTTGATCGCGGTGTGCCGGGGGTTAATGTGCCGGGGGCGGTCCGTGACCGCTCCTGGCACATAGTGCCGGATGTCAGCTGCGATTTGCAGCTGACACCCGGCCGCGATCGGCCGCGCTCCCCCCGTGAGCGCCGCTGATCGGTGATGACGTACTATCCCGTCGGTGGTCATACGGGCCTACCCCACCTCGACGGGATAGTACGTCAGATGTCAGAAAGGGGTTAACGGTGAGTTAAGGGGAAAGCACAAACGCAGAGATGAAATTAGATTTAGCAAATGAGGCCCGCTAATTCTAGATAGCAGAAAATAGGAAGGGAACTGTGCGGTCAATAAAAAAACCCTATTCAAAATATCCACGCAGAGATTGCTCGAGCCCCCGCACCAACTAACGGTGCAGGGGAAGCAACTCCGTACCCCAAAGCTTACCAGCAACAAGAAATCACATATTAGCAAGCTGGACTAGACTCATCATACACAGAAATCATATTGCAGGCAGATGAGCAAAAAATACTCAAACAGAACTTAGCTTATCCTGAAGAGGCAGAAAACGAGATAATCAGGAGTAATCAGAATAGCACTGAAAACATTGACAGCCGGCAACAAGTGGAAGTGAAGCAGAGCTAAATAGGAGCCTCCCTGGTGAATAACGAGGCAGCTGATCCAGCCAGACCCGCAGGATAATAAACCAAACCACCAGGGGGAGCCAAAAAACCAAAGTCACACAATACCATCTGTGACCACAAGAGGGAGCCTGAAAACGGAGTTCACAACAGTAGCCTATGTGAAAGGGCATGCGTTTATATTGATTTTTTTCTGCAACCATTGGTACTGGAATTGCCGTCCCACATCAGGAACTCTTCGCATTTCATCACACTGTTACAAGGTGTCAAGCTGGCTCCAGGAGAATTGAATTACTTGCGATGTTGAATCTTTGTATTTGAACATCAAACATGATGATGGTTTACAGGCAGTACTATCATGCTTGGATCTCCAACAGGATTCGGATAGGATGCATGACTCCTTTCTCATTGACCTTCTGGATTTTGTTTTAAAACACATTTTCTTCTTATTTGATAGGACTTTTTTCCTTCAAGTATCTGGTGTGGCAATGGGGGCTCGCTGTGCTCCGGCTCTGGCAAACCTATTCTTAGGGTGGTGGGAGGCCTCCATTGTATACAATTCCACATGGTTAAAAACCAAGGTACGACACTGGGTCAGGTTTATTGATGATGTCTTTTTTGTTTTGTCAGGATCTCAGGATGAAGTCGCAGTTTTCATAGATTCATTGAACAACAACAATCTTAATATTTTTTTGACACACTCATGTTCATCTTCTTCAGTGAACCTCCTGGACCTGAATGTCGTCAGTCATGGGGGTCGTCTGTCCAACAGCCTGTACTGCAAGCCCACGGCCACCAATAGTCTACTGGAATACCATAGTTTTCATCCATTACACACTAGGACTGGTGTCCCGATTGGTCAGTTTCTAAGGGCCAGGAGAAACTGTATGTATCTCACTTCCAGATTTAAGAAAAGGATGTATCCCAACAAATGTATCTCAAAGGCATATCAGAGAGCAAGACTTCAATCACAAGGATCTTTACTGGAGCCCAAGAAGAAGGTGTCTGACAATCATGTTCGGTTCGTCACGGGCTACAACACCCATTGGCCCCAGGTGAGACAGATCCTACAGAAACATTGGGGCGTTCTCACGACGGATTTACAAACATCTAAGATTGTTAGTGAACGTCCGCTTATCACAGCGAGGAGGGCACCGAACCGTAAGGACATCCTTACCAGGAGTCATTACTCTAGACCTGTTGTTAGGCTCAATCGGGGGGTCTCCCTGAGGGGTTCTTTCCCCTGCTGGGATTGCAACATTTGTCAATATATGAATCCCGTTAGGGATAACTTTTGTAATCCTACTGATTCATCGGTACATAGACTCAAGGCCTACATTAATTGCAAGACGACTAATGTAATCTATGTAATTGTGTGTCCATGCCCGCTTGTCTATGTAGGTCAGATGTCACAAAAGTTGCGTCGTCGCATCCAAAGGCATTTTTCCACCATCAACACGGCACTGGTGGATTCCCGTAAAGGCAAGACTCTGACCTCAGTCGCATCCCATAACTTGGCTCATCATGGAGGTAGGTGCCTGAATACCAGGATCATGGGTCTTGAACATAATAGGGGCTCTGACAGAGGTGGATCACTAGTAAAAAAGCTCTTACAAGTTGAAGCGCGTTGGATTTTTTTGTTGCATTCCTCAGTACCGGAGGGTCTAAATGAGGATCTTCTATTCACGGGTTTCTTGGGTGAACTCCCCTGTTGTATTCATGTCCTTATTGTTGTTTATGTTCCCCCTAGGTTTTACTGACTTCTATTCTTGGGGGTTCCCTGCCATGCTTGGGTGGGGTTGTGGGTCCTCCAGATGGATGGATACAACGGTTTATAGTGACCTGCCGTATCCGGACTCCTCAAGTGGGTGTCTTCTGAGAATTATTGGGCCTATGTTTATGGAGATACATTTGGAACGGATTGGATTCTTGCTATTTTCTATTTTTTGGCTTTGACCTCTACAAGAAAGGACTACGGATCACTCTCCGGTTGGCCAGGGTACCAATGGTTGTGAAGACTTCTGGGTTCCTACAGATGGACTAATTTTGGATCAACTACTTATGGGATCTTGTTTTCTGTCAGGACCTTGTGGCCATGATATGGTCACATCCCAGCCTTGGGGACTCTTGCCTTAGGATTCTATTTAATCGTATAGGTTATCCTTGTACATATTTCTTTTTTCACTCAGATTTGCACACTAGCCATTTAATCAGCTTGGCTGGGTGCAACAGGTTAATAATATTAATAATAAAAATGTGGGTCTAGAGGAGTATTATTTCTTATTATTTCTCATTATGTATTTGTTTATTTTCTTTTCATTTAATTATGGTTATTTTTTCTTTTGTTTATAGTTTGTTTTTGGTGGTGTTTATCTTGCTTTTTATTTAGTTGGTCAATTATTATTTAATTATTATTGTATTATTTTTTATTTATTTTTCTATTATTTTCTTTTCATGTTTTCATGTACCCACTCTTGGTTAGTTCTGGCGTAACCCTTTCACCCAGTTCCTATTTATCCATATATTCTTACCATTTCATTCCTCCTCCTACCATGCGCCCTTCCTGCAATTCTCCACTTTCAGATGCGCTGCGCTGATCTTTTTTGGCGCGTGCGCATCTGATTGTATGGGCAGAGACGTCTGCCCTTACTTTGCTCCCGGCTAGATCTCTTCCGGTTCCGGCTTCCACCAGCTACGGCAATCTACACACCGGCGCTGACTGATTATGGACTATCTCAGGTATTTATACTGCTTGTTTGACACCATACCCCACACTTCCCCTGACGAAGCCATCCGTGCAACGGCGACACGCGTTGGGCTCTCCCCCTCCCACGCCTTTCCCTTTTCCCTTCTGGACGCCTTGTTCCTCTTTACACATGTGAGCTGCTATTCCATGGTTCAATTTTCATGTGTAGCCTTCGGCTATATTGCTGTGGTCATTTCGGGTATGCTTATCCCTATGAGTGCTGACAGATTGTTCATTTTTGCACTCTCATCGGCTGGCGCATGGCCACTATAGCTTCTACTATAGGTGATTGTATCATCCTGGTTCCAGGACTTTTCTCCATCATTAGGGGTGTCTAGGGGTTAATGTTATCCAGGTGTTGGGTCATTATTACCATTGCTTCTATGTGCATTACTAGGAGTGTATTGGTATATTTATATATTATACGTTTTCACATACCTGTGTGTTTGCGGGGCAATACATGTTGTGTGTGTGTGTGTGTGTGTGTGTGTGTGGGGGGGGGGGGGGGTTGGTTGTTATTGTTTTTAATTTTTTTATGCGGTTTGTCAAATAAAAGTTTACGTTTTTATGCAGCATTCAGTAGTGGTGTGCATTCCCCATGGTGGTTTTCTTACTCTTCTTGTTCTGACTTGCACCAAACTATTATCCCAAACAATTTGCATTGTGAAATGAGGTGTAGTGACTGCACCAGACTATTGTCCCAAACGATTTGGATTATGAAATATGGCCTGGTGCCAGCAACACAGTATTAACAGTCGCACTCAAAATATCTCCAGAATTTTTTGCCAAACAAGTGGTTTTTTATTTTCAAGACACCAAAAAATAGAACAATTCACCGCAGTGTTGTAAGGTAATGTTTCGACCCGCTGGGTCTTTTTCAAACCTTACTGAAAAAACAAAGCAAAAAGAATTTACATGGTGTAAATCTTATGTAGGGAGACAAACTAAAAATATACAGGTACAATGGCCCAATAAATAGAAAACAAACACGTACATACATTGGTAGATGAGACAGCAATATTCAGGGTCCCATACATAACTGGAAAAAGTTCTAGAAGTTACAGTCAACACAAGTGGCAGTGGTGAAAATACAAATCATTACATGAGCGATATAAAGGAGATTGAGGAAAATGCTGTAAACTAGCACACTTCTGTGTATCTATGCAAATTGAGCTATATTCACAGAGGTAACAAAGAAAACTTATACAAAATCATGGTAATATACTGATGTTGCCCTGAAGGACCACAGAGGACTGAGAGTAGGATATGACGTGGCTAGGTGGTGGATATACATTGCAGTTATACGACAGTTGGTACTGACCTTATAGTATAGAAAATGAGAAGAGGGCATATTCCCAGGAGAAGTGCTGGAGTCCCGTTAGGAGCTGTAGGGAGGAAAGCCACAGGGATAAGTATAAAGTATAGGGTGAAAGTGAGCTGGAGCAGAGGAGTAAATGGAAGCGGATATACCGATCTATATGTGTGCAGCATCAGGCATCTGCGGTGGTGGTGTGCAGGAGCATGTTACACGGCGCCCTTATTATGCTGGGAAACCAGAAGTACAAAGCGCCGTGTGCGCAAGCGCAGTTGCAGGCGGCCAAAAGGAGGAGGAAGAATAAGAAGAAAAATAAAAAAAACACTTTTTTGGCAAAAAATTCTGAAGATATTTTGAGTGCGACTGTTTATGCTTGAGACTATACCTTGGAGTAATACTTCCACGTACAGTCTGCACTACTGTTAGCTAGAGTGCACATCTTTTTCTTCTCTACTCAGCAACACAGTATTAGCACAGAGGATTTATATTATGAAATGTTGGCTGATGCCTGCACCAGAGTTTTAATCCAAGTAATTTGGATTATGAAATGAGGCCTAGTGCCTACAACACAGTATTAGCACTAAGGATTTATATTGTGGAATGTGTGCTGGTGACTGCACCGGAGTACTTTCCAAAACCATTTTGATTGTGAAATTAGGCTTGGTACGTACACCAGAGTATTATCCCAAACAAATTGCATCATGAAATGAGATCTGGTGCCTGCAGCAGAATAATATCCCAAATGATTTGGATTATGAAATGAGGCCTCGTGCCTACACCCCGCTATTACTCCAAATAATTTTTGATTAGTAAATGTGACTTCCTGAGTCCTGACTTCAACAGAGTGTTTGCTCAAATGATTTGGATTAGGAAATTATACCTGGTGCCTGCACCCTAATATCAGCCCTAATGATTTTTGATTAGCAAATGGGGCCTCCAGGCTGCACCCTAATATTAGATCTAACAATTTTGATCAGCAAATGTGACTGCAACTGTCCAGACTGTTTTCTTGTGACATATTGTACTTCATGACAGTGGTAAAATTTCTTTGATATGACTTACAGTACAGACCAAAAGTTTGGACACACCTTCTGCCAAGAGTATGCAAAGTAGTCATCAAAGCAAAAGGTGGCTACTTCGAAGAACCTAGAATATAAGACATATTTTCAGTTGTTTCACACTTTTTTGTTAAGTATATAATTCCACATGTGTTAATTCATAGCTTTGATGCCTTCAGTGTGAATGTACAATTTTCATAGTCATGAAAATATAGAAAAATCTTTAAATGAGAAGGTGTGTCCAAACTTTTGGTCTGTACTGTATGTTTATTTATGAAAAAAAGGAAATATGACAAAAATGTAGAAAATTTTGCAATTTTCAAACTTAATTTTTATGCCCTTAAATCAGAGTCATATCGCACAAAATAGTTAATAAATAACATTGTGCACATACTTTACATCTGCACAATTTTTGAAACATTTAAAAGTTTACTAACGATTTCTTATTTTTACAACAAAATTTGCAAAACCATTTTTTTAGTGTCCACCACACATTTGAAGTGACTTTGAGGGGCCTATATGACAGAAAATGCCCAAAAGTGACACGATTCTAAAAACTGCATCCCTCAAGGTACTCAAAACCACAATCAAGAAGTTTATTAACCCTTCAGGTGCTTCACAGGAATTTTTGGAATGTGGAAGTAAAAAACAAACATTTACTGTGTATTCTCGAGCACAAGCTGGCCCAAGTATAAGCCGAAGCACCTAATTTTACCTAAAAAAAAACAGGGAAACTTATTGACTCAAGTGTAAGCCTGGTATGCATCCCCATCCTGGTATACACAGCCTCCTCACCCCCATTCTGGTATGCACGGACTCCACATCCCTATCCTGGTATTTATGGCTCCTCAACCCTATCCTGGTATGCATGTCCCCATCGCTATCTTTGTATGCATGGCCCCATCCCCATCCTTGAATGCATGGCTCCATCCCTATCCTTGTATGCATGGTCCCCATGGCCCCATCCCTATCCTTGTATGCATGGCTCCATCCCTGTCCATGTGTGCATGACCCCATACTGGCATAATTGTAACCCATCAAAAAAAAAACAAAACATTACACTTAACTTCCTGCACTTCCTTGCATTGTCTTATTCCAGTTCCAGCAGCTGCTTTATGCTTTGTCACAAGCAAAGCACAGCTAGCAGAATACTCATGGCTCTCGTCACCAGAAATGCAGTGAGTATTAAGTTATGGCACACGTGACTGCCCGGCAGCTGCAGGAGCAGCGCAGGTGCATGTGTATTTTTTTTATTTTGAAAGGGTATTAATAGTAAGTGGACTATACAATTTGTTGTGCAATTGCTCATGAGCATGCCATTACCCCATATGTGGGAGAAATCTACTGTTTGGACACATGGCAGGGCTTGGCAGGGAAGGAGCGCCATTTGACTTTTTGACTGTAAAATTTGCTGCAATAATTAGCGGATGCCATGTTGCGTTTGGAGAGCCCCTGATGTGCTCAAACAGTGGAAACCTCACACAAGTGGCACAATTTTGGAAACTAGACCCCTTTGGGAACTTCTCTAGATGAGTATTGAGCACTTTGAACCCACATGTGCTTTATAGAAATTTATACTGTTAAGCCGTGAAAATGAAAGAAAAAATCACATTTTCCACCCCAAAAAAATTTTTTGCTCCAAATTTTGTATTTTCACAAGGGTAACAGGAGAAAATGGACCAAAAAATGTTTTGTGAAATTTCTCAGGAGTTCACCGATATCCCATGTCATCGAAAACTACTTTTAAAGCACAGTGCAAAGCTCAGAAGCAAAGAAATGCCAAATTACAGTGCAGATTTTGCTGCACTTGCTTGAGGGTGCCATGTTTCTTTGGCAGAGTTCCTGAGGTGCCAACACAGCAGATCCCCATATGTGACCCCATTTTGCAAACTAAACCTCTCAATGAATTCATTTAAGGGTGCAGTGATTATTTTGACACCACAGGTGTATCACACACTTTTATACCATTGAGCAATAGTGTTGAGCGATACCTTCTGATATTCAAAAGTATCGGTATCGGATTGGATCGGCCGATATCCAAAAAATATCGGATATCGCCGATACCGATACCCGATACCAATGCAAGTCAATGGGACACAAATATCGGAACGTAAATAAGCCCTTTATGTCCTTCTATATGCTGTTCCGGAGGGGGGAAGAGTGTGGGCGGTGTGTGGGTGGACACTGAGTGTCTGTGTGTGCGGGCGGGGTCTGTGCGGGCCTGCCAGGGATCTAATTCTATGCGGGGCTCTATGCGCCATGGGGGGTCTCTGTGCAGCAAGTGAATGTTTTTATGTCCGTTGCATCTGCCATTTTCCACCGCGCATGCGCGGCAGAAACTCCTTCCCCTCCTCCCCGGACTTCTGAATGGGCAGCGGATGCGTTGAAAAACTGCATCCGCTGCCCACGTCGGGCACAAATTTCACAACGTGCATCGGTATGTCGGCCCGACGCATAGCGACGGACCCTACCGACGCAAGTGTGAAAGAGGCCTTTATGAGCGTTGAATTTAAAAAAAAAAAAATGGAAAAAAACGGCGTAGGCTCCCCCGCAATTTTCTGCGCCAGAGGGGGAAAGCCGACGACCGGGGGCCAATGTTTGTAGCCTGCTATGAATATCAGCCCGCAGCTGTCTGCATAGCCTTTACTGGCTATTAAAATAGGGGGACCCCCCAAAAAAATTACGTGAGGTCCCCCTATATTTTATAGCCAGAAAGGCTACGCAGACAGCTGCGGGCTGATATTCAGATATTCATAGCCTAGAGAGGGGCCATGGATATTGCCCCCCCCCAGCTACAAATACCAGTCCGCAGCTGCCCCGGAAATGGTGCATCTGCAAGACGCACCGCCCACACTCAATTATTCTGCTTTTTTTTTTTTACATTCAACACATTAGCCGGATGATGGGACTACTACTGTCCCATCATTGGCTAATGTGTCAATCACTGTCATTGTAGCAGGCATAGCCCGATGGGACTTGTAGTCCCATCGGACGATGCCTGCACAGACACAAAGACCCCCGGCAGTCCGCACAGACCCTGGAGAGGCCGTACAGACCCCCCGGCAGGCCGTACAGACCCCCCGGCAAGCTGCACAGACCCCGGAGAGGAGGCACAGACCCCCCGGCAAGCCGCACAGACCCCGGAGAGGCCGTACAAACCCCCCCTCAAGCCGCACAGACCCCAGAGAGGCCGCACAGACCCCGGAGAGGCCATACAGACCCCGGAGAGGCCGTACAGACCCCCCGGCAGGCACGCCACCCACGGTCCCGCACAGACCCCGCCCGCACAGAGACACGCAGTCTCCACCCACGCACCGCCCACACTCAATTATACTGCATTTTTGCACTGTGGGAACTTCCGATTCCGATTTCCGATATCGCAGAAATATTGGAACTCGGTATCGGAATTCCGATACAGCGAATATCGGCCGATACCCAATATTTGCAGTATCGGAATGCTCAACACTATTGAGCAGTAAAGATAAAATAATTTATATTTTTACCACCAATATTGTGTGTTAGCCCCAAGTTTTTCATTTTCATACTGGGAAATGGGTAAAAATGGCACCAAAATTTGTCCCACAATTTCTACTGAACTTGGCAATACCCCATATGTGGCTGTGCAGTACTACTTAGCCATACGAAGAGACTCAAGAGGGACAGAACGCTATTTGCCTCCTGGAACACAGATTTTCCTAGAATAGTTTGCGGATTTCATGTAAAGAGCCCATAAGTGCTAGAAAAGCAGAATCCCCTCTCAAGTGACCCCATTTTGGAAATTATAACCCTTTGGGAATTTATCTACAGATGTAGTGACAATTTTGACTCCATGGGTGTTTTCCAGAAACAAGCAGCAGTGGATGTTGTTGAGTGAAAATTGCAAACTGCCATGGTAGTGACCATACGTTGCAGTTACCAGTACGTTATGCCCAGCTCATGCTTCTAGAGACTCGCACCTGTAAATTAGGCAGGCTCTCATCACTACAGAAATACCAAACATGTTGGGGGTATAAGTGGTTTAGGCTCACTTGGATTCAGAAGGGAGGGGGGCATTTGGATTTGGGAGCGGAGAATTTCCTGAATTTCTTTTGGGGGGCGAGAAGTCATTTAACTTTTCCAGAGCCTTTGTGCTGCCAGTCACATGGAAGCCCCCCAATATTTCCGCTAACAGATGACAGACCTGAGTGAGGGCTTTTTTTTATAGATTGAGTTGAAGTTATTATTGATAACATTTTACATTGCATTTATGATCACATTTATCTGGCTCTCTACGCTGAGCACTTACATCGGGGTTTCCATTTAAATCTCCGAGTGACATGACATATGAAAGCCCCAATATATCCATTCACTATAATGAGGCAGCAGACTTACTCTGTTCCGCGGTGTCCTCTTCAGTAGTGCACACAACAGTGGCCAATGGCACTTCTATGTACTCCTAAAAAGAAGGACAACCCCGGATCACAGGTTCCATGGTGACCACAGTGCCTCCATCTGCCTCATTATAGAGAATCTTCTGCCAGGGGTTCTGTTTGAATTTCAGAGATTTACACAGAAACCCAATGTACAGTACGAACCAAAAGTTTGGACACATCTTCTCATTTAAAGATCTGTATTTTCATGACTATGAAAATTGTACATTCACACTGAAGGCATCAAAACTATGAATTAACACATGTGGAATTATGTACTTAACAAAAAAGTGTGAAACAACTGAAATTATGTCTTATATTCTAGGTTCTGCAAAGTAGCCACCTTTTGCTTTGATGACTGCTTTGCACACTCTTGGCATTCTCTTGATGAGCTTCAAGAGGCAGTCACCGGGAATGGTCTTCCAACAATCTTGAAGCAGTTCCCAGAGATGCTTAGCACTTGTTGGCCCTTTTGCCTTCACTCTGCGGTCCAGCTCACCCCAAACCATCTCGATTGGGTTCAGGTCTGGTGACTGTGGAGGCCAGGTCATCTGGCATAGCACCCCATCACTCTCCTTCTTGGTCAAGAATAGATGTACCTCAAGCCTTACTGTGATCTTTGGGAGGCAGAATGTCAAAATCAACAGCATATGAAGAATTGGCTTTATTTTTTATGCTGTTCCTCGTGCAGTTTAAGTGATTAGGCTACTTTATTCTTTGGGTACGTGCGAATACAGCAATACCAGATTTATATCGGGTTTTTAGGTTTGGCTGCTGTCACACACAAAAAATGCTTTTTAATGCAAAAACTAGTTTTTGCATTTTAATATTTAGACAGCTTTAGTTTTTCTACATTTCGGCAGATAGAGTCATGTGAGGGCTTGTTTTTGTGGGATGAGCTGACGCTTTTATTGGTACCATTTTCGGGCACATGACATTTTTTGATCGCTTTCTATTCCAATTTTTGGGAGACAGAATGAAAAAAACAGGAATTCAGGAATTGCTTTTGTTTGTTTTTTTTATACCGTTCCATATATGGTAAAATTGGAAGGCAGCTTTATTCTCCGGGTCAGTACGATTACAGCGATACCCAATTTACATTTTTTTTTGTTTTGCCACTTTAACACAGTAAAAACTCTTTTATAGAAAAAATAATTATTTTTGCATCGCTTTATTCTGAGAGCTATAACGTTTTATTTTTCTGCTGTTAGAGCTGCATGGTGTTAGGGCTAGCGGAACGCACCGAGTATAGGTAGGAAGCAACAAGGTGCGTTGGCAGCCCAGGGTCCACCGTGCAGAGATATCTCCTGCAAAGTAATGGCGGATAAACTCTGAGCTCACACATGGGTTAAGCTTCACCCCGTGTGAACTGAAAGGGATCTCTTTTGCCACACAGTGTCGCGCTGTACACAAAAACTATAGCCCTAACTAGGGTTGTGCTTGCAAGCAAGCCAATGGCTTATTGCCCCCACTGACACCAACTGCCTGCCTGAGTGTACAGTCCCAGCGCTACAGTCACACATCACATGTATAAAGAGTGGTATAGTATCCACTGGCCTAAGCCATACACATTTGATACTAGCGCATGGCCCTGCGGCCATGCAAACGTTTTATAGTTGAAGCTCTTCAAGACCTTCCTGGAGAACCAACAGGAGCTGCTACAGGGCCTGAGTGTGTGACCCCCGACCTCCAATGAGAGGTCCTCCCATGGGCATGCTCAGTGTGTGCAAAGCAGGACTTAGTCCCAGAAAAGCCTGCTTGCTGCTGACCAGTGCTGGCTACAAAAGCAGAGCCTGGAAAGGCAGCAGTAACCCTTTGCACAGTATCAGGCTAAGCGAGACGCTGGGACTGACGTCTCTGCTGAGCAGGCTCCACTGCGGCTGATGTAGAATGGGAGACTGCAGCAGATATGGTTAGAGATTCCCCCTGTGCAGCAGTGGGAACTTGACACCTAACATTACCCCCCCTCCTTGGGCCTTACTATGCTGCAAGAGCAGCAGAGCCCGAATGTTCTAAACAGGTTACCAGGTTCTGTCCTCTGAGCCGTGACCCTTCCAGTCCACCAGATAGTATTTTTTGCCATGTACAACCTAGCACCCCAAGATAGAGTTCACCACGTACTCATCCGTGGACGAACCCGATGTCCCTGCAGATGACTCGGAAAACTGGGACATATAGACGGGCTTTAAAAGGGATTCATGGAAAGTGTCAGAGATACCTAGGCGCGGAGGAATAGCCAAACGGTAGACCACAGGGTTAACCTGTTCCAGAACCTTGAAAGGGCCTATGTAGCGAGGCGCAAAATTAGTGGACTCAACTCGTAGCCTGATGTTACAGGCGGAGAGCTACACTAAGTCGCCAGGAGCAAAGGTCTGAGCGAGGCGCCTGTGTGCATAGACAGAAACCTTCATTCTTTCCTTGGAGTCCCGGATGGCATCCTGTGTGCGGTCTCAAATGTCATGTGCCTCCACCGCCCAGTCTGCCACCCAAGAATCAGTGGATGACATGGGCATGGGCACAGGGACACACGGATGCTGGCCATAATTAAGGCGAAATGGAGTCTGCCCGATGGAGTCATCTACGGCATTGTTCAAAGCAAATTCCACCCAAGGTAGCAGAGATGCCCAGTCATCCTGCCTAGCAGAGACAAAATGTCACAAATATGTCACCAGAGTCTGGTTGGCCCTCTCTACCAACCCATTCATCTCGGTATGATATGCAGAAGAGAGATTCAGTTCTATGCTGAGTAAACGACAGAGCTCTCTACAAAACCAAGACACAAACTAATGATCCCGGTCACTGACAATTTTGTCATGTAGATGGAAAATATGCTTAATGAACAACGCCGCCAAGGTCCGTGCAGAAGGCAACCGTGGAACCGGCACCAAGTGCACCATTTTAGAGAAATGATTGGTGACTACCCAGATAATGGTACAGCTATGAGACTTGGGTAAGCCCACCACGAAGTCCATCCCGACCATCTCCAAAGGCCTGTCTGCCACCGGCAGGGGGTAAAGTAGCCCAGCAGGCCATTGCCAAGGAGACCAATTCTTGGCGCAGGAGACACACGCCACAATATAGTGGCCAACGTCACGGGCCATATGCAATCACCAGGACATCCTCACCAAAAGCTCAGATATCCTGTTGGTCCCAAAATGTCCACCCACCCTGGACGAGTGAGCTCAAGAGAGAGCCTCCGGTCGCAAATTAGATGAACGAAAGTCTTGCCTGGGGGCACACACTATAGCGAAACCGGAGCCACAGTTCTCAGGCTCTACAAAGGGAAAATAAGCCGAGGCTCCTCCTCCTCAGATGACACTACAGAGCGGGAGAGAGCGTCGGCACGAATATTCTTCTCCCCGGAGAGAAAATGGAGGGTGAAATGGAATCGGGAGAAGAACAGGGACCATCTGGCCTGGCGAGAATTTAGTCACTGGGCTGTCTGTAAGTAGACCAAATTTTTGTGGTCAGTAAAAACTTGGAAGGGAAAACGAGCCCCCTCCAGGAGGTGTCTCCTCTCTGAGAAAGCCAACTTCATTGCTAGCAACTCCCTGTCCCCGATGGAATAATTCCTCTCCACAGGTGAAAAGGTCTTGGAAAAGAAGAAGCAAGGATGCTTCCGACCTTGAGCATCATTTTGGAAGAGGACGGCTCCAGCACCAACGGATGAGGCATCCACCTCCATTATAAACGGCTTATCTACATCGGGGCGATGTAGAATGGGAGCGCTAGCGAAGTGTGACTTAATTCAAAGAAAGGCCTTGGAGACCTACTCCAACCACAATTTGGGATTTGCTCCTTTCTTGGTGAGGGCAACCAAGGGAGCTACCAAAGTTGAGAAGTGGGGAATGAACTAGTGATAGTAATTAATGAACTCCATAAAGCGCTGCACCGCTTTAAGAGAATGGGGTTTCTGCCAGTCCATCACAGCCTGTAGCTTGGCAGGATCCATAGCCAATCCCTGGGCAGAGATGACATAGCCAAGGAAAGGCAAGGACTCCTGCTCAAACACACACTTCTCTAACTTGGGGTACAGGGAGTTTACCTGTAAGAGGTCGAAAACTTTGCAAACATCTCTCCGGTGGGAGTCAATATCTGGAGAGTAGGTGAGAATATCATCCAGATAGACTACAACCGAGGTGGTGAGCATATCCCGGAAGATGTAGTTCACAAAGTCTTGGAAAACGGCTGGGGCATTACTGAGCCTGAAGGGCATTACCAGATATTCATAGTGCCCATCCCTGGCATTAAAAGCCGTCTTCCATTCGTCCCCCTCATGCATGCGAATCAGGTTGTAAGCACCCCGCAGATCTAATTTAGTAAGTACTCTTGCTCCCCATAGCCTATCAAAGAGCTCAGATATCAGGGGTAGTGGGTACTTATTCTTAACGGTGATGGCGTTAAGACCCCTGTAGTCTATGCACGGACATAGTTCACTACTCTTCTTCTGCACGAAGAAGAACCCAGCCACTGCAGGTGACACTGACTTCCTAATGAATCCTCTTGCCAGATTCTCTCGGATGTACTGGGACATTGCCTCAATCTCTGGAAGAGATAATGGATAGACTCCACTCCGGGGAGGCTCATTGCCACGCAAGAGTTCAATAGGACAGTCATAGGGGCAGTGAGGCGGAACGGTCTCTGCAGCCCTTTTGGAGAAAATGGCCAAATAGGGCCAATAGTGCTTGGGGAGAGAGGAGAGATCCATGGTTACCTCAGTTGTAGCAACCTGAGCGCACTCCCTCTGACATCTACCCTCACAGGATTTACTCCATCCCAGAATTCTCCCACAGGACTACTCTATATGATGAGAGTGGTAACATAGCCATGGTATCCCCAACAGGACCTCATCAATTTCCTCGGGAATGACTAATAGGGAAATAATCTCCTGATGAGATAGAGACATGGAAAGAGAAAATGGAATGGTTTAGTGAGTAGTCTGTGAGGGTAGTGTCGACCCATTTGCCACTCGAACGGTCACTGGTTTGGTGAGCATCACCAGGGGTATTGCGTGTCGTTGGTCAAAAGCAGATGACATAAAATTGCCCTCCTCCCCGGAGTCCACGCAAAGCTCTAGCATAAGAGTGGATGAGCCTATGGTAATTGTCCCCTTGAAGGACAATTTGGAGGAAAACGTCACCGTGTCTAGTGTACCTCCTCCAACTACCACTAGACACTGATGTTTTCCTGACCGCTGAGAACTAGTGTTGTGCATTCCGATACCGCAAGTATCGGGTATCGGCCGATACTTGCGGTATCGGAATTCCGATACCGAGTTCCGATACTTTTGTGGTATCGGGAATCGGTATCGGGATTGATATCAATGTGTAAAATAAAGAATGAAAATAAAAAATAGGGATATACTCACCTCTCCGGCGGCCCCTGGACTTTTACCGCCGTAACCGGAAATCAATCAATCAGAAGCCACGACGTCATCTAAGGTATTTCAAGCGCTTGAAAGACCTTAGATGACGTCACGGCTGCTTGTGATTGGTCGCGTAGCGGTCACGCGACCGCTACGCGACCAATCAGAAGCCGCGACGTCATCTAAGGTCTTTCAAGCGCGCATTCTTAGGAACAACGGCTCCCAGTTACGGCGGTAAAGTCCAGGGGCCGCCGGAGAGGTGAGTATATCAATATTTTTTATTTTTATTCTTTATTTTACACATGAATATGGATCCCAGGGCCTGAAGGAGAGTTTCCTCTCCTTCAGACCATGGGAACCATCAGGATACCTTCCGATACTTGGTGTCCCATTGACTTGTATGGGTATCGGGTATCGGTATCGGCGATATCCGATACTTTTCGGGTATCAGCCGATACTATCTGATACCGATACTTTCAAGTATCGGATGGTATCGCTCAACACTACTGAGAACACCTGGAAGTAAGGTGTCCTGACTGCCAGCAAACATGACAGACCTTAAGTGCACGAGCGGTCCGGGACTTAGACCCTGCTCTTGACACCTCCATGCCCTCATGTGACTCGGATGCCTGGACTGGAGATTCCTGAGGTTTGGCGAAGGTGGGAGCCAGCCGAAACCTCTGCCTACACTGGGCTCGCTCCAACCTTCGCTCATTAAAACGAAGGTCGATGCGAATTGATACAGCAATGAGCTCCTCCAGTGTGGTGGGAATCTCCCTAGTGGCCAAAGTGTCCATCACATGGTCAGCCAGCCCCCTCCAAAATACTGGGATGAGGGCTTTATCCAGCCACTCCAGCTCAGATGCCAAAGTCCGGAAGTGGATGGCAAAATGGCTGACCATGAACATACCCTAAGTCAATGCCAGCAGTTGGAGCACCGTATCATGGGTTATTTGAGGTCCTAAAAAGACCTGTTTCAGAGTGCTCAAAAACTGAGGAGCACTCTGCACAAGATCATCATGCTCCCACATTGGCGTAGCCCACTCCAGCGCCCTTTCCGACAGAAGAGAAATAATGAGTCCCACCTTTGCCCGCTCTGTGGGAAAATGTGCAGCCAGGAGCTCGAGGTGAATACCGCACTGGCTCACAAAACCCCTACATGACTTCCTGTCATCAGAGTATTTCTCTGGCAGCAGAAGGTGGAATAAGGTCAGAACAGGGGTGGCAGTGGTTGAAGTTGCTGCAGCCACGCTAGCAGCCTGAACAGCTATTGCGGTAACATCCACCGCTGAGGTTGCATGCTCGAGAGCTGCCAACCTGCCCTCCAGCAGCTAGATGTACCCCTGCATTCGCTGTTCATCCGCTAATACTTAGCCAGACCCTGGCACTAGTATGCTGTTAGGGCTAACAGAACACACCGAGTATAGGTAGCAAGCAACAAGGTGCGTTTGCAGCTCGGGGTCCACCATGCATAGATATCTGCTGCAAAGTAATGGCAGATAAACTCTGAGCTCACACGTGGGTTTAGCTTCACCCCTCGTGAACTGAAAGTGATCTCAGTTGCTGCACAGAGTCGCGCTGTATACAAAAACTATAGCCCTAACTAGGGTTGTGCTAGCAAGCAAGCCAACGGCTAATTGCCCCCACTGATGCTAACTGCTTACCTGAGTGTACAGTCCCAGTGCTACAGTCACACGCCTGTTATGATCCGATGACCCTGGAGCCGCATGAGACTATCTCTGGAGTAGGTGGTACCTGTACTGACCGCAATCCTAATACTGACACCGCAACTAAAAGTAGCCGTGGGATGTTCCTAACATGGCCTAGACACCTTGACACAGCAGGAGGACTAAATACCCCTAAAGATGGAAATGGGAAATACTATCTAGCCTCAGAGCAGATCCCCAAAGGATAGGCAGCCCCCCACAAATATTGACTGTGAGTTTAAGAGGAAATACGTACACAGGCAGAAAAGACAGAATTTAGCAAAAGAGGCACTTCTAGCTAAATAGAAAAGGATAGGACAGAGTTCTAAGCGGTCAGTATTAAAACTCTAGAAAAATCCACAGCAGAATATACTATATTCTACATCTAACTAAAGACATAGCATGTATATCTGCATCTCCAGAGAAACCAGCATGACAGAAAAATCCAAACAAAGTCTAAGCTGGACAAAAACACAATAGATTGCACTGCACATAAAAGCACACTGCATGCGTGCTACAGAGAACAAAAACCAGACACTTATCTTAGCTGAAATGACAGCAGGGCAAGAGAAGCCAGATAGAGATGCAATCCCTCCAAGGTACAATGGACAACTGGCAGGGATTGATGGATCCTACAAACCTAAATACCTAATAGAGCTGCAATAAGCAGAAACACCTGCCCTGGCTTACAAATCCAGAGACCACAGCACTACCACTAACAACCACCGGAGGGAGCCCAAGAGCAGAATTCACAACAGTACCCCCCCTTGAAGAGGGGTCACCAAACCCTCACCAGGGCCCCAGGCCGACCAGGACGAGCCAGATGAAAGGCCTGAACCAAATCAGCAGCATGGACATCAGAGGCAAAATCCCAAGAATTATCATCCTGGCCATAACCCTTCCATTTGACAAGGTACTGAAGCTTCCGTCTTGAAAAACAAGAATCCAAAATCTTCTCAACCACATACTCCAACTCCCCATCAACCAACACAGGAGCCGGAGGATCAACAGAGGGAAGAATGGGCACCACATATTTCTGCAATAAAGATCTATGGAAAACATTCTGGATGGCAAAAGATGCCGGAAGGGCCAAACGAAAAGACACCGGATTGATAATCTCAGAAATCCTATAAGGACCAATAGACCAAGGCTTAAACTTAGGGGAAGAAGCCTTCATAGGAACATGACGGGAAGACAACCAGACCAAATCCCCAACCTGAAGCCGGGAACCAACACACCGACGACGATTAGCAAAACGTTGCACCTCCTCCTGAGACAACACCAAATTGTCCACCACATGAGCCCAAATTTGCTGCAACCTGTCAACCACAGAATCCACACCAGGACAGTCAGAAGGCTCAACCTGCCCTGAAGAAAAATGAGGATAAAAACCAAAATTACAAAAGAAGGGCGAAACCAAGGTAGCCGAACCAGCCCGATTATTAAAGGCAAACTCGGCCAATGGCAAGAAAGCCACCCAATCATCCTGATCAGCAGACACGAAGCATCTCAAATAAGTTTCCAAAGTCTGATTAGTTTGCTCGGTTTGGCCATTTGTCTGAGGATGAAATGCGAAAGAAAAAGACAAATCAATGCCCAGCCTAGCACAAAAGGCTCGCCAAAACCTAGAAACAAACTGGGAACCTCTGTCGGACACAATATTCTCCGGAATACCATGCAAACGAACCACATGCTGAAAAAACAATGGAACCAAATCAGAAGAGGAAGGCAACTTAGGCAAAGGCACCAAATGAACCATCTTAGAAAACCGGTCACAAACCACCCAGATAACCGACATCCTCTGGGAAACCAGAAGGTCTGAAATAAAATAAATAGAAATATGCGTCCAAGGCCTCTCAGGGACCAGCAAAGGCAAAAGCAACCCACTAGCGCGGGAACAACAAGGCTTAGCTCGCGCACAAGTCCCACAGGACTGCACAAAAGAACGCACATCCCGCAACAAAGAAGGCCACCAAAAAGACCTACCAACCAAATCTCTGGTACCAAAAATACCAGGATGACCAGCCAACACAGAACAATGAACCTCTGAAATCACTCTACTAGTCCATTTATCAGGAGCAAACAGTTTCCCCACTGGACAGCGGTCAGGTTTGTCAGCCTGAAATTCCTGAAGAACCCATCGCAAATCAGGGGAGATGGCAGAAAGGACCACCCCTTCCTTTAGAATGCCGACCGGTTCGAGGACCTCCGGAGAATCAGGCAAAAAGCTCCTAGAGAGGGCATCAGCCTTAATATTCTTAGAACCCGGAAGATACGAGACCACGAAATCAAAACGGGAGAAAAACAAAGACCATCGAGCCTGTCTAGGATTCAGCCGCTTGGCAGACTCGAGGTAAATCAGATTTTTATGATTGGTCAAGACCACAATACGGTGCTTGGCTCTCTCAAGCCAATGTCGCCATTCCTCGAATGCCCACTTCATAGCCAAAAATTCTCGATTACCGACATCATAATTACGTTCAGCAGGCGAAAACTTTCGGGAAAAGAAGGCGCATGGTTTCATCAAGGAATCATCAGAATTCCTCTGAGACAAAACGGCCCCTGCCCCAATCTCAGAAGCGTCAACCTCAACCTGAAATGGAAGAGAAACATCTGGCTGCCGCAACACCGGGGCAGAAGTAAATCGACGTTTAAGCTCCTGAAAGGCAGAGACAGCCACAGAGGACCAATTTGTCACATCAGCGCCCTTTTTCGTCAAATCGGTCCGGAGTTTAACCACACTGGAGAAGTTAGCAATAAAATGGAGATAAAAATTAGCAAAGCCCAAAAATTTCTGAAGACTCTTCACGGACGTGGGCTGAATCCAATCCTGAATGGCCTGAACCTTAACCGGATCCATCTCTATAGATGAGGGAGAAAAAATAAAGCCCAAAAAAGAAACCTTCTGCACTCCAAAGAGACACTTAGACCCCTTCACAAATAAAGCATTATCACGAAGGATCTGAAATACCATCCTGACCTGTTTCACATGAGACTCCCAATCATCGGAAAAAAACAAAATGTCATCCAAATATACAATCATGAATTTATCAAGATAATTCCGGAAGATATCATGCATGAAGGACTGAAAAACAGATGGAGCATTAGAGAGCCCGAAAGGCATCACAAGGTATTCAAAATGGCCCTCGGGCATATTAAACGCAGTTTTCCATTCATCACCCTGCTTAATACGAACAAGATTATATGCCCCTCGAAGGTCAATCTTAGTAAACCAACTAGCCCCCTTAATCCTAGCAAACAAATTGGAAAGCAAAGGCAAAGGGTATTGAAATTTGACCGTGATCTTATTCAAAAGGCGGTAATCAATACAGGGTCTCAAAGAGCCATCCTTCTTGGCAACAAAAAAAAATCCCGCTCCCAATGGTGAAGAAGATGGCCAAATATGCCCTTTCTCCAAAGACTCCTTAATATAACTCCGCATGGCGGTATGTTCAGGCACAGACAGGTTGAAAAGTCGGCCCTTAGGAAACTTACAACCTGGAATCAAGTCAATAGCACAATCACAGTCCCTATGCGGTGGAAGGGAGCTGGACTTGGGCTCATCGAACACATCCTGAAAATCAGACAAGAACTCTGGAATTTCAGAAGAGGGGGAAGAGGAGATTGACATCAAAGGAATGTCACCATGAACTCCCTGACAACCCCAACTAGTCACAGACATAGATTTCCAATCCGACACCGGATTATGTAACTGCAACCATGGAAAACCCAGTACAATAGCATCATGCAAATTATGCAACACCAGAAAGTGACAATCCTCCCGATGGGCTGGTGCCATGCACATGGTCACCTGTGTCCAAAACTGGGGTTTATTTTTAGCCAAAGGTGTAGCATCAATGCCCCTTAAAGGAATAGGGTTCTCCAAAGACTGCAAGGGGAAACCACAATGTCTAGCGAATTCAAAGTCCTTTTAAATTCAAAGCGGCGCCAGAATCTACAAACGCCATGACAGAAAATGACGACAATGAACAGATCAATGTCACAGATAACAGAAATTTAGGTTGCACGGTACCGATGGTAACTGAACTAGCGATTCTCTTAGTACGCCTAGGGCAGACTGAAATGACATGAGAAGCATCGCCACAGTAAAAACACAACCCATTCTGACGTCTGAATCCCCGTCGTTCCGCTCCAGACAGAATCCTATCACACTGCATAGGCTCAGGTATCTGCTCTGAGGACAACGCCACAGCGCGCACAGTTCTGCGCTCACGCAGGCGCCGATCAATCTGAATGGCCAGAGACATAGAATCGCTCAGACCAATAGGTATGAGAAACCCCACCATAACATCTTTAACAGATTCAGAAAGACCCTTTCTGAAAATTGCCGCCAAAGCATCCTCATTCCATTTAGTCAGCACAGACCATTTTCTAAATTTCTGACAATACAATTCTGCCACTTCTTGACCCTGAAACAGGGTCAACAAGGTCTTCTCAGCATGATCCACAGAATTTGATTCATCATATAATAACCCTAGAGCCTGAAAAAGGGCTTCTACATTAAGCAAGGCAGGATTCCCAGATTCCAGGGAAAATGCCCAATCCTGAGGATCGCCACACAGCAGGGAGATGACAATTTTAACCTGCTGAATGGGATCACCAGAAGAATGAGGTTTCAGAGCAAAAAACAGTTTACAGTTATTTTTAAAACTCAAAAATTTAGACCTGTCCCCAAAAAATAAATCAGGAGGAGTAGGAATCCTAGGCTCTAAAACCGGAGTCTGAACAATATAATCGGAAATACCCTGTACCGTAGCAGCCAGTTGGTCTACACGAGAAGCTAATCCCTGAACATCCATGCTAGCACACAGCTCTTCAGTCACCCAGAGGAAAAGAGGGAAGGAAAGACAAAACAGACTGCAGAAAAAAAAATGGCTCAGCACTTTTCTTCCCTTCTTCTGAGATGTATTTAACTCATTGTTGGCCAGTTGTACTGTTATGATCCGGTGACCCTGGAGCCGCATGAGACTATCTCTGGAGTAGATGGTACCTGTACTGACCACAATCCTAATACTGACACCGCAACTAGAAGTAGCCGTGGGATGTTCCTAACATGGCCTAGACACCTCGACACAGCCGGAGGACTAAACACCCCTAAAGATGGAAATGTGAAATACTATCTAGCCTCAGAGCAGATCCCCAAAGGATAGGCAGCCCCCCACAAATATTGACTGTGAGTTTAAGAGGAAATACGTACACAGGCAGAAAAGACAGAATTTAGCAAAAGAGGCACTTCTAGCTAAATAGAAAAGGATAGGACAGAGTTCTAAGCGGTCAGTATTAAAACTCTAGAAAAATCCACAGCAGAATATACTATATTCTACATCTAACTAAAGACATAGCATGTATATCTGCATCTCCAGAGAAACCAGCATGACAGAAAAATCCAAACAAAGTGTAAGCTGGACAAAAACACAATAGATTGCACTGCACATAAAAGCACACTGCATGCGTGCTACAGAGAACAAAAACCAGACACTTATCTTAGCTGAAATGACAGCAGGGCAAGAGGAGCCAGACAGAGATGCAATCCCTCCAAGGTACAATGGACAACTTGCAGGGATTGATGGATCCTTCAAACCTAAATACCTAATAGAGCTGCAATAAGCAGAAACACCTGCCCTGGCTTACAATCCAGAGACCACAGCACTACCACTAACAACCACCGGAGGGAGTCCAAGAGCAGAATTCACAACACACACCACATGTATAAAGAGTGGTATAGTATCCATTGGCCTAAGCCATACACATTTGAAACTAGCGCATGACCATGCGGCCATGCAAATGTTTTATAGTTGCAGCTCTTCAGGACCTTCCTGGAGAACCAATAGGAGCAGCTACAGGGCCTGAGCATGTGACCCCCGACCTGGGCATGCTCAGTGTGTGCAAAGCAGGATGAAGTCCCAGAAAAGCCTGCTCGCCACTGACCAGTGCTGGCTACCAAAGCAGAACCTGGAAAGGCAGCAGTAATTCTTTGCAGAGTATCAGGCTGAGTGAGATGTTGGGCCCGACGTCTCCGCTGAGCAGGCTCCACTGCGGCTGATATAGAATGGGAGACTGCAGCAGACATGGTTCAAGATTCCCCCTGTGCAGTGGCGGAAACTTGACACCTAACCCATGGTTTCTTGTTTTTTTGCGGGACAAGAAGACGTTTTCAGCGGTACCATTTTTATTTACATTTGTCTTTATGATCGCGTTTTATTGCACTTTTTGTTCGGCGGTATAATGATAAATCATTGTTTTTTGCCTCGTTTGTATTTATTTTTATGGTGTTCACTGAAGGGGTTAACTAGTGGTACAGTTTTATCGATGCTGGAAGATCGATTTCCCACAGGACAGGATCCTATCTAGTTAACTGACAAATTTCACTCTCAGCAGCAGCACTAACGCAGGTGTGACCTCTCTGCACTGCGACACTGAGGCAATGAGGTCAGCAAAACAAGATGTCCACTTTCTATATGGCCAGTAATATGTGACTTTGGAAGCCAATCACAGAAGACCTTGTGTCATGACATTGTGGATGGTTTCTGAGCACTAATTGGCTGCCGGAATCAACACACAAAGTTAAGGGAAGAAGAAAAGAGCACACCGCTTCTCTAACCTCTGCACATCCTCTTCTAACCCCTCTACACACCCTCCCCTCATCAAACATGTCCCCCGTCTCCCCCGCTAGTCATACAGCATCACTAACCTTTCCAAAGTAATAACAGTAAAGTAATAACAAAAACATTAGTGGAAACGCGATGATTTACAGAACTGTGACAGAATTTTGCCGTCTTGGAGAAACACGTATATTATTTACCGGTAATGTGTTTTTACGGAACCCATGACAGCACCAACAAGAGAGGGGATCCACTTTTCAAAGACAGGGAACTAGTGATGAGTGATAATACTAATTGCTCGGGTTTTCCCGAGCACGCTCGGGTGGTCTCCGAGTATTTGTGACTGCTCAGAGATTTAGTTTTTGTTGACACAGCTGCATGATTTACAGCTACTAGCCAGCCTGAGTACATGTGGGGGTTTCCTGGTTGCTAGGGAATCCCCACATGTAATCAAGCTGTCTAGTAGCCACAAATCATGCAGCTGCAGCAAGGAAAACTAAATCTCCAAGAAGTCACAAATACTCGGAGACCATCCGAGCGTGCTCGGTAAAACCCGAGCAATGAGTATACTCGCTCATCACTACAGGGAACCTTTAAGATAAAAAGGGCTGCTAATCTCTCCGCATCAGTGGATTACAGAGCATGAGAGGACCTCCGAGTTAGTGTACACCTTAGTGAACACCTTAAGTGAAAAACTATATACACTAACCCACCTACCAGAAGGTGGTGGCTTATGCTACTTTCACACTAGTCCGTCGGTACGGGACGTCGCAAACCATCGGCCCTACGTACCGACGGACAGTGTGCTAAATGTAGCACAACGTGGGCAGCGGATGCAGTTTTACAACGCATCCGCTGCCCATTGTGAGTTCCGGGGAGGAGGGGGCGGAGTTTTGGCCATTCATGCGAGGTCGAAAATGGCGGACTCGACGCACAAAAAAACGTTACATGGAACTTTTTTTGTGCCGACGGTCCGCCAAAGCATGACGGATGCGATGTGTGGCCATACGTCGCAATGCGTCGCTAATGTAAGTCTATGGGGAAAAAAACGCATCCTGCAGACAACTTTGCAGGATGCGTTTTTTCTCCTAAACGATGCATTGTGACGTAGGCAAAACGACGCTAGTGTGAAAGTAGCCTTAGTAACGGGAGGGAATATAAGGGTGCTGTCATGGGTTCCGTAAAAACACATTACTGGTAAGCAATAAACGTGTTTTCCTGTCACCCATGACAGCACCAAAGAGAGAATTACAAAGAATTACTCTGTTAAGGAGGGACCACGGCCTGTAGAACCCTTTTCCGAAACGTGAGATCAGAAGAGGCAAAAAGATCCAGTCTATAGTAGCTATAGAAGGTGGAAGATGACAACCTCGTAGCTGCCTTACAGATCTGTTCTATGGACATGTCTGCCCTTTCAGCCCAAGGCGTTACCATCACTCTTGTGTAAAGGGCGCTCAGGTTGCCAGGACCCAGTCTTCCTGTGCCTACATAGGCTAACCTAATAGCTTCCTTAACCTATCTGGATAGGGTACTCTTTAAGGTTCCCGTCCCTTTGCTAGAACCCTGGAATGAGATAAACAGAGCACTATCCTTCCTCTGAGGCTTTGTTGCCAGTAAATAGTGAAGGAGGCATATTCTAACATCTAAGGTATGGAATTTCTTTTCCCTATCATTCCTCAGGTTAGGACAGAAGGAAGGTAGAGATATCTCCTGTGACCTATGGAACCTAGATAATACTTTAGGCAGATAGGCAGGATGAGGCTTTAAAATTATTCTATCATCCATTACCACGGTAAAGGGAGGATCTGTTAATAGGGCCTGTATATTGCTTATTCTCCGCACTGATGTAAGGGGTACTAGGAGTATAGTCTTTAGTGTAACCCAGTAGCGTAGCTACCGGGGGGCAGAAGGTGCGGGCGCCCCAGACCCTGTGCTCAGAGGGGGCCCACCCGGAGCTACGCTACTGTAACTGTAACTGTATCAGTGCGCGAAGCATGCTGATACAGTTACCTTCTGCGGCAGAGCAGGGAGAATCATGCTCTCTGCTCTGCCGCTATGGGGCTCCTGAGCAGGCTGGGGGACCGGTGCCAGTGGTGGGCCCCCCGCCTGTCATCGCAGGGTCAGCTGTAGCAGCATTTAGCCAATATAGCTGACCGCAATGATGAGGGAAGGAGCGCTGCGCTCCTTCTCCCATCATCTCCCTGTCAGTGTCTGATATCGGCGCCGCTGACAGTGGGCACGATGACTCACTGCCTGGCGCTTGCCATCAGGAGACGAGAGGGAGCTCAGAGCAGCACATGAACCAGGAAGAAGAGAGGTGAGTATTTATTTTTTAAAGCGAACCTGTCACCCCCAAAATCGATGGTGAGGTAAGCTCACCATCATCAGGGGCTTATCTACAGCATTCTGTAATGCTGTAGATAAGCCACCGATGTTACCTGAAAGAGGAGAAAAAGACTTTCAAGCCTAAGTTCAAGTCCCAATGGAGGGATCCTGGCCACCGAGACTGGTCTGGATATAGCGCAGGCTTTAATAAATCTGACCACCCACCGATTACTCGCAAGGTTGTAATTATATAGCGCCTCAATTGTGATACCTGAACCTTCAAGGTACTAACTGCCAGGCCCTGGTCCTGCCCCTTCTGAACAAACTTCATGATATCTTTTAGGTGCACCTTCCCCTCCAGAGAGCACCCTGTGGATGATAAGAATTTCTTCCAGGTCCTACCGTAAATTTTTGTAGTGACCGGCTTTCTACTAGCAAGGAAGGTAGACACCAGCTTGGTAGAGAACACCTTACCCTCTAGCACTGACCTCTCAAGTTCTAGGCTGTTAAGTTCAACCCAGTTGCTTGAGGATGGAACACGGTTTCTTGAGCTAGAAGGTCCGGGATCTCTGGAAGGATTCACAGTTTTGTGACTGACATGCTCCTCAGCTAAAAGAACCAGGGCCTCTTAGACCAAAAGGGGGCTATGAGCAATACCCTTGCCCTCTACTGCCTGATCTTCCTTAGAAATTCTGGTACTAGACAGATTGGTGGAAAGGCATAGGCTAGGGTGACGTCCTATTTGATCCGAAAGGCAGATAATGCCTTGGGATTTTCCTTCAGATCCAGGGAGCAGAACCTCTCCATTTTACTGTTCTATTGAGTGGCAAAAAGGTCGATTTCCAGCTTCCCCCACATGTCCACCAAACGTCTGAATGTTGCCATCTTGAGGGACCATTCACCCTGCAGAAGTGGTCTGCAGCTCACAAAATCTGCTGTTACTTTCAAATATAAAATACAATCTGTATAGAGTCTTGTGCTTGGGTGTGAGGAAACACAGAAGACACAGGCTTGTTTAAGCAGTTCTTGTATTACTTCATACAAGTAAGGGTTAACACAGTTGCAGGTACAAGGCAGGAGACAAGACAGGCAGGAATAAACCTTAAGTCCAGTAAGTCACAGAAACAGGATCAAGTCTCTCTCTCTTACTTCCCTTGCAAATGTTGGTGTCCAAGGATCCGAAGTAGAAGGTGGTTAGGATAATAAGTCCTAGACTTCCAGGAGCAAGGTGACAGGAAAACTGCAGACTTGATTCTGAAGCACTGATTAAACAGCTGATGCTGCTTAAAAGGGCAAGTGGCAGAGAACAGGGTGGAAACATAGAAAGTGAAAATTCCATACTGGTTAAGGGCAAGGTAGATGCAGCAGGACAGAAAGCAAAATAGCTGACAGGGAAAACTAGGTTCAATTAAAAATAACTGCAGATATGGCAAAGAGTCTAAAAACCTTAAAGTTACATTGTCCTTTCCTCTGATGTGAAATGCAGATAGTGACAAGATGTTCCTTTCCGCGAGGCTGTAAATTCGCTTGGTAACATACATAAGGGAACGTGACAGTGTACCCCACTGATGATTTAGATATTCCACTGTGACCTGGTTGTCTGACAATATTTTCACATGATGGCCTTGCAAGAATGGCAGGAAGCTCTAATGCGTTCTCTTCCGCCATATATTTGAGGAAGCTTTCTTTTCGACTACTAACCATGTTCCCTGAACCAGATGGTCATTCAAATGTGCTCCCCACCCCCTGGGACTAACATCTGTGGTAAATGCCCTGGTGACTTCAGGAAACCACGGGACCCCTCTCCTGAAGGGACTTTATCCCCAACCACCAGCGGAGTGAATGTATAACCTCCTGAGGCAGTGTCAGTGTACCCTGCAGATCCCCTTACAATAAACGTTGGCTTTCCAAGACAAACACCTGCAACTCCCTTGAGTGGATATGGGCCCACTTTACTGCTGGGATACATGAGGTCAGGGAGCCCAGGAGGGTCATGGCACATCTGAGGGACATGACTGGATCTTGCATCGATCTGGAGAGGAGACTGAGCAATTTTTCCTTTCTTTTGTTCTGGTAGCCGACACTGTTGCTGGCAAGAGTTGAGTAGGAGTCCTAGAAAGATTTGTGTCTTTTGTGGGTCCAACCTTGATTTTCCTAGGTTCAAACCCCACCCTAAGGTTTCTAAGATGGTGGCTATGTCCCTCACTTGACTGTAGCAATGAGTGAAAGAACGGCCTACTAGGAAATCATCCAGGTATGGTATTACCAGTCTGTTTCTTTCTCTGAGGTGGGCCGTAACCTCTGCTATTAACTTTGTGAACACATGAGGGGTCACTGCCAGGCTAAAGGGAAGGGTCTTGTACTGGGGGTGCCTTATGGTGCCCCCTACTGATACCGTCACTCTGAAATATTTTCGGAACACTAAGTGTATTCTCACGGGGTAATATGCATCCTTCAGATCTAGGACGGCCATGTGGCAACCCGGAAAGAGCAGTTGAATAGCTGATCTTATTGATTCCATCTTAAATTTCAGAATCTTAAGAACCTGTCCAGGCCTTTCAAGTTGAAATTCGTTCTGTATGAGCCCTCCGGCTTCTTTATTAAAAACAGGGGAGAATAGAAACCTTCCCCTTCTTCCCCTTCTGATACATCCTGCAGAACGTCTTTCTTTAAGAGGCCCAATCCCTCTGACTCCAGTGCTATTTGCTCTGAATCAGACACCTGTGGAACAATAATGATGAATCTGTTTGGGGGATGTCTCCCGAACTCCAGTTTCAACCCTGCTCCCATCAGGTTGAGAATCCAAGAACTGGATGATATTTTCTCCAAGGAAGTGGGAGAGCCTTCCTTGTTGTGAATTCCGTTCTCGGGCTCCCTCCTGTGGTCATGAGTGGTACTGTGTGAGTTCTGTTCTTGGGCTCCCTCTGGTGGCCTTTAGCGTTTACTGCTGGTCTGTAGCTGGAATCCAGCTGCCTCGTTTTCTGCTAGTCTGGCCTCTATTTAACTCCACCTGGACCTCTACTTGTTGCCTGCTGTCATTGTATTCAGTACTGGTTCTGATCTCTCTGGACTTCCCTTGTGACCTGTCTCCTCCTGGAGAAGCTAAGTCTTGCTAGTTAATGTTTGCTCATTATTTCCTTGAAAATGTTTCTCAGTATATGATGAGTTCAGTCCAGCTTGCTTATATGTAATTTTCTCGCTTGCTGGAAGTTCTGGGGTGCAGAGTTGCGCCCCTTACACCGTGAGTCGGTATGGGGGTTCTTGTAATCTCTGCGTGGATTATTTTTGATAGCATTTTATACTGACCACACAGATTCCTTGCTATCTTCTGACTATTTAGAGTTAGCGGGCCTCATTTGCTAAAAACCTGTTTTCATTTCTACGTTTGTGTTTTCCCCTTAACTCACCGTTATTATTTGTGGGGGGCTGTCTAAACTTTGGGGTAATTTCTCTGAGGCAAGTGAGGCTTTGCTTTCTCTCTAGGGGTAGCTAGTTTCTCAGGCTGTGAAGAGGCGTCTAGGATTTTAGGTAACGCTCCACGGCTGCCTATAGTGTGTATTGATAGGATCAGGGTTGCGGTCAGTAAAGCTCCCACATCCCCAGAGCTTGTCCTTAATATTTCTGTTACTTAGCAGGTCAGTTTGCGATCCTTGCCATCAGGATCATAACAGTACAGCAGGCCAGTAAAGTGTTAATGCATCGCAAAAGAGGGATAAGAGAGGTCCTGAGTTCATTTTTTTTCCTCTGCAGTGTGTCTAGCCTCTCTCCTCCCCTTAATCTCTGGGTGGTTCAGAATTCAGCTGCAGACATGGACATTCAGAGTCTGTCCTCTAGTCTGGATCATCTCACTGCAAGGGTACAAGGCATCCAGGATTATGTAGTTCACAGTCCTATGTCTGAGCCTAAAATACCAATTCCTGAGTTGTTCTCTGGAGATAGATCTAGGTTTTTGAATTTCAAAAATAATTGCAAATAATCCCTTTCTCTGAGACCTCGTTCCTCTGGTGACCCTGTTCAGCAAGTTAAAATTATTATTTCTTTGTTACGTGGTGACCCTCAAGATTGGGCATTCTCCCTGCCGCCAGGAGATCCTGCATTGCTAAATGTGGATGCGTTTTTTCTGGCGCTTGGATTGCTTTATGAGGAACCTGATCTAATAGACCAGGCAGAAAAGGTTTTGCTGGTTCTCTCTCAGGGTCAGGATGAAGCAGAGGTTTACTGTCAGAAGTTTAGAAAATGGTCTGTGCTCACTCAGTGGAATGAGTGTGCCCTGGCAGCAATTTTCAGAAAGGGTCTTTCTGAAGCCGTTAAGGATGTTATGGTGGGGTTCCCCACGCCTGCAGGTCTGAATGAGTCTATGTCGTTGGCCATTCAGATTGATCGGCGTTTGTGGGAGCGCAAACCTGTGCACCATCTGGCGGTATTTTCTGAGCAGAAGCCTGAGTCTATGCAATGTGACAGGATTCTGACTAAAATTGAACGGCAAAATCACAGACATCAGAATGGGTTGTGCTTTTACTGTGGTGATTCTACTCATGTTATCTCTGATTGTTCTAAGCGCACAAATAGGTTCGCTAAATCTGTCACCATTGGTACTGTACAGCCCAAATTCATTTTGTCTGTTACTTTGATTTGCTCCCTGTCATCCTACCCAGTTATGGCTTTTGTGGATTCAGGTGCTGCCCTGAATTTGATGGATTTGTCATTTGCCAGGCGCTGTGGTTTTGTCTTGGAGCCTTTGCAATTTCCAATTCCACTGAAGGGAATTGATGCTATGCCATTGGCCAAGAATAAGCCTCAGTACTGGACTCAAGTGACCATGTGCATGACTCCTGCACATCAGGAGGTGATTCGTTTTCTTGTGTTACATAACTTGCATGACCTTGTCGTGTTCGGTCTGCCATGGCTGCAGGCTCATAATCCAGTCCTGGATTGGAAAGCAATGTCTGTGTCAAGTTGGGGTTGCCAGGGGATTCATGGCGATGCTCCTGTGGTGTCAATTGCTGCTTCTACTCCTTCTGAAGTCCCTGAATTTTTGTCGGACTACCAGGATGTATTTGATGAGCCCAAATCCAGTGCCCTACCTCCTCATAGGGATTGTGATTGTGCTATAAATTTGATTCCTGGTAGTAAGTTCCCTAAGGGACGACTTTTCAATTTATCTGTACCAGAACATGCCGCTATGCGGAGTTATATAAAGGAGTCTTTGGAGAAGGGGCATATTCGCCAGTCCTCGTCCCCTTTGGGTGCGGGTTCTTTTTTGTGGCCAAGAAGGATGGTTCTCTGAGACCTTGTATAGATTATCGCCTTCTAAATAACATCACGGTCAAATTTCAGTATCCTTTGCCATTGCTGTCTGATCTGTTTGCTCGGATTAAGGGGGCTAGTTGGTTCACCTAGATAGATCTTCGAGGAGCTTATAATCTTGTGCGTATAAAACAGGGCGATGAATGGAAAACAGCATTTAATACGCCCGAAGGCCATTTTGAGTACTTGGTGATGCCTTTTGGGCTCTCTAATGCCCCTTCCGTGTTTCAGTCCTTCATGCACGACATCTTCCGAGAGTATCTGGATAGATTTATGATTGTGTACCTGGATGATATTTTGGTATTTTCTGACGATTGGGAATCTCATGTGAAGCAGGTCAGGATGGTATTTCAGGTCCTGCGTGCCAATGCCTTATTTGTGAAGGGCTCTAAATGTCTCTTCGGAGTCCAGAAGGTTTCCTTTTTGGGCTTTATTTTTTCTCCTTCTACTATTGAGATGGATCCAGTCAAGGTCCAGGCTATTTATGACTGGACTCAACCTACATCAGTGAAGAGTCTTCAGAAGTTCTTGGGCTTTGCTAATTTTTACCGTCGCTTCATCACTAATTTCTCTAGTGTGGTTAAGCCTTTGACGGATTTGACCAAGAAGGGTTCTGATGTGACAAATTGGTCTCCTGCGGCCGTGGAGGCCTTTCAGGAGCTGAAACGTCGGTTTTCTTCGGCTCCTGTCTTGCGTCAGCCAGATGTCTCTCTTCCTTTCCAGGTCGAGGTTGATGCTTCTGAGATAGGAGCAGGGGCTGTCTTGTCGCAGAAAAGCTCTGATGGCTCTATGATGAGACCATGTGCTTCCTTTTCAAGAAAGTTTTCGCCTGCCGAGCGGAATTATGATGTTGGTAATCGGGAGTTGTTGGCAATGAAGTGGGCATTTGAGGAGTGGCGACATTGGCTTGAGGGGGCCAAACATCGTGTGGTGGTCTTGACGGATCACAAGAATTTGACTTATCTCGAGTCTGCCAAATGGTTAAATCCTAGACAGGCTCGATGGTCGCTGTTTTTCTCCCGTTTCAATTTCGTGGTTTCATACCTTCCGGGTTCGAAGAACGTGAAGGCTGATGCCCTTTCTAGGAGTTTTGTGCCTGACTCTCCGGGAGTTTCTGAACCAGCTGGTATCCTCAGAGAGGGGGAGATTTTGTCTGCCATCTCCCCTGATTTGCGACGGGTGCTGCAGGAATTTCAGGCCAATAGACCTGACCGTTGTCCACCGGAGAGACTGTTTGTTCCGGATAGATGGACCAGTACAGTTATTTCCGAGGTTCATTCTTCGGTGTTGGCGGGTCACCCTGAGATTTTTGGTACCAGGGATTTGGCGGCTAGGTCCTTTTGGTGGCCGTCCTTGTCGCGGGATGTGCGTTCCTTTGTGCAGTCCTGTGGGATTTGTGCTCGGGCCAAGGCTTGCTGTTCTCGTGTCAGTGGTTTGCTTTTGCCTTTGCCTGTCCCAAAGAGGCCCTGGACGCATATTTCCATGGATTTTATTTCGGATCTTCCAGTCTCTCAGAGGATGTCTGTCATCTGGGTGGTTTGTGATCGTTTTTCTAAAATGGTCCATTTGGTGCCCTTGCCTAAGCTGCCTTCCTCCTCCGATTTGGTGCCGCTGTTTTTTCAGAATGTGGTTCGTTTGCATGGTATTCCGTAGAACATTGTGCCTGACAGAGGATCCCAGTTTGTGTCCAGATTTTGGCGGTCCTTTTGTGCTAAGATGGGCATTGATTTGTCGTTTTCGTCGGCCTTCCATCCTCAGATGAATGGCCAAACTGAACGAACTAATCAGACCTTGGAAACTTATCTGAGATGTTTTGTTTCGGCTGATCAGGATGATTGGGTGACCTTTTTGCCACTGGCTGAGTTCGCCCTCAATAATCGGGCTAGTTCTGCTACTTTGGTTTCACTTTTTTTTTGCAATTCTGGTTTTCATCCTCATTTTTCCTCAGGTCAGGTTGAGCCTTTGGACTGTCCTGGGGTGGATTCTGTGGTGGATAGGTTGCAACAGATTTGGAACCATGTAGTGGACAATTTGACGTTGTCACAAGAGAAGGCTCAGCGCTTTGCTAACTGCCGTCGCTGTGTGGGTCCCCAACTTCGTGTGGGGGATTTGGTATGGCTGTCTTCTCGTTTTATGAAGGTTTCCTCTCCTAAGTTCAAGTCTCGTTTCATCGGTCCTTATAAGATTTTAGAAATCCTTAACCCTGTGTCATTTCGTTTGGACCTCCCAGCATCGTTTGCCATTCATAATGTGTTCCATAGGTCATTATTGCGGAGGTATGTGGTGCCTGTGGTTCCTTCTGTTGATCCTCCTGCTCCGGTGTTGGTCGAGGGAGAATTGGAGTATGTGGTGGAGAAGATCTTGGATTCTCGTATTTCGAGACGGAGGCTTCAGTACTTGGTTAAGTGGAAGGGCTATGGTCAGGAGGATAATTCCTGGGTTGTCGCCTCTGATGTCCATGCGGCCGATTTGGTTCGTGCCTTTCATTTGGCTTGTCCGGATCGGCCTGGAGGCTCTGGTGAGGGTTCGGTGACCCCTCCTCAAGGGGGGGTACTGTTGTGAATTCCGTTCTTGGGCTCCCTCCTGTGGTCATGAGTGGTACTGTGTGAGTTCTGTTCTTGGGCTCCCTCTGGTGGCCTTTAGCTTTTACTGCGGGTCTGTAGCTGGAATCCAGCTGCCTCGTTTTCTGCTAGTCTGGCCTCTATTTAACTCCACCTGGACCTCTACTTGTTGCCTGCTGTCGTTGTATTCAGTACTGGTTCTGATCTCTCTGGACTTCCCTTGTGACCTGTCTCCTCCTGGAGAAGCTAAGTCTTGCTAGTTCATGTTTGCTCATTATTTCCTTGAAAATGTTTCTCAGTATATGAGTTCAGTCCAGCTTGCTTATATGTACTTCTTCTGCTCCCGCCTTCTACTAACCTCCCTAAATCTGACATTTCCCTCTCCGTGGGTGGCACCATAATAACACCCCGGCAGCAGGCACGCTGTCTGGGTGTCATGTTTGACTCCGATCTCTCCTTCACCTCCCACATACAATCTCTTGCCCGCTCGTGCCGCTTACACCTAAAGAACATCTCTAGAATCCGCCCTTTTCTCACCATGGAGACAACAAAAACTCTCACTGTCGCCCTAATCCACTCCCGTCTGGACTACTGTAACTCTCTTTTAATTGGCCTCCCCCTCACGCGACTTTCCCCTCTCCAGTCTATCCTTAATGCAGCAGCCAGGGTCGTCCATCTGGCTAATCGTTACTCGGACGTGTCCGCTCTTCGCCAGTCATTACACTGGCTGCCCATTCATTACAGGATACAATTCAAAGTACTTGTTCTCACCCACAAAGCTCTCCACAGTGCGGCACCCCCTTACATCTCCTCCCTCATTTCTGTCTATCGGCCTAACCGACCTCTGCGCTCTGCAAATGACTTTCGACTAACCTCTGCACTAATTCGTACCTCCCACTCCCGACTCCAAGACTTCTCCCGTGTTGTGCCAATCCTCTGGAATGCTCTACCCCAAGACATTAGGACCATGCACAACTTGCATAGCTTTAGGCGCTCGCTCAAAACACATTTGTTCAGAGCGGCCTATCACGTTCCCTAATCAAACTCATTTTATGTTTTTGTGCGTGTGTGTAGCCCATTCACTACTTCCATCTACCCCCCACTCCCTGAAGATGGCTGGACCATCATTGTAAATACACCATTGTAAATACACACCTGTACTTTGTATCTCCCCACCTCATTGTAGATTGTAAGCTCTCACGAGCAGGGTCGTCTTATTTTGCTTTATTGCTGTATTGTTAACATTGTTACCTATGACTGTTGTGTTTGAAACTGTTAAACTGTAAAGCGCTGCGGAATATGTTGGCGCTATATAAATAAAGATTATTATTATTATTATTATTCTCGCTTGCTGGAAGTTCTGGGGTGCAGAGTTGCGCCCCTCACACCGTGAGTCGGTGTGGGGGTTCTTGTAATCTCTGCGTGGATTATTTTTTATAGCATTTTATACTGACCGCACAGATTCCTTGCTATCTTCTGACTATTTAGAGTTAGCGGGCCTCATTTGCTAAAAACCTGTTTTCATTTCTACGTTTGTGTTTTCCCCTTAACTCACCGTTATTATTTGTGGGGGGCTGTCTAAACTTTGGGGTAATTTCTCTGAGGCAAGTGAGGCTTTGCTTTCTCTCTAGGGGTAGCTAGTTTCTCAGGCTGTGAAGAGGCGTCTAGGATTTTAGGTAACGCTCCACGGCTGCCTATAGTGTGTATTGATAGGATCAGGGTTGCGGTCAGTAAAGCTCCCACATCCCCAGAGCTTGTCCTTAATATTTCTGTTACTTAGCAGGTCAGTTTGCGATCCTTGCTATCAGGATCATAACACTTCCTCCCACCTGGGGTGGAGAGTTTATCCTCCCACCTCCTACGTTCGGTGGATGTTCTCCTTACTGTACCTTTTCCTTTGAAAGTACTGCATGAAGGACAAGAAGAGAGGTTTCAGGAACACTTTTTTCTTATCGACTGCTTTTTCTAAGATGTCATCCAAAGCTGAACCAAATAAATATTGGCCTTCACAGGGGAAAGAGCATAGTTTCTCTTTTGCCTGAATGTCCCCTCGGCAACTTTTTAACCAGACTGCTCTTCTGCCTGCATTAGATAATGTGGCAGTTCTTGCGGCTAGTCTGGCTGAGTAGGCTGATGAATCTGCCAAGAAAGCCGCTGTCCCCCTGATTACTGGAAGCATGGTCCTAATGGTGTCACTGGACTGGACATCAACTAGCTAGTCTTCCAATGTGCTCATCCAAACTATGAGAGATTGTGCAGGTTGCTGCAATGCTGGTTTCAGCGGCCCTGCAGTGACTCCCATGTTGCTTTAAGAAAGGAGTCAACTTTCCTATTGAAAGGGTCTTTCAATAATCCTGAGTCCTCAAAGGGGAGGGATGAACTCTTTGAGGCCTTGGATATGGCAAAATCCAATTTAGGAGCTTTACTCCAAGACAAGGTGACCTCATCCTCGAAGGGGTACTTCCTTTTGAAGGAGGATGGCAGGGGCCCTTTCTTAGCCGGCTTCTTCCATTCTTTAGTAATGAGATTCAGCAATTTTTCATTCATAGGAAAAACTCTATGCTTTTTCTTGTCCGAGGTGCCAAACATGACATCCTGGATTGACTTTTTGGGGCTTCTGGTCGACCAGTCCCATTGTGAACCTTACCGCATTAACTAAATTTTCTACCTCTTCCAGAGGGAAGCAATAACTTGAGCCCGAGTCACTTTCTGATGAGGAGGAGTCCGAAGTATCCTGCAGAACTCCCTCGTCAGACGTCCTTGATGATGAGGGAGACACTTCGGCCCTATACCTTCTTTGTGTTTCCCTCAAAGGGACATGGACTTTAATGAGCTCTCCACCTCAGCTCTGATGAGAGTTCTTAAAGTTAGAATAAAAGTCAGGGGTCCCATTGGCCACTATGTCATTGATACATGGCTGGCATAATTTTTTGGGCTATACACTAGCCAGATCTTGTCCGCACAGAGCACAGGCTCTGTGCTTCGATTTTCCTGTACACTTTCACCTGTTACAGACCGCACTCCGTGACTGCGCGGGGACGCAGGGCTGCCAGCTAACCATGAGATGATGGCACCGCAAGCTCCTGCACGACCAACGGCCAAGACCCCATTGGGTCCCCCCGCAGCACTTCCAGCAACTCTGGCGCTGGTCAAGGACAGGAAACCACTGATGCAGAGAGAGGAGCCATTCTTTTCATCTTAAAGGTTCCCTGTCCTTGAAGGGAAGATCCCCTCTTGTTGGCGCAGTCATGGGTGACAGGAAAAAAAATGCTTGTGAAGGCGAACACGAATCCGAATATGCTACGTTCATGCCAAATATGAGACTAGTGAATGTTTTTAAAACAAGTTCGCTCATCTCTATTCTTTATAAAGAAGAAAAAACTATCAAATACACACACATTTGCTACTTTCTTTTACATTTCTATTTGCTACATTTTTTGCATTTTGCAGATTATGTGGTCTGTAACTTCTAAAAGTGCATTTTGAATTGTATTATACCATTAACTTCAGAGCATTTAATTTGGGTCTTTGGGCTTTATCATGCTGAGTTTCATTGCATTGTATGTTCTATTTCCCTGCCAGCAACAAATTGTCATGTTAGCAGACACAGCCTGACGATAAAAAAGAAAAAAACCCCTCCATTTCTAATTGACAGAAGGATAATTGCATAGAGCTCTTTTCACTCAGCGCATTTCATTTTCTCATTCCAATCCCCGAGAGCAAATTGACGTTTCAGTGGTGTAGGACTGGTGGAGCTAAATGAAAGGGATATTGCATACTACACAGAGAGGAAAAGCAGTTTAAAGGAATTTTCTGTAATCGTACTGGACAGATCTTAGCATTTCCATTTCCTTCACTGAATTCACATAAATCCCACCTATCATAAGCCTGTGTTCCTTCCCATTTATCTGTGATCTATGGAGATGCATGAAATTTGCTGGGGAGCCTTGTTTACTTTTGTGCTGTGTAAACTAAAACATTTTTCAACATATCAGATCATCTATCTGAGTGATTTTGAGCACTTCTCATAATTGGAAATAATGATTTCTCCTAAATGGCCTTGTTGTATCACAAGAATGGTCTTAGAAAAAAAAGTAAAACAGTTGCTCTCTCTGAGTATTGTATGTATTTGATGTGACAGCTTACAAACCATTGATGTGTAACTCCTTGATACTGGCATAGCTTCCAGTACAGTTTTGTAATATAATGGAGGTCAAATATATTGCAGCTATTAATAATTTCATGCTCAAATAAATTTTATAATTCTGCTATTTGACTTCACATGCATAATCAGGAAAAGCATAATAAATATTTACTGCCAATTAAACCTTACACAAATAGCACATTATCGAAATCTTCTCAGCAAACCTACCATTTCATGCTGAGTGCCCCCTAGTTAGTTGATTAAAAACAATTAGGTTGGAGCCAAATAAAAAAATTATATAATTATTTAAAAAAATGAAATTATATTGAATAGAAGAATTACTTATTCTATGGTTTAGAATTTTGTTTAACAGAAGATTTTGATCGAGTAGGCGTTGAAAAAGTTGTCTCTCAAATCATTTGTAAGTGGAACCTACATAAATTCAAATTCTGAGTACTCTAGGACCACTAGATCATGATGTAGTTGAAGTAGAGAAACAATGCTGCTGCGATAGTTATTAAACTGCGTATAAGTCCCAATATTGCAAATACTAGATCTGGCTTGTATGATACTGGTTTTAATGAATTGGGAACAATATCTTCTTTGTTTTCTCAGGTTTTTATGTTGTGCAGAAAAGAATCAAATTCAATAAAAATGATGTCTGAATTGAAAATTGTACTGTTGTCAATGTGGGCTTTTGAAAACTTACTGCAACAAACTTGTGTTTATTAATTATGAGCGATCATGCTCCATGATAATCGGAAGTCACTTGATTATCTCGGAGCTCTGATGTGCTTGGCACTTGCCGAACATTGGCTGGTGCCCGAATTGAATGCTCAAATATTCACCCTGAATGTTTTGTGCCTGTTACACATAAACATGTGGAGATTGCTTGCCAGTCACTGCAATAGTGTAGCTATCTTCGTAGTGGCATTACTGTGATTGGTTAGCAGCATTACCTCATCAAAGGTTATAAAAGGACCGGCGTGGCCACGCTCGGCACATGGACAGCATTGCATAGATTAGGGACAGCTTTGATTAGAGGGAAAGAGTTATTTTCCAGGTCTGTGTGCACAGTTCTTGGAATCAGAGTCCTCTAGTAGTTATACTTTGCTGAACTATCTAATCTTGTGCTTTGCTGTTTCTATGCTATCTATTTTGCATTTATCCTAGGAACAGCTGCTGGTGCAAGGAGAGTGACTAAATACATCCTCTTGGCATGGCTTAGGGATTTGCAGTCTGTTGCTAAATATATAGCTACTGCAGGTGACCACATTCTTTTTTTGAGTGAAAAATATTGACTTTATTTTCATCTACACAGTTTATCATGCTTTGTGTGAAATTATGGTGGTTTGACATTTTTAAAAACCACTTGGCCTTCTACAGATGACCAATTTTTATGGTCAAAAAATTCACTATTGTTATTCATACCATTATCCGTGGTTTGCGTGAAATTATGGTGGTTTGAAATTTTTAAAAACCACTTGGGCCACTACAGGTGACCAATTTTTTTGTTCCAAAAATTGACCATTGTCATCCATACCATTGAATGTGATTGTGTGAAATTATGGTTGTTTGAATTTTTTTTTAATTGAAAAAATGTAGTTTCAATTCAACAAGGAAACTCTGTTTCCAGAGACCTAGCAAAGGGACAGGGAAGTGGAAGTGCTAACGATGGTGCATGCAAATGGCGAGGACGTGGGGCAGGTGTGACGCACATGGCAAGGACGTTGGGCAGGTGCACTGCACCTGTTGCTGGAGCCCAAGCAACACACCCATCCATGACACATAGCTTCCTGTCCCACTTTTCAGGGAGGCAAGGGACACCACTTCAGAAGCCACACCAGCAAACCAGTGGGTGGTTGGATAACAGATAATGCTTCCAGCATGCTTGCCAACACCATCCAGTCTGCCACATGGTCCAGTCTTACCAGCCAAGAATCTGGATCAAGTAATCCTCACCCTGATAATCCTTCCTCCTATAATGTTAAGTCCCAGGAGACCAGTGATCACACACTAGAACACTCCAAGAAGCTATTTACAACACAATTTCATGATTGTGGCCTCTCATACTGCATTTTCCAAGAGGGAAAGGATGACATGCTATGTAGTGATGTACAGAACTTAGAGCAGCCACGATCGCAAGAAGATGATGGTGGGAAATGGCAATTTTTTTATTTTTTCCAAGGAGGTAGAACATGAAACAGTTGCCAATAAGTCAAGTTGTTAAGTCACAAAGTTAGGAGGAGGTAGAAGAGGAGTTGTGGAAAATGATGTAATTGACCCAACCTGGGAAGCTGGCATGCAGAGTGAGGTTTGGTAGCACCGAAACAGGCAGAAAGAGTGTAGGAGTACCACAACTACAGTTTGTTCCCAATATTTGAATGAGGCAATACAGTTGGTGCCTTCAAGGGTGTATACATGACTTTGCTTGTAATTTTTGGCAGACTTTGCACTTAGTTCATAGCCTTTATGAGTTTAGGAGTACAAATACATGACAATTTGAGCAGAATATGTATAAGGCCCTCCTTTATGTCTAATACAGGGTCTGACTGAGTCAATATGAGTCCCTAATATTTGGCAGTTCTTGCTTACTTCATTAATTAAACTTTCAATTTTTTTAATAAAAAAATCAATTTTGGTTTCCTTACATTATATATTTTTTATATTGCTTGCCTTATATACAAATCATTATACAGGCAAAATATTTTATTACGTTTTTTCCTTTAAAATGCAATTTTTCATCGCCTTGGAATGTTTTATTGTCAGACCTTAATGTTTAGTAACAGTGTCACACCATTGCTCTCAGCAGTGATCTGGGGTCAGATATGTTTCCAGGAGTCTTCCCCATGCTGTTCTCCTTCTATTCAGCACTTTTCCCATCCATTTGAACATTTTCACTGCCCCCTAGACTTCCTTGTAGGGTCTGCTGGAAAAATGCTCGGATTTCCCATTGAATCCCATTATACTCATTACTCAAAACGAGCAACCGAGCATTCAAAATTTCTTGCTCGACTAACAAGCAATTAACCACAGTTAATTTATGTTTTAAGGGAAGGGGGGAGCAATAACTTTTTCACAAAGGGCCCTGGAGTTTGGCATTTCCTTTTCCTTTAATAAAGACCTTCATTTAAAAACTGCATTTTATGTTTACTTGTGTAATGTTTGTCTAATATTTAAATTTGTTTGGTGATCTGACACAAGTGAACAAAATGCAGTTTTTAAATGAATGTTTTAATCAAGGGAACAAGAAATAAAAACCTAAAAGGCCATGTATGAAAAAATGTATTGCCCCCTCTCTCCTTAGAACAAAATAACTGTCGTTTATCACATTTTTGGGAAGTGAAGTTCAAATTACGAAGCCACAACCAGGCCTGTTTACTGCCACGATTGTTCTCAATGAAGAAATCACTTAAATTGGACATGCCTGACAAAGTGAAGGCTAAAAGCTCCTAAAAAGCTAAACATCATGGTGCATTTCAAAGACATTCTGGAACAAATGAGAAACAAATTAATTGAGATCTCTCAGTCTGGAAAGGGTTATACAGCCATTTCTAAAGCATTGGGACTCCAGCGAACCACAGTGAAAGCTATTATAAACAATTGCCAAAAATACGGATCAATGGTGTATCTTCCCAGGAGTGGCCAGTCGGCCAAAATTACCCCAAGAGTGCAGTAACGACTCATTCAAGAGGTCACAAAAGACCCCACAACAAAATCCAAAAAACTGCAAGTGTCACTTAAGGTCAGTGTGCATGACTCCTCCATAAGAAAGACTGGGCAAAAATGGTTGGCATGGCAGAGTTCTAAGACAAAAACCACTTCTGAGCAATAAAAACAAAAAGGCTCATCTTAGTTTTGCCAGAAAACATATTGATGATCCCCAATACTTTTGGGAGAATACTCTGTGGACTGATGAAAAAAAAGTTCAGCTTTTAGGAATGTGTATGTCCCATTACATTTGGCATAAAGGTAACACAGCATTTCAGAAAAGGAACTTCATACCAATAATAAAATACTGTGATGGAAGTGTGATGGTCTGGAGCTATTTTGCTGCTTCAGGACCTGGAAGACTTACTGTGGTAAATGGAACCAAGAATTCTGCTGTCAACCAAAAATTCCTGAAGGAGAATGTCCGGCTATCTGTTCATAAACTCAAGCTGAAGCATGGTTGAGTTATGCAGCAGGACAATGATCCAAAACACACCAGCAGGTCCATCTCTGAATGGCTTACAAAAAAATTAAGACATTGGAGCGGCCTAGTCAAAGTCCTAAACTTAATCCAATGGAGATGCTGTGACATGACCTTAAAAAGGCTGTTCACACTCAGAAACACTCATTGTGGATGATTTACAACTATTCTGCAAAGATGAGTGGGCCAAAATTCCTCCAGCTTGCTGAAAAAAGTTCATTACTAGTGTTGAGCGATACCTTCCGATATTTGAAAGTATCGGTATCGGATCGGCCGATATCCAAACAATATTGGATATCGCCGATACCGATACCCGATACCAATACAAGTCAATGGGACACAAATATCGGAACGTAATAGGGAGCAATCCTGGATGGTTCCCAGGGTGTGAAGGAGAGGAGACTCTCCTTCAGGCCCTGGGATCCATATTCATGTAAAAAATAAAGAATACAAATAAAAAATATGGATATACTCACCCTCGGACGGCCCCTGGCTGTCACCGCTGCAAGCGTCTGCCTCCGTTCCTAAGAATGCAGAGTGAAGGAACTTCGATGACGTCGTGGTCACGTGAGCGGTCACATGAGCGGTCATGCGACCAATCACAAGACCGCGACGTCATTGCAGGTCCTACACTCACTGCATTCTTAGGAACAGAGGCAGCCGGTTGCACCGCTGAGAGCCAGGGGCCGTCGGTGGGTGAGTATATATATATATATTTTTTATTTTTATTCTTTATTTTTTACAAGAATATGGATGCTGATTCCGATTTCCAATAACACAAAAATATCGGAACTCGGTATCGGAATTCCGATACAGCGAATATCGGCCGATACCCGATATTTGCAGTATCGGAATGCTCAACACTAGTGTTGAGCATTCCGATACCGCAAGTATCGGGTATCGGCCGATACTTGCGGTATCGGAATTCCGATACCGGGATTCCGATACTTGCCGCGTATCGGATACCGGAATCGGAAGTTCCCAGATTCAAACTGCACAAATTCAGCCAATGACAATGATTCCAAGTGTGGGCACATCCTGTTCAGCATGGAGGGCATGAAACTACTGGCATGGCTGTGATTGGCTGCTGAAATGATGTCATGATGCAGTTTAAAAGTCGCTGGCGCCATTTTGCGCTCACTCTGCTGTGAATTCAGTTAGTGACAGGACGCTGTTTGCTGACTGAGGGCCAGTTTAGAGATAGCGATTTGCTTTTTTGTGCTTTTCAAAGGCTAATTTAGCAACTGCTGTGTTCACCTAATATTCACCTTGCTTTTGCCTTGTAGCGCTGTTTTCACAGCGATCTGCAAGGTCTGTGTGTGTGTGTGTGTGAGTGCAGCCCACTCTCTAGTCTGAGTGCAGCCACATAGGCCATCCATAGCTGGTTGTATTCAGTTCAGGGAGGGTGGTTCATTGCCTCATACTTTTTTTTTTTTTTTTTTTCCAAGTAGTGTAGTCTGCTGCTAATTTTTTCAAAAAAATCCTATTAGTGTCTTTCCACCCGTCTCCAGCTAATTTGTGGAAAAACACTACATAGGATAACGTAGAGGAGGGTTTTTGGGCCTTGCAGCGCCGTTTACGGCTGTCTGCATGGTCTCCGTGTGACTGCAGCTCGCCCTGTAGTCTGTGAGCAGCCATAGCCTGGTTGTCTCCAGCTCAGGGTTCTTCACTGCGTCATACCGTAAAATCAATTTTCCTTTTCTTTTAAGTAGTGCAGGCTGCTGCACATTTTTTCAAAAAAATCCTATTAGTGTCTTTCCACCCGTCTCCAGCTAATTTGTGGAAAAACACTACATAGGATAACGTAGAGGAGGGTTTTTGGGCCTTGCAGCGCCGTTTACGGCTGTCTGCACGGTCTCCGTGTGACTGCAGCTCGCCCTGTAGTCTGTGAGCAGCCATAGCCTGGTTGTCTCCAGCTCAGGGTTCTTCACTGCGTCATACCGTAAAATCAATTTTACTTTTCTTTTAAGTAGTGCAGGCTGCTGCACATTTTTTCAAAAAAATCCTATTAGTGTCTTTCCACCCGTCTCCAGCTAATTTGTGGAAAAACACTAGATAGGATAACGTAGAGGAGGGTTTTTGGGCCTTGCAGCGCCATTTACGGCTGTCTGCATGGTCTCCGTGTGACTGCAGCTCTCTCTGTTGTCAGTTCAGCCCCCCCAAAAAAAATAAATAATAAAGTTCACCAAACACACCAGTGACACCACTTTACATTTGTGAAGGCCACATTAGCTCATATTAAAGTCTAGTCCACACTTTAGAAAATTAGTGTTTCTTATACCTGTTAGGAGTTGTTCAGGAATAAGCACACAAAGCCGTTAGTACTTTTCTGCTTATCTTTATCAGTCAACCAAGATGAAAAAGGCAGTGAGTAAGGTACGTGGGCATGGGCGTGGGCGCGGAGCAGGGAGGGGACGTGGGGATTCTGTGCCTGCTGCGGGCACCGGTGACTCATCAGCACCCACTTTCACCAGGGAACAGTCATTCATGCGCAGCTTTGTCGCAGAGCGCCATACACCGCTGCTGCGTGAAGAACAAATTGAAGCTGTTGTCGGATGGATGGCAGCTAATGTATCAATTTCAATTAGTGCCACATCCTCTCAGACACAGAGCACTGGAGAGCATCTCTTCACCACCTGCCAAATTGCCCAGGCAGACAGAGAGCCCAGGACAGGAGCCGTCTCTACTTCTGTTCTCTGAATCTCTTGGCTTGGAAACAGGGGGCCAGCCAAGCAGCATTGGAGAAATGGAAGAAGAGGCAGGGTGCAGTGATGCCCAACAGCTTTTTCTCTCTGAGTCTGAAGAGGCGGGTGGGCCAGTGCCTCCGGTCACCACATCGCAGGCCGCATCCGCTGATGATGACACTCAGGTGCCACTTACTGGTGCGTGCTCTGCTGCTGAGACTACCCAGGAGGAGCAGTTGGGGGCAGAGGGTAGTGTAGATGATGAGGTCCTTGACCCATCTTGGCGTGAGGGACAGGAAGGTGGTGGGAGCAGCTCTGAGGAAGAGATTCCCCGTTCGGCCCAAAGAGGGAGAGGGAGGGGGAAGACTGCGGATCCTGCAGCCTCCGCTTTGGCACCCGTTAGGAGCATGTCTCTTCCAAAAGCCAAAAAGGGCGCTCCCAAGACTTGCAGTGCCTGGTCCTTTTTTGACACAGTTGCAGATGACATTTGCTATGTCAAATGCAAGGTGTGTCATCACAAAGTAAAAAGAGGTCGAAATGTCAGCAACCTCAATACCTCCAACATGTGGAAACATGTGCACAACAGGCACGCGGCGGAGTTACAAAAACACACTGAAGAGCTAGGCCAAACAACAGCGGCAGCTACCACCTCTTCAGCTCGTGTTGCCTCTTCCTCCAGCTCACACGCAGCTGGTTCGGCTTCCTCCCAGGATCGCCGTGGAAGAACCTCTGGCCCTGTTGTCCAGAGACCCGCTGTAATTCCACCCGCAGCACCACTTTCCCAGTCATCCACACACTCCCAGCCCAGTGTACAGCCATCGGTAGTACAGGCATGGGAGAAAAGGCAGCCTTTCTCGGCAAACCACCCACGAGCACAGGCTCTGACTGCAGGCATTGCCAAACTTCTGTCACTGGAAATGCTGTCATTCAGGCTGGTGGAGACTGACAGCTTCCGTGACTTGATGTCATTGGCAGTCCCTCAGTACAATGTGCCCAGCCGCTTTTATTTCAGCAGGCAAGCCGTCCCTGCCCTGCACAAGCATGTGGAGGGACACATAAAACACGCGCTACTGAACACCGTCAGTAGCAAGGTCCACCTCACCACCGATGCGTGGACCAGTCAACATGGACAGGGGCGATACCTTTCCCTCACTGCCCATTGGGTTAATGTCGTTGAGCCGGGTACAGACCGTGCGAGTGGCGGAGGACGTGTCCTGCCCACTCCAAGGATTGCAGGAATCCATTCTGTACGCATTGACTCCTCCTCTTACACCAGTTCCTCAGAATCATCGCTGCAGGAGCCGTCACAGTCCACCTCCACATGGACCCGTGATGAACGTTTACCTGTTACGACCGACATGAGCACAGCCGTGGCCAAACGTCAACAGGCCGTCTTGAAATTAATTTCTTTGGGGAATCGAAGCCACACAGCGCAGGAGCTCTGGAATGCCATCAAGCAGGAGAGCGATGTGTGGTTTGTGCCAGCGAATCTCCAGCCAGGCATGGTAGTGTGTGATAATGGCCGAAATCTGGTGGCAGCTCTGGGCCTCGGCAACCTCACTCACATCCCTTGTCTGGCACATGTGCTCAATTTGGTCGTGCAGAGTTTTTTGAGGGACTATCCGGATCTTGATGCACTGCTGCACAAGGTCCGCCTAGAGTGTGCTCACTTGCGGCGTTCCAGCACGGCAAAAGCGCGCATTGCGGCTCTGCAGCGCCGACACCGCCTGCCGGAACATCGCATCATATGTGACCTACCTACCAGGTGGAATTCCACGTTACATATGTTGGAGCGGTTGTGTGAGCAGCAGCAAGCTGTAATGGAGTACCAGCTGCATCAGGCGCAAAGAAGTCGCACTCAGCGCCGTTCAGACTTCACAACCACAGAGTGGGCCACTATGAATGACGTCTGCCAGGTTTTGCGTCCCTTCGATTATTCCACGCGGATGGCGAGTGCAGATGATGCACTAGTCAGCATGACTGTCCCCCTTATCTGCCTGCTTGAAAAATCACTGCAAGCGCTAAGGGATGATGTTGTGGAAGAGGTGGAGGATGAGGATTCACCACTTCCATCATCTTCTGGACAGTCAGCGCCACGTGGTACCTCACAAACGCGTAGGCAGGGGACAGTTTGTGAGGAGGATGAGGAGGAGTCAATGGAGGAGGAAGACATCCGTCCAGAGGAGGGAGTTACACAATTGTCCAGTACTCAGTGTGTACAGCGAGGGTGGGGTGATGACGAGCGGGCAGAGATCACGCCTCCAGCAGGGGACAGCGTTTCTTGGCCAGTTGGCAGTCTGCAGCACATGGTGGATTACATGCTGCAGTGCCTGAGAAACGACCGCCGCATCGCCCACATTCTCAACATGTCTGATTATTGGGTGTTCACCCTCCTCGATCCTCGCTACCGGGACAATGTAGAAAGCCTCATCACACCGTTGAACCGGGAGCGAAAAATGCGGGAGTACCAAGACACACTGGTGAATTCCATCATCTTCTCCATTCCAAGTGAGAGAAGTGCTGCTAGTGCATTACAAAGCAGCTCAGTGCGTACGGGCAGTGGTGGAGGCTCTGCACAAAGAGGGAGCAGAAGCAGTGCCTCTGCCCAAGGCAAGACCAGTATGGCCCAACTGTGGCACAGTTTTCTGTGCCCGCCACAAAAGTCTACACCATCACAGACGGCTCGTCAGCAGGAGGCAACGGTTCCGTCAGATGGTGACAGACTACATGTCTTGCCCTCTTGCTGTACTCCCAGACGGCTCTTCCCCTTTCAAGTTTTGGGTCTCAAAGCTGGATACATGGCCAGAGCTAAGCCAGTATGCATTGGAGGTGCTGGCTTGCCCTGCGGCTAGTGTATTATCGGAACGTGTCTTTAGTGCTGCAGGTGGTGTACTAACTGACCGTCGCATGCGACTATCCTCCGATAACGTTGACCGGCTTACTTTCCTGAAAATGAACAAGGCCTGGATCTCGCAGGAATTTGCCACTCCTCTTCCTGATTAAATAATTAGGTGACTGTCTACGTTATCCAGGTCTCCTGTTGTGTTCATCTTTCTACCACCTGAACTTAAATTCCTGGGCTCCAACACCGCCAGTTGAGGCTCAGAAGTGCCGTCTGCACAGTCAAAACATACGACCCAGTGTTATTGGGTTTCAGTAACGTCAGCTGATCCCCAGCTGTGTAGCCGGCAATGTGTCCTGCGACCGCCACGCTGACACAACAACTGAAATGTAAGGGAACCTGCCCCCCCCCAAGGCGTTTGTTACTGAAAGAGCCACCTTGTGCAGCAGTAATGCTGCACAAGGAAAAGGTAGCTATTTTTGTTTAGCTCCTTGCACACGCAGAACTTAACACTTATAAAATGTGTCCACTGATACCGTAAAACCGTCCCGGAGGTGGGACTTTCCTTCGTAATATGACGCAGCACAGCTGTCATTCCTACCCCATTGGCGCCGTGCCCCGGCTCCTCAGCGTTGTTTAAATCTGTCCCGGAGCCTGCGCTGTTATGTTATCCCTTGGCCAGGCACACTTAGCGCTGCCCATCTTCTGACATCAATTGGTGTCAGGCTGGCTGCGCCTGTGCGGCCGCGCTGGCCGAGAGCCCGCCTCGCATTGTCTTCTGATTTCATCCCACTTGGGGCCTGAGATCCATGGACATGCGCAGTGCATATCTGAACCTCCACCTCTCACTCATCTCCCTACGCCTTCTTCAGACTGTGCGCCATCAGCTGATCCCTAATAGCATGCCACGGCCGTGACGCCGCACAGTCTGAAGAAGCCGTAGGGAGGGGAGTGAGAGACGAGGATATGCACTGTGCATGGCCACGGATCCCAGGCCCGCGGTGGGATTACATTAGACAACACTGCGAGGCTGGATCTCGGCCAGCGCGGCCGCACAGGCGCAGCCAGCCTGACACCAAATGATGTCAGAAGATGGCAGCGCTAAGTGTGCCTGGCCAAGGGATAACATAACAGCGCAGGCTCCGGGACAGATTCAAACAACGCTGAGGAGCCGGGGCACGGCGCCAAGGGTGTAGGAATGACAGCTGTGCTGCGTCACATCACAAAGGAAAGTCCCACCTCCGGGACGGTCTCACGGTTTCAGGGGACACATTTTATAAGTGTTTAGTTCTGTGTTTGCAAGGAGCATAATGAAAAGAGCCACCTTTTCCTTTTGCATCTTTTGTGCTGCACAAGCTGGCTCTTTCAGCTACAAACGCCTTGGGGGGGGTTAAAGGTTCCCTTTCTCCAATCAGGCTTCGGCCTACATTGTGATCCTCTGCTTCTCCTGCTGTCCCTGGGCTCCAACACCGCTAGTTGTTGCCTGGTAGTGCTGTACGCACAGTCCCAACAGTCCCTCCTCTGTTATTGGGGTTCAGTAACGTCAGCTGTTCCCCTGCTGTGTGTGTGGCAATCCCTCCTATCTCCTCCACCTCCTCCTCCTCCTGTCCCTGGGCTCCAACACCGCTAGTTGCTGTCCAGAAGTGCTGTACGCACAGAGCCAAACACCTTGCCAATGTGTTAGTGGGGTTCAGCACCGCCAGCTGTTCCCCTGCTGTGTGTGTGGCAATCCCTCCTATCTCCTCCACCTCCTCCTCCTCCTGTCCCTGGGCTCCAACACCGCTAGTTGTTGCCTGGTAGTGCTGTACGCACAGTCCCAACAGTCCCTCCTCTGTTATTGGGGTTCAGTAACGTCAGCTGTTCCCCTGCTGTGTGTGTGGCAATCCCTCCTATCTCCTCCACCTCCTCCTCCTCCTGTCCCTGGGCTCCAACACCGCTAGTTGTTGCCTGGTAGTGCTGTACGCACAGTCCCAACAGTCCCTCCTCTGTTATTGGGGTTCAGTAACGTCAGCTGTTCCCCTGCTGTGTGTGTGGCAATCCCTCCTATCTCCTCCACCACCTCCTCCTCCTGTCCCTGGGCTCCAACACCGCTAGTTGCTGTCCAGAAGTGCTGTACGCACAGTCCCAACAGTCCCTCCTCTGTTATTGGGGTTCAGTAACGTCAGCTGTTCCCCTGCTGTGTATGTGGCAATCCCTCCTATCTCCTCCACCTCCTCCTGTCCCTGGGCTCCAACACCGCTAGTTGTTGCCTGGTAGTGCTGTACGCACAGTCCCAACAGTCCCTCCTCTGTTATTGGGGTTCAGTAACGTCAGCTGCTCCCCTGCTGTGTGTGTGGCAATCCCTCCTATCTCCTCCACCACCTCTTCCTCCTGTCCCTGGGCTCCAACACTGCTAGTTGCTGTCCAGAAGTGCTGTACGCACAGTCCCAACAGTCCCTCCTCTGTTATTGGGGTTCAGTAACGTCAGCTGTTCCCCTGCTGTGTGTGTGGCAATCCCTCCTATCTCCTCCACCACCTCCTCATGTCCCTGGGCTCCAACAACGCTAGTTGTTGCCTGGTAGTGCTGTACGCACAGTCCCAACAGTCCCTCCTCTGTTATTGGGGTTCAGTAACGTCAGCTGTTCCCCTGCTGTGTGTGTGGCAATCCCTCCTATCTCCTCCACCACCTCCTCCTCCTGTCCCTGGGCTCCAACACCGCTAGTTGCTGTCCAGAAGTGCTGTACGCACAGTCCCAACAGTCCCTCCTCTGTTATTGGGGTTCAGTAACGTCAGCTGTTCCCCTGCTGTGTGTGTGGCAATCCCTCCTATCTCCTCCACCTCCTCCTGTCCCTGGGCTCCAACACCGCTAGTTGCTGTCCAGAAGTGCTGTACGCACAGTCCCCACAGTCCCTCCTCTGTTATTGGGGTTCAGTAACGTCAGCTGTTCCCCTGCTGTGTGTGTGGCAATCCCTCCTATCTCCTCCACCTCCTCCTGTCCCTGGGCTCCAACACCGCTAGTTGTTGCCTGGTAGTGCTGTACGCACAGTCCCAACAGTCCCTCCTCTGTTATTGGGGTTCAGTAACGTCAGCTGTTCCCCTGCTGTGTGTGTGGCAATCCCTCCTATCTCCTCCACCACCTCCTCCTCCTGTCCCTGGGCTCCAACACCGCTAGTTGCTGTCCAGAAGTGCTGTACGCACAGTCCCAACAGTCCCTCCTCTGTTATTGGGGTTCAGTAACGTCAGCTGTTCCCCTGCTGTGTGTGTGGCAATCCCTCCTATCTCCTCCACCTCCTCCTCCTCCTGTCCCTGGGCTCCAACACCGCTAGTTGCTGTCCAGAAGTGCTGTACGCACAGAGCAAAACACCTCGCCAATGTGTTAGTGGGGTTCAGCACCGCCAGCTGTTCCCCTGCTGTGTATACGGCAACGCGTACTGCGACCGCCACGCAGGCACAACAAGTTAAATTTAAGGGAACCTGTCCCCCCCCCAGGTGTTTGTTACTGAAGGAGCCACCTTGTGCAGCAGTAATGATGCAAAGGG